>NC_138202.1:182568823-183168823 GCF_964194415.1 Vipera berus | reverse complement strand
GAGCTAGCCCGGGAGTTCATGGCCTCCATGACGGCCATGGACCTGACTCAGGTAATTCAAGGCCCGACTCATGTGGGGGGTCACACTCTCGACCTGGTGTTCCTGTCTGGACAGTGGTTGGATGATTTGGGAGGGGGTTTACCGGTTGTTACTCCCCTGTCATGGTCCGACCATCATCTCCTGCGGCTGGTCTTCCGTTATGCCACCCCCCATTGCTGGGCGGCGGAACCAACTAGATGGTTCTGCCCCAGGTGCCTAATGGACCCGGAACGGTTCCAGATGGCGCTTGGGTCTATACCTATCGCCCTCACTCACAGCCCAACTGATGTCTTGGTGGATGCCTGGGAAAAGGCGGCCACTGAGGCACTCAACTGTGTTGTAGCCTTGCGACCTCTGACCTGGCGCAGATCACGTTGGGCTCCATGGTTCTCTGTGGAGCTCCGGGAGATGAAACGTCGGAGACGGGGTCTAGAGAGCAGTTGGAGGTCCAGCCGTTCCGAATCTGACCGATTGCAGTTAAGAACCTTTATAAGGTCTTATCTTGCTGCGATGAGGACGGCGAGGGCTAACTACTTCGCCACCCTCATCGCGTCCGCAGATAATCGCCCGGCCACCTTGTTTAGGGTGACTCGCTCCCTTCTTAACCAGGAGGTTTGGGAGGATCCCTTGCAGGGACGGGCCAAGGAGTTTAGTCATCATCTGATGGACAAAATCGCTCAGATCCGGGCCGGTTTGGACTCTGACTGGGTGGAGTCTGATGTGGAGGAATCGGACGGTTTTGAGCATGTTATCTGGACTGAGTTCGATCCTGTTTCCCCTGATGATGTGGACAGGATCATGGGGAGGCTGAGCTCCACCACTTGTTTGTTGGATCCGTGCCCCTCCTGGCTGGTTTATGCGGCTCGGGAGGGGACACGAGGCTGGTTCCAGGCAGTAATAACTGCTTCTTTGAAGGAGGGTGTCTTCTCCGCCGCCTTGAAGGAGGCGGTGGTGAGACCCCTCCTCAAAAAGCCTGCCCTGGACCCGGCTGTTTTAAATAACTATCGTCCAGTCTCCAACCTTCGCTTTCTGGCGAAGGTTGTTGAGACTGTGGTGGCGCATCAGCTTCCTCTGTTCCTGGATGAAACTGATTATCTGGAACCGTACCAATCGGGTTTCAGGCCCGGGCACAGCACGGAGACGGCATTGGTTGCGCTGGTAAATGATCTCTGGCAGGCTCGGGACAGGGGTTGTTCCTCTGTCCTAGTCCTATTAGATCTCTCAGCGGCTTTCAATACCATCGACTATGGTATCCTACTGCGGCGTCTCAGGGGGCTGGGAGTGGGAGGCACCATTTTACGGTGGTTCTCCTCCTATCTCCTGGGCCACTCGCAGTCGGTGTTGACGGGAGGGCAGAGATCCACCTTGAGGCCTCTCGCTTGTGGAGACCCTCAGGGGTCGGTTCTCTCGCTCCTCCTGTTCAACATCTATATGAAGCCGCTGGGTGAGGTCATTCGTGGTTTCGGGGTGGGATATCATCAGTACGCTGATGATACCCAACTTTTTTTCTCCACCCCGAGCCAACCCAGCGATGCCCTCGCCGTGATGTCCCGTTGCCTGGAGGCGGTCCAGGTCTGGATGGGGACAAACAGGCTTCATCTCAATCCTGCCAAGACTGAGTGGCTTTTCGTATCAGCATCTCGGGCTAACCAAACTATTCCACCTTTAACGATGGGGGGTGAGGTGTTACCCCCCATTGATAGGGCTCGCAACTTGGGCGTCCTCATGGACTCACAGCTCAATTTTGAAGATCATATAGGAGCTGTGACCAGGGGGGCTTTTGCCCAGGTTCGCCTGGTGCACCAGTTGCAACCCTACCTGGACCGAGATGTCCTACGCACAGTCACTCATTTATTTATTTATTTATTTATTTATTAGTTTTTATAAACCGCCCTTCTCCCGAGGGACTCGGGGCGGTGTACAGAGGAAGGAAGGTCTACAGATGAACAATAAAAAGTAATAAAAACAATATTGAAAACAAACTGGGACCCCAATTAACGCTATCATGCCAGGCCGGACTGCTGGAATAGGAAAGTTTTTAAGTCGCGTCGGAAGGTACGGAGGTCGGGGGCCATCCGGATTTCGGTTGGTAAGCTGTTCCAGAGGGCTGGCGCACCCACTGAGAATGCCCTCCCCCTGGGGGCCACCAGCCGACATTCCTTGAGCGGTGGCACCCTGAGGAGGCCCTCTCTGTGGGAGCGCACAGGATGGTGGGGTGCTGACATCGGCAGAAGGTGCTCCCGTAGGTAGTCCGGACCCATGCCATGTAGGGCTTTGTATGTCATTGTTAGCACCTTGAACTTCACACGGAAGGCAACTGGAAGCCAGTGCAGCGCACGGAGGAGAGGTGTGATATGGGAGTATCGGGAGGCTCCCAAGAGTGTCCGTGCCGCTGCACTTTGCACCAGCTGAAGCTTCCGAGTGGATCTCAAGGGCAGCCCCATGTAGAGAGCGTTGCAATAGTCTAGGCGAGAGGTCACAAGGGCATGGGTGACTGTACGTAAGGAATCCAGGTCCAGATAAGGCCGTAGTTGGCGAACTAGTCGTACCCGGGAGAAGGCCCCCTTGGTCACAGCTCCTATGTGGTCTTCTAGGGAGAGCTGCGAGTCTAGGAGGACACCCAGGTTGCGGGCCCTATCAACAGGGGGTAGTAACATGTCCCCGATGTTAAGCGATGGGACATTCTGAATATCCTGGTTTGCCGGAACGTACAGCCATTCAGTCTTGTCCGGGTTCAGTTGAAGCCTGTTCCTCCCCATCCATTCCCGGACCGCTTTCAGGCAGCGGGACATCACGTCTAGGGCATCACTGATATTGTTTGGAGTTGAGATGAAAAGCTGGGTGTCATCAGCATACTGATGGTACCCTACTCCAAAACTGCGAATGATCTCACCCAGCGGTTTCATGTAGATGTTGAACAGGAGAGGCGAGAGGACCGACCCCTGAGGGACTCCGCAAGCGAGAGGCCTCGGGGTCGACCTCTGTCCCCCTGTCAGCACCGACTGCGAGCGACCCTGGAGAAAGGAGGAGAACCAACGCAGAACCGTGCCTCCCACTCCCAGTCCCCTGAGGCGTCGCAGCAAGATACCATGGTCGATGGTATCGAAAGCCGCCGAGAGGTCTAATAAGACTAGGACAGAGGAATGGCCCCTGTCCCGGGCTCTCCAGAGATCATTCATCAGAGCGACCAATGCCGTCTCCGTGCTGTAGCCCGGCCTGAAACCCGATTGGTACGGGTCTAGATAAACCGCTTCATCCAGGATCTGAGGAAGTTGGTGCGCCACCACGCTCTCAACAACCTTCGCGAGGAAGCGAAGATTGGAGACTGGACGAAAGTTATTCAAAGAGGATGGGTCCAAGGTGGGCTTCTTGAGGAGAGGTCTCACCACCGCCTCCTTCAAGGCAGTGGGGAAGTGACCCTCACTCAGAGAAGCAGAGATGACCGCTAGAAACCAGCCACGTGTCCCCTCTCGAGCAGCATAGGCCAGCCAGGAAGGGCACGGGTCCAGTAAGCATGTGGAGGAGCTCAACCTTCTCATAATCCTGTCCACTTCCTTAGGAGTTACAGGATCAAATTCTTCCCAGATGACATCGACAAGACTGTCCATGTCTTGTTCTTCCATCTCAGCCCAGTTGGAGTCCAGGCCAGTTCGAATCCGAGCAATTTTATCCAGCAGATATTGACCGAATTCCTCGGCTCGACCCTGCAAGGGTTCCTCCCTCACCTCTTGGTTTAATAGGGAGCGAGTCACCCTGAACAAGGCAGCCGGGCGATTATCTGCGGACGCGATGAGGGTGGAAAAATAGTTGGATTTTGCCACCCTTATCGCAGCGAGATAAGACCTGGTGAGGATTCTTAGTCGCAATCGGTCGGATTCGGATCGGCTGGATCTCCAACGGCTCTCTAGGCCCCGTCTCCGACGCTTCATCTCCCGGAGCTCCTCGGTGAACCATGGGGCTCGCTGGGATCTGCGCCGGGTCAGAGGCCGCAAGGGTACAACTCGGTCCAGAGCCTCCGTGGCTGCCTTTTCCCAGGCTTCCACTAAGGCATCCGCCGAGCTGTGAGCAGGGAGTGCATGCGTGTCCCTAAGCGCTGCCTGGAACTTATCAGGGTCCATTAGGCGCCTAGGGCGGTACCATCTGACTGGCACCGTGCACCCACGGTGGGGGGTGGCAAGGGGGAAGTCTAGCCGCAGGAGGTGATCGGTCCATGACAGGGGCGTAATAGTTGTGGTACCCCCACCGAAATCATCACGCCACCGTCCAGACAAGAACACCAAGTCTGGGGTGTGGCCTCTCTCATGAGTCGGTCCAGAAATTATTTGCGACAGGTCCATGGCCGCCATGGAAGCCATGAACTCCCGAGCCAGTTCGGACGATCCTCCCAGGGACGGTAGATTAAAGTCGCCCAAGACCATGAGTCTTGGGAATTCAACCACCAACCCTGAGAGGGCATCGAGTAGCTCGGGCAGGGCCGCCGCTGCACGATTAGGTGGTAGGTACGCCAGCAGCAGGCCCAACTGCGCCCCTGGGCCGTATCTCAGTAGGAGAGACTCACACCCGACCATCTGAGGGACGGTGGTCTCTCGCGGGCTAAGGGATTCCCTGATGATAACTGCCACTCCCCCACCCCTCCCATGAGCCCGAGGCTGGTGCAGCACCTGGAAACCTGGCGGGCAGAGGTCAACCAGAGGAACACCACCCTCTGGGCCCAGCCAGGTTTCCGTGATGCAAGCCAGGTCCGCATGCTCGCTCTCCACTAGGTCACGAATGAGGTGAGCTTTGTTAGCTACGGACCTTGCATTCAGGTAGACCAGCCTTAGCATGGGAGGGGGCGCACCTTTGCTCCCGGGTCCTCCGGGGGAGAACAGAGGGTCGGAGCGTCTCACCGCTTTTACAGAGCGGAGATGACACTCCCGGTGACGATATGGCCCTCTGTCTGTGCACCTTCTGCCATTCCCCACCATCCTAGGGATGGGATGTTTGTCAGTACGCCACTGGGTGTTATCGGCGACTGGTCCTCGTTGTACGCCGTCGCGAACGGTCGTGGGCCTGGCATGTGTTATGGTGGCTGGGAGGCGTGCCTTTCCCGCGCAACCATAGTCTTCTCCCTCCCCCCTCCCTAACCCCACAAAAAACTTAGCTAAGAACTTGATCAGGGGCCTCTTGTTGGGCTTATGCTGGAGGCCCCTGACTCATGCTCTCGTGACCTCCCGTTTAGACTACTGCAATGCTCTCTACATGGGGCTGCCCTTGAGGACCACTCGGAGGCTGCAACTGATGCAGAATGCGGCCGCGCGAGTTGTGATGGGGGTTTCCCGATACTCTCATGTAACACCTCTACTCTGTGAGCTGCATTGGCTTCCGGTTGCCCTCCAGGTGAGATTCAAGGTGTTGGTGATGACCTATAAAGCCCTAAATGGCTTGGGTCTGGGATATTTGAGGGAACACCTGCTGCCAGCATCAAGTTCCCTTCGTCCAGTGCACTCGCACAGGGAGGGTCTTCTCAGGATGCCACTGGTAAAAGATTGCCGGCGGATAACACCCAGGGGGAGGGCCTTCTCTGTGGGTGCGCCTGCCCTCTGGAACCAGCTGCCCGTGGAGCTCAGGACTGCCCCTGACCTGCGTTCATTCCACTGGGACCTGAAGACTTGGCTCTTTGAGCTCTCTGGCCCAGGTTGAGAATTTTAACTGGGGTTCTATTTTCAGGGATAATTTAATCTTTTTAATAGTCTTTTAACTTTTGTATTTTGTATTGATGTGATTTTAAAATGCCCTGTAAACCGCCCTGAGTCCTTCGGGAAAGGGCGGTATATAAATCTAATAAAATAAAATAAAAAATATATGATATTATATATTCTGATGTTATATGGTACATACCATACTACACACAGTAAATAAATATATAAGAGTATAATAAATTGAAATTTGGTAGGCATATGTGCCATCATTTTGAGGTATTATGTATACTGAGGGCATTGAAATGTCTATATACCTAACTAATATACATTTACCATATTCTTATATATGTATAAATTCAGCAAACAACTAATGTGACATTGTATAGCTTTCTCTTGCTGCTCAATGTTAAACCATTTGCTAAGCATTCCGTTTACTTCCATACATTCTGTACTTCCATCATATATCAGTTTTGTTCATTAACCAATTTTCAATTTTATTCTTGTAACAAATATTCCATAATTCAACTTTGTCAGATGTAAATCAACAAATGCAAAGTCATAGCTTCATCTGATGCACTAGTTGCATCCTTTCTTTGTTTGAAGAGCCTTTCAGACAGTCACAAATGCCCTGGTCACCTCAGGGCTTGAGTACAATTTACAACCATTTGTTTAGTGACCATTCAAAGTTACAACAGAATTCAAAAAAGTGAATAACAATTGTTCTTTACACTTATGACCACCACAGCTTCCCCATGATCATGTGGTCAAAATTTGGGCATATGGCAACCAGAATGTATTTACAAGGGTTGCAGCATCTCGGAGTCACCTGATTGGCATTTGCAACCTTCCCAGCTGGCTTCCAACAAGCAAAGTCAATGGAGGAAGCCAGATTTGCTTAATAACTACATGATTCACTTAACTGCAATGATTTGCTTAACAACCATGGCAAAAAAGGTCATAAAATTGGTATGACTCACTTAACACCCATCTTGTTTGGCAACCAAACTTCTGGTTTTAATTGTAACTTAAGGACTACCTGTACTGCAAACCACTCTACATGGGGCTATCCTAGAATACTAACCAGCAGTTTCAACTGGTCCAGAATGCACCAGAGATGGATATCCCTTGGTATGCCCGTGTAACACTTCTGCTTTGTAAGCTGCATTGGATGTCAGTTTGCTTCTTGGTGCGATTCAAGGTGCTGGTCATTACTAAAGCCCTACTGGCACAAGACCTGGTTACTTGAGAGACCACCTATCTTCCATAGTATCTGTCCTGCTGACTGCACCTGACAGGGTTAGCTGTCTCCAGGTTCCTTCAATTAAACAATGTCATCTGTCAGAACCCTAGAAATATGCCTTCTGCATAGCAGCACCTATCCCCTGGAATAGGGTAAAGGAATGAGGTCCTCCCAGAGATTCAAATGTGCCTACCCTACTGGTCTTTTGAAAGACTTCATCCAGCCTTTGGAAAGTATGACTGAAATTAAGGGGAGGAATTGGTAAACTGAAAATTCTGAGATATTACTCAGAATTCACTCAGGTTCACTTTTTAAAAACTGAGCTAAATTGAATCTCTATTAGGCTTTGGATATATAATTGATTAATTTTTATCATCAACATTTGTATTACTGTATCTTGCAACCTATACTTTTTAACTTAGAATTTAATATCACCTTTATAATTTTATGCACAGAATTTAGAACTATAATAGCTTATATAATAATATTACATTTTATATACTATTGGTTGCCATTCTTTTATCTTTATAGCATGTAATATCTTATCCTTATCTATGACCACAAGTTTGTTGTTTTGAAAACAAGTTGGCAGCTCATTAGGGAGGCAATGGTATTTCTTTGGTGGAGATATCTTTTTAAATTTCCCCTTTCTGTACTATTGAAAAAAATATTCATAATGACTTATTTTGTTCTGAGGGGTTGTCCAAATAGGCAAATCCACAAAATTACAACATCTTGTAGGAGTTTTACATGTTTCTCTCCATTTATGATTTTACAGCAGGTGGTGACCTATTATTTTAGCTCTTTGTGAGAAACCCAAAGAGATTTGGTTCAAAAACTGCATATTCAATATTATTCAATGTCTGGAAAGAACTGATTCCGATTATTAGCCTATCTGTATTATTCTGGATTTATATTTCTATAAATACGTAGTTTATCTTAAAGGTTTACAGGGACTTTTAACATATTCCTCTTTTTAATGAACTTTATTGGATTTTTCTATCCACAAGAGGGAAGTCCAACATAAGGAACTATCTACTCAAGGTTTTCAACTTTGAAACAAAACATAGATTAAGAGATTTAGACTGGGAAATTACCTAGATGTTTAGTATAAAGATCAACAATAGTTAAATGTTTTCTTTTAAGAGTTTAAGGCTAGCCTCTTGCCTTGCAATCTTTTTTTCTTGTATTATCTGCATTTATACATTACAATATTGAGATTGAATTTTTGTTTCTGGGTGCAAAAATTATTTTTAGCTATCAAAAATAAATAGATGACATTATAAGGAAGGGATTTAAAAAGCAGAAGAGATTCTACATTTCTTACAATCAACCTGCTTTATTTTATTTTATTTTATTTTATTTCAAGACAAAAGAAGCAATACTAGAATAAAAAAGAAGAAATACTCCCTTAAAATTCAGAAACAGAATAATTGAGATTCTATCAAAAGTACCTCCAGATATTCTTAGAAAGAAGGGAAACATTAAATTTTTGACAGTGGCTCAAAAAAAAAAGATCTGATATGGATGTCTATTCTCTTTCATCTATAGGCCTTTATGGGTAATGGCAAAGTTTTTGTATATTCCACGGATGATGCCAATGGAATATTCCAATCACTGGCTTTGAGAGAGTAAGGTAGTAAAGGCAGAGAACAGATAGAAAACCAAGTTGTACAAAGCATGTTATTTCTTCTTAAACTATTTCTCAATATTAATAGTACAAATAAATAATTTAAAAGGAAAAATAACATTTTGAAACTCTGAAAGGAAAATGCACGTATTCAAGACTCCCGTAAAGCTGTCAGAATGAAAATATTGATCATACATTTGTGGTCTCAGGCAGATACGAAGCTATTTATCTGAATATTTGAATTTGGAATTTGAAACAAAACTCAAGATGAACCAGGGAAATTTATGTTTTCAGGCTGAATTTGAGAAAACAACAATCGATACAATTTATGCCCCAAATAATAACAAAGTAAAGATCTATGAAATATTTTTTCAGTCTCTTTTTATGGTGCAAAGGTATTCTGATTCTTGGTGTGTTTTCCTTCTGAAACATGGACAAATCCACTTTATCTAAAAGGAACTCTGGGAAACTTTCCCATAATGTTTTACTTTATATATTATTACTATCTTTTTTCAATGTATTTGAATGTAAATACCTTTCCGGGAAATAACTTTTATACTGCTCTTTAGTTCATAATGTGAAGAGGCATGTGCTGAATTTCTAATACATTGTTAACTAATCCTATCCATGTAATAGTAGCAGTTTTACAAACACATAATATTATTCTAATAAAGATTAATTATTAGAATTATTAATTAAGATTAAACAAAGAAACCTCCAGACTGAACAGGTGGAAATTTAACAAATTTATATTAGTACAAGTGTCAACGCTGCAAACATTGGATGTTTTTGCTCTGACAACATAAGAGGCACTTTTTTTCCTTCTAACTGTTTTGCTTTGAATCAATGAAGGGAGGGAAGGTTAACCCAGTTGTTTTGATAAGATTGGCATGCTACAGAAAGGAAGTGAAACTTTACATGTTAAACTAATTTGATAATGTGATTTATGACATGTAATTAAGGGAGGGAAATGTGCACGATGTGATGTGTTTAGGAGAGGAGATTTCAGATTCTGGCATCCATCCATGAGTGCCGATACTTCGTTCTCATTATTATAGACTTTTTAGAATAAAAGAATGCTGGACTGTTCTTTGATCTGTCTCGTTAGTCAGAACCATGACATCAAGTTGATATGAAATTGAAATGACAAGAATTAAAAGCTTCCAAACCAATTTAAGTTAATTTAATATTTCTTTTTTATCTACAGGATAGCACTGCAACAAAGCACTTATAAAAGGATGTGTATCTCTTTTAAACAGAAAGAAAGCCAAACAAAATCAGGATATACTATGAAAGAACTGAAGCAACTAGAATTAAGAAACAATCATGTATTTAAAAAATGAAATAAATTTATAATCAAATAGATTTAATGGAACTAAATGAGATCCATGAGAAGCTGAATTTTGTCAAACAGAAATATTTTGAAAAAGGCAATGTCACATAAATTATTCCTTCCCAATGAAAAGGAGCAAGACAAAATAACTGTTACCTGTATTTGGGATGGAACAAACATGTTTCTGCAATATACATGATGAAGCAATTTGTTATATACTATTAAAGATTCTATAGTGAGCAACATTTAGTCCAGAAAAGACTAAAGAGCATTTGAATAAAATATTACTCATAAACCTCTTAGATCAACAAAAAGTAGTTCTTAATAAAGATATAATTTTAAAAAATAGAAACAGAACCAAGTTCCAGGACATTATAGCATCTAATATATTGCACAACCTTTCCAGAAATTTTAATTAAATTGTTAACACAAGTATTGAATAAGATTCTAAGCACCAAGAATTTTCTTAGAAAGAAGCTTTCATCTCCCATTTGTTGATCAGCATAGATAAAACATTGTTAGCTATGCCTCAGCAAGAGAATGATCTTGAAGTTTAGGAGTATTCCATATAGATGTATTATATAAACTGTATCAGTTAAGAAAACTATATACAAAAAGCAGCAGTTGCAACTAGTATCAAATATATTTGTATTTATTTACCTTTTAATGTCATTAATGAGTCTGTTCTTTTCCTGGACTACTCTTTTATGATGCATTCTATGGAAGTCACGCTCTCTCTGCATTTTTAGCAGTGCATCTTTAGCTTTACTGCATGGAAACAAAAAAAACGATTTCTACATAAATTTCTGTTCTTTAGGGAAATAAGGCATTTATCATGAGGACTGTCTCAGAAAGATATTCTTAAAATCTCCAACAAAAGAAGCACCTTAACACTTGATCTAACTCTATTTCCTGTTCTGGTTTCATTTAATCTGTTATTCGCATCCCTCATTTGTTTTTGTCAACAGAAGGTATAATGGTGGCAACAGCTAGATATATGGCATGTTCTTTGTTATTTTGGCATGAATTTTGTTGCTAGCCTCTGCATTTTCCTTCTTTTCTTGCAGTCAAAAGTTTTGTGGCATGACTGAACTTTGAGTGAGTGAACTTGCTCTTGCCTAACAGCTTTGTTCTTTTCCTATTCATTTGAACAATGTTGCCTTACAATTCATTGAAAATCAGGGTGTAAAGACCTCTCCCAGCTGGTCCCTCAGGAAACTCTTCACTCCATTACGGTTAATCAAAACGTTTACTGAGAGATGGTGGATGCAGGTGGAATTTGAAGGTCCCATACAAAGCGCAAAACTATTCATCTCCCCCAAATCCAGCCCCCGACCAGTCCACCAGCAGCCAATATGATGCCATAGAGAAGCTATGAGAACACTGAGGTGTTGGGTAGATAACAGGGCACTCTCAGGGCACGACAGCCTTGGAACCAGGCTGGAACCAGCTGGGAAGAAATCTGTTTCTTCTCCTAAGATAGTCCCCCTCCTTAATTCCCAAGCAATTACATCAAAAGCGAAAGCATGCAAAGAATGCCAGAAACCTTCCTCCCCCTCCCTCTAACAGAATGACAGGACACCTGCATGGTGCCCCCCAAAAGAAAGATGTTAGTCCTGCAGAAGAAAACTAAACAGGGAGAGAAAGAAAACATGGAATTACAATATACACTAATTTAGGCTTATCAGGATATTGGTTATGAAAACATGTGACAATGGTTCACCCACTTGTTTTCACCTTTGGGGAAATCCTTCCATGTGACTAAGTACTGGAGTTCTCCCTTATGTCTGCGGGAATCTAAAAACTCACGAATTTCAAAATGTTGTTCCCCCTCAACCATTAGTGGTGCAGGAGATGGTGGAAGGCTGGGTCTAATAGAAGAAACAACCTCACGCTTTAACAGACTACAATGGAACCCAGGGTAGACCCTATGCAGGGATTTTGGCACTTCTAACTCTACAGTCACAGGGTTGATGATACATTTAATGGGGAAAGGCCCCATGAACCTGGGTCCCAGCTTTATTGACAGTTGCAAGGACTGGAGGTAACATGTAGACAAAATCACCAATTCTGAATGGTTTGGGTTCTGTTCCCTTCTTGTCGGCTTGAGCTTTGTAACTTTGTAAGCTTCTTGGGTGATAGCAAGGACTTTTCTCACAACAGGCCATGTGTTTCATAATTGGGAAACCCATTTCTTTAATAAAGCCATGAATCGGGGCAGTTCAGGCATAGGAGTAAAGTCTTGACAATGGCCACTCAGAAAGTGGTGAATCTGGTGCTACTATATACTGAATTGTTGTAGGCCACTTCTGCAAATGACAACGTCAGTCCAATCATCTTGTTGATAATTAATAAAGCATCTGAGATATTGTTCCAATACTGAGTTTACAGCCCCCATTCGTTTGGGGGTGATGACTGGAACCAAGTAAGTTTTGAAGTGAATTGCACCCCCCATCTAAAATGATTTGTTGAGGTGCCCCATGTAATTTGTAAACATGATGCAAAATAATTTGGCTAGCCCCTGCACTGGTGGGATTTTTGGACATGGAACAAAGTGTACTTGTTTAGAAAATAAATCGGTTACAAGCCATATAATGGTGTTGCTTGAGCTTTCTGGGAATTCCACAATGAAATCCATAGAAATTTCTCTCCAGAGTGCTGAAGGTTCAGCTACAATTTGGAGAAGTCCTGGAGTTTTCCCCTGTCTTCATTTAATCACAGCACATACAGGGCAGCTTGCCACATAGCTCTCAATGTCCTTCTTGAGAGATGGCCCCAGAACTGTCTTTTTTATCAAATGTAAAAACTTTACAAAACCAAAGCTTAACCCTTACCTGGGCCAGTCCATTCTGGACCAAGCAAACATTTGCATGATTTTGAAACCACGTGTTCTCTTTCAACGCAGCCTTAAGAGCTGCAGCCACTCTGTTGTCTATTGGAGACTTCCTCTTTCCCCGTGCTTGGGTAGTCACTTGACCGGCTAGCTGGTGAAATGGGAGTAGCGGATTGACTATTTCAGCTTTTGGGCAGTTTTATTGAGACATACGTGACAGGGCATCGGTTAGGAAGTTATTTTCCCCTGGAAGACAGTACAGTGTGAAATCAAAG
Organism: Vipera berus; assembly: GCF_964194415.1. Taxonomy (NCBI): domain Eukaryota; kingdom Metazoa; phylum Chordata; class Lepidosauria; order Squamata; family Viperidae; genus Vipera; species Vipera berus. The sequence goes on along the minus strand of NC_138202.1, from coordinate 183,155,792 downwards.
TGGTAAAAAAACTGTGCTCATCACACTTGCTTTGGGGATAGTTTCCGAGGGGTTTTTAGTGCCTCCAAATTCTTGTGATCAGTCCACACCTCGAAAGGTATCTTGCTCCCCACCAGGCATTGCACTGTCCATTTTATAGGTTGACTGGTTTTAGGTTTGTCTCCCCTTTGGTCTTTAACAGATTTGTAATAGGGTGGGCTATTTGGGTAAACGAGGGGATGAACTGCAAGTAAAAGTTAGGAAAACCCAGGAAACTTTGCAGATGCTTCCTGGTGCTGGGTGGAGCCCATTCCAATACCACTTTGACCTTTTCGGGGTCCATTTGCATGAGATGAGATAGCCCAGGTAGTCTATATGGCTTTGGTGGAACTCACATTTAGAGACTTTAGCGTATAACTTGGCAGCTTCATGTGTAAATCAAAATGTTTCAGTGTAAATCAAAATGTCACCCAGGTACACTAGCACACCCTTGTACAAATGCTCGTGCAGAACTTCATTAATTAACTGCATGAACACAGCAGGGGCTCCCTGTAGCCCAAAAGGGAACACTCTGAATTGGAAACAACCTAGTGGTCTACCACTCGTCCCCTTTCCCTGACTCTCATGCAGCAATACGCTTCCTGCAAGTCCAATTTAGTAAATATTTTGCCCTTAGCCAAGTGGGATAACATATTCTTCATAAAGGGGTAGATATTCTCCACACACACTGCATTAAGCCCTCTACAGTCTTTTCTTGGAACAGGAACAGGGCTGTCACCTGGGGTCATGCAGGCTATGTGAAACCTCAGGTAAGATTGTTGTCAATGAACAGCTGCAGTTCCTCCAGTTACTGTGGGGTCATTGAATACAGTTTCAGTTTTGGCAATGTGGCCCCCTGTAAGATGTCTATAGCACAGTCCATAGGTCAATGGGGAGTGAGTTCATCTGACTCCTTTTCACTGAACACATCTCTGAAGTCTTGATATTCCTTGGGTATGGTGGGGAGATCATTCCCATGCGTGGCTGCCCCCGATTCATGCCCCATCCTGACGAGCAAGTGCTAAGCTTTGATGTTACCTCTGTCCAGAAGACACTGCAGAAAGTTAACATTCGGAAAGCAGCAGGCCCAGATAACATCCCTGGACGTGTCCTTAGGGAATGCAAGGATGAGCTGGCTTGTGTGCTCACAGATATTTTCAATCTCTCATTGCAGCAGGCACTGGTCCCATCATGCTTTAAGATGGCCATCATCTTGCCAATGCCAAAAAAGTCCACAATTACAGGCCTCGATGATTATGTCTGGTTGCACTGACATCCACCATTATGAAATTTATTTTATTTTATTTTTATTTTAATCCCATTTATATCCTGCCCTTCTCCGAAGACTCAGGGCGGCTTACAATTTAAGCACAAACCAATGTGCTTAGCAATAGCCTTCATTCTATGTATATGCCTGCTTATTAGGGCTTTCGGGGGCCCCCAAGTGGCATTATTACAAAGTCAGCTTATTGCCCCCAACAATCTGGGTCCTCATTTTACCTACCTTGGAAGGATGGAAGGCTGAGTCAACCTTGAGCCTGGTGGGATGCGAACCTGCACTAATTGCAGGCAGCTGGTGTTACTTAAGGAGGCATTAGCCCACTGCTCCACCAAGGCTCCTTAAAATGTTTTGAGAAGCTGATAAAAGACATTATTGTATCCAGCTCCCCGCCAGCATTTTACCCGCTTCAGTTTGCCTACCAACCAAATCATTCTACGGAGGATGCTATTTCTTCCATTCTCCATCTGAGCTTGAAGCACTTAGAGGAAAGAAATACTCACGTGCGTTTGTTGTTTGTCGACTTCAGTTTGGCATTAAACACAATCATTGCCCAGCATCTAGTAGACAAACTGTGTCTTCTAGGCTTAAACACTCCTTTGTGCAACTGGATTCTTGATTTTCTTACCAACAGGCCCCAATATGTGCAAGTTGGAACAAATAGCTCTAATACCATTTTCTTGAGCACAGGTTCTCCTCAGGGCTGCGTCCTAAGTCCACTGCTGTTCACCCTGTTGACCCATGACTGTTGTGCTAGGTTTACCACCAACCATATTGTGAAGTTCGCAGATGATACAACAGTAGTGGGCCTTATTCATGATGACAGTGTGGAAGCTTACTGCAAGGAGGTTGAGGGGTTGGTGAACTGGTGTAAGGAAAACAGCCTACTTTTAAATACCAGAAAAACCAAAGAGATCATTGTCGATTTCAGAAAAAGCAGACACAGCCATACTTCTCTGTGCATAAATGATTCACCTGTGGAGATGGTTAACAGCATCAAATTCCTGGGTGTGCAGCTAATGAGTAGGCTGGCTTGGTTGCTCAACAGTGAGAAACTGGTGAAGCGGGCACAGCAGCGCCTGCATTTTCTGCGTCGCATGAGAAAAGCAATCTTCTTTCCCCTGTCCTGACCACTTTCTACAGGGGAATGATCGAGACCATCCTGTCATACAGCATCACAGTCTGGTTTGGAAGCATTACTACTACAGACAGGAACGCAGTGCAGAGAATGATGAGGATGGCTGAAAAGATCATTAGCAGTTCCTTCCCATCCATACAGGACATAGCACAGAAGCGTTGCCTGAGCAGGGTCCATAAGATTATCTGGGACACTACACATCCTCTTTACAAACTGTTTTCCTTGTTACCTTCTGGGAGGAGGCTTCGTGGTATCCGTAGCAGAACATCCAGATTCAGCCATAGTTTCATTCCATACAGTATTAACCTTGTAAACTCTCAAGCTTCCTCCTTCCGTTATATATTTAAGATGGACAGTATTTAATATTTAATATTTATTTGTTATGTATATGTATATACATATGTGTATATAGTATAGTTAGGTGTGTGCCATGTATGTGTTTCACTTTGAGAGCAGGCAACTAAATTTCATTTTTAATGTGTGCCATTATGCCCACATTAAAAAAATGACAATAAAGGTCATCTTATCTTAACTTATCTAGTTGCCTTCTGAATCTTCCCCCACTTCTGGGAGGGGCAGCCTGTTTGCATTTTTAATAGCCTCCTCCTACAGTTCATGTAGGGTTCCATTTCTTTAGCCAAGCTAACCCTAGCACTAGGGGTGGTTCCATCCCGGGTGCCACTATGAAGCTCAAAGTCTCTGAATGGACTCCCATTTGTATTTCTGTGGGTTGTGTGATAAAAGCTACTGGGATGGCCCCTGCAACTGAACCATATAGCTAGCAAAAAGCAATTGGAACTTTTAGCCGCTTCAGCCAGATCCAGAGTATTTTGACTAGTGCTAGGTTTGCCAGGCACCTGGTGCAACCTGAATCTAATAGGGCCCTTAAATTGGCTTTTAATCCCAATTCTCAAAAGGTCAATTCCATGGAGATTGTTATAGGTATAATCGGTCCACTTACCAGGGGATTGTCATTGGAGTTGGTGTTGGTCAACTCCTGGCCACTGTCTGGTGGAGTTGGAATTTCCTCAGCCTGTTTTGGCGATCGGATGAACTCGATGACCTTCACTTTCTTTAGCACAGTCTCTGGCACATGACAGAGCTTTGGTGGTCTTCTCCACAGGGCTGGGGTTTGCTTTCTTGGTTGGGTGGGTGGTTTTGCACTCTGCCACCCTGTGCCCTTCTTGGCTGCACTTGAAACAAGCAGTGGAGCGAACTTGCAGAGCTTGTGGCTTGACTGCTTTCCTCTTCTCCTGGGGTGATTTCTTCCATGACCGCGCCACCTAGTACTTGTTGAGTGCTTGGTCAATCACCACTTCCTCTGCCAGGACATACCCTTGTGGAGGGTTGCAAGGGCCCCCCTCAAGATGCACTGTCTTTGAAGCAGCTGATGAGGATGTCTTTTGACCAGTTGTTGAGTCAGCATGCCAGATTACGAAACTCCTCAGTGTACTCCGCCAGTCTGGCAACCTTGTCTCATGGTTTTGATACAATCCCTTGCTCTGCAGTCAGCCAGGGGATTTTTGAATCAATGGCAGAGTGCCATCAAGAACCAGTCAAAGTTTCAGGCCATCGCAACCCTGGTGGACACATGGAGGCAAGCTTCATCTCCAGCATCCGGTTTTATCCTATTGGGGGAACCTGGAAAGGGTTGAAAGTCGCCCTGTAGGAGCAACGAGCAAGGAGAGGACGCCTACTTGATCGCAGAAGGGCAGCAGTCCTTCTGCTTGATCCATGGCAGCTCTTCAAACTGATGGGGAAAAGACCGGACATAATAATATGGCTCGTCACTAAGCTGCTGACAGCTAAATTAAACTTACTACCAAGCACCTTGAAAGCAACGCAGATGAAACTGGGTGAAATCTTATCTTCTCTTTACCCTAAGTACCTTCTACCTGTAAAAGCTCTTTGAAGTATCTTCCCCCTGTGAGGAGAGAGGGAAGGGAATTTTTATCCCACCCTCTAAGAATAGCGGCGTCTGACTACCCAGGGGAATCAAAGCATTAAAAAGAACAGTTTCAATCTAATTGGAGTCATATGTTCCTGAAACTTGGGGACCAATTTTTTTTCTATTTTTACTGGAGACTCTTGTTTTTATCTACAAAAAAGAAATAAAACTGGAAAAAGAATTAGAAAAATTCGGGACTTAAAAAAAACCTTAAATGGCACCAGTGACATCCTGTGGTGAAGCTTGGTATGGCAATTTGTTATTTCCTAAAAACAGACTTGGCTCAAAACCCAGAACATAGATAAGACTGTCCTGACCTTGCCACCATCTGTGAGAGACTCAATTGTAAGAGAACAGCTGGGCAGTAAAATTAGCCTACTTGAACTGTGAATTTAAACCTTTATTGACTTTTGCTTAACAAACAACTTTTACTAGAAAGACGTTTACAAATACGTGAAAGAGATGGATGAAGACCAGGAAGATTATTTCCATGTTGAAAGCAATATAAGAAACTATTCTTTCAGCTTGTGATAAAATGAGACCTAAAATAAAAGATCAAGATGCCAGCTTAGATGAACAACCAAAGAACCAACAATGCAGAAGATAACAGAAGTGGAACAATCAAATATTAAGACAGAGGACTCAACTGACCAACAAGTACAGCTGATGGAAAACCCAGATAAGGAAGTGACAACACTGAAAATGGAAATGCTTTTCTATACAAATCAGAAGAAATTTGAGAAAGAAGAAAAGATTGAATTGAAGACAAATATATCAGAGCAAACATGGGGGACTGGAATAACAGGGCAACAATCTAATGAATACAAATCAGCTAGTCCTTCCAGAAAACTGGCAATCAAATGGTATCCTTTAATTCAAATAACATATATAAGAATAGAGGGAGATTTATTTGACAATCTAAAAGCACTGATATGGAAGCCTAGTTGGCAAAGGAAGAAAGCTAGAATAAGGTTGAAAAAATTGGGGTTTTGATTCACTAGAGGGGATTTTATATTGTCAATTAGAGCAGGGCTTTTCAACTAGTGGTACGGGTACCACTTGTGGTACATTGGCACCAGGCAGGTGGTACACAACCCTCTTAGAAAAGTGGTAGCGGGGGAGGGGAATGAGCTGAACCGGTGGCAGCACCACACAAGTCTGAGCAACAGATGGCTGGAGCTAGAGGGCTGTCAGGGCTCAAAGGAAGCACCAGGATCAGCGCCAGGCTCCAGCTGGAGCTCGGCACTGATCCTGGTGCTTCTGCTGAGCCCAGAAGAAGCACCAATCAGCTGGAATGTTGCAGCATCTCCAGAGTCTTGTGATTTACATTCAGATACTTGGCAACTGATTCATATTTATGACGGTCACAGTGTCCCAGGGTCATGTGAAGTGACCAAAACCTGCTGCAACCACCCAGCAGATGAGGGGAATAAAAACCAAACACCCCCACACTGCCAATCCTCAATAGAAATGCTCACAACAATGAAAACCTCGGACAGGAGGAAGAGTGCTGCTGGGCAGGCAGGTAGGTGTCTTGCTTGGCTGTGGCTTGGGGGGGGCACGTTTTCAGTGCCATTGTAACTTCGAACAGTCACTAAGTGAACTATTGTAAGTCGAGGACTACCTGTAGTTCATCACTTTTTTCCTTCTTTTTTTTTGGTCATCAAGTTTTTGACATCTTGTTAGGCGACTAGTGGTATTCAGATGTTGCCATATCCTAAAAGTGGTACAATGGGTGAAAAGGCTGAAAAGCCCTGAATTAGAGGGCGAAAGGGAGATGTTGAGATAAGGGGAATTTTGGTTATTAGATTTAAAATAGCAGGAAATCAGTTGAAAATAAGGATTTGATTTGTCCTAATATTGAAAAAATAGATCTAAAAGGAAAAAGAAAATTATTTATCATGAATATATTTGATTTATTGATTAACCCAGGCAATATATATAATAGTTTTGATTTATTAAAGGGGATATTGTATTATTAATTAGATGACTTAATATGGTGGGAAATAGATAACTTTTAGGAAATAGAACAAGATTACATTTAAATAGATAAAATGTGTATTTTGGACATTATAGTTTGTTATGAAGTGAGATAAGGGAAATATTGGTTACCCAAAGTCTGAAAATTATGGATATCAAAGGTTAAATTGGAATATTAATGAGAAATTAAAAATTATGTAAAAATTAATAACAGGATATGCATTGTTTATGAAGATTGAATGTAATTAAGATATGTATAAGCTAAACATTTATTGATAAATGTAATTATGATGTCTTTATTGAGTTAATATAATTAGAAATGTACTAGTATGAATATGAGATAGTAAATGTTAAGGGGAAAAAAGAAGAAATCTCTGATGTTGTAACCTGAGATTTGCACTAAAGATTTTTTTATTGAGCTATTGATTAACCCAGTCATTATACTGCTTTTTAAATACTCAAATTTAAATTGGAAAATTAATAAAATATTATATAAAAAAGAAGCAGTCGAAGTTTCTCAGTTTGGCTGCATTCACATTATGGAGCATCACCATACAACGAGCCACAGCTACTTCCAGTGCTAGGGTGACACTCGTTACCTTGGCGCCCTCAGTGGAGATCTCCAGCCCATATTCTTGCATATAAGTTAAGACATGGGCCAGGAAGAACCCCAAATGTTGGCGATCTCCATCAAACATCACACTCAGGGGTGGAGTTTTGCTCCTCTTTGGTTTCACTGTGCTGGCCCACCTGGGACGTTGGCCATGACAGGTATTCTTTGCGCTGCTCCCATGGCCACGGTGCCACAGGCTGGGGTTGCCGAAACTCCTACTGTGGTGTCTGGTGGTGATGCTCTCCCGTCATCCTCCTCCTCTTGGGTTTGGTGAGTCTTACCAGAAGTCGTCCTGGCATGGGAGTTGGGTAGCATCCAACATAAACTGCATGGGTTGCTTCATTAGGAGATCGGCATGGTCAACCCCTTCACCTTCTTCCTTCTTGTCCTCAAGCTCTTCCAGCTCCAGTTGCCATTCATGTCATTGGCTGCCTTGACTCCCCCGGGTGAGGGTTACCCCTTTGGCTCTCCCCAGTCATCTTTCTTGCTGATGCCGTTGGACCATCTGGGTCTCAATGAATCTCCCAGGCTGGTGACCTCCTCCATACACTTGGAGAGATCCAGCCCAGGGGAAGCCCTGGTGGAGGCTTCCACCCAGCATTCAGCTTCCTCCTGATCATGGCCTTGAGCTGACATTGCTTGCACAGTCTCCACGGTAGGAAACCTTCCTCCCCCTCTCTGTAACAGAATGGCAGGACACCTGCATGGTGGACCTGACACAGGGATGGTAGACTTGATAGAAAGTTACCAGAGGCTCCTTCAGGAGTGAGTTATCTGGAATTAAATTCAGGTAAATGTAACAGTTTGTTCCTATGCATAGGTTCTTAATACAATACTAGAAAAAGAGGTTTACTTCCATTCAGTTCCATCCAATTTTTGAAGATTGCCTGGACAAGTCCCTGAAGTTTTCTTGGCAATCTTTTTCAGAAATGATTTGCCATTGTCCCCTTCCAAGCGCTGAAAGAAAGTGACTGACCCAAGGTCACCAGCTGGCTTTGTGCCAGAACTTACAGTCTGCCCGTTTCTAGCCTAATCACTAAACTGGCACTCCTAATAATATTATTTCAGAGGAAATAATTTTCTGTGCTGAGATTCTATTCTAATTTTCTATGCTTGAATTGTTAAAAGCTGGTTAAAAATCATTCTTTTTATTATTAATGAAATAGTAATGGCACTTAGACTTATATACCACTCCATAGTCCTTCACAGAACTCTCTAAACAGTTTACAAATGTCAGTATATTGCCCCCAGCATTCTGGGTCCTGATTTTACCAACCTCGGAAGGATGGAAGGCTGAATCAACCTTTAGCTGGTCAGGATCAAACTCCCAACTGTGGCCAGCGTTAGCCTGCAACACTGCATTCTAACCACTGCACCACCACAGCTCCTAATATCAGCATCCTAAGTTAAGAGCTTCTTGCAGGGATATGCCCTATGGAACCAACTACTCACAGAACTTAGGACTGCCCCCGACCTTCGCTCATTTCGCCGGGACCTGAAAACTTGGCTCTTCGATCTGTTTGGTCCAGACTGTGGGGTTGTTAATTTAACTGGGTTTTAGATTTACTCTTGGGGCTTAAATTTAATTTAATTGTTTTAATTGTTTTTAATTTTTTGTATTCATGGTTTTAACTGCCCTGTAAACCGCCCTGAGTCCCACGGGAATAGGGCGGTATACAAATCCAATAAAATAAATAAATAAATAAATACTGGGATTTTGGTAACCATCAAATTCAGAAAACTATTACTGCTAGCATACTCCTAGGGAAGATTTTTTTCCCTACAAAGAATGAAAACAGATGCAAAATAAATGCAAAATAAATACATCTCTACTTCCTAACGTCTTTACCTACTATCTTTATCTGTAATTGTGGGATTTTGCCTCTGATATAAAATGAATTTTTAATATTTTATAGAGCAGGGCTTTTCAACCTTTTCACCCATTGTACCACTTTTAGGATATGGCAACATCTGACTACCACCAGTCGCCTAACAAGGTGTCAAAAACTTGATGACCAAAAAAAAAAAGAAGGGAAAAAGTGATGAACTACAGGTAGTCCTCGACTTACAACAGTTCGCTTAGTGACTGTTTGAAGTTACAATGGCACTGAAAAAGTGCTCCCCCGAGCCACAGTCAAGCAAGACACCTGCCTGCCCGCCCGGCAGCACTCTTCCTCCTGTCCGAGGTTTTCATTGTTGTGAGCATTTCTATTGAGGATTGGCAGTGTGGGGGTGTGTTTGGTTTTTATTCCCCCCATCTGCTGGGTGGATGCAGCAGGTTTTGGTAACTTCACATGACCCTGGGACACTGTGACCGTCATAAATATGAATCAGTTGCCAAGTATCTGAATGTAAATCACAAGACTCTGGAGATGCTGCAACATTCCAGCTGATTGGTGCTTCTTCTGGGCTCAGCAGAAGCACCAGGATCAGTACGGAGCTCCAGCTGGAGCCTGGCGCTGATCCTGGCGCTTCATCTGAGCCCTGACTGCCCTGTAGCTCCAGCCATCTCTCGCTCAGACTTGTGTAGTGCTGCCACCGGTTCAGCTCATTCCCCTCCTCTACTACCACTTTTCTAGGATGGTCCCGTATCACCTGCCTGGTGCCAATGTACCACAAGTGGTACCCGTACCACTGGTTGAAAAGCCCTGTTATAGGGGTTATTTTTCTGTACATTGACAATAAGACTATCAGGTTTTTATAATCATATAGTAATATATAAATAGAAGATGTACATTTTCATTTCAAATACTAACAGAATTTAAAATTTAGGGGAAAAAATCTAAACATTTCCATTAAAACCAATGCAGTATGAATTAAAGTACACCAATGTCTTTTTTTTGAAATTTTTTTATTAGTTTCTATATGGTTACAGAGTGGGGTAAGGGAATGGGAATTTGGGATGGGGTACAGGAGAGGTTGGGGGTGAGGGTTGGGGTTTCCCCCAATAACATTCAATATTTGGCAAACAACATATTATCTGGGTAAATATATGTAAAAAAAGTAATAAAACTAATAATTAATAACAATGACAGGTATAATAGATTATCATAAACAATACTAAGTTTTCAACATATGGTATTTTTCTTACTCAAAAATTCAAAATTGCATATCACATTCCTTTCTCTCTAACTTGCTTATCTAGAATTTATTCCAAGTTCTATAGTAAACTGAATGTTCTTTCTCTTTAATCTCTAAAGTTAATCTATCCATTTCTGCACAATCCAATATTTTCTTAATACTTCTTCAGTCGGTAATTTTTCATTTTTCCAATATTGGGCATACATAATTCTCACTGCTGTCAATACATGTGACATTAAGTATCCACTCTCCTTGTCATAGTTGGGGCCTATCATTCCTAACAGAAACAATTCTGGTTTAAATTCTATTTGTTTTTTAAACATCTCCTCCAACCATAGATGTATCTTAAGCCAAACCTTTTTTGCTTTACGACATGACCACCATATATGATAATAAGTATCTGGTCTTTGATTACATTTCCAACAGACATTTGAAGTATTTTTAAACATTTTGGCTACTCTCACTGGTGTTATGTGCCATCTATAAAACATTTTATACAAATTTTCTTTATATGGTACAGCTTTGGTTAATCTAATATTTCTGTCCCATAACTTTTCCCATTCTTCAAGCTCTATAGTATATCCAATGTTTTTTGCCCATATTATCATTGTTTCTTTAACTTGTTCCTCCTCCATCTTTAAGTTAAGCAGAAATCTATAAAGTTTTTTAATCAGCTTTTCATCTGTTTTTAGCAAAGACCAAGTTCTGTCTGTCCCTTATAGAGCCCCATTGTTTTCATGTCTTTTTCATATCTTGATTGGATTTGTAGGTATGGCCACCATAATAGATCAATACCTTGTTGTTGTAAGTCTTGTCTAGATTTCAATCTTCCTTCATTGTCCAGTAAGTCTTTATATGTTACAAGTTTATCATAGTTAATTATGTTTGGGTAAGCAAAGGCTTCCATTGTTGAAAGCCATTCAGGTATCTTAATATAAATTTTTTCTTTTATTTTTTCCCATTCTAAGAGAAGTGCATTTCTTATAGCATGGTACTGGAAATATCTATGCGCTTTATTCTTCCCATACCACAGAAAGGCATGCCAGCCAATCTGCAGGTCATGCCCATCTAGGTATAGTAATCTTTTGTCTCTAAGTGTTATCCATTCTTTAATCCACATTAAAATAGCTGCTTGGTAATATAACTTCCAGTATGGGAGTCCAAATCCTCCCCTTTCTGTAACGTCCTATAGCAATTTCACTTCAATTCATGCTTTTTTCCCTTGCCAAACAAATTTCAATATTATGGTATTCATTTCATCAAAGAAGACTTTTTCCAATTTTACCGGAATAGTTTGAAATAAAAAAAATATTTTCTGTAAGATATTCATTTTAATTCTAGCTATTCTCCCCAGTGTTGACAGTTGAAGATTTTTCCACTTTTCTAAGTCCAGTTTTATTTGTTTTAATAATTTTGTATAGTTGTCCTCTTTTACTGTTATACATCTTGCTGTTAAGTAAATTCCCAAGTACTTAACTTTTTTAACTATTTGAAGATTTGTTTTTCTTGCAAGTTGCGTTTTCTGTTTTTCTGTTAAGTTCTTTGTCAAAACTTTAGTCTTTTCTCTATTTATTATCAGACCTGCGACCTCACCATATTGTTCTATTGTGGCCAACAATTTTGTGCTTGTTTCCAGAGGTTCTTCCAATATAAAGACCGAGTCATCTGCGAATGCCTGCAATTTATATTTTTCACCCTTTATCTCCAGTCCTTTAATCTCGGAGTCTTGTCTAATATTTCTGTTCAATACTTCCAAGGTTAATATAAATAGCAATGGGGAAAAGGACATCCTTGTCTTGTGCCCTATTTAATATTAAAGTTTTCTGTGTAGTCTCCGTTTACAATTATTCTAGCAGTCTGTTTATCATAAATTGCATGAATTGCATTCATAAAGTTTCCCCCAAAATCCATTTCCACAAGTTGCTGAAACATAAATTGCCAATTTAAGTTATCAAACGCCTTTTGTGCATCAAGAAATATCAAAGCCATCTGTTTGCCTGGATGAGCTTCATAGTACTCTAGAACATCCAAGATTGTTCTTAAATTATTTTTTATCTGTCTTTTAGGCAGAAAGCCATTTTGATCTGCGTGTATAAATTCAATTAAGACTTTCTTAATTCTTTCTGCCATTATCGAAGCAAAAATTTTATAGTCTACATTTAGTAATGAAATTGGTCTGTAATTTTTTATATGTGTCAAATCTGTATCTTTTTAAGGTATTAAAGTGATATTAGTTTCAGTTCATGTCTTTGGCATTTTGGTTTTTTTGCCTTTTTATAGCTTCTATAGTCTCCATCATTGATACTGGTTCCTTCAATATATTTCGGATATTCTGGGGAATTTTCGGTAAATTTGCTTTTATTAAATACTGCTCTATTTTTTCTTTAGAGATTTCCTTTGCCTTATAAAGTGTCTCATAATACTCTTTCACAATTTTTTTCATTGCATCGTTTTGAAACTGTATTTCTCCTTTCGTATCCTGGAGTTTCTTTATTATTTTATTTTCTTTTTCCTTTCTCAATCTATATGCTAGCCATCTTCCCGGCTTGTTAGCGTTTTCAAAAAAATTCTGTTTAACCCCTTTAATCTGTTGAGCCATTAATTCCATCTCAGCTAACTTTAATTTGTGCTTTATTATATTGATTTGTTTCTTGAGTATTACTTTATCTGGATCTATTTGTAATTCTAATTCTAGTTTTCTAAGTTCCTCCTTCAACTTTAATTGTAGTTGTTTCTTTTCTTTGTTCTTCTTAGCAATATAAGTTATGGCCAGGCCTCTAAAATATGCTTTGGCAGTGTCCCAAGCATTTTGAAGTGATGTTTCTTCCTTCTTGTTTATTTTAAAGAAAAATTCCATTTCCTTTATTGCTAGTTGTAGGAATTCTTTGTCCTTCAATATCGATTTGTTTAGAGACCATCTAGGTTTCTTTTTAATTCCTTTCCAGATCATTTTTATTGGATTGTGGTCTGCCCAGTCATTGGTTTCAATTTCCGCCTCTTGGATCATCAGTTTCAAGTCTAACGAAATCCATATCATATCAATTCTTGACCATGATTTGTGTCTATTTGAGTAAAATGTATATTGTAGTTTCTCTGGGTTTTTCTCTTGCCGTATATCTAGAATACTGAATTCTTCTATCATTTTTGAAAACGCTTTAGGTAGTAAATTTCCTCCTTTCCATCCTTGTTTACAGTCCAAAGTTTCATCCACAATTGCATTAAAGTCTCCCATTATACAAAAGTTTTGGTAGTTTAAGTCTAATATTTTCTTATATAGTTTAAGGTAAAATTGTTCTTGTTTATCATTAGGTGCATATATTCCAATCATTAATATCTACTTTTGGTCCATCATGATTTCAACCATTAGAATTCTCCCCTCATCATGTGCATAAATTTGTTTAGGCATCATCTTTTCTTTAATATAAAAGGCTACTCCTGTTTTCTTTTGAGATGCTGATGCAAAGTAGATTTTGCCGATTTTTTATTGTTCTAAAATTTTGATATGTTGCCTCTTAATATGGGTTTCTTGAAGATAAATTATGTCCATTTTTAATTTTTGTAAGTGTGTAAAAATTTTCCTCCTTTTTGAGGGGGAGTTTAAGCCGTTGATGTTTATTGATAAAATCCCAATTTCCTCCATCTTTTTCAATTATATCTAGGTCTTCTAGTTGATCTTATCTGTCTCTGATGTCTTGGTCTTGTGCCCTCTTCTGAATAAGAATATGTAGCTTTGGTTTCTTTAGTCTCTTCTCTTATTCTTTGGTCGGTCTCACCTTCCACTTGCACTTCATCTTGTTTTTTGGGTTCCAAATCACCTCTCTCCAGAAAGGCTCTGTGGCTATGAAAGAACTCCAATGCTTTAAGTGGTGTATCCAGTCTATATCTTTTCGTATCCCAGTAGATTAAGATCCCTTCTGGAACCAACCATCTAAAGTTCACTCCTTTTTCAACGTTTCTTAGTTAGAAATTGGTAGTCTCTTCGAGCCTCTCTTATCCTTCTAGGGATTTGCTTAAGAACCACAATTTGTTTTTCTTTATATTTCAATGCTTCATCTCTTACTTTTCTCAGGATCTCATCTCTTGTAGCTCTTTTTAAAAATCTGACATGCACTTCTCTGGGCACCTTGTTTCTTCTAGCATAGTTGGAGTTAATGAGAAACACCTGATCAACCTCCCCTTTGATTTGTGACTTCTCCAATCCTAATAAGTCTGCCGGCAACTCTGTTATCAATTTTAAGAGATCTTCTTCCTTGTCTTCTTGTATGTTTTGGATTCTTAAAATATATGATGCCCGCTCCATTTCTATGATCGCCAAAGAATCTTCCAGTTCTCCATTTAGTTGCATCAGTTTCTGATTTTCATCTTTCAGGTCTTCCAGTTTCTGGTTAACCTCCGTTGACCTATGTTCCATTTTTTGGATTCTTTATTGATTTTCTGCAATCATCTTTTTGAAGTTTTCCAGTTGGGAGTCTATATTATTAATTTTTTGGTTCATTTTGTCTAAGTCACTTTTCAACTCTTCATGATTTTTAGTTGCTGTAGCAGACTGAGCAGCGTTAGCATCATAGATTGTTTGTAGAATTGCTTGGGTGTCCTTCTGTTGGGTATCGCTCTTCTCCTGTTGTAACATTGTAGTAATTGGTTTCTGATAGACTGGGCTTGCAGAGGTTGAAGCAGGGGAAGAAGAGCCTTTTTTCCCCAAGTTTGGATAAGTTAGAGGTGCTCATCTTTGCCTTCACGTCGTATGGTGTCTCTGCCAAATGGCCAAATTTTGTAATCCAATAGGCTCCTAATAGTTAGGAGAAGAGAACCATCAAAGTAGTAAAAACAATAAGAAATATGGGGTTCCACAAAAATAAAGATCCTCCCCCCAAAAATGGAAGGGGAGCAAAAGAGAGAAAGAGAAAGAGAGAGCGCAGGCAAATGTAAAAGGAGCAAAATAGGAGGTGTCTGGAAAAATAGTAGGGCAAAAGAAAAAGGTTACCCCAAAAAGCATAAAAAATGAGAAAAGAAAAGGAAAAAAAGGAATTTTTTTTTACAATTGTCAAAATTGTAATCCAGAAAATTATATTCAAAAACCAATTATAAGAATTCCAAGCTTCTCTATATTTATAATCCAAGGGAGTCAAATATCTTCAAAGACAAACTTGTTTAGGCAATATATCTTGTTAGAAGAAGACACACACCAGGCAGGCCAAAAAGACCACAGGGAGTCTTGTTTTTTGGAACAAAGTCTCCAAGGACCTTCAAAGGAATGTCTGGGCAAACAGCCAAGTTCCAGGCATAGATAACTCCATTAATGGGGTGGGGGGTGGATGTAGTTTTCAGGTTTTGCCAGTAGATGGCATTAACTATCCATTCCCACCCTTTTTGTCGGGAGAGAAGATATGTGTGTGTGTGTGTGTGTGTGTATGTATGTGTATATATATATGTGTTTTCTGAGGTTTTCGCAGGTGCTTGTATGTGGATCTTTGGTCATTCGGGTTTTTCCCCGCGTAGAATTGAAGGTGTAGGAGCAACGTTTCGACGGAATCCCATCCGTCATCCTCAGGCTGGTGGCTTCTTCCTTCCCCCACCCAATCAGAGCACACCTCCACCCACAGAACACCCCCTCTGGCAGTTTAAAAAAGAGGAACAAACAGCCACTACCACATGCTTCTCCCAGAAGAAGGAAGCTGAAACCACCAGCCTGAGGATGACGGATGGGATTCCGTCGAAACGTTGCTCCTACACCTTCAATTCTACGTGGGAAAAAACCCGAATGACCAAAGATCATATATGGATCTTTGGTTATTCGGGTTTTTCCCCGTGTAGAACTAAAGGTGTAGGCGCAACGTTTCGACGTAATCCCATCCGTCATCATCAGGCTGGTGGATTTAGCTTCCTTCTTCTGGGAGAAGCATGTGGCTGTTTGTTCCTCTTTTTTAAACTGCCAGAGGGGGTGTGTTCTGTGGGTGGAGGTGTGCTCTGATTGGGTGGGGGACCAAGTGTGTTCTGATTGGGTGGGAGTGTATTTTGAATGGTGGGTGTGTTCTGATTGGGTGGGGGTGTGTTCTGAGTGGATGGGCTGGTCTCAGCTGCCAGCCCCAGACCTGAGCTGGTGAGTTGTGCTGCTTTTGTTCGGCTTCGTGTTTGTGGTGGTGCCATGTTTTTATAGTGGGTGTCAGTTTGCTTATTGTGTGGTTTGGAGGGGTTTAAAGTGGCTGATGTTGCAGCTGTAGTTAGGTTTCTGTTTTGTGGTTGTGCCTCGTTATCATTGTGGGTTCGGATTTGCTTTTTGAATGGTTGTGTGGTGGTGATGTCATGTGATGTTATCATGAGTTTGGGTCTGGTATCATTTCTGGTGGTTGGGCCTCATCTGTCAATCAAGGCGGGTTTCCAAATGGCTGGTAGGCGAGAGGTATCATCTCGTTTGTTCATGCTGTGGTGGCGTTTTTCTATCTCAATGGCTTCTCTGATTATTCTGTTGTTAAAATGTTCAATTTTGGCGATAGTTTTGGTTTTTTTAAAATCAATTTCATGTCCCGTGGCTTCAAAGTGTTGGACCAGGGATGAAGTTTGTTCTCCCTTTCTGAGTGAGTTTTTGTACTCTTCAATGCGTGCACTTATTCTTCTGTTGGTCTGTCCGATGTATGTGGTGGGGCAGGTGGTGCATGGGATTTCGTATACTCCTTGGTTTTCTAAAACATATATATATATATATATATATATATATATATATATATATATATATATATATATATATATATATGTATATGTATATGTATATGTATATGTATATGTATATGTATATGTATATGTATATGTATATGTATATGTATATGTATATGTATATGTATATGTATATGTATATGTATATGTATATGTATATATGTATATATATGTATATATATGTGTATATATGTATGTGTGTATATATATATATATATACATATATATATGTAAATATTTTTTGGATTGCTAACAAAGAATTAAAGGGAGACTGATATAGCTATTTCAAACTTATTTGTTCTCATCAGTCAGCCATACCCTTCTGAGATTCGAACCTGGGCTGATTGCACATTAGGCAATTGTTCTAACCCTTAGGCCACAGGCTCTTTCTCGCTTTGTTAGCTGAGAAGCAAGGGAGATATGTGTTAAGTGTTTGTTAAGTATTTAGAATACCTTGCTAGTTCCCAAACACAGGGCAAATCTTATTTCCTGCTTCAGCCTAACCCAAGGCCATCAACAGGCTGTAGTCACACAGTGACAGCTCATATTTGTGTAATTTGTTTTGGGATTGCTAACAAAGACTACAACCTGTTGATGGCCTTGGGTTAGGCTGAAACAGGAAACCTTTATATGTGTGTGTGTGTGTGTGTGTGTGTGTGTAAATTTTTAGATTGCTAACAAAGAATTAAAGGGAGACTGATATGCATTTCAAACTTATTTGTTTTCATCAGTCAGCCATACCCTATATATATAAAAGTCTGAAAAATAAAAGTAAAAATAGAAGCAAAAAGAAAGGCAAAAGAAAGGAAAAATAGAAGTTATAATGGCTTTCAGCAAAACACCCAGTTCTATAAAAACAAAAGCTTCTCAAACTTTTATGCCACAAACAGCCTTGTAATAAGGTGAAGTTTTCACTTAGCCAGAGGCTTAAACTGCCGCTTGTAATTCAGGAGGGGGGGATGAAAGGAAAAAATTCCACCCCGCTCCCTGATACTAAGGGCTTCACTTTCAAGGGCTGGAAAAATGCTTTCTGGTAAGGATCTTGGCTTGAAGGGAGAGTAAAAGGAATTTTCTCACCCAGCTCAGCTGATGCTCTTTCAATTGCCATTCTTTTGTGTCTGCCAAACAGCTGCTAATGGCAGAACACAAGATGCGGTCCACTTTTCTTCCTGCTGGTTCCAGGGGCTCTGTTGGGACCAGCGGTCTGGCTGCCGCCTAGCCGCAGTCCTCAGACATTTGCCCGTTGGGAGCCACCTCTACAGGGTGGCATTCAGTCCATTCGGACCCACCAGCTGGTAGAATTCGGACCCAGGGGAAGAGAGAGACAATTCCCCAAGTCTGTCTTCAGCTGACATCAGTAGAGAACTCCACCAATGTCTTTTTATATCCAGTAGTGCAATATATCTGTTTCCTACCATTACCTTTAAGTTCAAGATAACCCTAAACAATGTAAAATCAGGGAACATTAAAGAACATAAAGTAGGTGAAAAAACAACAACACTTTGAAATTTTTCACTTTTTCACCACATTTCAGCATAGAGTTATTTTATCTTCATTTTAACAATACTGATAGATAAAGGATATATAATGTAATAAATATTACAAGTGTCTCCCAGTGGCTTCTGGTCAACCAATAAAAAGGAGTAGGGAAGATACTCTTTGAGGTTCATCTTGAGCGGCTGTTACTGTGAAGAAAATGAGCATATGCCTTTTCACAGTAGCCTCTCTGCTTTAGAATAGTGCTCCACCTGGGGTTAGGCCAGCAGTAACCCTTCCGACATGCAGGAAAGCTGCTAAGAGACCCGGATGTTCTAGAAATCCTTGGAAAGGTCATTATATGGCATGTCCCCTCCCTACAGTAGGCAAATTATTGCTTTGGGGGTTGAGGTTTATTTTTTTCTTTTAATTCTATCTAGTTCACTTTTATATTATTGCAAGACACTCAGCACCTTTTTTAATTGAGCAGCATATAAATAACAGAAATACATTAATTTGGATTAATACCTATTTGACTCATCCTTTACCAGACTTGCAAACATCAACACTGCCATTCAAAACTGATCACCTTCTACAATCTGATGTCAACAATCTTTTTTTCATCCAAATCTCTAAAAAATGCAACCCAGTAAAAAACAAAAAGAACATACCTAGCTGCAAATTTATAGTTCTCCATTTCTTTCTTCAAATATATATTTTTCCTCTCCAAATGCTGATTGCAAGTATAGGCATCTGGAACAAATCCAACATCTTTATGTTCAAGCATACCTCTCTGCATCAATTCATACCTAAAATTAAGCAATTGGACTTTAGTCTTTTTTTCACTCTTCTTGGTTATAAGAGCAGGAATCTATATAGCACAGCACCAAGTCTTTTTCTTGACTGTGGTTACTTTAGATGGGAGCTACTATAGTTCAGAACCACATTTCTCATGATAAGTGGAATTACCCAACAAAACAGAATTTCATGCCTTAACTGAGTACAATGAAACTACTGTTACCTCTCATTATTTTTGAGAGGTCAAGAGGAAGAACATGGATAGGAGGTATCAATCAAATATCTACTGTTATAAAAGAACAAAAGAGATATACTATAGTTTTATTGGAAGTAAAGATCAATACATATTTTGGAATAATATCTATTTATTGATCATGGCTTTCTGTTGCACAGAAAATTGCCAAGATTGTTGTATTGTTTGTTGGTATTCTATCTTTATTTTTACAAGTAGCTCCAGATGGCGAACATAATCAATATTCCTCCACCCTCCTATTTTCTCCAGAACAATAAACCTGTCCGTGAGGTGGGGTGGGCTAAGAGACAGTGACTGGCCCAAGGTCACCATACTGGCTTTCATGGCTAAGGAGGGACTAGAACTCCAGTCCCCTGCTGTCTAGCATGGTGCCATAACCACTAGACCAAATCAGCTGTTTTTTACTGAATTGTACTGAATTCTAGACCTATACAGTTTGAATAAAGCAGATAAGGCAGAAGATATTTTTGATATGCTGATGGATCACTAACTAATTGAGAATAATCAGGAATTTGCATTATAGTTTGGAAAATCCCACAGAATGTATTAGACTAAGTAATTCTTGATCTTATTCAATAAAGTAATTCTTAGTGTTTTTAAGAAAGGACATAACATTAATTTGGGACTAGACTTTTCACAAGCAACAAAACTAAAATGAATTAAATAGTAAACTATAATATAAAGATTATTGAAAGGATGAATGTCTCCTTTTTCACATGTGCAAAAGTTGCCTCAACAGATTTTGACATAGCTCATCTAATGCAAATTTTTGACTCTCAGTAATAAAAACATTCTTAGTAGGGATGAAGAGGTCTGGAATTATCATGAATCCACACAATTCACACCTAAAAGCTGATTTTAGAAACATGGAAGATACCCCAATATATTAAGATGAGATGAAGATAATCTTTATTGTCATTTTTTTATTATGGGCACAATGGCACACATCAAAAATGAAATTTAGTTGCCCACTCTCAAAGTGAAACACATATCTAAACATACTAAACATACTATATACAAATATGTATAGACCCATACCCCTACATATACATAACAAATAAATATTAAATACTGTCCATCTTGAATATATAACGGAAAGAGGAAGCTTGAGAGTTTACAAGGTTAATGCTGTATGGAATGAAACTATGGCTGAATCTGGATGTTCTGCTATGGATACCACAAAGCCTCCTCCCAGAAGGTAACAAGGAAAACAGGTTGTGAAGAGGGTGTGTAGTGTCCCAGATAATTTTACGACCCTGCTCAAGCAACCCTTCTGTGCTATGATCTTTTCAGCCATCCTCACCACTCTCTGCACCGCCTTCCTGTCTGAAGCAGTGATCCTTCCAAACCAGACTGTGATGCTGCATGACAGGATGCTCACAATCGTCCCCCTGTAGAAAGTGGTAAGGATAGGAGAAGGAAGATGTGCTTTTCTTGTGCAATGCAGAAAATGCAGATGCTGATGTGCCCGCTTCACTAGTGTCTCGCTGTTGAGCGACCAAGCCAGCCTACTCATTAGCTGCACACCCAGGAATTTGATGCTGGTAACCATCCCCACAGGTGAATCATTAATGCACAGAGAAATGTGACTGTGCCTGCGTTTTCTGAAATCGACAATGATCTCTTTGGTTTTGCCAGTATTTAAAACAAGACTGTTTTCCTTACACCAGTTCACCAACCCCTCAACCTCCTGGCAGTAAGCTTCCACACTGTCATCATGAATAAGGCCACTACTGTTGTATCATCTGCGAACTTCACAATATGGCTGGTGGAAACCTAGCACAAAAGTCATGGGTCAACAGGGCGAACAGCAGCAGACATAGGATGCAGCCCTGAGGATAACCTGTGCTCAGGAAAATGGTATTAGAGGTATTTGTTCCAACTTGCACAACTTGCCTGTTGGTAAGAAAATGAAGAATCCAGTTGCACAAAGCGGTGTTTAAGCCTAAAAGGCCCAGTTTGTCTACTAGATGCTGGGGAATGATGTCTTAAACGCCGAATGCCTAGAGGAAGTGTGTTCATTGGCATTGCTTCAGGAGTTGATTGCCTATTCCCATTTACTTAAATATGTGTGAAAAATGTAATAAAAATACAGTCATGGATGCAAACTACTGCAACTTAAACACTTTTTATAATCTATTTTTAATGGGCCTAGAATTTTATGTTCAGTTGAAATTTGTTCTTGAACATGAGACTATAGCTTGTTATTTCACTATCTGGTCCATGAATCAAAAAATGACATGAAATAAATCAACACTAAGTAATAAATAACACAGTTATGCATAACAAGTTTACAATATCACAGCTCAACAAATTATTATTCAGAAGACAATACAAATTCACATACAAACCATTTGGGCAAAGTTTATTTATCCCTAATCTAAACAACTACAAGTAGACTACAAATTGAGAAATAATACTGTAAAAAAGACAGTCATTGTAATAAATGAAAGCATGCTAAAAATCAATGCATCTTTTAAACATAGGTAACACTATTTCAATTTTAATCAATTTCTAAGTGGAGCCTTCACTACCAAGAAGCCCAATGCATGAGCAATATTTCTAAGTTGTTTTTCTACTTATATGTTTAAATCAATGCATAACTGCTCCAAATCATCTCAGAAATATATAAGAATAATCTGCTAAAACAGTGAAGAAAAGAAATTAACAATTCAAAATTTTAAAACAAAATCATGATAAGATCAAAACTATATAAAGTTGGGACAAGTTTTCATAGGTAGGTAGGTAGGTAGGTAGGTAGGTAGGTAGGTAGGTAGGTAGGTAGGTAGGTAGATGAGATAGACAGACAGACAGACAGCAATATTGATATATTAGAGATAGAGATAGAGAATGAGACATATAAAAACAAGAAAAAAGTCAAGAAAACAATTGGTCCACTAATGGGAGAAGATTGCAAGGAAGTGATGGGTAGCAGAGAAAGTAGAACTGCTTAATTCATTCTTTGCGTCTGTCTTCATATAAAAGGAAAAAATAGTCCAATCTACTAAAAGCAGAACCATAAAAGACAGAGCAGGAATACAAATTAAATTGGGAAGAAAAAGATAACTTTAACTTGTCTAACTTGCCTTAGACAAGTTCAAAACACCAGGACCAAATAGACTACATCCCAGAATTTTGAAGGAGATGGCAGACAACCCAAGTCCTTAGCTACATGGAAGAATACAGACAAGACATCCCCAGAGACAAAGCCTATATCCATATTGTTAGAGATTAAACTTGATTTGGGTGACAATATTATATAATGGAGTAAAAGCACCTTTAAGGAGTTAAACGGCCTTAGGGTGTGGCTGTAATTATTCCACATAAAAGAGAGTTAGATGTTACACGTAGTTGCTCTTGTATATGTGTTTGATGTTAGTGTTTGGATACCTCTTGTTCTCTTGTTTGCTAACTTGATATTTATTCTCTCAAGAATCAACTGCTTGCTACAGTGTATATTGTTTTTGATATTGGTAAGCAGTTTTTGTATTTTGATACTATGTTTTTTTATGGACTGACTTTTATGTGCATGATACTGGATTGATACTTGGACTATTTCTTACTGTGTTTCTTTTTGTTGTCTGAGTAAAAATAAGTTATAAAACTCGTGTTAGTGCATTACTGTTTGCCTAAAAGTCCCAGTACAACTTCCACTGTGTATTAATAATACTCTGTTAAACAAACCATTTTTTCAACAACATATTCTAACAATGGTTATGGGCCCAGATCCAGTGTGGTGCTGAGGACAGGCACAGTATTGTATTTATATTTCCTAACTGAGTTTTCAAATTCAGACAATGGCACAAGGACTATTCAATCCATTCTGCATTACCCGGCTTAATGGGTCAAACTACGTATCCTGGTCTACACAATGTAGTTTGTTATTACAAAATCAGGGTCTTTGGAAAATAGTCCATAATCCTCCTGATGTAACTGCCTGGGATCCAACTAATGAAGAAGATAACAAGAAGATTGTAGACTTCAATACAGACAATGATAAGGCTTTATCTATCATTGGGCTAACATTAGGAGACCAACAGCTAGTCCATGTGCGTGGAGAAGAATCTGCTGCTAAATGTTGGGCTAAGTTGAAAAAGATTTTTGTTCGGGACAGTGTTGGTGCTCATATAAATCTTACCAGAAAGCTATTTAGAGCTAGACTGGAAAAGAATGGCGATATGTTAGCTCACCTTAACTTTATAAAAGCAACTTTGTTGGAACTGCAAGAAAAAGAACTTATTTTCTCAGAGCTTCACCAGGTTTACATCATTTTATCATCATTGGATGAGAGCTACGATGCCTTTGTATCGTCCTTGGAGGTTTTGTCCAAAGAAGACCTAACTGTTTCTTCAATAACTGGAAGGTTGTTGGAAGAATCAAGATGTCGTATGGAGAGAAAACAGTTGAGAGAGCCATTGCAACAAGAAATAAAGAAGACTGAATCTGCTTATATTTTAAGGAAATGCTTTAATTGTGGGTTAAAGGGACATATTGCTAAGTTTTGTCAGAATAGTAATTGTCAGAGAAAGGAAAACCATAGAAAGAATAAAAAGCTGATTAATGTAGCTGTAGCTAATAGAACTACTAATAACCACAATTGGTGGGTGGTAGATAGTGGAGCTACACACTGTATTTCAAAAATAAAAAGGGATTTTGAGAATATAAGGTCTAGTAAAAAATATATTTCTATGGCTAATGGCTGGAGAGTCAAGGTCTCTGGAGAGGGTAAGGTTTACTGTTCATTTTTAAAACAAAATTTGGAAATGCTATATGTTCCCAGATGTGATTATAATCTATTATCAGTTAAGGCATTATTGGAAGCAGGTTTTAAAGTTACTTTCCAAGGGGAGGAATGTCTTATTCAAAAGAATGAAGTGAACTTAATAGCTAATATGAAAGACGGTTTGTTTGTAATTAGCAATGATCCTATTATAATGGCTACTACTTGTACAAATCAAAAACCACATGATGAATGTATTCATTTATTACATAGAAGATTGGGTCATGTGAATTTTAATACACTAAAAAGAACTGTAGCTTTGTCTAATGGGTTTAAGTTAAAGGCTTGTAAGAAATATCTGCAGTGTAACGTATGTGGTAGAGAAAAGAGCAGGGCATCACCAGCTAATAGGTTAGATGGATTTAAAACCACAACTCCATTAGAACTGGTATTTATGGATTTGATAGGTCCTATGAAACCCAGTTTAGGGGGTGCTTGCTACATATTAAATATTCTAGACCATTATAGCAGATATGGGTTCTGTTATCTCCTTACGTCAAAAACTGAAACTATACAAACAATATCTAATTGGCTCAAGTTTGTACAAAGGAAAACTCAGTTAAATGTAAAAACCATAATAACAGACAATGGAACTGAGTTTGTTAATAAACAGTTCAATGAGCTGTTAGTTTCAGAGGGAATAGAGCATAGACGTACAGCTCCTTATAGACCTCAGCATAATGCATTTGTTGAACGGAGGGGCCAAACATTGCAAGCTATGATTAGATCTATGATTGAAGATTCTGGTTTACCTGATAGCTTATGGGGAGAAGCAGCAAAATGTGCTAATCATATTTTAAACAATGTGGTTAGTTCAGCTACAGGTAAAATTCCTTATACCTTATGGTATAAGAGAAAACCAAATCTTAGTTATATTCACACATTTGGGACACCTGCTTGGGTACATATTCCAAGTTCAATAAGAAATAAAGGAGAACATAGAGCTAAACAATTATTTTTTGTTGGCTATGAGTTAAACCATAAGTCTTATCGGTTCTGGGAGAAAGGTACTAAAAACATTTATTGTAGTTCTAGCGCTGTTTTTCAAGAACAGTCAGGCTGGGAAAGGGTAGAAGATATTGTATATATTCCTCAACAAGATTTAACTAACTCCTCAAATGAAAGTGATAAAGAAGAGGAGGAACCTGCTAGAGAGATCAAACAAGAACCACTGATAGTGGAGACAGGAGAGGAAGAAGATAATAATGTAAATGTACCTATAAGTCCAATAATTCTCAGAAGGTCTAACAGGGAAAGACGACAGCCTGATCGTTTCGAGGCAGGTTTAATTTGTCAAATAGACATTGAACCTTCTAATGTTGAAGAAATAAAAATGTATCCTGAGAATGAAAGAAAGAATTGGAAAGTAGCTATGGATAAAGAAATAAAGTCTTTGCAAGATCTTAATGTTTATCAAGAGGTTAAAATACCTAAAACAGAAAAGTTAATTGGATGTAAATGGGTTTTTAAACTGAAAGAAAGTGTTACAGGAGAGGTAATACATAAAGCAAGATTAGTTGCTCAAGGATTTGCACAGAATAATAGTGATTATGATGAAGTATTTTCCCCAACGTTAAGAGCTTCCACTCTTAGGGCTGCTTTAGTTTGGGCAGCAAATAAGAATTATAGTATAAAACATGTAGATATTGAAACTGCTTATTTGCATGCAACATTAAACCATGATATATATATGAAAGTTCCATCAGGAATAGAAAGTAAGGTAGGGTACTGTTGGAAACTGAATAAGAGTTTGTATGGTTTAAAACAGTCAGGTTATGAGTGGAATAGATGTTTAGTAAAAGAGTTAAATAGTTTGGGATTTAAAGCTAGTATTGCAGATCCTTGTTTATTTATAAAACAGCAAAATAGTGAATTATCATTGTTATTATTATTCACTGATGATATTGCTATTATAGCAAAAGATGAAACAGAAACTGAAAGAATAATTTCAGGGTTAAAAAGAAAATTTAGAGTAAAAGATCTAGGAGCTATTAGTCATTATCTAGGGCTGGATATTGTCAGGACTAGTAAAGGATTTAAACTGTCTCAAGCTAAGAAAATTAATGGTTTGCTGAAACGTTATAATATGGAAAACTGTAAACCAGTAAAAACACTTATGGTTCAAGGTTTTGAGAGTTCAGCAGATAACAGCAATGTCTTTGATAAAAAGATATATCAATCATTAATAGGCAGCTTGATGTATTTATGTAACTGGTCAAGACCTGACATAGCATTTACAGTTAATCATTTAGCTAGATATTGTGAGAATCCTACAACCAGATGTTGGCAAGGTGCGAAAAGAGTTTTAAGATATTTGAAGCACACCATACATTATTCTCTATATCTAGAGCCAACAAAGGAATTGGAACTAAAAGCATTTGCAGATGCTAGTTTTGCATCTGATACTGTAACCAGGAAATCCACTTCAGGATTGGTTGTATTATTGGGAAACGCTTTAGTAGGATGGAGGTCTAACAGACAGAAGCATATAAGCTTATCAACAACTGAATCCGAATTTTCTTGTTTATCTTTATTATGTACTGAGCTATTGGTATGGAAACAATTATTGTTTGATATGGGTTTAAATTGTAATGAACCAATAAAAGTGTATGAAGACAATCAAGCAGCTATAAAATTAGCAACTAATGCTGCAGTGAAAACTAGATCAAAACATACGGATCTACGGTATCTAAATGTCAGACAATGTGTTAAAGATAATTTGATTAAACTGGAATATTGTGCAACTGAAGATAATATTGCTGACCAGTTTACTAAAGCTCAGGGTGCTATAAAGCATAAATCTGTTTGTGATATGTGTAATTTGAGATTGTAAAAATATGTGTATAATATGCCACCCAAAAGGGGAGATTGTTAGAGATTAAACTTGATTTGGGTGACAATATTATATAATGGAGTAAAAGCACCTTTAAGGAGTTAAACGGCCTTAGGGTGTGGCTGTAATTATTCCACATAAAAGAGAGTTAGATGTTACACGTAGTTGCTCTTGTATATGTGTTTGATGTTAGTGTTTGGATACCTCTTGTTCTCTTGTTTGCTAACTTGATATTTACTCTCTCAAGAATCAACTGCTTGCTACAGTGTATATTGTTTTTGATATTGGTAAGCAGTTTTTGTATTTTGATACTATGTTTTTTTATGGACTGACTTTTATGTGCATGATACTGGATTGATACTTGGACTATTTCTTACTGTGTTTCTTTTTGTTGTCTGAGTAAAAATAAGTTATAAAACTCGTGTTAGTGCATTACTGTTTGCCTAAAAGTCCCAGTACAACTTCCACTGTGTATTAATAATACTCTGTTAAACAAACCATTTTTTCAACAACATATTCTAACACATATCATGCAGTCCACTCTGGACGGGGCGGCCACAGACTGGATGATGAACCTGCATGATTCCAATGCCCCTGATCTCCACAACTTCAACCACTGCATGTCCTCTCCGAGAAGGCGATTAAAGGACCATCTAGCTGACCGAAAAGCCTGCAAGAAGATCAAAACAGTGAGGCAAGGCAGATGCCCGGTAGCTGAATATATGTGAGAATTCTGGGCCATCACCAACAAGCTGAACTGGCCAGAAAACATCCTCTTTAGCCACTTCAAAGATGGCCTAAACTACGACCTGTACAATGCTTGCCTGCCTCAAGGGGACCCATGCCGACAACATATGGTACGTCCTGGCAGAGGAAGCAGAGATCAACCTACTGAAGAGGCACTGCTGAGGAAAAACTGAGCCATTGTGCAAACCAGCAAAACCACCTGCCACAGCCAAGAAGTCTGTTTCAAATGCAGGAGAGAGAGGCATCACACCGTAGAGTGCCGCTTGAAAGTCCCTCAACGCAACCCAGATCGATCACCGGCCAGAAAGTCAGGGAAGTCCCCAGCCAAGCCACGAGAACCCGCCAAAAGGGCAACAGAGGTTGTAGAGTCCCCCGCCCCTGCCAAGCATGGGCAGGGAACTCAGGCCTACACCGCAGGGGCGATGGATTCCTCGGATGACAACTCGGAGGGCGAACCCATGGTAAGTGGACCCATTGCGCCCATCCTCAAGACAGTGACTATATTAGCCCCCTCCATGCCCAAAGCTGAAAAAGTGAAAGCTCAAACAGACTCTGGCTGCACCCGCTCCCTCATTAGCCCAACACTGGTGGGGAACTTGGGCATCCCGGTGAGGAGGCTGAAACAGCCAAACTCATTCAACCAGTTAGATGGTTCCATAGCAGGGGGGGTGCCAGCTACCCTAGCCATTTTACCAATCCACCTATCTCTGGGGGACCATGAGGAAGACATAACATTTGTAGTGACCTAAGGCAAGGAATGCCAAATGATCCTAGGGTAGATTGGAGGAAAGCAGAGCTCAATTTCCTGAAAGGAGACCATGCGAACTCAACACCACAAAGAGCCCTACCAAGCCCAGCAGTGGAGAAAGCGTCGGTGGGAGAGGAAAAGGGGTTGCTCGAAATACTGGAAGAATACTGAGACCTTGCCATTGAAATCAAACCCGGGGCAAACTTCCTGAAGCTCAGATTGTACTCCATGAGCTGTAAAGAGTAGGAGATGGAAAGATTAATAAATAAAAACCTAGAAAGGGGATTTATCAAAACTGCCAAGCCCAAAGTAGCCGCCCCGGTCCTCTTTAGAGAGAAGAAGGATGGCACTTTGTGCTTGTCCATGGATTACTGCGCCCTGAATGTAATAAGTGAAAGTAACCTGTACCCACTACCCCTCATGAAGGACATGTTATCCCATCTATTGAAAGGAAGAATTTTTACCAAACTAGATCTAAGAAAAGCGTACTACCGAGACTTCCGGTGGCGGCGCGGCGCCGAAGACAGCCTTCCCGGGCTGCCCGCGGCTCAGCTGTTTGTTTTTTCGCCCGAAAGAGCGCCGATCAGCTGTTCGGGCGAAATTGAAGCCCCCTCCTCGGGAGAAGAGGAGGGGGTGAGGCCCCAGGTAGGGGTAGAGTTCTCCGGGGCCGCCTGAGCTTGGAGCTTGGGCGGCTGAAGGATTGAACTCCCCCGAAGCCTGGGTTGCTCCCAGCTGGCCGGCGTCTCTGCTCCGAACTTCTTGGAGCAGAGCCAGGCGTCTGCGAACCATCCCTGCCTGAAGAAAGGACTATGGTTTAAAGGAGCAGGCAGAGCGGTACAAGAGGAAAAGGTGAAGAGGATTATTTTACTATACTCTCGAGCTTGTTGGACTTTTTAAACTTTAAGTGAAAGTGCGTCATAATTGAGGACTAAAAGATGGCGACGAAACCTCCCCCTAAAACTCTTCGGAGTGGTGGATCCTCGCCGGTGCAACAATCATCACTACAGGCGTTGCACCCTCCTGAAGCGCTGACATCGAAGGATTTGCGAGATGCTTTGGATAAACATGCCCAGGTACTTTTGGAATCAATTAATCAATCAATTGCTGATAAATTTGCACAGATGGAGGAGAAATTGGAGAAATTGGAGGAGAGAATGGAAGAGAGGATGGAACAGAAGTTCAGCGTGATGAAGGTAGACATTTTGTCTTCAGTGCATAAAGTGGCGGAATGTGTGGAAGAATTAGATGAAAAAATGGATGATCTGGCTCAAAGGAATGCTATATTAGAAGTAAAAGCACGGGAGAATGAAAATGTAAGAGACAAAGTGGAAAGGGAGTTAAGTCTTGCCCAATATTACCAGATGCAGTTTGCTGTTAGAATCAGAGGTTTAAAAGAGAATATTAAAGAAGATTTAAAGCAGCTGATCTCTGAGGCTCTCGAAGTGGTATTGAACCAGCCAGCATCTGAAATAAGAGCAGCTATGGATAAAGTGTTTCGGGTGAATTCATGGATTGCCAGACAGAGAAAGTTGCCTAGAGATGTGGTGGTTTATTTTGCAAAAAGAGAAATTAGAGATCAAGTTATACAAGCTGCCTATGATGCTAAAGTGGTGATTGCTGAACAAGAAGTTTTGGTTTTAAAAGAAATCCCTCCAAGGATTTTAAGGGGAAGGAAGGACTATACATTTCTCGTGCATGAGCTTAAGCAAAGAGATATAAGGTTTAGATGGGAGATTCCAGATGGGCTGATGGTGATGCATGAAGGTAAAAGGTATCGGCTGATTACTGTGAAGCAAGCGCGTGATTTCTACAATAACGTCTTAAAAGCAACCCCATTAACACTTCTGGAAGCTGGAAAGGGATCTGGAGAAGGAGAACATCAAGAGGATGAAACAGAGGAAAATGGTGCTGGAGGAGATCAAGCTACAATTTCTTTGGATGATCCTAGAGAGCAAAGAGTAACGCGTGCTGCTTTAAAACGAGCAAAGAAAATAAAAGAACAAGATCAGCAAAAGTCTTCAGATTCTTCACAACGTACGTATAGCCAAGCTGTGGGAGGAGCACGGCCTAAAGTTAGTCCTATCAAAGCTGTGGTCCAAGAGCTTTTGGAGGATATGCATGGCAACTAAATTTCTAACCTGGAATGTTAATGGACTAAATTCACCGCAGAAGAGGAAGAAAGTTTTTCAATATTTAAAACAATTTAAGATAGATGTTATATGTCTGCAAGAAACGCATATTAGAGTTTTGGATCAAAAGCACTTACTGAACTCGAGACTGGGTACGCAATTTGTTGCTTCTGCAGAGAATAAGAAAAATGGAGTGGTTGTTTATGTTAAAAGTGCCTTAACAGCAGACTTAATTGAAGCAGATAAGCATGGAAGATATGTTATGATTGAGCTGTTGTTAGAAGGTAAAAAGACGCTTTTAGTTGGATTATATGCACCTAACCAACAACAAGCTGACTTTTTTAGCTTACTTCACACAAAGCTTACCCAGTTGGATTATAAATCTTTTATTTTTATGGGGGACTGGAATGGTGTTTTGGATGTACAGTTGGATAAGGCTGGAGCTTTTAAGCGCATTCCAAGTCATGCTAGACTGCCTAAATCTTTTTTTGAAATGAAGGATGACCTGGAATTGCGAGATATTTGGCGTGAGAGACACTTGCAGGAGAAGGATTATACTTTTTATTCTGACAGACACCAATCTTTTTCGAGGATTGATTTTATTTTGTTGACTAATGATTTTTTTCTGAGAACTAAAAAGGTGAAGATTTGTGCAAGAACTATTTCTGACCACAGTCCAGTTTGGTTGGAGATTGATAAGGAGAAAAGAGATAGGCGTTCGTGGCGCGTAAATGAGAATTTGTTTAGAAATCAGAGAAATGTGGAAGAATGCAAACAGCGGATGAAGGATTTTTTTGAGATTAATATGAATAAGGGTACCTCTATGAATATGGTTTGGGATGCTAGCAAGGCCTATATGAGAGGGGTGTTGATATATATGAATAATAGACATAGACGTGCAGTGGAAAATAGAAGGAAAGAATTGGAGAATGAAATAAAGGAAAAAGAAAAGGCTTTGATTTTGAACCCAGAGGATGTGAAGATCAAGGAGGCTATTAGACTGCTAAGAGGACAATTTGATAAATTAATGGCAGATCAAGTGGCGACCAATCTGCGGTTTGCTAGGCACAATACTTTTTGCAACGCTAATAAACCAGGCAGATGGTTAGCTTATAGACTGAGGAAAAAACAAAGGGCCTCTAATATAGATAAGATTGAGTATAAAGGAAGGGTTGTGTTTCAACAGAATCTTATTAAGGATGCTTTTGTGGATTTTTATTCGAAATTATATACTAAAGAGGAAATTAATGTAAAAGATATTGATATATACTTGGAGAATGCTAGCATCCCGGTTCTTACGCAAGTACAAAAAGAGGGGATTAATCAACTGATTACAGAAGAAGAAATTTTTACAGCAATTAAGGAACTGAAGGTGGATAAAGCGCCAGGCACGGATGGCTTGACTGCGGCCTATTATAAAAATTTACAATTAGAGATGATAAAGCCGTTAAAGGAACTGTTTCAGACAATCCAGAGGGGGGGAAAGGTGCCACCGTCTTGGAGAACAGCTTTTATCTCTTTGATTCCGAAGGAAGACCAGGATGCTACTCAAGTTAAAAATTACAGACCGATATCGCTTTTAAACACAGATTATAAGATATTTGCTAAGGTTTTGGCTAATAGACTGATGAGGGTTCTGCAACAGGTGATTCATGGGGATCAAACGGGGTTTATTAGTGGTAGACAAATGAAAAATAATGTGAGACATATAGTTGATGTGTTAGAGTTTTTGGAAAGGCACAACCAGATCTGTGCAGCGCTAATCTTTTTAGATGCTGAAAAGGCCTTTGATCAATTGAATTGGCAATTTTTGTTGAAAGTTTTAGATAAAATGGATTTTGGGGAAAAATTTTTACAACCGATTAGGGCATTATATCAAAAACAAACTGCCCGAATCATAGTTAACAATAGCCTGACAGCAGCATGTAATATTGAGAAGGGCACAAGGCAAGGGTGTCCGTTATCGCCCTTGTTATTTGTGTTAACATTAGAGATATTATTGGTTAAGATTCGGAATTCGGAAAAGATTAAGGGGATACAGGTTGGAGATCAGGACTATAGATTGAGAGCATTTGCAGATGATCTGGTTGTTACAGTGACCCAGCCAGAGAACTCTGTTGTGGACCTGATGGAGATAATAACACAATATGGGAAGGTTTCTGGATTTAAAGTAAATACACAGAAAACTAAAATTTTGGCTAGAAATATGACAGTTTCACAGAAGGCTCTCTTAGAAGGATTAACTGGATTTGAGATTGTTAAAAGGGTTAAATATTTGGGGGTGATTTTGTCGCCCTCTAATACAAAGCTATATAAAAAAAATTATGAAAAACTATGGGGGAAAATTCAAAAAGAATTGGAGAGTTGGGAAAAATTGCAATTGTCTTTGTTGGGACGGATTGCAGCAGTGAAAATGAATGTCCTGCCCAAATTTTTATTTTTATTTCAAATGATACCGATTCTTAAGAAAGATTCTAACTTGGAGGAATGGCAGCGTGGTATCAATAAATTTGTGTGGGCAGGGAAAAAGCCACGAGTTAAACTTAAGATTATGCAGGATACTCGTGAGAGAGGTGGCCTTAAATTGCCTAATTTTAAATTATATTATGAAGCTGCTGCATTAGTAGGAATAAGCGATTGGATCAATTGGACGCAACCGAGGTTATTAAATCTTGAGGGCCATGATTTGTTGTTTGGCTGGCATGCATATTTGTTGTATGATAAGAAGGTAGATACTGTGTTTAGGGTGCATATTTTAAGGCAGGCATTGCTGAGAGTTTGGAAGAAGTATAGACATAAGTTAAGTTGCAAGATACCATTGTGGGCAATTCCAAAACACGCAATAGAAAATATACATGCTGGCTTCAAACATGATGTGACTACGTACAAGGAGATCCTCAGCTTGGAAAGAAATGTTTGGTGTTTGAAATCATATAGCCTCTTGCGAGAAGAGAAGGTTGTTCAAAATTGGTTTCAATATACTCAGTTACGGGCCAGGTGGAAAGAAGACCAGAAAAATGGATTTACAATGACTGATGAAAATTTGATAAAGCAAATTAGAAATCAGGGACCAGCACATATCAAACGGATATATCTTGCATTGATAGAGATTGACTCAGAAACAGAGCTTGTTAAGGATTGTATGATAAAATGGGCCCAAAACATCCAGGAAGTTATCACAATGGACACGTGGGAAAAGATTTGGGTGAGGAACGTGAAATTTACTCAAGCTCAAAATCTAAGAGAGAACTTTTACAAAATGTTTTATAGATGGCATTTAGATCCTAAAAAGCTTGCAAGTATGTATCCGAATTACCAGCCTAAATGTTGGAGGTGTGGTGATGAAGATGCAACATATTTTCACATATGGTGGACATGTAAGAAGGTTAAGGTCTTTTGGATAAAAGTCTGGTGGAATATGCAGAAGATTTTTAAACGGAGGATAAAGTTTTGTCCGCAATTTTTTTTGTTGGGAATAATTGTTGATGCTACAGTTGTGGACTCTAAGTTGATGTTGAACTTAGTCACGGCAGCAAGACTTTTGATAGGTCAATATTGGAAGAAAGAGGAACTGCCGACTATAGAAGAATGGACTTTAAAGGTTTCCAACCTGGCAGAGATGGCGAAGATTTCGGCCTATTTGAAAGATCATTCGCAAGAACGTTATATTATGGAATGGAGAAAATGGATTGAGTTTATCCAGAACAAGTATAGGGTTAAAAAGTTTTATGTAGCATTCGAATAAGTCTTCTTTCGTTTTATTTTTTCTTTTTTTATTCTAGTTTTTTATATATATTTAATATTGCTAAGGTTTGTTTTATCCTATATAAGCTAGAGAGTGATGGATTTTAGAATTTATAGTTGTTAGTATATGGTTGTTTATGATTGCTTTTTTATATATATATACCTTGTATTTAGCTCTGGGAAGTCGGGGGGGGAGGGGGGGAGGGGGGGAGGGAGGGGGGGGAGGAGGGAGGGGGGGGAGGAGGGAGGGGGGGAGGTGGGGGGGAGGGAGGGGGGGAGCAGGGAGGGGGAAGGGGGGTTTTCTAAAGGAAAACTGTATTTTAAAACTTTTCAATAAAAAAAAAAAAAAGAAAAGCGTACTACCGCATTAGGATTAAGGAAGGGGACAAATGGAAAACCGCACTTAATTGCCCAATGGGATGCTACCAATTCAAAGTTTTGCCGTTTGGACTACAAGAGGCCCCCACAGTATTTATGCAATTAATCAACAAGCTTCTAAGGGAGCACCTATTCAAGGGGGTCCTGATTTATTTAGATGACATCCTTATCTTCACCAAGTCCAAAAAGGAGCATGTCAACCTAGTCAGAGTAGTTTTAAAGAAAATGCAAGCTGCCCACCTATATGCCAAACTATCAAAATACAAATTCCACCAAGAAAAAATAGACTACCTGGGTTATCGCATATCTCCCACAGGGCATCAAAATGCACCCCGAGAAGGTCACAGCAGTGCTAGAACAGGTACCACCTTGCACAAGGAAGCAATTACAAAGTTTCCTGGGTTTTGCAAAGGTTCACCCCCAGTTAATCCCTTCATTTGCCCAAATAGCCCTGCCCCTCACAAACTTGTTAAAAACGAGGGGGGAAACCTCAGTGAAACCCAGCCAGCCACTGAAATGGACAATGGAATGCCAAGTGGCATTCGAGAAGTTAAAGAGACTCTTTTTCACCAAACCCATACTGACGCACCCGGACCTGGATAAACCTTTTGTAGTACAGGCAGATGCAAGCAATGTGTGTGGAGGGCTGTACTATTACAAGAAAACGATGAAGGGGCACTGCAATCATGCACGTACACATCCAGGAAACTCACTGAGATGGAACAATGCTGGGCTGTGTGGGAAAAGGAAGCGTACACTGTGAGATGGTCATTACTTACGTGGCACCATTTCCTTGAAGGGAATAAAATCCCTTTTCAGGTCTGGACGGACCACAAAAACTTGGAAGCACTAAAAACACCCAGAAAGCTCACTCCTAAGCAAGCCCACTAGTCCCAGCACTTTCACCAATTCTGTTTTACACTCAAACACTTGCCGGGGAGAAAGAACTTCCTGGCAAATGCACTGTCTCCCATGCCCCAATATAACAGCACGCGAGCCATTGGTTCTAAACCACTCATGCCCAAACTACAACTGTCAGCACCAGTAACCACCAGGGCCCAAGCTGAAATAAAGCCGCAGCTGGGTAGCCAAACCAGGATCGAATTCCAGAGAACTTTAGAAACAGATGAATGGTTCCAGAAAAATAAACACGTGTGCACGATCAAGGATAGACTGCCATGTGTGGGGGAAGTTATATATACCAACCACCCAGAGAGTCACGTTCATGCAGCTGTGCCATGATACAAAATCAGCAGGACATTTAATTAAAAGGCAATATTGGTGGCCATGCATGAAAAAGGACATAGAAAATTACGTGGCCAGCTGCCCAACCTGCGCAGCTGCTAAGAGGTTGCAAGGGGAATTGCCCGAACTGCTACAACCAGTGGTGAATCCCTCGAACCCTGGAAAGAAATATCCATGGATTTTATTGTTGAGTTACCAGAAAGTAACAGAAACACTGTCATCTGGGTGGTTACACATCTGTTTTCAAAACAAGTGCACCTTATCCCTTGCCAAAAGTTCCCTACCACGAAAATTTAGCACATCTACAGATTGCATGGGGCACCCCAACGCATCATATCAGATAGAGGAGTGCAATTCACATCAGAGTTTTAGAAAGAATTTTTATCCCTCTTAGGAACCACCTAGGGACTGTCATCTAGTCATCATCCTCAGTCCAATGGATTGACAGAACGTTCAAACTCAGTACTTGAGCAATACTTAAGGTGCTTTATTAATTTCCAGCAAACGAATTGGACGGACCTACTCCCTTTCACAGAAGTTGCTTACAATAATGCAGTCCACTCAAGCACAGGCTACATTCCTTTTCAAGTAGCCACCGGCCAAAGTTTCAACCCTATGCCAGAACTAACCCCAAACAAACTGGCAATCCCATCGCTGAAAGAATGGATAGCACAATTACAAAACACCTGGCCAGTGGTTAGGAAAGCCTTAGGCGAAGCTAGACAAGCACACAAAGCACGTGGATAAAAAAAGAGTTGAACCTAAACCATTTGCTGTAGGAGAAATGGTACATTTGTCTACAAAGTACCTAAAATCCCTACAGCTTAGTCCAAAACTTGGTCCAAAATATATAGGACCTTTTCCAATTAAAAGAATCATAAACCCAGTAACAGCAGAATTAGAACTACCCAAGAACCTCAGGCAAATATACCCAATTTTTCACTGCAGCTTACTGAAATGAGAACAACAGTCACCCTTACGGCCAAATCCCCCACCACCACCTCCAATCATGGTTGAAGGAGAACAACACTTTGAGATAAAAGAAATCCTAGATTCTAGGAAGTATCATGGGGCAACCCAATACCTAGTAGCATGGAAACACCTTCCCTCCTCAGAGAACGAGTTGGTCCACAAGCGTCATGTCAGGGCACCCAAACTACTAAAGAAGTTTCATACAGAATATCCCAACAAACCAGACTAACCTCTATACCTGTTTAGTTTTCTCTACAGATGGATTTCTCCTATTTTTAAGGGGATCCACATCTTAAGAAAGATAGCAGGCATAATAGACAGGATCTGAGATTTCTGGCGCAGAGTGATAGATTAAAGTATCCCCAAGGAAGATGCCACCCCATAGTCCGCCTGGCCAGTATGGGATGGCCAATCATGGGAAAAGGGGAGATAACATCGGTCCGTCTCCAGTTCAAGCAGCGATGGTCGTCGGCTTCTTCACACCTTCCTCTGAGAGCGCAGAAATAAACCAGGCACTGAGGTTATATTCCTTATTTCCTCCCTTGTTCTAGCTGACAGTTTAAGGAGATAAAGTTCAGAGAGAGAGATAATGCAGGAAGGAAATTGTTACATTGTAGCAGATAGAGGACACAGAGGCAATAAACGAAAGCAAAAGGTTACATTGTAGTGTATAGAGGAAGCAGAGGCAATAAACCCATTGGCACATCCCCCCTC
This sequence comes from Vipera berus, assembly GCF_964194415.1. Lineage (NCBI taxonomy): Eukaryota > Metazoa > Chordata > Lepidosauria > Squamata > Viperidae > Vipera > Vipera berus. The sequence continues at coordinate 183,118,207 of NC_138202.1, read as the reverse complement.
CCCCTTGGGAGTGTGGTAGAAGTCAGGGAAAGGTGAGATTGATTTTGGGTCAGAGAAGATAGATAGAAATGAAATAGGAATGGGTTCTGACAGACAACATCATCACCAGATTGATTTGTAACTGGCTAATAAACTACACTCAATGTATAGTCCTCAATGGAACTATATCTTCATGGAGATCAGTATGCAGTGAGATTCCGCCTTAGGCCCAGTATTCTTCAACATCTTCATACATGATTTAGATGAGGGAATAGAATTTGTGGACAACACGAAGCTGGTAAGAATAGCCAACACCCCAGAAGATAGGTTCAAGATCCAGAAGGATCTTGACAGACTAGAACTGGGCCCTATCTAACAAAATGAAATTATACTGTAAGAAAAGTAAGGTTTTATATTTAGGCAAGGAAAACCAATTGCACCGGTACAGAATAGGTGGTACCTAGCTCAACAGCAGTAACTGTGAGAGGGTTCTAGAAATCCTAATGGACAACCACTTAAATATGAGGAAGCAGGGTGCAGCAACCGCCAAAAAAGCAAATGCACTCCTAGGCTGCATTAAGAGAAGGATATAATCAAGATCAGGTTAGGTGTTAGTACCACTTTATAAGGCCATGGTATGACCATGCTTGGAATATTGCATTGATTTTTGGTCACCGCAATATCTAAAAGATGTTGAAACTCTGAAAATAGTGCAGAGAAGAGCAACAAAGATGATTAGGGGTCTGGAGGCTAAAGCATATGAAGAATGGTTGCAAGAACTGGGCATGTCTAGTTTAGTGAAAAGGAAGACTAAGGTGACATGACAGGAGTCTTTCATTATTTGAGGGGCTGACATAAGGAAGAGGGGATCAACCTATTTTCCAAAGGACTTGAAGGTAGGACAACAATGGATGGAAACTAATCAAGAAGAGAACCAACCTAGAACTAAGAAGAAATTTCCTGACAGTGAGAACAATTAACCAGTAGAATGACTTGCCTCCTTCACAGGAAATTTTTAAGAAGTTATTGGATAACCATTTTCTTTTTTCATTATTCTGCAGCAAAGTTCCTCTGCAGAATCTTACCTCAGCAAAAGTATGGTATAGTAATCAATACAACTGCAAATAAAGGATCCCCAGATTCAAAGCCTGCCTCTTTGATGGACTTATTAGGCATACTGCAATCAGGAAAAACTGAAACTTGACTATTAAAAAATGAAGGTTGGTATTTATTAAGACCACAACAACAAGTGTAATAGGAAAATTAATGACAACCAAGCAGAGCAATCAAGATGAGAGGATTCTGATGGGTTGAAAGCTTCACCTATCAATACTGTGACCTTGGTGACTAAGAATATTAAACAAGATACCACAATTGAATTAGGGCAATCAAAGCTATCAGGAAAAAAAACTGGAGCTGATCCTTCAAAATAATGTATTTTTTACATCTGAATAGCATTGACAAAGGTTTCTTCCCTTTTCCATTCTTCCCTATCAGAGAATATTACAAATGTGTTTTTTTCTGGTGGTACACTACTATGTTTGGCTGTTTGAAACCACACAGAAGAAATCAGAGGCCAGTTTAAACTTTAGTTTTAATTCTCTTAGAGAATAGTTTCTCGTGGGACCTCTATTCACTGTGTTTCAGTATAAGTCATAACAGTTAAGTATGTTCCACCCCTTAATCCACCCCTTTTTTTGAAGAATTTAAATGTCTAGTTCCAAACTCCTGCATTTATTCTCTGTAGAACAGATTTAGCAAGTTGTTGCCTTGACTGTTTTTAATTGCTCTGTTTTTTCCCTTTTATTTGAGGAACAAGCAACAGTGAAGGAAAACTGCAAACATCACTGTAATAACAGATGATATTTTTTAATAGCTTCAAGATAATAAGGTCACACTTTTGCATGAAAATCTCCTATTTTCTTGAAACATTACAGGGTTTATCCACAAAGAATCATGGCTACAACATTTAATTCAGTCAAAGAAACCATTCCTTAAACTAGATCCTCCAAGGCCCTGTATCAGATCTGCTTTCAAAAGCAACAGTAAAAAACTAAAGCCAGTGGCATATTATACTATAAGCAAATTAGGTGTTTGCTTAGGATCTTGCAAAGAGGGGGCAGCCTTTTCTAGCCCCATATTTGGTACAAAATTTTAAAGCTACTCCTGGAGATGGGGGATGGAGTGCCCTCTGCACGCTCTCAGAAATAATTACAATATTTTCTTGGTAATATTTAAAACATTGTGCTGAAAAGAAACAAAGACATTTTAAATACCATATTTTCCGGCGTATAAGACGACTTTTTAACCCATGAAAATCTTCTCAAAAGTCAGGGGTCGTCTTATAGCCGGGTGCTGAAACTTTAGGGACAGGGCTGGCTGGAAAACCTGGAGCGGATCTCCCATTTGGTCTGCGCAGGGAAAGCGGGACCAATTGGAGAAGAAGCTGCAGTCTGTGATTTTTTACAGGCTGGGGTCTGGGCGTCTTTCCTTTTAAAGTTGAAGAGCAGCTGCAGTCTATCTCAACTTGAAAGGCAGGTGGGGAATGCAGCACTCAAGAGCAGCTGCTTAGCTCTAAGGACACATTTGACTCAGGAACTGGGCGGGCTGGCTGGAAAACCTGGAGCGGATCTCCCATTTGGTCTTTTTTTTTTAATCCCATTTATATCCCGCCCTTCTCCGAAGACTCAGGGTGGCTTACAATTTAAAGCACAAATCAATGTGCTTAGCAATAGCCTTCATTCTATGTATATGCCTGCTTATTAGGGCTTTCACCCCCCAAGCAGCATTATTACAAAGTCAGCTTATTGCCCCCAACAATCTGGGTCCTCATTTTACCTACCTCGGAAGGATGGAAGGCTGAGTCAACCTTGAGCCTGGTGGGATGCGAACCTGCACTAATTGCAGGCAGCTGGTGTTACTTAAGGCTCTGCGCAGGGAAAGGTTTAGAGTGAATTAGGAAAAGTTTAATCCACTTCCACTGTTTTATGTTTACATGTTTGATGACAAACAGCCTTATGTTTATAAGTGACAGTTTTCCTACTAAGTACCTGCATGTCATAAGCATTTGAATTAAAATTACCATATTAAAATCAAATCTGATGTTTTTTAATTTTTATTTGGTGTGCGTTGGAAGAGGGGTAGTCTTATACAGCGAGTATAGCCCAAACCCTATAATTTAACAGGAAATGTAGGGGGTCGTCTTATACGCCCAGTCATCTTATACGCCGGAAAATACAATATCTAAATCAGGGGTGTCAAACTGCCAGCCCGTGGGCTGGATGTGTCATGCAGAAGCCGCACCCACCCCATTGCCAGCAATGGCAAAACTGTCCCAATACGTTGCGCGGCATCATGTGATGTCATGAGTTTGACATGTCTGATGTAAATAGATCAAAAAGCTTCGTTTAAACCATACTTATAAGCATATTCCACACCTTTCTCTCAAACCATGCACTCTTCCTTCATATGTATGTTTTGCAATTCATTCATACTTCATTCTCTCTACATTATTATTTACATAGAACTTCAATTTCTAAAACCATCCACTCACAAAGTTATTTTGGACAGTTTATAAAGGAGATAAAAAAGACAAACAAATAATATAAATAAATATTACACCATAAAGATTTTGCTTTTTACTTTTCTTTATGTTGGCAAGTCTTAGTGGACATATACACCTTTTGAAAAACTTAATCCTATTTAGAAAGCAAACAGTGTACTTCTTTCATATTAGTCATTCTTTTTTGTATTTAATCCACTTTCAGCCCTGTTATCTTTGCTGGCATCCTGCCATAAAATGCAAGGGAGGAGAGAGGAGGATGGGGAAGTATGGAATTGGGCAGAGGGAGGAAGGGAGGGAATGATAGGGTGACAGGAACCAAAGTTGTCAATCCTGAATGAACCGGCAGATCAAGGACAGAATTGTGAGAACAGAATGAGAAATTCAACCAAACAAGTGCCAAACTTCAAAGCCATTCCTAATCCTGAATACGATTGGACACTGATAGGTCATGGTGGGAGGGCCAGGGAAAGGGGAAAACACAGGCTTTGCATGGGAATATTCAGATCCAACTTTGCTAACCTTGTAACCGCTTGAGCTTAGTAAAACTGAACCTTTCACTTCAACCATGGAGTCAAGGGTCTTTTCTTCCTAAACACCAAGTCAGAACAAACCTGAGATCCACATTCATTCAGCAGCCATTCATTCCTGACCTTCTCTCTTGTTTTACAACACATATTTTTTAATTACTCCTTTCTCACTGCTTTCAATTTACTTTAATGTTTCTCCTAATGTATGGGTCTAGTTACAGTACAAGAACTACAGGAGGCGATGTTGCTGCACAGCTCCAGTAAGGAGCTGCACTGGTGGGAAAACCACGAAAGACTCATTGGCTGACCACCAGGCGGGAAACCAAGGTTTGAACCTATTGGTCAGTGCCCACCTGGACAGGTATAAGAGGACCCAGGTAACCCCAGTTCCCCAGTCTTTGTTTCTACAACCTGCCATCCAATAAAGTTTCTGTTGTAGCCATCACCTACGCATCTTATTCTTCCATGATTTAACAGTGGCGACAAAGGTGGGATCCTGTTTCGGTAGCCGCTAGACAACCGCTGAAGCAGCCGCGAGCAACCGGTCAACCCAGCAACTGCCGCAGAGGCAACCGCACGCAACCAGTCAACACAGCGGAAGCAGCTGCGTGCAACTGGTCAACCCAGCAACCGCCGCAGAGGCACCCGCACGCAACCGGTCAACCCAGCAGATGCTCAAAGCAGGATCGGAACCCAGGAGCAGAAAAACGGAAGGATCGGGCGCGATGGCACAAATCGGGCAGATACCTGTGTTTGATAACATGCATCCAGAATGATGGGAGTTGCACATGGGTCAAGTGGAACTGTTCATGAAAATGAACTGTATCAGGGACGATGAGTTAAAGGTGGCAGCCCTACTCTGCATGAGTGGCATGGACATTTACAACATAGCAGTAGGGTTGTGTGCCCCGATGGCTCCAGACGAAGCTGATTACAGCGATCTCCGGGCCAAGTTGGATCAGCATTTTAACCTGCACATGTTGGCGCTGGCCTGGAGATACAAGTTTGAGAAGCGAGATCAGCGGCCCGGCGAGTCAGCCGCTAACTTCATCACTGGGGTCCGGCAAGCGGCTCAGCTGTGCCAGTTCGACAACCTGGAAGAGCGGTTAAGAGACAGAATCATCTTCAGTCTCCGGGACCAAAAGCTAAGGCAGAAACTTTTTGCGTGACCCAAGCTGATGCTGCAGGAGCTCCTGGATGAGGTCCTGGCCTGTGACATGGCCGAGCGACCAGAACAGTCAGAACCCCAAACCAGCAGTTCGGGGGGAGCCGTACACCAGACGAATGCATTCAGGAAAGCGGGAACACCAACGACCAGACCGGAGTGGACACAATTCAGACAAAACCGGGCCAGCCACTGGTGTGACACGACAACCAGAGGGGACAACGGACGGCAGCGATCAACCCAGAGAAGATGTGCTCCGGATGCACATGCTGCAACACCAAGCCGAAATGCGCAGGGTGAGGAGGCAACCACCCCCGGTCTACCTGTAAGTTCCGGACGGCCAAGTGCAGGGCATGCAGTAAGCCCGGCCACATTGCAGCCATCTGCTGCAACCGTAACCGCATCAGCCTGCATGACATGGACGTGGAAGACCAGCAAATGACAGGTTCTGTGGTTCCACAACAAATCACGTCGGTTAACTGTTATGAGGGCCAGCGGGCTGTCTGTAACACGGAGACTTGCCGGCTGTTAACTCTAAAAATCAGGCTGGACGTGCAGCTCCAGGGCATCCCCTGCAACATGGAACTTGACTCCAGCTCGGCAATCTCGGTGATCTCACACGAGACTTTTACCCAGATGTGCAGCCAGAGCAAGCAAAGGTCCACCTTGAGGCCAACTAGTCTCACCCTAACAGACTTTCAGCAAACGCCCATCAAAATTAAGGAGGAGGCAACACTTTCAGTGCGGTATGGGGAATTCCAGGGGCAATTGGATGTACTAGTGGTCGAGGGGCAGAGGACTAGCCTCATAGGATTAAACTGGTTCAAGGCCCTAGGCATCAGTATCACAGGAATACATACGACCCGGGCCCACAACATCGAGTCCGTCTGCAATGCTTTTGCAGATGTATTCAATGAGACACTAGGGAAGTACACAGGGCCACCAATCACGTTTAAATTAAACCCCAATGTTTCACCAATAAAAATCAAACCCCGGAGGGTACCGTTTGCACTTAAACATAAAATAGAGAGGGAGTTGGACAAACTGGTCGCGCATGGAGTCCTGAAACTGGTCGAGGGAGCCAAGTGGGAGACTCCTATAGTCATCCCACTCAAGGCAAATGGTGAGGTGTGGATCTGTGCGGACTATAAATGCACTATAAATAGAGCATTAAATCAGCATGCTTACCCGGTCCCAACGGTCAGCAGCATCCTCGCGTCTTTGCAGGGTGGCGCCATCTTTGCCAAATTCGATCTCGCGCAAGCGTATCAGCAGCTACCAGTCGACAGGGAAACAGCCAATGCACAGACCATAGTCACCCACAAGGGGGCATTCCGGGTAGACCGGTTGCAGTTTGGAGTTAGTGTAGCTCCAGGCATCTTTCAGGAGATCATGGAGCGAATGCTCAAGGGCATCCCAGGAGTATGCCCTTACTTCGATGACATCCTTATTGCAGGGAACTATGAGGAGGCATTGACTGAGCATTTACAGGCTGTGTTGGAAAGATTCAGGGCTGCAGGCCTCAAACTTAAAAGAGACAAATGCAGCATTGGGGTGACAGAAACTGAGTTCCTGGGATTCACGATAGATCCTCAGGGCATCCATCCTGCAGCATCGAAGGTGGAGGCAATCAAAGGAGCCCCCACCCCCAAAAACAAGGCAGAGCTACAAGCTTTCTTAGGTCTACTCAATTTCTACCACGCATTCTTACCCCATAAGGCATCCATAGCAGAACCCTTACACAGACTCCTGGATAAGAACACTGCATGGAACTGGACAAGCACTCATGCCAAAACTTTCCAGGCTTTAAAGGACCTCTTAGCGGGTGATGCTACAATCACTCATTTCATAGAATCTAAGCTCATCTGCATTGCTTGTGATGCATCCCCTTACAGAGTGGGCGCTGTCCTAAGCCATTTAGAAGACAATGGGAAACAACTTCCCATTGCCTACTACTCCAGAACATTGTCAGCGGCAGAGCGGAATTATGCCCAGATAGACAAAGAAGCCCTGGCGATAGTTGCTGAAGAAGTTCCATGATTACTTGTATGGCAGAGAATGCACCATATTCACTGACCATAAGCCTCTACTAGGTCTTTTTACCACAGATAAACAGACCCCCCCCCAGATTCTGTCACCCAGAATGCTCAGGTGGTCCATTTTCCTGTCAGCATACTCTTGCAAGCTGGTCCATAAACCAGGCAAGGAAATGGGCCACACTGACGGGCTAAGCAGGTTGCCCTTAGTGAACCCAATCCAGCTCCCGCATCTCAAATATTAGTATTGCAGGATCTTCCTGAGTGCCCTCTCAATGAAAAGGACATTGCAGCAGCAACGCCTGCCAACAAAACACTGAGTAGGGTACAGACGTGGGTGAGTACAGGGTGGCAGGACAAGTCCCCAGGCCCGGAGTTCCAGGCATACTTCATCAGGCAACACGAATTGTCTACACACAAGGGTTGTTTGTTATGGGGGTGCCGTGTAAACATCCCGGAGAAGATGAGGGACAGAGTCATACAATCTCTCCACGAAGGGCATCCCGGGGTTGTGAAAATGAAGGCTTTAGCCAGGAGCTACCTGTGGTGGCCAGGGTTAGACAAGGCAATAGAGGAACAGGTAGCTAGCTGGCTGTTATACCTGACAGAGGTCCCGGCCGGAACAGCCCCATGCACCAGTCCACAAGTGGGAGGACACACACACTCCCTGGTCCCATATTGACTATGTGGGACCATTTCAGCAACAAACATTCTTAGTGGTAGTGGACAGCCACTTGAAGTGGTTGGAGGTGGTACCAGTAAGTAGCATGACCATGGGGAGGATGATCTAAGTGCTCAGGGAACTCTTTGCCACACATGGCCTCCCTGACGTGTTAGTCTCTGACAACGGTCCACAATTTACTTCCACGGAATTCCAGGTGTTTACGAAGACCAACGGGATTAGACATGTCACGACCGCCCCATTCCACCCGTCATCTAATGGAATGGCAGAGCGCATGGTGCGCACAACCAAAGACGCTCTGAAACGCATCATCCAAGGGGACTGGAAGCAAAAGTTAGCACAATTCTTACTACACCAACACACCACACTCTGCACATCAACAGGAAAGAGCCCAGCGGAACTACGTTGGGGCAGAAGACTCATAACAAAACTAGACAGACTCCACCCTGACAGAGTGGCTGCTGACACAGACCAACCCAAACCCAAACCCCCCAGACACCTCGACATTGGAGAATTGGTCTGGGCAAGGAACTACGGCTCTGGGCATGCATGGGTGCCAGGGGAGGTGGTTGAAAAGACGGGGCCACTGTCATTCATTGTAAGGGAGGAGGGGGGCCATCAGTGGAAAAGACACATAGACCAGGTCAGGAGGAGAGCTCCTGAGAACGTACCAGGAAGCACACATCGGGCGGGCCCAGCGGCACACTCCAGCCACCCTGACCAACGACACACAGAAGAGTCAAGCGGGGACGCTGACCTGTGGACAATAAGACCAACACAGTCATGGCATCAACCGGGCCAGGGGGACCGGGCGCCAGAAACAACTGTTGTTCCGGGGTTTCCCCACACTCCGAGGCAAACCAGCAATACAGATAACACCACACAGGACTCGGGGGGAACACTAAGGCGGTCAGGCCAGGAGCACAGGCCCCCGGCCTACCTCACGGACTATGTGCGGTCGTGAAGGAAGCAGGGGGTCAACAAACAAGTGTAAATAGTTACAAGTGTAAATAGTTATGTCGGGGGGGTAAGTTTAAAGTGGATTGGCATTGTCTGTACTTATGGGGGAAGGGGTGTAATGTATGGGTCTAGTTACAGTACAAGAACTACAGGAGGCGCTGTTGCTGGACAGCTCTGGTAAGGAGCAGCACTGGCGGGAAAACCATGAAAGACTATTGGCTGACCGCCAGGCGGGAAACCAAAGTTTGAACCTATTGGTCAGTGCTCACCTGGACAGGTATAAGAGGACCCAGGTAACCCCAGTTGCCCAGTCTTTGTTTCTACAACCTGCCATCCAATAAAGTTTCTGTTGCAGCCATCGCCTACGCATCTTATTCTTCCGTGATTTAACACTCATTCTCATGAATGGACAGTTATTGAGTTTTCAAACAAGAGCACAATATCATTCACATAATAAAGTACACATATATTCTAAATGCAACATACCTCTAATGTTATTCTAAATATTTGTTATACATTAAGCTACAAATTAATTGAAAAACCAAGGGAATGACTTTGTCTTATTCCCTGCTCCATATTACACGATTCACTAGCATCCAATTTATTCTAGCACTTTTAATCATTCTTGCTGACCTTCTGAACCATTTCTCAGGATCTTTCTTAAAATACGGTACCTAGAACTAGACACAATACTTTGATCAAAGCCAAATATAGGAGTGCAGTTATTTCCTATGCTTTGCAAATTATATTTCTTTTGATGTAGCTTAAAATTTCGGCTACATTTGAATATACTGGCACATATTCAGCTGTCAGCTACTATTTCAAATTCTTTTTTCTCAAATATTATTACAATCTAAATATCCCACATTTATGCATTTGATTTTTATTTCCTAACTGAAGAAATTGCATTTATCTTACTAAAATTCATTCAGTTACTTTGTCTATTTCTATCTTCTAAGCAAATAGCTATCTTACTGAGTTTTAAATCTGAAATTTGAAAACCATTCCATCTCTTCATACTGTCTCTGTAGCTGACTACAATATGTGCTCTAGGCATAAAAACAGATTCATCGATCTAAGCTAAGCAATAAAGGCAATAAATCTTCCCTAGTAAAAAATAGTCATGAACATGTCTTATCTTTATTCAGCATCACCTTGGGCCAATATGAATTCAGGTTCTAAATCTTTACTCTTACAAGTAATAATTATATGACCTACATAGATGTCTCTGAAGATCCCTTAAGACTGGGGTGTCAAACTCTCGGCCCGTGTGCCAGACACGTCATCCGGAAACTGCGCCCACCCCATTGCTGGCAATGGCAAAACCGTTCCTGATACATTGCGCAATGTCATGTGATGTCGCAAGTTTGACATGTCTGCCTTAAGAGAAGACATTTCTATGATAAATTATAAACTTTTTCAAACATCTAAGCAGCACTTTTTTCTCCTCTCCAATCACCTTTTCCTCTCAGTTTATCTTCATCCAAATTTTATCTCTATCCATTTTCCATGTCCACCTTTTTTGTTTTCCACCTCTACTTAAGCAACAGAAAATAGCTCATGTCAATCTAATTAAACAGGCAAAGATAATTAGGGATAGGTGATCCTGCAAATAACCAGGCCCTGGCCTTGAAGAGTTTTTAAAGTAGTAACCAGCACCCTTAATCACATACAGTGCAGGGTGCTAAATAGCAGTGTTACATGGGTATATTATAATGCATCCTTAATGATCCACACCACTGCATTCTGGACCAATTGCAGCTTCCAAATACTCTTCAAGGGAAGCCATGTAAAGCATACTGCAAAAGGGACCAGGTAGTCCTTAACTTGCAACCATTATTTAGGACCATTTGAAGTTACAACAGCACTAAAAAAAGTGACACATGATCGTTGCAGCATCTCTATAGTCATGTAATCAAAATTTGGATGCTTGGCAATTGGCAATTGGCATGTATTTATGACACTTGCATTGTCCTAGGGTCATGTGATCACCCTTTGCAACCTTCTGATAAGCAAAGTAAATGGGGAAACTAGATTCACTTATCAACCATGTTACTAACTTAACAATTGCAGATTTATTTAACAAGAAAAGTCAAAATGGGGCAAAACTCACTTAACTGTCATGTTTAGCAATGGAAATTTGGGGCTCAGTTGTGGTTGTAGGTTGAGGACTACCTGAAGTGACAAAAGGACTGATTGATGATATTGAAGGCTGCCAAAAAATAAAAGCAGGCCTGGATGGATGCACCAACCCTATCTTGAGTCCACCATAAGTCATTCACAAACACCATCTGTCTCATTACTATGCCCAGGACTGAAACCTGATTGTAAATTATTCCAGATAATCAGTTTCATCCCAAGTTCAACCACCTTTTCAACAATCTCCCCAAGAAATGGAACACTGGAAATGGATTCAAATTGTCCAATACCATTGGGTTTAGTTACAGCTTTTTGAGGAGGGAAATAGACTATTGCCTTCTTAAGTAAAAGTGGATTCAGCCCTTCACTCAACAATGAATTCATCAGTGCCTGAAACCAACCACATGTCACTTCCCTGTAGGTAGAACAAGGGAAGAATATGAACAGGTAGTCAAATTGATAACCATAGTTTCGAGCAACTCAGACAGGGAAGCAGCCCTGCAGCAGAAATAAAGCACCAGAAATTCTATCTGTTCTCTAGATCTCAAGTTCAGAAAAAACTTAGATTAAGTTTATCTGACACTTTTTTCTTCCTCACTATGTAGAAAAGCCTGGAGCTACCAAAATTTACATTTCAAAGGGAGGAAAATGTAGCTTTCTCCCGCAAATTTCTCTGAAGTCTTCAAACTATATAGCTACTCACATTTTGTTCTAATCTTCCCAATTCTCCTTTTGCTATCCTTTCTTTGCTAGCATCAAGCTCTTTTGAATCTCCCAACTTCCAAGATCTACCCACCCTTCTTCCCCTTTGGCAGGCACTGTACATATGTCTCACACCCCCTCAATTACAGCTGGCCGTTTTTGCTGCTAAAACAGATTAGACTGGTGCTGCAAATTAGAGAATCTTCTGACTAACCAACAGATTTATTAGTCCCAGTTTTCAATTTTGCGTTGCATAAACCTATGGATGAAAGCGTAATTTTAGCACTATTTTAGACTTTACAGTCCAGATTAACCATCCATTTTAGGATATGCAAGAATAGAACTAAATTTTAAGCAGTGGGTATGGTTTGACCTTTAAAAAGATATTTTATTGACTTGACATTTTAAAATATTTATATTCTAATTAATGGCATACTTAAAACTTATAAGCAAAAAAATATCCCCAATATCAAATCATAGAAACAAAAACAAAAAGCAACATTCCAAGTTTCAAAAAGGAACATTAATTTGAATTACAAGATCCCCTGTTTAATTATGAAAGATTTACCATTCAGTCTGAAAGCAGTCTAATGTCCTGTTCATTCCCATTCTGATTAAAAAATTGCAAAGAAAGTCATCTACAATTTCAGGTGTTTCAGACAAAGATTGTTTAAAGATCTGGCCTGGCCGTTGAGCCTAGAAAGAAAAATTCAGGAGACATTTTAGAAACACAATCTGCTTCATCATTTGTTTCAGGAAAATATTATTTTAAATCACAGGGTAGTTTTTCATATATTACAGAGATATATAGGCGATTGATAGTTTATTTCTTATGATGCAAATGTTTAGAGTAATTTCATAAAGAAACAGTAGTGATGAATCTATCACTAGATTGTGATTAGCATCTTTGTGCAATAATCTGGAAGTTAACTTTGTCCAAGGGTATCAGGAATTACCTTAAGATACTATGATATTAATATTTTAAATATTGTTCTCTATCCTTCTTCACCTTCTAATAGGATCACTTTTATTCCTTTGACTCCTCTCCTATATGGCCCTATCCTACAAGTCTGGAAAAAACTAGATGACAGCAAAGAATTAGATTATATGGCTTTTTTTTCTACCATTACAATGTTAACAGCCCAAATATAGTAGCCCTACTTTTTTGATCACCTTGTAAGGGAGAGAATAGATCTTGTGTAGTCTGTGTTGGTCTACACCAGGGGTCAACAACCAGAATCAGTGAAAGAGCCACTCGGAACCGGTTCCCTCAGAAAAGGAAAAACTGGGAGCCGCAAAAATTGTGTGCGCATGCGCGTACATGCACAAATGCGCAGAACAGGGTTTGACTGAAGAGTAGAGCCAAGGCGAGATATGCACCTACCCTGCATATTTGAATTGATTGGTTGAACTTTTTTAGTCCCGCTTTTTTTTTTGGACTACACATAGCAGAAGACTGGGAGCCGCAGGAGACAGCTGAAAGAGCCGCATGAGGCTCCGGAGCCGCGGGTTGCAGACCTGTGGTCTACACTATACTTCATTGATATATATTAATTTTTGTTATGGATATCCCTGAGAAATTCAGACCTGCAGAAAAAAGGGGGTAATATTAAATATCCATATGCTAATGTTTTAGGCAATCTGATTCAGTCTAAGTTCAACTCATGCAAACTTATTGTTTTTTCAAGTCAATTATGAAGAATCTTTCATATTAAATTATTTTATTACTTTATCTATTATGAACTCATGCAAATGAACATAGCATGTATTGTGATATATAAGATATTTACCATGATTTGAGCATCAATAGTCTGTTCCTGCATTGTGTGTAAAGCTTTTGCCAGATCTTCATCACCTTCCTGTAGGCTAAAATCTTCATCTGCTGGAATCTAAGTTGAATTATAAATAGATCTAAAATTAATAGGCACACTGAAGAGGGGAAATAAACCATCTTTGCTATTGGATTTTTTTTTGCAGCAAGACATAATTTAAGTAATCAAAAAAAAAAAAAACAAGTACCAAAAAAAAACACAAGTACCATCTGCCTCTAACCTATAACATGTGAAGTTTATATATTTTTATTTATTTAATGAATTTTGGAATCTCCTGTTTATGAATACTTTTACTGATGTTGAGAATTTACAGTAAGCTGCTTGTTAAATCCTATGCTGCTTTTCAACGTTCTTTCTGACAGATTTCAGTCTGCATGCTCTTTTAAAAAGTCTGGACCAAGTTTTCTGCAATTTGGATGGTAAGTAATACTTTCCACCTATTTGTGGCCTAAGGATGAAAAGTAAGAGAGCAGGAGTTCCTAATGTTTTGAGTTCCTAATGTTCCCAATCACAAATCATTAAAAAAAAACTTCTTGAACTTGGATATGAAAAACATTGTTCCCTATAGGAAAACAGGAACTATCTGAATGATTTCCAGTTTTGTATGAAACATACGGTAGCCAATTTAGAACGTTCTAATTAAGCATTCTGAATGAGGCTTTTTTAGTTCAAAGCTCAAAACAAAATGGATCTTCCCTTTTGACCTATCAACCTTGACTTTTCTAAAAAATCATGATCAACTTAATTTTGAGAAGGTTTGAGTTCTTTTAGAATCTATTAAAACCAATTATCATACAGGTTGAAATTGGATTTTTCCATGCTATATCAGAAACAGCATTCGTAACAGCTATCCAGCAACTATTAGTATATGAACAAATCCATAATATATAAAGAATCTGAGTTCTGCAAGCTTGATATTCTCAGCATTTGAATTTTGAAGTTAATATGATTCAAATGTGCTAAAGTAAAATACCACGAAGAATCGTATTTTTCTAGCTTACTTATCATTATTTTCTTTATTGAGTAAATTTTTTACTGATTTTTAACAGAGATTGAGAAATTTCCTACCGTGTTTTCCCATGAATTTGATAAAATTAGATTTACCCTTGAACATGTCTTTTTTGTCATATAATTTAATCAATTAATATTTTATTATTGGCAAATTAGTAATAGTTTTGTTGAGCAAATACTGATTTTTTTTATTTATTCCAACTTTAGAAGTCTTTAATTTGTACACACTGAAAACAAAGTGGGTGCTTCACTTCCATTACGATGGCAAAATTGCTGTGAAAAAAATGGAATTCTGTAAAAAGAAATAATCCTGTCCATCTTATATTGGTCCTGGGCTCTGAAATCTGATCCATCTAATCAAAATTCTCATGCCTAATTACTGTTCTAAAAGGAAGACCTCAGGGCTCATGCTGTTCCTAATTTTATTCCATAATTAGTTTTCCCATTAGTGAAATGGTATATTTTCCTTGTCCATTCACATTAAACTGCTCCGGTTTCGAAGTTGAATAATTTTAATTTAGATAGTGATACTAAAATATTCATTTTAATAATGTGGCTTGGTAATAGGATTCAAGGTGGTGATTTCACAAGCCACCTATTCGTTTTCCAGTTAGCATTTACCATCCTTGAATTCTCATTATCTTATCTTCATATATAAGCAAATTAATAATTTTTGCCACAAATTTAAATTTCTCAATAATTTACCATTAGATTTTATTAAAAAAAATAAAAGTATTTCCAATAATGACATTTTAATAGCAGCTATACCGGCTGATAGGTTTTTCCATGTCTTATCCTCCTATTTATAAGGTTGAAGATTACTAAATTGCTCATATTCATAAAAAAGTCTTTAAAAGCCATTTCTAATTAGATCAGGAAATAAATTCCAACTTCATAATACTGATTTTATACACACAGAGAGACCTATTTACTATTAATTTATCAAGATCGGATAGCAAAATCAGAGAATGGATCATAACTTCATATGCATAAAATGCTACTTGAGGTTCTTACCTCTTCGTATTGATAGTCATCTTCAGAACTTTCCGTTATTGTAACCTCTGCATGTTTAGTTAAGTCTACAACATGAAATTGTATTGGTTACAATATGATTTAATATTATACCTGATGTGCATAGAGTGCTATTTTAGGCCATTTATTCATTTTATATAAATATTTGACTAATACTAAAATTAATTTAGCTGCTTATTTGGTGAGATGGGTGGCAAAGAAATTTAATAACTAAATAAAATAAAATAAATCCTAAACCTAACTTATGGACATAACCTAATCAGTTAACTTTGCCTTTTCAAACATTTAAATTTTAAATCTTCTCCAGATATGCTGAATTAGATTCTACTGTCATCTCCACTATCTTTAAGCTCTCATGGTTTATCTGTAATTATTCAACAACCATATGTTCCTGCAATTATTTTTCATGGTTTTTAAAAACTCTACTTTTAAAATTCATGAAATATTTCCATTGTTATTTTTTGTATTTGCTAAGATTTCCTTCCTTCCTTCAGTCACCTTCCCTCTCTCCCTTCCTTCCCCCACTCCCTTTCTCAGTTGATCCACCTCCCTCCCTCCCTTCTTAGAATTCCTGCAGGCTTTGTTTGTGAGAAGCTTGTAAAGAGAAAGGGAAGCCAGCAAGAAATTACAAATCCAAGGCCAACAGGCAGGTAAGTGACTGTTGCTGGGTGGAGGAAGGAGGAAGGATACGGGGGGGGGGGGGGACTGCAGGTCACAATGTATGTGGGGGTGCACAAGAGATGTCACATGCATTGGAAAAAGTTTGTGGGTGTGTGCCAGAGATTTCATGTAGGTCAGGAAGGTTTCCTGGAGGTGTACAAGAGGTGCTGTGTGGATTGAGTCAGGGATGGGGGCACCAAAGGTCAAGAAGAGTGCCTGAGGGTGACATGAATCAATAAAAAATTACAGGATCACATGGGTGTATGAGAAGTACTGTGCAGGTCATAGACAGTGTGAGAGGGGTAGCATAAGTTGGAAAGAGTGTATGTGAGTTCCTAATAGGTTCTGCATGGGTCAGGAAAGGCACAACAGAAGAGTGAATGTTGAGAAGATCATGGGGGTATACAAGAGATGTTATGTGAGTCAGGGATGGTGTCCATGGTGTGGCATAGGCTGGGAAGGGTGCATGGGGGGATGCAAGAAGTGCTGCATGGAGGGGACATCACACATCATTAGAGTGCACAGAAAAGTGGCATGAGTTATATAAGTGTTCCTTCCTCCCTATTCCTTCCTCTTTTCCTTCCTTTCTCCCCTTCCATTTCCAGCAGGCAGCTATCTCTTGTTGGGTGGGGGAGAGAGAGCGGGGGATTATGAGACTGGCTGGGAAACTTCCACAGAACGTTGAAAATGAAGATCATGTGATTGAACAAGCAGTCTAGCAACAAAGCAGCAGCCAGTAGGACTGAAGCACCACAACTTTTCCAAATTTCATTTGGGAGTTATGGGTCCTAGATTTTGGACACATTCTGTAACTTAGGCCATTTGAGATACCTGGTTCAAAAACTGTTGTCATGTGGATAGACCATTTCTCCCGGTGAAAGATGATAACAAGACTTTTAGTAGTATACATATTCATAACTCCCACTATTCCTTTCCCTGTACAGTAGATCATTGATATATTTTTTATTTCCAAATAGCTTTCAGAGTGTTGAGAACAGAGTAAATGAAACAAAAATGTATTCAGATCAGAAAATAATGATACTTGAACTTACAAAGTTAACTGGCAACCACTATGACAACATTAGTTATTTTGCACAAGCCACAGACACGGATAGCAATTGCACAAATAGTACTAATGAGGTTCTACATAGCTTATTAGTATTAAAGATATGGTTTGCTCAAAATCTGAACAGAACTGAATTAGGTTAATTAAGTTCAATTCAAATAATAACTTAATTAAACCATTTTCTTTTAAAACAGACCAAGCCCAAATTTAAATATATCTAAAGCACTAGCATTAATTTATGGATATACAGGGATGAAGGAATCCATTATATTTTTATCCAAACATTCCAGATAGGAAAATGCCATGACAGAAAGGATTGAAGGGTTAGGATTCAATATAATGCAAACACAAGCAATAAAATATAATCCAACCAGTGTCTAGTCTAGAGAAAAAAAGGACCAGTGGGGACATGATAGCATTATTCCAGTATTTGAGAGGCTGCCACAAAGAAGAGGGGGTCAATTTATTTTCCAAAGCACCAGAGGGCAGGACAAGAAACAATGGATAGAAACTAATCAAGGAGAGAAACAACCTGGAATTAAGGAGAAACAGCGAGAACAATTAACCAGTGGAACAGATTGCCTTCAAACATTGTGGGTGCTTCATCATTGGAGATTTTTAAGAAAAGACTGCAGTCACTTGTCTGAAATGGTATAGGGTCTCTTGCTTGAGCAGGGGGTTCGACTAGAACAGGGCTTTTCAACCAGTGGTACGGGTACCACCTGTGGTACATTGGCACCTGGCAGGTGGTACGCAATCATCCTAGAAAAGTGGTAGCAGGGGAGGGGAATGAGCAGAACTGGTGGCAGCACCATACAAGCCTGAGCGAGAGATGGCTGAAGCTGCAGGGTTGTCAGGGCTCAGAGGAAGCACCAGGATCAGCACCAGGCTCCAGCTGGAGCTCGGTGCTGATCCTGGCGCTTCTGAGCCCAGAAGAAGCACCGATCAGCTGGAATGTTGCAGCTTCTCCAGGGTCTTGTGATTTACATTCAGATGCTTGGCAACTGATTCATATTTATCACGGTCACATTGTCCCAGGGTCATGTGAAATGACCAAAACCTGCTGCAACCACCCAGCAGACAGGGGGAATAAAAACCAAACACCCCCCACCCTACCCCCGCTGCCAATCATCAACAGAAATGCTCACAACAATGAAAACCTCAGACAGGAGGAAGAGCGCCGCCGGGCTGGCAGGCAGGTGTCTTGCTCAGCTGTGGCTTGGGGGGCACTTTTTTCAGTAACTTCGAACAGTCACTAAGCGAACTGTTGTAAGTCGAAGACTACCTGTACTCCATCACTTTTTTCTTTTTTTTCTTTTTTTTGGTCATCAAGTTTTTGACATCTTGCTAGGCGACTGGTGCTACTTGGATGTTGCCATATCCTAAAAGTGGTACAATGGGTTAAAAGGTTGAAAAGCCCTGGACTAGAAAACCACCAAGGTCCCTTCCAGCTCTATTGATTCACATGAAGAAGAAATAGAAATGTGTAGTTAAATTACAGTATTCTGGCAGAAAGATTTTGAAGTAATATATCGCAGAATTTCAGAAAATTCATTGATATTCACTAACTTTCTTTCTTAGAAACAAAGACACTATAAGGATTTGTTCAAAATCACTAGGAACCACTGCTAGCAGTTGGTAAATCTGGATAGTGAAACCTTTTTATTTTTTGCTTTATTCACTCCAACTCTACAGTTATGATACATATTAAGATTTTTGCTGATTTGCAAGGAGCCATTGTGATTTTAATGTTTGAATTAAAATTTAGATTTGTCCCAAAAATCAATTTGACTAGTATTAGGAATCCCCAGTGCCGTGTAACAGAGTGAGCGCCTGTTACTCATCCCAACTTCTGCCAACCTAGCAGTTCGAAAGCACGTAAAAATGCAAGTAGAAAAATAGGGACCACTACGGTGGGAAGGTAACAGCATTCTGTGCGCCTTTGGCGTCCAGTCATGCCGGCCACATGACCACGGAGACATCCTTGGACAAGCGCTGGCTCTTCAGCTTTGAAACGGAGATGAGCACCGGCCCCTAGAGTCGGAAACGACTAGCACGCATGTGTGGGGAAACCTTTACCTTACCTTTAGGGCCTCAGTGCACATACCTGTATTTTGCAAGAGTTTACATTGGGAAAATCCTTTAGGTAATGGTTCCCCATACTGTAAACCAAATCTCTTATTTTCTCAGCCTCTTTAATCCTATTTATTTATGCATTTGATTTCATACTTCACAACTATCTTTTTCTCACTGTACCCATTAAGCAATAACTTTCTTTCATCCTTATTTTTGCAGCAATCATATGTATTTGTTTTTTACTTCTTTCATTTAATCACTCCACCAAGCATGATTTCTGTTATCGTAACTCATACATTTCTGTAAACTTTTCAGTCTTTTACCAAAAAAAATTATTTGCATTATTTTCTTCTGTCAATTGATTATCTTGGTAAATTAATCTATCTTCAGTTTTGTTTCATACAGGTCTTATACTATCTTCTTCAGCAATCATTCAACTTTCCACTTTTCTTTCTTTCCCTTTTTTCTTTTTCTATATACATTTTTGTACTTGCATTTTCACATTTTTGACACCTTTGTATCCTACTCTATTTATCTAAATCTTTCGTCACAAATGATCAAATAATTATTTTAAATTTGAATCTATTTCTTTGCCATTTGTACATATAAATGTACAAATGGCAAAAAAATACAAATGTAAATAACATTTACATTTAAAACACATATTCAAAACAGACTTTTTTACAAATACAGTTATTTCATAACTGAATCTCCTAATGGCCAAATTACTTTTTCTGTACTTTTTTGTTTTCACTCAATAATTCATGTTATTTAAACAGAGAATGTTTCCCTTAGATCACATTCATTTAGAATGTTCTATAATTTCTCAGAAAACTTATCCCTGGTTCTTCCATGATCCCCTTTCACTATCATGCAAATATCACAAAACTATAGGTGTCTGCATCAATAATAATAAAATAATATTTTCTGTATTTTTTTTCTAATTCATTCATTTATTTTTATTTTATTTATTTTAATTCCATTTATATCCCGCCCTTCTACCAAGACCCAAGAAGGTGTAGACTAGGTCAGCAGCCTTAGACATATCCTGCTAAGAATAACAAAAATATTGACAGCTATGGCATACTTTGGTCAGAATGTCATAAGTGCACACAAAGTCCCATATATGCTCACACTATTACTGAGATCTCCTAACTAGAGGCTACTTTGCAAGCCAACATACTGTTACTTGCAATTCACCAATTCAAAGTACACTGAAGTGTACAAACACATATTTATATAGACTTGTTCATTTATTTATTATTTTATCTATTCTACAGGGTCATAAAAGAGTGGTTTTTAAAATGTATTTGATGTAAAAAAGATGTTGAGACTTTAAAAAGAGAGAAGAGCAACAAAGATGATTAAAGGGCTGGAGGCTAAAACATACCAAGAATGGTTCCAGTAATTGGGCATGTGTAGTCTGGCTCAATGGGTTAGGACGCTGAGCCTGTCGATCAGAAGTTTGGCAGTTTGGTGGGTCGAATCCCGAGTGCTGCATAACAGAGTGAGCGCCTGTTACTCGTCCCAGCTTCTGCCAACCTAGCAGTTCGAAAGCACGTAAAAAATGCAAGTAGAAAAATAGGGACCACTATGGTGGGAAGATAACAGTGTTCCGTGCGCCTTTGGCATCTAGTCATGCCGGCCACATGACCACGGAGACGTCCTCGGACAAGTGCTGGCTCTTCGGCTTTGAAACGGAGATGAGCACCGGCCCCTAGAGTCGGAAACGACTAGCACACATGTGCGGGGGAACCTTTACCTTTACCTTTAGTCTAGTGAAAAGAAGGATAGGAATCACATGATAGCAGTATTCCAATATTTGAGGGGCTGCCACAAAGACTGGGTCAACCTATTCTCCAAAGCATCTCAAGGCAAGACAAGAAGCAATGAATAGAAATTAATCAAGGAGAGAACCAACCTAGAACTAAGGACAGACTTTCTGACAGTGTAAACAATTAACCCCCGGAACAGCTTGCCTCCTGAAATTGTGGGTGCTCCATCACTGGAGGTTTTGAAGAGTCCATGTCCAAAGAAAGTCTAGAATGGTATCGGATTTCCTGCCAAGGGCAGGGGGTTAGATCTCCAAGATCCCTTGCACCCTATTATTCTACTTTCTACATTCAATTTGGCTCTTCCCCCCACTAACCACTAGTGTAGTAGTACTATGTTGATGTTAATGTCATTCTAGTTTAATATTTATCACACTGAGTCATTTCTGGAAGAGGAAGGAAACTTAGTATGCATTTCTGAGTCTTGAAAGGAAGAGCAGATTGGAACTGAATTGACCTATTTATGTCTATCTGAATATTAATATAAAACATCAGAAAAGAGGACAAAGGGGGGAGCATAACTGTGATCCAAAAAGCCTTCCACTCACATGCAGAAGTTGAAGGTATGTATGATTTACCATCTACCTATTTGCCATTCAGGCTATATATAAATTATCTAGACCCGTACCAATCGGGCTTCAGGCCCGGGTACAGCACGGAGACGGCATTGGTCGCGCTGGTGAATGATCTCTGGAGGGCTTGGGACAGGGGATATTCCTCTGTCCTAGTCCTATTAGACCTCTTAGCGGTTTTCGATACCATCGACCATGGTATCCTGCTGCGGCGCCTCAGGGGATTGGGAGTGGGAGGCACGGTCCTTCAGTGGTTCTCCTCCTATCTCCTGGGACGCTCGCAGTCGGTGTTGGCAGGGGGCAGAGGTCAACCGCGAGGCCTCTCGTTTGTGGAGTTCCTCAGGGGTCGGTTCTCTCGCCTCTCCTGTTCAACATCTACATGAAACCGCTGGGTGAGATCATTCGTGGTTTTGGAGTTGGGTGATGATACCCAGCTTTTCATTTCGACCCCAAACCACCCCAGTGATGCCCTCGACGTGATGTCCCGTTGCCTGGAGGCGGTCCGGGTCTGGATGGGGAGGAACAGGCTTCGACTCAACCCCGACAAGACTGAGTGGCTGTGTGTACCGGCATCTCGGGATATTCAGGATATCCCACCCCTCTCTATGGGGGGTGAGTTATTACCTCCTGTAGATAGGGCTCGCAACTTGGGAGTCCTCCTAGACTCACAGCTTTCCCTAGAAGACCATATAGTAGCTGTGACTAGGGGGGCCTTCGCCCAGGTCTGCCTGGTGCGCCAGTTGCGGCCCTATCTAGACCGGGATGCCTTATGTACGGTCACTCATACGCTCGTGACCTCTCGTCTTGACTACTGCAACGCTCTCTACATGGGGCTACCCTTGAAGACCACTCGGAGGCTCCAACTGGTACAGAATGCAGCCGCGAGAGTTGTGTTGGGAGTTTCCTGAATCCCCCATGTCACACCTTTGCTCCACGAGCTGCATTGGCTTCCAGTTGTCTTCCGGGTGAGGTTCAAGGTGTTAGTAATGACCTACAAAGCCCTACATGGCATGGGTCCGGAATACCTTGGGGAGCACCTGCAGCCGGCATGAACTTCCCTCCGCCCAGTACGCTCCCACAGAGAGGGCCTCCTCAGGGTGCCACCAGTCAAAGAATGCCAACTGGTGGCCCCCAGGGGGAGGGCGTTCTCTGTGGGTGCGCCGGATTTATGGAACCATCTTCCGGTCGAGCTCCGGATGGCGCCTGATCTCCGCTCCTTCCGGCGCGATCTGAAAACCCACCTTTTTGAACAAGCCGGCCTGACCTGATGGGATGGGGTTGGGTTTTATAAATTGGTCTTAACTTTTAATCTGTACTAATTTATTACGGGCATCGCTGTTTAATTACTTTTTAATAATTTTTAATTTTTGTATCTTGTTTTTATTATGTATTGCCCTGTTCACCGCCCTGAGTCCTTCAGGAGAAGGGCGGTATACAAATTAAATAAATAAATAAATAAATAAATAAATAAATAAATAAATAAATAAATAAATAAATAAATAAATAAATAAATAAATTGCTAGAGATAGGAAATCTCCTTGGAGATTTCAGCATCCAGACTGCATCATGAGTGTGATCCTGGACAACTGTGACAACATGTAAATATTTTCATATATCACTGGCACAACATATACTGCAGAAGATATATACATGGTTTGATCCTGTAATATAAAGAGGATATGATGAAACTGGAAGGGTTCATCACCATCTCTCTGTCACAATCAAAAGACTGGATAAATATCGGCTGAACTGATGTGAAGTTTATTAAGATAACCTACCCACCCCTCAAAGTATCAAAAGTTCTGCTGAATGTTCTGGGAGATTTTCCAAGAAACAGGTTTTGCAATTTGAATAACAAACTAATGCAGAAAAAGGAGAGCATGCATTCTTCTGCCTTATCATACATGACAACTTTACCTAAAGGAAATGCCTTTACTCTTTACTCCTTCCATTACTTTACCAAAGCAGCAGGAGGAAAAAAGTAAACCTGCTTCATACTAGACTGCGCAATACTGTAAAATGCCTTTAACAGTTGTCATAGAAACTACTGCTCCCTCTCAGCAGCCTGGAAAATGTGAGGGAAAACAGAGGATTTTTTTTTAAAAAAAATACTAAATAGTGCATTTTGTCTATTCACTTTCAGCAGGGTCTACAGGGAATGGATATAGTTTTACAGGTTTGGTTGAAGTTGGTAGGTTTAAAAAAAATCTGGTTTGTCAGATATTATACAGCTCTGTAACTGTATAAACTACCTTGGATGCTCATTCCAAAAAGAAACTCATTTGTCACAGAAAGAAAATTAAAAAAAAATTAAACTAGAAGAAAACTAATTATAATTATTCACATCAAGTAGAAATACAGACAGGAGAAACTCTGCTATTGTAATATGGATGTCATTTATAGACTTACACAAATTGTAAATTCACCAATAAATGCAAACTTGCAATGAACAATTTAAATAAATGTACCAGATTCATGTATTGAGACCAAAATATTATGTTACCTTTTAAAATCTGTTCATTTAATGCAAGCAAGATCATATTTTCCTTTTGTTTACATAATCTTTAATATGTACGATATTTGGATATTACCCTTCTTTTACAACTTTATAGAGAAGTAAATTTAAGATACAAACAACACAATCCAACTAGGTTTCTACTCAGAAACTGACTGTGTTCAAGTGGGACGCACGTACACTCCCAATAAGCTGGCGTTTAAGGGTAAACATGGAGCACAAGGCTTTATCCTTCCAATTAGAAATCGCGTCTCGAGTCTTATCATATTTTCAGGGCAAAACCTACTGAGACACCCCACCACCCCCGGCCCCTCCAGGGCGGGCGAAGGAAAAAGCCAAGGATACGCTGTAAGCAAAAGGTGCCTTCCGTGGTGGTCACAGTAGTCGCTTCCTCCATGTTGTTCTCTCTAGCAGCTCCGCCCCGACGCATTCTTCGGTTGCCCCTGGTAACCGCCAGGCCATCCTTTGCGGGAATTCGCGCTGTCAGGCTAACAAGGCATGCGCGAACTTCCTAACGGAATGATTGACTGGGTGCTAAGGTTGGCGCCTCTCTATCCTCGCTAGCTCTGTGGTCAGTACCCTGCGGGAGACTTTTCATTGGGTGTAAATAGGCGAAACGTGAGTTTGCTCGGTTTGATACGGTGACCTCTCCATCCGTTATCAGGGAGATTCTCGACCGCTTATCTGTTGCTCCTCTGTTTGCAGCCCCCTCCCAACAAACAACAAATAGCTTTTTAATGCTTATCCAAATAGAATACGTAAACGTTCATCCTGAATCCATTAGTTTTTTGACGTACGGGCAATGTTTAGAAGCTTGTTTAGCTACGTTCATTTTCCTTTGCATTGAAAGGTTACGACCCGAATATTGTTAATCATAAGCAGTATTTCTAAATAAAAAGCTTATTTCTAAAATTCATAAATCTAATTATTTAGCTGTTGGAATGCAATCGTTGCTGTCATTAGGTTATTTTCATATTTTTGCAAGCAGTTCATTTAGTTACAGCTTATGAAGGATTTTTTTTAGAAAAACCCTTCCCTGGATAACCAAATCCACTTCCATGTGATTGCAAAGAAAACGGCATAAGTGCAGGGCAATTCAAAATACTGCTAGTAACTTTTAAAACTAACATGTTTGTTCATTACATAAAATAATCTGGAGAGCCGTATTGTCTATTTTGCATCCTGCAAAGATAGACTTAATGGTGATGTGTAAGAAAACCTTTTTGCAATAGCATCCCAGCACTGAATTATTTCTTTGGGTGAGCTTTTTTAGTTACAGTATCTACAATTCATAGAATCATAGGGCTGATGACTCTTCTAGTCCAACTCCCTACCCAGTCAAATGGTTTCCCAGTCTATTTGAAAATCTCCTTCAAACTCATGTTTAAACAATAGTCGCAAATGCACTTTATACAAATACCCATCATTTTGTTCCTTTAGAGAATAATCAACCTTATGCAGGGCACATAAAAGGAACATGAAAGAGTATGCCAAATAAATTCTCATCCCTGTCAGAACCCATTCCTATTTCATTTGTATCTATCCCATTAAGAAGAGGTGGAAAAATTACACAGAAGAACTATACAAGAATGAGCTTAACGTTCCTGATAATCACAATGAGGTGGTCACTGACCTCGAGCCAGACATCTTAGAATGTGAAGTGAAGTGGGCCTTAGAAAAACTGAGCAACAACAAAGCTAGTGGAGGTGACAGTATTCCAACTGAGCTATTCAAAATCTTAAAAGACGATTCAGTAAAAGTGCTGCACTCAATTTGCCAGCAAATGGCCACAGGATTAGAAAAGATCAGTTTACATTCCAATTCCAAAGAAAGGCAGTGCCAAAGAATGTTCAAACTATCACACCATTGCACTCATTTCTCATGCTAGTAAAGTTATGCTTAAAATCCTACAAGCTAGACTCCAGCAGTATGTGGATCGAGAACTACCAGAAGTACAGGCAGGATTTCGAAGAGGGAGAGGAACTAGAGATCAAATTGCCAACATACGCTGCATCATGGAGAAAGCTAGAGAGTTCCAGAAAAACATCTACTTCTGCTTCATTGACTATGCTAAAGCCTTTGATTGTGTGGATCATAACAAACTGTGGCAAGTTCTTAAAGAGATGGGTGTACCAGAACATCTTATTTGTCTCTTGAGAAACCTATATGTGGCCCAAGAAACAACAGTGAGAACTGGACACGGAACTACTGATTGGTTCAAAATTGGGAAAGGAGTCCGGCAAGGCTGTATACTGTCGCCCTGCCTATTTAACTTATATGCAGAGCACATCATGAGAAAGGCAGGGCTAGATGAATCAAAAGTTGGAATTAAGATTGCCGGAAGTAATATCAACAACCTAAGATATGCAGATGATACCACTCTAATGGCAGAAAGTGAAGAAGAACTAAACAGCCTCTTGTTGCGGGTGAAGAAGGAAAGTGCAAAACTTGGGTTGAAACTTAACATTAAGAAAACCAAGATCATGGCATCCGGCCCTCTCAATTCCTGGCAAATAGATGGGGAAGAAATGGAGGTAGTGACAGATTTTATTTTTTTGGGCTCCAAGATCACTGCAGATGGGGACTGTAGTCAAGAAATTAAAAGACGCTTGCTCCTCAGGAGGAAAGCCATAGCAAATCTAGACAGCACACTAAAAAGCAGAGACATCACCCTGTCAACAAAAGTGCGTATGGTCAAGGCTATGGTCTTCCCAGTTGCAATGTATGGCAGTGAAAGTTGGACCATAAGAAAGGCTGAGCGCCAAAGAATTGAGGCCTTTGAACTATGGTGCTGGAGAAGACTCCTGCAAGTCCCTTGGACTGCAAGGCGATCAAACCGGTCAGTCCTAGAGGAGATCAACCCTGACTGCTCTTTAGAAGGCCAGATCCTGAAGCTAAAACTCAAATACTTTGGCCACCTAATGAGAAGGAAAGACTCACTGGAGAAGAGCCTAATGCTGGGAAAGATTGAGGGCAAGAGAAGAAGGGGATGACAGAGAATGAGGTGGCTGGATGGAGTCACTGAAGCAGTAGGCATGAGCTTAAATGGACTCCAGAAGATGGTAGAGGACAGGAAGGCCTGGAGGAACGTTATCCATAGGGTTGCAATGGGTCGAACACGACTTCGCAGCTAACAACCTCTGACCCAAAATCAAATCTCACCTTTCCCTGGGTTCTGCCATACTCCCAAGGGGGAGGGGAGATGTGCCTGCGGGGTTATTGGCTTTGATTCTTCTTTCCGCTACAATGTAACCTTTTGCTTCATTTATTGCCTCTGTGTCCTCTACCCGCTATAATGAAACAATTTGCTTCCTGCCTTCTCTCCCTCTCTGAACTTTATCTGGACTAAACTGTCCCCTAGACCACGGGTCGGCAACCCGCGGCTCCGGAGCCGCATGCGGCTCTTTGAGCCGTCTCCTGCGGCTCCCAGCCGCCCGGTGTGTGCGCACCTCTTCGAACAGGCAGTGGTGCGCACGCACCTCTCCAAATGGAGAGTGGCACCGCCCGTTCCGAGAGGTGCGCGCGCACCTTTCCGAAGGGCGGAGGTGCGTGCGCACCTCTCCAAGCCGCCACCGTCCTGTCCAGAGACCTGCCGCGTTCGTCAAACATGGACGAACGCGGCAGCTGTGCAAACGGGATGGCGGAGGTTTGGAGAGTGCGCGCGTACCTCTCCAAGCCACCGCCGTCCCGTTTGCACAGCTGCCGCGTTCGTCCATGTTTGACGAACGCGGCAGGTCTCCGAATGGGATGGCGCACACCTCTCCAAAGGGGAGACCCGTCGCCGCGCAGGTGCCTCCCATTTTGCGCATGCGCAAAATGTTTTTTGCGCATGCGCATGAGTGGACGCACGTGCACGCACTTTTTGCGGCTCCCACTTTTTTGTTTGTGTGATGGAACTGGTTCTGAGTGGCTCTTTTCCTTTTTCCGGTTGCCGACCCCTGCCCTAGACCAAGGGTGGAAATAAAGAATGTAACCTCAGTGCCTGGTTTATGTCTACACTCTCAGGAAGGTGTGAAGAAGCCGCTGACCCTCACTGCGTGAGCTGGAAACAGCCCAATGTTATCTCCCCTTTTCCCATGATGGACTTAACAGCTGGGGATTGGCCATCCCATGCCGGCCAGGACTATGGGGTGGAGTGTTGCTTGGGGATAGCTTAATCTATCACTCTGCATGGGAAATCTCAGATCCTGTCTATTATACCTGCTATCAACTACTCTTAATAAAAGTTCCTGTTGGAAGAAATTGTTTCCAAGAGTTCTGCTTTCTTAAGATGTGGGATTGAAGTGGGTCCTGACACCTTCTTTCCATTTTTTGTACTTATCTTTTTTCTCTCAGTTGGTCTGAGAGTTTTCTGTACAACAATGTCATTTTTCTTGTTTTTCTTTTTTTCAGTGGTATTAAACTGGGCTGGGCTTTTATAACTGTGTTTTTCAGTTTCCCAACTTCTTGAGTTGATTTCCCCTTTAAGATTTTCATCCATGAAATCATTCCCAAGCTGAGTTTGTTAAAATCAGCTCTTTTAAAGTCTGGGACACTGGTTTGATTATGTTCTGCTGCTTGTTCTGTTTTATATCGAATTCTAATATGACATGGTCACTGCCCCCTAAAGTTACTGAAACTTCAATCCCCTCTATCACTTCTTCTCTATTGGTAAGCATAAGGTCCTTTACAGTTTCCCTCTAGTTGCCTCCTCTACCTTTTGGGTGATGAAGTTGTCAGCTAGGTGGGTCAGGAATCTGTTCAATCTCCCATTTGTTGCAGAGTTTGTCTACTAGTTGATATCAGGGTAGTTAAAGTCCCCCATACCTACTGTAGTGTGTTTCCTACATACATTGGTTAACTGATTGGCAAAAAGATGATACATGTAGATACATAAATGTACTGTAAATTAATATTCTTAAATATGACACTTTTCTGTTGCTTTTCTTTTCAACTTCACATTATTAATAAGGAGTTTGGGGGTGATCTGTTTTTTTTTGTTTTGTCTTTCAAAAAGGACAAAAATAAAGTATAAATTAAATAAACATTCTATCATTATTCTTTAATTAGCATGGACTATGAATTATGCATTAGAGGTTATTAAGATGTTTCCAATGTTGGCATTTGATCTCAACTGCAATTTTCTAATTCAAAAATTGAAATATTTTGTACATGTTTAAGTTTTTAACCTTCTTATCTTCAGGTGAAATGAAAATGGTGACACCTCCTGTTTAAGAAAGGAAACTATTCTAAAAGGTGTGTTTATTTCACAGATTTGATAATATTTTTCTATGGTTACAGTATAGTATGTCATAGTGCAGAATATATATTAATCCATTTTAATTAATTTTACATCTGTCTTTTGATCACAAGACACACACACATAGATATATAGATAAACATAAAGTATTGAAAAAACAGCTTTACTTACAGTATACAATTGATTGAATTATGAAAAAAGTCAATTTTTGTAAATAATTATTAAGGCTTTATGCAATTACCCAAGGAAAATAATCGTGCTCAATACCTATTGATTTAACAAACAACAACTAAAAGAAAGCATTTTGCAAATACCATATTCTAATTGTCTAATATTTATATATTCTGATATTTAAAATACTGGAATTGGGAACAGAAGATATTGGCCCTGTGCTGCAAAGGAGGGTCGTTGCTCAGTACTAATACAGTACTTGGAAATATTTTGGAAGCTGTATCAAAAAATAGATCAACTAACAATTTATTTACACTTAACAAAGACATAAATTTATTAAGTTCTAGAATAGGGGTGGGCTGACTTGCCGCCAAGTGGCATATTTAATAACAGTACTGTATTCTTGTTATTCAAAATGTTAAAGCCTTTGGCCACTAGGTGGCAACAGACATTAATTCAAAATAATTGCACTGTTTCAAGTTCAGTTCCTTATTTTTCTCCTAAAATCTCAAAAAGCTGCTCTTTCTTATCTTTTTGTTTTATTCATGAAACATTACCAAATTAGTATTTTGATAAGAATCAGCAAAATGAATGAATGAATACATTCAGGAAAAAAAAACAGAAAAAACATCTTTTCCTATAGTCTCCCAATTACCCTCATTCTCACCCTCATAAAATGCAAAAATAGGTGAATGTAAATAAAACACCAGTAGAAGAAACATGTATGTATGAAGAACATGTAAAATTAAAATCACGTTCGCATATTTCAGACAGCATCTCCTTCATAAAAGGAAAGAGAAGAAAAGAACAATCAGTAAAGGTGGATGGACTCAATTACAACAGCCGTTGGTTCCCATCTTGGAAGGTTTGTAGGGCCAGACTAAATCTATCTGTCTGCTTGCTAAGAGGCAATAGCAATTTACAGAATAACAGAATTGGAAGGGACCCCCCTGCTCAAGGGTCCTATACCAGTGATGGCGAACCTTTTAGAGACCGAGTGTCCAAACCACCACCAAAACCCTCTTTTTATTGCAAAGTGCCAGGGATGCATCAGTATTGTGGTGCCTTCAGGGGGTGGGGCAGGGAGGTGCCTCTGAGTGCCGCCTCTGGCACGCAAAAATCAGGGGCGCAAAAATGGGCCACTATGCTGCAAGGCGCAAAAATGGCCGCCACCACTGCAGGGTGCAGATACAAGGGGCTGCACCACACAAGAATGGGGCAGGGCTAGTGAGTATCACGCTAGTCATCCGCTTTGCCTCCTTTGTGCTGGGTGGGGCTCGTGCTCTAGGCAGTGGGGACGGCCTGATAGACCTGCTGCTGGCAGCGATGGCGAGTGTGCCAACAGAGAGAGCTCTGAGTGCCACCTCTGGCACGCGTGTCATAGGTTCACCACCACTGCCCTATACCATTTCAGTCTCTTCTTATAAGCCTCCAGTGATCAAGCACCCATAACTTCTGAAGGCAAGCCTTCCACTTTATGCAATAGTTCATTATGCTATTTAACTGTAATTGGATATAAGCTAGTTATGTTTTTGAGCTGAAAGCCATGCAATTGAACATTTCTAGGATATGTCCAGTTTTTAAAATTTACACTTGAGTTTTATTAAATTGATCTCCAAATTCTTTTACATCCAGCATTTTTATTACAGTCCTTTTGAGCTTTCCATATATCTTTCCAAAACTGAATTGTTTCCTTTTTGTTTGGTTTTCCATTTTTACAATTTCTATTACCATATACACTCTGATCTTATTGAAACAGCTGATTTTGCCTAAATTGGATGATTTCTGCCTCATAGCATTCAATTATCCCTATATTGCTGTTATTTGTTGCTTTATGATTTCCAAAGCTTCTTCAATTTTTCTAGTGCTAAACCAATATTTTTTTTCCTTCAGCTTGTCTTGATCCTTACTTTCTTCAATTTTTGCTTTTTCATGCTCTTGAAATTATTTCCATCTGGTCTTGATTTCTTTATCTTGGCCTCCAAGTCTGATCTTCCACATTGGGATTGAATGTGATTTTACTTTTGGTTTTCTAATTTTGATACCCAGTTTTCCTGTAACCACCCCCACTGTACTGTAGGCAGATCGATTTGTCTGTTTGATAGATCTTACTTCCATCCTTCCAAGCACCTTATTCATATCCTTCATTATAGATGCCAGGTCTTGGGGACAGTACTTTCAATGCTATCAGTCTTTATCTTTCTACTAGTAATATTGTATGTGTCATATTTTTTTTCTTCTACTGTTCAAACATTTGCTTAAGGTATCTTTGCTTTGTTGGTTTTGATTTATAGTACCATGTTTCCCCAAAAAATAAGACCTATCTCTAAAATAAGCCCTATGTCATGGTTCCGGTAGATGAGACCATTTAAAAGAACTTCAAGGCAAGAATTTCTTTCTTAAAGAACATTTTTATTTGGCTACAACATAACAGCACATACAAAGGTGAACCCAAGACTAAATTCCCCTCCCTTAGGTTAAAAAGTTGCAAGTTACATTTCCCACCCCAAATTGCTGTCATAAATCACATTCACCAATTGTTAGAAATCGTGGGCACTCCTCCCAGCTGCTCCAGCCCACCAAAATGTTATCAGCAATGACCTTGGTTTCCATACATGTGAATTGTTTTGGCTGAGAACTACCCCCCTCCCTCCTTATAACTAATTAAGTTGCAATGAAGATAAAGTGAAAATGGCTTCAATTCCGTTTGTCACAACGTTGACATTCAGCTCCCCTTAAAAGAAAGGAGAAGTCCTGTGTAAATCAAACAAGAACAAAAGTTACTTGGATGTTTATCATAGAATTTGCGTATCAGTCTGTCAGCTTTCACATCAGTACTTTTCACCCAGGTGGCTTCTGACAACGGGTATCCCTTCCACTGCACTAAGTATTGCAATTTTCCCTTGTATAATCTAGCATCAAGAATATGCTTTACTTCGTAATGAGTCCAGCCACCACAAGCGGGCCAGGTGCTTTCTTGGGAGGGAGTCTTAGAGTTGACTCTCTGAAAGGCTCTCTGAAGTGAAATATTGGGTGGATCTTTTCTAAAAGATGAGAGAGTTTTAATTCTACAATAACCAAGTTTAAGATTCGCACTAAGGGAAATGGTCCCAGATATTTCAGTCCCAATTTTTTGCTAGGTAACTTAAGTCTTAGATACTTTGTAGAAAGATAAACTTTTCCCCCCCATGCAGAACGATCTCTGAGGTGCTCTTTTCTTATCAACTTGCTTTTTGTAAATCTCTGAGGCTTTTGTCAAAGCTTTCTTTGCATTGTCCCACACACTCTCCAAGCAGACACCCACTGATCTAACGTTTGAGAAGTAGGAGGCTCCTGGGGGTATTCAGGTATCTGGATAAAATGCCTTCCAGTGGCTTAAATGGTGTAAGTCCAGTGCTTCTGTGTACAGTATTGTTGTAAGCCACTTCAGTGAAGGGGAGGAGATCAGTCCAATTTGTCTGCTGGTAATCCACATAGCATCAAAGATATTGCTCCACCATTGCATTAGCCTTTTCAGCCACCCCATTCATAGAGGGATGAAAAGCCAATGAAAGTCCTTGCATGGAACCAATCAGTTTGAGGAAATCCCTCCAGAAACTGGCTGTAAATTGAACCCCCGGTCAGAAATTATTTGTTTTTGTGCGCTGTGCAATAGGTAGATATGTTTTAGAAACAATTTGGCTAGTCTCTGTGCAGATGGGAGTCCAGAGCATGCTATAAAGCAGGAGTGTCAAACTGCGGGCCGGATGCCTCATGGTGAAACTGCACCCACCCCATTACCATCAATGGGAAAAAAGTTGTGATATGTCGTGACATGTCATGCGACTTGCGAGTTTGACACCCCTGTTATAAAGTGAGCTTGCTTTGAGAAAAAATCAATAACAATCCATATTACATATTTCCCCTACTCTCTGGTAATTCAACAATAAAATCCATAATGATCTCTTCCCATGGCTGGGAAAGGTCTGCGACAGGCTGTAAAAGTCCAGGAGGCTTTCCTGGGATCCTTTTCACAGTAGCACAGACTGCACAACTTTTCACATAACTCTCCACATACTTTTTTAAAATTTGGCCATCAAAATTGCCTCTGAATGAGATGTAGTGTCTTTAAATAACCAAAGTGACCAGCTTGCTTTACATCGTGGGTGCGTTGGAGCGCTTGGAGCCTGAATGGTTTAGGCAAATATAATTTTCTTCCTTTCCAAGCCAATCCATCCCTATGGGTCAGGATGGTTTGATTTTCCTTGAACCATTGATCATTTTTCAGTTCTTGTTTTAATTTTTCTGTTAATGGGTCACTTACCATGATGTAAAGCAAGCTGGATTAGGTGACCTCACGTGTTGTTGTTTTCCAGGGTTTATCTGAGAAATGTGATGGTGGCATAATAGGGTTTATGATTTGTTCACATTGGCTTTTGTATTGAGGTAACCTAGAGAGGGTGTTAGCCAATTTTTCCCCCAGTATATATTTCAGGGTGAAATTAAAACGGTTAAAATATTGCGCCCAGCTAACTTGTTTGGGAGAGAGTTTGTGGGGAGTTTTCAGTGCCTCTAAGTTCTTGTGATCAGTCCAAACCTCAAAAGGCACTTTGTTCCCGATTAGAACAAGGCTTTTCAACCAGTGGTATGCATACCACCGGTGGTACTTTAGCACCTGGCTGGTGGTACATGAGCCCTAGCTAATTGTAGTGGGGGGGTTCAGCTGATACAGCCACCCAGAAGCACGGATCAGCTGTAGCCTGGCGCTGATCCTGGAACTTCAGTTAGCAAGCAGCCTGTTTTCCAGAACCACAAACAAATGAGCTGGGCAGGAGCCCAGGATTGGCGTGTGCAGCTACAGCTGAGCTGCGCTTCTGCGGAGCCGTCCAGAAGCACAGATCAGCTGTAGCTGCACATGCCAATCCTGGGCTCCTGCCCAGCTCGCTTGCAGAAAACATGCTGCTTACAAGTTGCACTGTCCCGGGGGTTTCACGTGATCCCCTTTTGCGACCTTCTGAGAGGCAAAGTCAAGCTGGATTCAGTTAAACAACTCTGGGACTAACTTAACTGCAGGGATTCACTGAACAAACATGGCAAGAGAAATTCATAAAATGGGGCAAAATGGTGCTGCGAGCATGCGCACAAGACTCTCAGCGATGGCAGCATCTATGTGAGGCTTGTGGTGCCACCACCACCACCAGGCTTGTGGCGATGCTAACACCATCACTAGGATTGTGCCGTGGCCTGCAGCAACGTTGCCCAGGTGCAAGGATTGTGCCACTGTCCCCACACAAGGATCACGCCGCAGCCCGCAGTGATGATGCCCCGGCACGAGGCTCATGCGGCTGCCCCCATGCAAGGATTGCTCCGTGGCCCACATTCCGCTCATGGCGCTGACACCGCTCACACAAGGTTCACGGCAATACTGTCACCCACATGATACTAGTGGTGCTGCCGCTGCCCGCACAACACTTGCAGCAATGATGGCACAAGGGCTGAGTACAATGCACATCCATGCTTCTGGGTGGCTGTATCAGTTGTAGTCTGGCACTGATCCTGCACTCCTGCCCAGCTCACTTGCTTGTGGAAAACATGCTGCTTGCTAAGTGAAGCCCCAGGATCAGCGTCAGGCTTGAGGTTCTTTTGAAGAGTTTCATCTGTCGGAACCATGACATACTTAGTTTTCTCAATCATTCATCAAATGGTTTAGCCCAGGGGTAGGCAACCTTGGCTCTTTTATGACTCGCGGACTTCAACTCCCAGAATTCCTGAGCCAGCATGGCTGGCTTATGAATTCTGGGAGTTGAAGTCCATGAGTCACAAAAGAGCCAAGGTTGCCTACCCCTGGTTTAGCCTATAGACCCCTTGTCATCTTAGTTGCTCTTCTCTGTACACTTTCTAGAATCTCAGCATCTCTTTTTATTGTGGTGACCAGAATTTGATGCAGTATTTCAGGTGTGACCTCAACAGTGCAATATAAATCAGTTACTAACACTTTGTGTGAACTTGATTCTATCCCTCTGTTAATGCATTGGCCTCACAAATATTCACTTCATAAATGCAAGTAATCCTCACTTAATAACCACACCAAACAATGAACTTTCCAGTCTTAATATGGTTATAAGTCAAGGATTGCCTGTTTAAACTGTAGTGATTGTAGGACATCAGAAAAAGAAATACATGTTTTACCAGTTATAACTTACCTTATGGAGCCAGATTTTGGCTTAGAAGCAGGATCTCACATTTATGTATTTCTAACATAAAATGGATTCTTGAGCTATATTAGTGTGAACTAAATAAGAAATATTTTCTATGGTTATATGCAAACATAAAACTGGAAATCTGAACTCCTTTATAGTGATTTGTATTAAGGATGCAAAGATTTGAAGGATTAGTAAAAAATTAGTGAATAATGTAAGTACCAAGTGAACAGAGTTAGAGTATAACTACAAGAACCCACAGACACATAAAAATAGAGAGAAAAGAAACAAGAAATATCTGAAGTTATTTAATAATTAGCTTAATAATTTATCTCCCCCACAAGAAGCTGAATTATAATATGGTTGGTTTGCTTTTGGCTTAGTATATTGCATGAATGATTCTGTGTATTTTGCTTCTTACTACTATTCAAATTGTAAGATACAAGACATTTTATATGTGGAAACTTGATTCTAGTTCTATTTTTGAAAAAGGTACAATAAAGTGAGTTTAAACTGTACTGGAAAAAATTCCACTGAATGCTTCATCCCAAGAGGATGTGTTGGTTTACTCCATGAATTTTGGGGCCATGAGGCTTGCTTCTGACTGTAACCTACCATCTAACTTTATCTTGTGATTCCATTCATAATGTGAACTAAAGTTGAGGTTTTTCTATCTCACCCCTGCTTTTGGGCTCGCTGAGAACTGGTATAGTTCCAGCCAATCCCATTGTACAATATTGAATCCCTCTCCTATACTGACCTGTAAGCCATAGCTTAGATTCATCTGTGGGTTAGCAATTTCGAATAGCTATTTGAGTTCACTACCAGGCTGATAAAAAAAAGGATGGGAGGGAGGGAGGGAGAGAGATGTGCTTAATCAATGGAGGACTTATTAAGGAGCATCCAAATTCATTAAAAATGATGCCATGTTCAGAATTTTCTTATTTATTTTTCTTATATACCACAAAATTACTAAGAAATATCAAAGCTACTGTATATGTTACAATTGGGGAAACCATGGCCTTAACAATATGTGGCTTTGTTATCAGTAGAACTGTCTCTGTACTTTGCAAGATTTGTCATATACATTCTCCCAGGCAGCAGACCTCTTTTCATTTCATGGCTACAATCACCTTCACCTTTCATTTCATGGTTACAACCACAATTTCTTCTCCTTTGAATTGCTCTTGATTAGCACATCCTGCTGACATAATCTTAGAGGTCTTTGAATATTGACTGCTAGAAAGGCTTCTACACTCTACTCTTTCACCTTCAAGCTACTGGTGTAACTTTTATTCTTCTACTCTATTATTCCTATCCTGCAAAGCAGAATGTGTCATGGAAGCATAATCCTATGAGCTTTCATTCTATGAGAAAATATATGTTTTTGTATGTGTGCATATTGCAGAATAAAATGCATCACAGAGACCTAGGCTCAGAGTGTGCATATTTTTCTTCCACAGATAAAATTAATTAACTGAAGTGGAGTTCATGTTGGTACTTGGAGCAATCAAATAAAAATAGGCAGGTGCTTTACTAATTTCACTAACATAAGTAAGATGAAATGAAAGTGACATTGAATTATTTCTTCATTAGCAAAGCTCATGAACCATTCCACAATTGTGTAATTAATTTTAATTGTGTATGACTGTTTCTCTACCATGGGTTCAATGATTCGGGGGGGGGGGGGGAAGACTTTATTAATATATTGAAAACTACAGACAAGTCACTAATATTGATTTTCATTTGCATATCATTCTAATTGTCAGGGCTGTATAACTCCTTGCCACTGTGTAAGTCTACTAATCTGAATGAAAACCATATATATCTTTCATACCTAAAAACTATTTTCTCCATGTATTAAAAATGCCATATGGAATCCATAATAGACCAATCTGAGTTGTTCAGTAAAACAATGCTTTGTAGCACAGATGAGTAAACCTTTCATTCTCAAGGGCCATATTAATATTGGGTCATAGGCAGGAGCTCTCTATGCATCACCAGCCATTTAGTCATGTCCGACCTTCGGCCACTTTGTGAATCAGCACTTTTCATGCCCCTCTGTCTCACACTACCATAATCCACCATGGTCATCCTAGTTTACATGCTGCATATGTTTACTTTCTCACCACTGAATTAAATTTTGTAGATAGGGCCCAGTGTTCAAGTTAGCCGAAATCCTTCTGAATCTTCTAAGGTGTTGGCTGTTCCTGGCAGCTTGGTGTGGTCTGCAAATTTGATGAATTCTCCTTTTATCCCATCATTTAAATCATTTATGAAGTTGTTGAAGAGTACTAGGCCTAAGACAGAACCTTGAGGTACTCCACTGCATGCTTCCCTCTATGTAGATGTAGTTCCCCTGAGGGCTGCCTACTGATCAGTTACGATTCTATCTGGTGATGATGTTGTCTATCCCATATTTTTCTATTTTACCAAAAAGCGTACTGTGGTTTACTTTGTCAAATGCCTCTAAGTATCTAAGTAAACCATGTCCACAGTATTTCCCTGATCCACTAATTTAGTTAAAGAAAGCAATAAGGTTTGTCTGGCATGATCTGTTTTTGAGAAACCCATACTGGCTTCTGGTAATAGCTTTCTTTGTTTCTAGGGGTTCACAGACCCGTTGCTTGATTATCTTTTCCAAGAACTTTCCTGTATTTTTTCAATAGATTTGTTTAGGTCCTAGACAGAGTTTTATAGCCATCCATCCATCCATCTATCCATCCATCTATCCTCCAAGATAGTTTTCTCAAATGAGAAAAGCATACATAAAATGAATGTTAATGTAACTAATGTTACTGTAAAAGGCATATTTATTTGCATTTCTAATAGGAGAAGCACAGATGGTAGAGACTTCTGTTACAGTCATATGTTGATATTATAGCAAAGTGTAATCATTAAGTAAATATGAAGCTTAATATTTGAATCAGCTTTTCTGTTGATTCCTTTATCCAAATAAATAGTTTTTCTTTCATTGGGTGGAGAAGTCACTATCTCAGTCTCACAATCAATTTGGATGAAGGAATCAGCAAACCCCACCCCCACCCCAGTTAGAAAAAGAGTAAATTCAGGACACCCCATCTACAAGTGAAAATGGCAGTGGCATCTTTCTGCACGGACAAAGGTAAGGAGAGGTGGATGGAGAAGTGAGATTTCATTACTGCTAAAACATCCTCCATGTCTCTGTGAGTCTCACATGCACTGGAAGACTCTGGTGCATCGCAGCTGTCAGGCAGCTCCTGGCTCTCCTCTCTGTCGGCGGCCAGGGTTTGATTAGCCTGCCGCCGGCACAATTGATCGATGTGGTGGTGAACCACCCAACCGTATTCCAGGACCACTTTGTATAACAATGGTCCTGACACCTTGCAAACCACAGCTACTACCCACGGTTCCCCTTGTCCATAGCTCCTTGCCCAAACTCAGTTGCCAACTTGCAAGTTCCTCGGGGGCTTGGGCTATGCTGTACCAGATGCCACTCAGTCTGGATGGAGACGGTCCAGCTTCATGGTCAGCTGACGTCCCCATCTCAGTTCCACTGGGCTGTGGCCCGTAGAAGTGCAGGGAGTTGTATGCTGGCAGAGCAGAATGTCTGCCAGCCGAAGATGCCAATCTCCAGATGCTATTCTTTTTAGTGACTCCTTGGTCATTCTGACCATGCGTTCTGCTTGGCCATTTGAGGCCAGGTGAAAGGGGGGCTGATGTGGCATGTCTAATCATGTTAGTCCTTAAGAAGGACTGAAATTCAGCAGCAGTAAATTGTGCCCCATTGTCTGACACAATTACATCAGGTAAGCCATGTGTGGCAAAGATTCTGCGCAGTTCCTGGATGGTACTGGCAGTAGTCATGGTAGGGACAGGTGCTACCTCCAGCAACTTGGAGTAACTGTCCACTACAATGAGGAACACCTGTCCTTGGAAAGGTCCAGCATAGTCTATGTGAATCCTAGACCAGGGAGTTTGCATGGTTTCCAAGCGATGTACTGGGGCTTGAGGCATTTCAGGTCTGAACTGCTGGCAAACCTGGCATCCCTTTACTTGAGCCTGTATATCCTTATCCAACCCTGGCCACCACAGGTAGCTTCTTGTGAGTGCCTTCATCCTGACTATTCCAGAATGTCCCTCATGCAGAGATTCTAAGACTCAAGTCCTTAATGTGTGTGGGACTATGACCCGACTTCCCCAAAGAATGCAGCCCTTGTATGCTGATAGCTGATCTTGTCTTCTGATGAAGCTGTGAAATTCTGTCCCAGGACTGGCTTCTGGCCACCCCCTCAGCACCCAGTGTTTTCAGCAGCCACATCCCCTGCATGAAGGGGAAACTGACAGATTCTGGATTGCCAGGATGTGTGCAGGTCTGGTTCTAAATGAGGCAGGGGCAACCTGCTCAGTGTGTCAGCGCTGCCCATTTTCTTGCCCAGCTTATGAACTAGCCTGTAACTGTATGCTGCCATAAAGATTGACCACCTCAGCATCCTTGGAGAAAGGATCTGAGGGGTTTGCTTGTCTGCAGTAAACAGACCTAGAAGAGGCTTGTGGTTTGTAAAGACCATAAATGGGCAACCATAAAGAAAATCGTGGAATTTCTTTATTCCTGCCACTGTGGCCCATGCCTCATCAATTTGTGCGTAAAAAAGTGTCCTTGAATAGTATGCTATGGGAGCTTGCCTCCCGTCAGCCATTAAATGGCTCAAAACTGCTCCTATCCCATATGATGAAGCATCACATGCAATACTGATAGGCAGTTTCTCATTGACATGTGTTAACACAGAGTTTGAAGACAGCAGTGATTTGACTGCTTTGAAACTTTTTTCATGGACGCTGGTCCACTGCCATGGCACCCTCTTATCCAGGAGCCTATGTAGAGGCTCTGCTAATGCAGACTTATGAGGAAGGAATGCATGGTAGAAATTGAGTAACCCTAAAAATGCCTGCAGTTCCCCCTTTGACTGAGGTCTGGGAGCCTGAAGAATAGCCTTAAGCTTTGAGTCAGCTGGGTGGATTCTGGCAGCGTCTATCCAGAATCCCAGGAACTCTGTGGAGTTCACACCTATTTGACATTTGTCTCTCTTGAGCTTCAGCTCTGCTTTGCGGAAGCGCTGAAGAACAGCTCTTAGATGTTCTGCTAATATTTCTGCTGACTCCCCAGCTATTAGGACATCATCGAAATAAGGACACACACCTGGAATATTTTTGAGCGTGTGTTCCATCATGCTCTGAAAAAGCCCTGGGGCCACACTGACCCCAAACTGCAGGCGACAAACCCTGAATGCCCCTCTATGGGTAACTATTGTTTGAGCCTCTGCCATGGCATGATCCACAGGCAGTTGCTGATACACCTGTGCCAGGTCCAACTTTACAAATAAGCTACCTCCCTGCAATGATGCCAGGATGTGGCTAACTACAGGTACCGGGTACCCATGCTGCTGAAGTGCTTTATTAATGGTGCACTTATAATCAGCACAGATGCCCACTTCACTATTTGATTTAACTGGTGTGACTATGGGGGTCTCCCACAAACTGTTATGTACCGGTTGCAGCACGCCTTGCTGCACTAA
Source organism: Vipera berus (assembly GCF_964194415.1). Taxonomy (NCBI): domain Eukaryota; kingdom Metazoa; phylum Chordata; class Lepidosauria; order Squamata; family Viperidae; genus Vipera; species Vipera berus. The sequence goes on along the minus strand of NC_138202.1, from coordinate 183,076,712 downwards.
CTTATCTAACTCTGCATCTATCTTGGGTTTGAGGACAAAAGGTACTCTGCGAGGATTGATCTTGATTGGGGTTACAGTTGGATCAAGGTGGAGGACGATTGGTGCCAAATCCACTGTTTGAGTTCTGTTGATGCCAGTCACATGGATGCCCAGGGCATCAAACCAGTCTAGGCCAATCAGGCTCGTGTGCTGGCCTTTGACTACCATGATGTTGAGGAGACCCTCAAGCTCTTTGAATCTTCATGATGAACAGCTGTCTGGCTGGGGAGATACTTTGGGGAGATTCTTTGGGGGAGTTTGATGGCTCCCCCAGCAGCTTCTTCTGCCATCACTTCTTTCAAGGCATCCTGGAACGTCAAAGTCTCTTTCATAAACAGCCTCTGCTGTAAGTCTCTGTTTCTCAGGCCACATACCAGTCGGTCCCTGAGCTGATCTTCTAAGTCTGGGAATTCACAGAGTTTGGACACCTGTCTCAGGGCAGCCATGAATTCAGCAGCTGACTCCCCTGGCTGCTGTTGTCTGTGCTCGAACACATGTCTCCAGGCAATAATGGACAGTCTCAGTTCGAAATGCTCTTTAAGCTTCCTTTTCAGTTCAGGGTAGGTAACTCACTCCAAACTGGCTGGGGTGACTAGATTCTCTGCTATGTCAAAAGTCACCTGGCCACATACACGCAGTAACGTGGCAGACCTGGTTTGGTCTCAAGTAATTTTTGACCTGGGAGACGTAAGAACTCGAACACTCTGGGTGCGATATGTCGCATTCGGATAGCTTGCCAACCTTGGCCATAGCTGACTGTTACGAAGTCTCTCAACGCCTTGTGCTGCTTGGGGCTTCTGTGCTAATCCTAGGGATGGATCCCTTAGGATAGTGATGCCTACAGTGTGGCTTGCTGGCAGGCAGAGGTGGGGTGGGAGAATGCGGTTCCTACCAGGGCGCTGATGCCTGGTCTTACCCCTAGTGACTCCTGGTTCTTAGACATCCAGCTCTTTCTTTCTTAGCAGCACATCCCATCCTCATCACCACTGTTGTAAACTGAGATTGGTGAGGATTGGTGAAGAGATGGAGTGAAAAGTAACAGCTCGTTTACTCCATCAACACAGAAGCGGCTCTAACAGCCACTTGACATCTATTTATACGGACCTAGGTGGCAACCAATGAGTTTAAAGCGAACATTCCTGCCCAAAACACAAGCTTGCAAAATGCTAGACAGACAGTTAAGGATTGGAATTAACAACAGTTAACTTTTATAACTGCCCATATGAAATTATATTAATACACAACAGAAAGCTACATCTTTCTTATGTGGCTTATGTCCAGATAAATGGTTGTCCAGCCTCTTCTTGAAAAACTGCAGTGATGGAGCACCATAATTCCTGGAAGTAAGCTATTTCATTGATTAATTGTTCTCACTGTCAGGAAATTTATCCTTAGTTCCAGGTTGTATTTCTCTTTGTAAGCTTCCACCCGTTGCTTCTTGTCCTGCCCTCAGGTGCTTTGGAGAATCCCCCCTCTTCTCTTTCATAGCCCCTCAAGTATTGGAAGACAGCTATCTGGTCACTATTGCACAGTTTGGACTTATTTATCAATATGATTGATTTTTCAAATTTATATAGCTACCCATCTCACAAAACAAGTGGCTCTAATGTACAAGAAGGTTTAAAACCATAGTACACAAATAACTGGCTGTTGTTTTCAAAGGACTTGCTTTCCCTGATTTATGAATATGTGATATAGGATCATGGCTGCAAAAAAATTAAGAAATTAATACTTTCCTATTACTATGTAATTTGCTAAAGCTTACCTTTCCCCCCCTACATCAACACCAACCTCACAGCACTGTTGCTTCTCTACATTTGTTTGCATTGTACAACATACCACTATCAGCAGCAGAAACTCAAATCTGACAAGATGGCAGATCATCATGCATGACCTGCCCCCTTTTAAATATGCACGTGAGGTGATGCACATACAAAAGGGGTGGGAGTTGCATCACAACACTCTGTCTGCCATCATGCCAATTTAGACAAAGGTAGAATGAAAAAGGTAGTAGAATAGTTACCAGCAAATATGCAAGGACAGCAGGCTTTACTGAGACACCAGATTACAGAAAATTGTATTTTTTACAGGATCCAATCTAGGTCAGTCACTGGAACCAGAAGTTTAGATTTGCAAGCTTTTGGATTCATGCTGGAGCGCATCGTCAGGGAACTGCTGTCTCTGATATTCTAGTGGGAGAGAAGTCACCTGAGGATAGGGTTCAGCACAAGTCCAAAAGCCCAGAAGACTAAACCTCTGGTCCTGGTGGCCGACCTAGATTGGATCCTGCAACATTATCCTGGAATACATATATATTTGCCTTCATTCATGGTGTTCTTTACCTTTAATGTCTCTAGACCAAATCATACTGTTATGTATGCAGGCATCTGCATAGCAACAGCCATCAGGGGGTGTTGGCCTGGACAGTTTCGGCGGGAAACCTAGGGCCAACCCCATTGGCTGTTAGCTTACCTGGTCAGGTATATAAGGAGACCAGGTAGCCCTCATTCCTCAGTTCACTTCCCCTTCCAATAAAGAGCTGAACTCACACACCGGCTGGCGTCTCTCTTGCGTCGGACCCACTACACAATAGTGGCGACGAAGGTGGGATGCTGCCGACCAAGAGCTGAAGTCACTGGGGAAACGCTCCGCGAGCTGAAGGGAAAGGCATTTTTCCTTCTTCCCCCCACGACCGCCAGCCGAACCGGCAACGCCAAGCGCCACATCCACGACCAACTGCCACCATGGCTAGAGCCGGACAACCCCGCGAATTCGAGACCCGCCGCCCCGAAACCTGGAGCCGTTACCTGGCTCACGTTGAACTGTACATGCGGTTCAATCAGATATCGGAGGACGGTGCAAAGGCGGCCGCCCTGCTCTGCCTTGGGGGACCAGCGCTGCTGGAAGTCGCTGCGAACCTGTTCCCCCAGGAGGCCATCAACACCGTCGCGTACCGAGACCTCGTGGCCAGGCTCAACGCACATTTCAGGCCCCGGCGCTCCAAGGTGGCCGCACGGTCACAATTCGAGAAAAGGGACCAGCGCCCCGACGAGACCGGCGCCGACTTCCTCGCCGCCCTACGGGAAGCTGCCGTCGCTTGCAGGTTCACAAATTTGGAGGAGCGACTACGGGACCGGCTGATTTGCGGCCTACGCGACAGGCGGTTGCAGGAGCGCCTGTTCGAAAGAGAGGAGGTCTCTCTCCAGGAAGCCGAGGATGCCATCCTAGCCCACGAAGCGGCCTGCGGGGCCGTCCAAGCCTGCCAGGGAACCCGGCCCGGCAACCAGGCAACCAGCGTCCACCGGCAAGGGGCCACAGAGGAGGACGACCCGAGCATCGACCTCCTCCAGCGGAAGTCAACCCCCAACCAGCGAGCCAGACGCCCAGACAGGCCCAGGCCTCCCAGCAACACTGCTGTTCCCCAGAGGTGCGCAGGGTGTGGTGGGAACCACATGCGCAGCCTCTGCAAGTTCCGGTCCACCACGTGCCGGGCCTGCAAGAAAACAGGCCACATAGCCGCCGTCTGCCGTAGCCGCCGCCCCCGAGAGGAGATCCACGAGCTGCAGCCGGAGGAACCGCCGTTCGAAGGTACTGGGGCCCCCACCAAAACAAAAATTGGCTATGTCGAGAGCCGGCTGGCCATTAACCACACGGGTAGCCGCCGGCTGCTCAAACCCAAAATTAGATTAACAATCCGTTTGCAAGGTGTCCCTTGCAGCATGGAGCTTGACTCCGGATCAGCGGTCTCGATTATTTCGGACGAGACCCGTAACCACATAATTAGCCGGAGCAAGCAACGGATTAAATTACGGCCTACTAAATTAACCCTGACCGATTTTCAGAATTCGCCGGTCAAGGTGAAGGGGGAGGCCACCATTTCAGTGGGGTTTAAGGGTCGCGAAGGGCACCTGGGCGTTGTAGTGGTAGAGGGCCGCAGAGCCAGCCTGGTCGGGCTGGACTGGTTTGAGGTCCTGGGAATCTCAGTATCCGGGATCCATCGGATCCAGGGGGACTCCGTTGAGGCCGTTTGCCGGGAGTTCGCCGACGTCTTCGACGGGTCATTAGGCAAGTACACCGGGGCCCCCATATCGTTCAAGCTTAACTCGAACGTCTCCCCCGTTAGGGTCCGGCCGCGGCGAGTCCCGTTTGTGCTCAAACACAAAATCGAGCGCGAACTAGACAAGTTGGTGGCCCAGGGAATCTTAGAACCTGTAGATGGAGGGGAGTGGGAAACCCCCATCGTGACCCCCCTCAAATCCAACGGGGAAATAAGGATCTGCGCCGACTATAAGTGCTCGGTGAACCGCGCCCTAAACCCGCACGCTTACCCGGTTCCCGCGGTCAGCCACGTTCTTGCTTCCCTCCAAGGCGGCACCATTTTTGCAAGGCTCGATCTTGCACAGGCGTACCAGCAACTCACGGTCACTAGGGAAACAGCTGACATCCAAACCATAGTAACCCATAGGGGGGCGTTCCGGGTGAACAGGCTGCAGTTTGGAGTCAGCGTTGCTCCCGGCATTTTCCAAGAGGTTATGGAAAAGACACTCAAGGGCATTCCAGGAGTCTGCCCCTATTTTGATGACATCCTGATCGCAGGAGCATCAGCAGAGGAACTGGCAGGGAGGCTTAGGGAAGTGCTGGCAAGGCTGCGCACAGCTGGCCTCAAACTCAAAAAGGAAAAATGCAGCATAGGCGTTCCTTCCACAGAATTTTTGGGGTTCAGAGTAGACGGCAGGGGAATCCACCCCACAGAATCCAAGGTGAGGGCCATCAAACTAGCACCCACACCCAAGAACAAAGCAGAGCTTCAGGCATTCCTGGGTCTGTTGAATTTCTACCATACATTCCTCCCACACAAGGCAGCCATCGCTGAACCGCTCCACAGGCTGCTAGACAAACAGGCAACATGGGCCTGGACGGCCACCCATGATCAGAGCTTCAAGGCCCTGAAGGCATTGCTGTCGGACAAGTCCACAGTAACCCATTTCATCGAGTCCAAGCCCATTTGTATCGCCTGCGATGCATCCCCTTATGGTGTGGGCGCTGTCCTAAGCCACCTTGAGCCCAACGGGGCACAAGTCCCCATAGCATACTATTCTAGGACACTGTCTGGAGCAGAAAGAAACTACGCCCAAATAGACAAAGAAGCCCTGGCAATCGTGGCAGGAATAAAGAAATTCCACGATTACTTATATGGCAGGGAGTTCACTGTCCTCACGGACCACAAACCACTCCTGGGCCTGTTCACCACAGACAGGCAAACCCCCCAGATTCTGTCCCCCAGGATGCTCCGGTGGTCCATCTTCCTTGCAGCATACAATTGCAAGCAGGTACACAAGCCAGGGAAGGAGATGGGCCATGCAGACGGTCTAAGTAGGCTCCCCCTAGACACACACGACCCAGACCCAGCACCAGCCACACAGATCCTAGCCCTGCAGGAACTACCCGAGTGCCCAGTTCTTGCCAAGGACATTGCCAGCCACACAGCCACAGACAACATCATGGGCAGGGTGCACTCATGGGTTTGCACAGGGTGGCAGGACAAATCCCCGGGACCAGAGTTTCAGGCCTATTTCATTAGACGCGATGAAATCTCCACACACAAAGGGTGCCTCCTTTGGGGTAGCAGGGTCATCATTCCACCCGCACTACGCGCCAGGGTATTGGACTCCTTACACGAAGGGCACCCGGGGGTGGTCAGGATGAAGGCACTGGCTAGGAGCAACCTCTGGTGGCCCGGGTTGGACAGGGAGGTTGAGGATCGGGTCAAGGCCTGTTATACGTGCCAGAGATCCAGGCCAGAAGTGCCACATGCACCAGTACACCGGTGGGAGGCCACACACACGCCATGGTCCCGCATTCACATTGACTATGCGGGGCCATTCCAGGGTCAACTATTTTTAGTAGTGGTGGACAGTCACTCCAAGTGGTTAGAGGTAGTCCCTGTCCCCAACATGACCTCGGGGAGGACAATCCAGGTGCTCAGAGCTCTCTTTGCCACACACGGCCTCCCCGACGTAATTGTGTCTGATAATGGGCCTCAGTTTACTGCTGCTGATTTCCAGGCGTTCTTGAAGGCGAACTGGATTAGGCACGCCACCTCCGCGCCTTTCCATCCATCTACCAACGGGCAGGCCGAACGGATGGTAAGGACGACCAAAGACGCACTGCGGCGCATCATCAGCGGGGACTGGCACCACAGACTGGCCAAATTTTTACTAGCCCAACACACAACACCATGCGTGGCTACCGGCAAGAGCCCAGCAGAACTGCGATGGGGACGGCGCCTCATCACCAAGCTGGACCGCCTACACCCAGACCGAGTAGCAGCCGAAACCGGTAGGGCAACATCACCATCATCACCATCACCGCCAGCATCACTACCATCACCATTGCCATCATCACCCACACACAGGGTCCTCAACCTGGGGGACCTGGTCTGGGCAAGGAACTATGGGGCTGGACATCCTTGGGTTCCGGGGACAGTGGTCGGGAAAACAGGACCCCTTTCGTACATTGTAGGGGTGGAGGGGGACAGACGCATAAGGCGACACATCGATCAGCTCAGAGGAAGAGTCCCTGAGCACGTCACACACGCCCCTGAGCGCGTCAAACACGTCCCTGAACTCAACGCACACGATCAACAGGAGGACCACACTCCAGGAGGGGTCAGCCCAGCTGAGGACGTCACAGGGCAGGGACCAGAGGAGGAGGACTTCCTGATGCCGGCTCCTTGCAGCCCTGCACAAAGGCCTCAGGAACCCACGGTCCAAGCCCAGGGGCCAAGCACACCCAGATGATCCACCCGTCCACACAGGACACCAGCCTACCTGTCGGACTATGTGTGCAAGTGACCCTCACACAAGGACACCACTGTTTTTTTTATATATATACTCATAGTTATAGTAGTTGCATGTTGTTGTTGTTATGTGGGTTTTCTCTAAGGGGGAAGGGGTGTTATGTATGCAGGCATCTGCATAGCAACAGCCATCAGGGGGCGTTGGCCTGGACAGTTTCGGCGGGAAACCTAGGGCCAACCCCATTGGCTGTTAGCTTACCTGGCCAGGTATATAAGGAGGCCAGGTAGCCCTCATTCCTCAGTTCACTTCCCCTTCCAATAAAGAGCTGAACTCACACACCGGCTGGCGTCTCTCTTGTGTCAGACCCACTACACAATACATACTGTAGTGTGAGTTTTGAAAATTTTTACCACCAGGTCAAAGGTTTTAACTATCCTAGAAAATCTATAGTCACTCTTGTTTGTTAATTTGACCCAGTAATTAAATTGCCCTCTAATTGTAGTTATTGTACAACTGTGTGCAATCTAAGCTAAGCACTGATAATACATGTTGGAGAAACTATTGACATTCCTAAAATCAAATGTAGGAAATTATCCTGGACACTTTTGATTCTCTTATTTGTAGCCAGATTGTACCAGTGGTTAAGCCATTGAGCTAGAAATCAGTTGAAATGAATTTGGATATGTATGATTCAACAATCTGTTCAAAATTTGAACATATGCATTCACTTTCAGTTTATCTCTTTTTGTCCAAGGAATCCAATAATTCACAGATATAAAAATTATACCCAAATAAAGAAAAAAAATCCAACCTGTTATACTATTTAAAACCCCTTATACTACTTCCTTTTCCTGCCAAAAACATGATTTTTGGTTTTATATTATTAATTACAAAGTCATTTTTCCAATAATACATATCAAACATTCCTAATGATCTATATAACCCCCACCAGAGTCCTGGATAACAAAAACATGTCATTGGCCTATAATAAAATATTTACTTGTCTATCCAAAACCATTAGCATATGAAAATCCTGGCTGCATAACATCATTAACCTAGAAAATAAATGGAGCTAATATGGAACACTGACATATTGCTTTAACACTAGGGGTTTCTCAAGGTATGATTTACATTTGTCCTCACCATTAAACTTGTACAGTATAAAGGCCCTTTATAAGACAGTCAATACTAGTTTTTAGCAATTTCTTCCACAAAATATTTCTATTTGTAATATAATCTAATGTAATGCTTTAATCAATAAAGATAGTATAAAGGCACCCACCATTAGCTGTATATTTTCTTATTGAATGGGATAGAAAAAGCAATTATTGATTTGCAAATCAGTCTGTTTCTCTGCTAAGCCAGAATTTTCTTTTTTGTTTGAATTCAGATCATCACCATCTTATTGTCATAACTCTGGGAAGGTAACAATAGTTAAAAAATGCAAAACAGTGGCAATCTAAGGATCTCAACCCATCCTACCCGGTTAGGTAGGGTGGGTGTGCTCCTAGTCCTTTCCCTTAAACATTGCCACCTTATGACAGGTAGAAAATGTGCCTTTTCTGTACCAAACGGTGCCCTATGGAAGATCCTCCTCCCCCCCCCAAACTTTAGCAGGCCTCTTCCCTGCTAAGCTTCCACAAATCACTTCCCCCCAAAGCACTAGGATAGGGTGAGATGACTGCACATCAGAAACTAGACTCGGCACCAGGCTTTTTATGTGTTTTTAATATGGTTTTTATGTAATTTAAATTTTTGATTGGGAACCTCCCAGAGTTTGTTATAAGTGGCTATACAAATGTAGTAAATAAATAAATGTAACAATAAATATGTACTAGGCAGCCAAGATAAAACCACCAAAAACCATGAACATAATCATCTTATGGGCTCTGTCCAATTCTCCAATTTCTGGAGGAGGAACTTTATGATAAATATTAATTTTATTTGATTTTTCATAAAATCCAACTCAAAAATGATGCTTGGTTGGTCTCAGTGTAAAAACAAAATATGAATACAGGTTGTCCTCAGCTGATGACCACAATCAAACTCAAAATTTCTGTTGCTAGATGAGACAGTTCTTAAGTGAGTTTTGCCCCATTTTACAATCTTTCTTGCTACAATTGTTAAGTATATCACCACAGTTGTTAAGTTAGTAATATGGTTGTTAAGTTAATCTGGCTTTTCCATTGACTTTGCTTGTCAGAAGGTTGCAAAAGGTGATCACATGACCCCAGGACACTGCACTCATCATAAATACAACATGATACAATATGATACAATGCAATAAAATCAAATAAAAAAAGAAATATAGTAATTGAAATAACAGACTGGGGATCCAGACACTAACATCAAAACAGTTATAACAGATCTGACACCTCTAAGAAGTGGTATTCTATTCATCCTGCTCCTGGGAGAACAGCCAGGTCATCCAAATCTCAGAAGTGGGGTTTGGGGGGGGGGCAGGCTTCATTCCAAAGGGCAGGTGCTGCAACAGACATATCATGCCTTCTGGGATTCCAAAAGATGACTGTGTCATCATCATTATCAAGGGGATCTGTCATCATTATCAAGGGGATCTGGAGCCACTCTCTGCAATTGATAAAAGTGAATTATAGATCATGAAATCTTATTCCTTTTAATAAAATGTGTTAGTTGGAAAAGGTACTTCCAGACTGCTTCTGAATTTTTGCCACCATAGACTAACATTGCGCTCTGTTACATCTACCTGCAAGATAGAATACAAGGAAAACAAGGGCTGTTTGAGTCTCTATCTCATTGCTCAATGAGCAATCATTTTACTCCCCTCTTCCTTCTCAAGACCATTAGAACCGAGGGTCACATATCCCAATCCAGTTCCTAGCATTAATCATCCCCTAAATCAGGGATCTTCAAACTTGGCCCTTTTATGACTTGTGGATTTCAACTCCCAGAATTCCTCAGGCTCAGAAATTCTGGGAGTTGAAAGTCCACAAGTCATAAAAGGGCCAAGTTTGAAGACCCCTGCCCTAAACAGTTTAAGCCTAGATCTGTGCCAAAGCTCCAATGAGCCTAAATTAGAAAAGATCTAAATAATCAATTTCTGCCTAGATAAGAAGACTTTTTCCTTAATACTTTGATTTCTAACATCACAGCATGTTTAAGTACATTTCTTCTAAAATAATGGTATTAATAAAGAACATAAATGCTAACCCAAACTATCTTATCGTAGATATGCAGGAAAAGAATCCAGATCATGATTACATGAGAAATCCAGATTTTTGTATACATTTATTCTTTGGTATACAGTATATAATTACAAGAATATCATGTGTTAGCTGGTTTTCAAGAGATTGAAAAAAGAACAGCCAGTGGCTACTGCATCGCTCTAAAAGTGTAGTTCAGACTGCAGCAACATGGAGATCATATATCAACAAAACAAGTAAGAGTGGACATCCTATTTCAATTTCTCTTCTGAAATTAAACAAAAATCAACAAACAGAAAAATGGTGGGTATTATTTAGATGATTGGAAGTTATTTGTATTCTAACAAACAGTTCATGACTATGTAAGATAAATCTTGGAAATCCCAAGATATTGTTACAGAATGAAGTTTGGAGGTTATAGCAGACATTTTGTGCAATACTGTTAACATATTTTTTATAAGCTCAAACTCATCACTAAACATTAAAGTGTCAAAATCTATAAATGGTGTATAGCCATTGGTCTAAAGTTATTTCAGTAATATTGCTATTGTGCAATGAAAGAAGATTGTGTGTCAGATTAAATATGAAAGCATTTCACATTTTGAAAGTGCAGTCATGTTTCAGATACGTATTAAGAATTCCAGGTTGAGACATTTTGAATTTCATGGTGAAATTAGAATGATAATATAACTGCAGTAGCTAACACTTATTTGAACAACATCGAAATAAAAGAAATAATAGAATAAAATACATAGCTCACTGGCTCAAATAAGAGAGTAAAAAGGGGAAAGTTGCTCTTTTTTGCCTTTTGTTACTGGCAAATATGTAGATTAGATGAAGCTGTTGTAACAGGAATGGTTTTGAAGTAGATAGCAGAACACAGTTGCTCTAATGTGGGTTAACTGAATGGTGGACTGCACTAGACCAATGTTTGATATAGCAATCAAGGAAGATTCATTTTTTTATGAAATCATGGCTCATAGACTAGTCTCAGGGCAGACAGGATGGAGGAGTAAAAAGAGTCATAATACTTAGCATAACAATAAGCAAAATTTCTTCCAAATATAAACTTATAATGAATATATGCTATGCATGTCCTTTCTGTTTTCATGTCTTCACTAAGCTCTTTGCTGGCTGCCTTGGCATTGTTAGCTACCTTGCCATTTTTTTAAACTGGAATTGTTTCCAGAACATCCCACCCATTTTGAGCTCCTTCTCCCATTACTTTCTCCTGCCATAGGATCCATCCTGAGTTTGTTAAAATCAATTTAAGTCCATGATCACGTTCCTCTAAATTGTTGCTATTTCTTCTTTTGCAACTAAGTTTCTCCTTTTGACAAATACAGTATTCTGTGTCCTGCATGTGAGCAAGATAGAACAGACTTCATTTTCTTCTATATGACATTTTTCAGGTATTTGAAGAGTGTTACCATATTCTTCCCCTAAGCAGCTGCCTCCACCATCCAGCCTGGATCCGCTCAGCTCTTGCAGTTGCTCCCTGGCTCTCAGTGCAAAGAGAAAGAGAGCCGAGAGCGCAGGCGCACATGGAGAGGTGGAGGGAAGCAGCCTGGCCCCGCCTCCCTCCGGGCGATGGTGTGCATGCCCACAGGGATGACTGCATACCGCCTGTGGCACACGTGACATAGGTTCACCACCACGGCCCTAAACTACCTTTTTCAAGGCTGATTATTCTGCTCCTTCAATTTCACTTCATTGGGCTTAATTCATGATCATCTTGCAGTCTCTGGACCTGTTAAAGTTTTCTGAATTCTTCTTAAATGTTGGTGCTCAGAACTAGACATTGTACTTGAGGTGAGATCTATTCAAAGAGAATAGCATGGAACAAATACTTCCCAGGATTGGGAAATTAAACCCAAGTATTGGGGTTGATGCAAATTAAAATCATACGTCCCTTCTTTGTTGTCACATGACACTACTTGCTCATATTTTGTTTGCAATAAAACAACCATTCCACGATCTTTTTAAGTCTCTCTACAACAGTTTATAGTGTGTTTTAGTCTATTTAGCTCAGAGACAGAACTCCGAGCAGACTGAACTAAAAACTGAGACAGAATAAAAGTTCAAAATGAACTGAACTTGGTTAAAGTGGCTAGGTGTAACAAAGGGCTTTTTATTTTTACAGAATTAAACTTTAATCTCAATTTCAGCTCCAGGATGCCTTATTAACTATTCTTGTAGGCCACTGCAACTTTCTTCTCATCTCCCACCCAGAACCAAAGACAACTAATGTTGGGTTTATCTGATCCCTTATGGAAGCAGTGTTTTGCATCTTTCTATCTGCGTGATATATTGTACTTTGGCTGAGAGCCTGTTATTAAGGGTTGAGATCTTTCAGCTTTTTGCTGCTTTTTTGCTGCTATGAACATGGCTTTTTCTCTCTAGTCACTTCTACCTTCCTTTCATGACTATATGACAACATGCAGGAACTTTGCTACCATCTCGAGGTCTTCTGAATTTTTGCAACCCACATCTAATAGCTCTATGTTAAAAAGAAGCCTTGTTTCACTGATATTAAAGTGTTGTGATATACATACTGATCTGATCAAGATTTTTTAATTTGAACTTTGATAAGAGGGTCTCTTACCAAAGTTTTCTTTCTGGATAGAAAATATTATTTTATGGATTGATAACTAATTGAGAAACATAAAGTGTTGTTGTTAGTTCCAAAGTCACGACCCCATGGACAACGTTCCTCCGGGCTTTCCTGTCCTCTACCACCTTCTGGAGTACATTCAGGCTCACGCCTACTGCTTCAGTGACTCCATCCAGCCACCTCATTCTCTGTTGTCCCCTTCTTCTCTTGCCCTCAATCTTTCCCAGCATTAGGCTCTTCTCCAGTGAGTCCTTCCTTCTCATTAGGTGGCCAAATTATTTGAGTTTCAACTTCAGGATCTGGCCTTCTAAAGAGCAGTCAGGGTTGATCTCCTCTAGGACTGACTGACCGGTTTGATCGCCTTGCAATCCAAAGGACTCGCAGGAGTCTTCTCCAGCACCATAGCTCAAAGGCCTCAATTCTTTGGCGCTCAGCCTTTCTTATGGTCCAACTTTCACAGCCATACATTGCAACTGGGAAGACCATAGCCTTGACTATACGCACTTTTGTTGGCAGGGTGATGTCTCTGCTTTTTAGTGTACTGTCTAGATTTGCCATGGCTTTCCTCCCCAGGAGCAAAGATCTTTTAATTTCTTGGCTGCAGTCCCCATCTGTGGTGATATTGGAGCCCAGGAAAATAAAATCTGTCACTACCTGCATTTCTTCCCCATCTATTTGCCAGGAATTGAGAGGGCCAGATGCCATGATCTTGGTTTTCTTAATGTTAAGTTCCAAGCCAACTCCTTCACCCCCAACAAGAGGCTCTTTAGTTCTTCTTCACTTTCTGCCATTAGAGTGGTATCATCTGCATATCTTAGGTTGTTGATATTTCTCCCGGCAGTCTTAATTCCAACTTTTGATTCATCTAGCCCTGCCTTTCTCATGATGTGCTCTGAATATAAGTTAAACAGGCAGGACGACAGTATACAGCCTTGCCGGACTCCTTTCCCAATTTTGAACCCATCAGTGGTTCCATGTCCAGTTCTCACTGTTGCTTCTTGACCTGCATATAGGTTTCTCAAGAGACAAATGAGATTGTCTGGTACTCCCATCACAGTTTGTTGTGATCCACACAATCAAATGCTTTAGCATAGTCAATGAAGCAGAAGCAGATGTTTTTCTGGAACTCCCTAGCTTTCTCCATGATCCAGCGTATGTTGGCAATTTGATCTCTAGTTCCTCTGCCTCTTCAAAATCCTGCCTGTACTTCTGGTAGTTCTCAATCTACATACTGCTGGAGTCTAGCTTGTTGGATTTTAAGCATAACTTTACTAGCATGAGAAATGAGTGCAATGGTGTGATAGTTTGAACATTCTTTGGCACTGCTTTGGAATTGGAATGTAAACTGATCTTTTCCAATTCTGTGGCCATTGTTGAGTTTTCCAAATTTGCTGGCAAATTGAGTGTAGCACTTTTACTGCATTGTCTTTTAAGATTTTGAATAGCTCAGCTGGAATACTGTCACCTCCACTAGCTTTGTTGTTGCTCAGCTTTCCTAAGGCCCACTTCACTTCACATTCTAGGATGTCTAGCTCGAGGTCAGTGACCACCTCATTGTGGTTATCAGGGACATTAAGCTCATTATTGTATAGTTCTTCTGTGTAATTTTGCCACCTCTTCTTAATCTCTTCTGCCTGTTAGGTCCCTGCCATTTTGGTCCTTTATCATGCCCACTTTTGCATGAAACGTTCCCTTCATCTCTCCAATTTTCTTGAAGAGATCTCTGCTCCTCCCTATTCTATTGTTTTCTTCTGTTTCTTTGCACTGTTCATTTAAGAAGGCATTCTTATCTCTTCTAACTATTCTCTGGAATTCTGCATTCAATTGGGTGTATCTTTCTTTTTCTCCCTTGCCTTTTGTTTCCCTCCTTTACTCAGCTATTTGCAAAGCTTCCTCAGACAGCCATTTTGCTTTCTTGCATTTCTTTTTCTTTTGGATGGTTTTAGTTGCTAGCTCTTGTACAATGTTGCGAACCTTCATCCATAGTTCTTCAGGCACTCTGTCTATTAGATCTAATTCCTTAAATCTATTTCTATGTCCTTTTTCATGGATGGCCACCAAAATTTCCTTTTAGATAAGTGTAGGGTTTTTACAAACCCAAAATGCCCTGCTGATTTTGTATCATCGCACAGCTACATGAAAGTGATCCTCTGGGTGGCAGGTATGTATAACTTCTCACCCACCCAGGGTAGTCCATCTCTAATTGTTCACACATGTCTATTTTTCTGGAACCATTCATCAGTTTCCAAAGACTTTTGGAATTCTATTCCAGTTTGACTATCCACCTGCGGCTTCATTTTAGCTTGGGTCCTGGTGGTGACTGGTGCTGCCAGTTGTTGCTTGGGCATATGTGTTTTAGAGTCAGTGACCCATGTGGTGTTATAGTGGGGCATACGAGATAATGCATCCATCAAGAAATTCTCCCCCCCCCCGTAAGTGAGAGTGAAACGGAATCAGTGAAAATGTTGGGACCAGCGGGCTTGCTTAGGAGTGAGTTTCCTTGGTGTTTTTAGTGCTTTCAAATTTTTGTGGTATGTCCAGACCTGGAAGGACTTTATTTACTTCAAGGAAATGGTGCCGTGTAAATAATGACCACCTCACAGCATACGCCTCCTTTTCCCGCACAGCCCAACGTTGTTCTGTCTCCGTGAGTTTCCTGGATGTATATGCACATGGCTGCATCATTTTCCTGTGATAAGACACCTCCGACCATCACATCGCTAGCATCTGCCTGTATTACAAAAGCTTTATCGGGATCTGGATGTTTCAGGACAGGTTCGGCAGAAAAAAGTCTCTTTAGCCTCTCAAATGCTTCTTGACATTCCATTATCCACTTCAGGATAATGCCCCCCCTTTGTTTTCAACAAGTTTGTGAGGGGCAGGGCTATTTGGTCAAACGAAGGGGTGAATTGGTGGTAGAAGTTTGCAAACCCCAGGAAACTTTGCAATCGCTTCCTTGTGCGGGGGGGGGGTGCACATTCTAATACGGCCCTGACTTTCTCAGGGTCCATTTTGATGCCCTGTGTGGATATGCGATACCCTAGGTAGTCTATTCTTTCCTGGTGTTCCTGGTGGAATTCACATTTCAATAGTTTAGCATATAGGTGGGTGGTCAGCAATTTTTTCAAAATTGCTGTGACTAGGTTACCATGCTCCTCTTTGGTCTCAGTGAAAATAAGGATGTCATCTAGGTAAACCAGGACCCCCTTTATATAGGTGCTCTCTTAGCACTTCATTAATTAATTGCATAAAAACTGCAGGGGCCCCTTGCAGTCCAAATGGCAGGACTTTGAACTGGTAGAAACCCATTGGGCAATTGAACACAGTCTTCCATTCATCTCCTTCCTTAATCCTAATGTTGTAGTATGCTTCTCTCAGGTCTAGTTTGGTAAAAATCCTTCCTTTCGATAGGTGGGATAGCATATCCTTCATTAGGGGTAGGGGATACAGATTACATTCACTGTGTTCAGAGACCTATAATCCACCTATAATCCTGAACAGGACTGGGGCAGCCACTTTGGGTTTGGCAGCTCAATAAATCCCCTTTCTAGGTTTTTTTTTATGAATCTTTCCGTCTCCACCATTTCTTTTGGGCTCCTGGCATACATCCTGGGCTTTGGGAGTTTTGCCCCAGGTTTGAATTCTATAGCACAATCTGTGGGCTGGTGAGGGGGAAGCTCATCTGCCTGTTCCTCACTGAAAACTTCAGCAAGGTCCCTGTATTCCTCCAGTATTTCTGGTAACCCCTTCTCTTCCCCCAGTGATGCTGTCTCTGTTATGTATCCAGGTGCAGGCATCTGCATAGCAACAGCCACCAGGGGGCGTGGCCTGGACGGTTTTGGCGGGAAACCTAGTTTCGGCGGGAAACCTAGGGCCAACCCCATTGGCTGGCTGCCTGCCTGGCTAGATATATAAGGAGGCCAAGTAGCCCTTGTTCTCCAGTATGCACCCCCCCACAATAAAGAGCTGAACACGTACTCCGGCTGGCGTCTCTTCCTTGCATCGGACCCACTACATTATAGTGGTGACGAAGGTGGGATGCTGCCGACAGAAGAGCTGAAGTCACTAGGGGAACACACTGCGTGCTGAAGGAAAAGTGGAATCTTTTTTTTCCCCAATGCGACCGCCAGCCACCGCGACTGGCCACCGTGAGAGACTCGAGACCGGCTCCGGCCACCGCAACAAGTGACTGAACCAGACGCTGCAGAAACCGACGGAAGGGCGATGGCACGAACAGGGCAACCCCGCAAGTTCGACACCCACCACCCGGAGAAATGGGCCCAATACCTGTCGCAGGCCGAGCTGTACATGAGATTTAACCAGATCTCGGAGGACGGCTCGAAGGCGGCAGCCCTGCTCTGCATAGGCGGACCCGCACTTCTCGAGGTCGCCACAAACCTGTTCGCCCCAGAGGTCATAGAAACCGTCTCTTACCGGGACCTCATCGCCAAGCTTGACGCAAATTTCCAGCCCCGCATGTCCAAACTGGCTTCGAGGTCGCAGTTTGAGAAGAGGGACCAGCGTCCCGACGAGTCCGGGGCCGACTACATTGCCACCCTGCAAGAAGCCGCCATCGCCTGCAAATTTTCGAACCTGGAGGAGCGGCTACGCGACAGGCTGGTTTGTGGCCTACGAGACACAAGGCTGCAAGAGCGCCTGTTCGCAAAAGACGAAATCTCGCTTTAGGAGGCCCAGGACGCCATCCTGGCCCATGAAGCGGCCTGTGGGGCTGTCCAGGCTGTCCAGGAGTCCAGAACCGGCAGCCAGATGGCCAGCATCCACCAGCAAGTCATCTCAGCCGAGGACGAGGAGGACGAACAAAGCATCGACCTCCTCCGGCAGAAGTTGACACCCAACCAACGAGGCGGGCACCCGGACAAGCCCAAGCCGGCCAACAACTCGCAGAAGTGCGCAGGCTGTGGCGGAAACCACGTCCATAGCCTCTGCAAGTTCTGGTCGGCCACATGTCAGGCCTGCAAGAAGACAGGCCACATAGCTGCGGTCTGTCGTAGCTGCCGCCCCCGAGAAGAGAGCCATGAGCTGCACCCAGATGAATCGCCATTGAGAGGTACTGGGGCCCCGATCAAATTACGAATTGGCTATGTTGAGAGCCGGCTGGCCATCCACCACACGGGTAGCCGCCGGCTGCTCAGATCAAAAATTAAATTAACAATCCGCTTGCAGGGCATCCCCTGCAGCATGGAGCTTGACTTCGGATTGGCGGTCTCCGTCATTTCGGACGAGACCCTTAACTATATTAACAGCAGGAGCAAGCAGCGGATTCAATTACGGCCCTCAAATTTAGCCCTGACCGACTTCCAAAACTCGCCGGTCAAGGTAAAGGGTGTCAAGGTAAAAATCAAGGTAAAAATCACCTTTGTAGAGGGCGACGGACCGTGCTTCAGAGAATGCATGATATGCTTGCAGGAAGGCAATAAAAACACGACGCATAATCTTACTAAATACCTTTTACTTACAAAAATATAAAAACTAAATATATATTATACAGAGCTAGCTGGGCTACATCCTAACGTAACAGACAGTAACAGCAAAGTGAAAAAACAATACAGATAACAACTCAGAATTTTCTCTAGACATGCGCACTAAACAGACTGAAACCATAACATAGCCAGTCATATGGGATTCACTATGGTTACCAGATAAGTTATCACAACAGGTGCAGAGAACAGGGGAAATGTACAGTTAGAAATGAACTTTTCTGACGAACAAAAACAAAACGTGCAGTGACATTCCCCTTCTTTCGTCAGCAAAGTGAAGACTCAGGTAAGGCACATCTTCTCACGCAGATACTCATGCTGGGCTGTAGGAAGTGGTTTGTTCAGCATGTCAGCAATTTGATCACGTGTAGGCACATACTGTAACGTCACAAAACCTTGTTTAACCAGTTGCCTTATGTTTTGATATCGGATGTCAATGTGTCTGGACCTTGAACCTGTAAAACGTGTTTCAGAAATATAAACCACAGATTCATTATCTTCCATCACTGTGATTGGTCGAATCGGATGTGTCCAGATATCTGTGACTAAAGCATCAAACCAGGTTAAAGAATTGCATGCATCAGACACACAAGCATACTCAGCTTCTGTAGAGGAACAAGAAACAAGATTCTGTTTACGCACATGCCAGTAAACAGGACATCCATTTAAGAACATCATGTAACCTGATGTACTTTTCCGTGACTTCTTATCACTCGCCCAATCTGAATCTGCAAAACAACATAACTCTGCATAGTCAGTATGTGTGGGTTCCAACAACAACTTCATGTCTTTGGTGTGTTTTAGATACCTCAATAACTTTTTAACACATGTCCAATGAAACTGTTTTGCCTTGCCTACGTGTCGTGATAAAAGATTAACACTAAGTGCAATGTCGGGTCTAGTCCAACTACTAATATACAGCAGCGACCCAATGACTGAGCGATATAGTGTTTGATCTTCGAACTCAGGACTTGGTTCATGTGCCAAAATGTGAAAGTCAGTTTGCATGGGTATACTCACAGGCTTAGCGTCCTCCATGTTACAGTGATGTAACAGTTGTTCAATCTTCTCTTCTTGTGTGAGACTAAACCCCTTCTGAGTTTTGGCAATTTGAACACCTAAATAAGTGTTAATACACCCTAAAGACTTCAACGTGAAAAACTTTTGTAAAGCTTTAGCAAAAACCTCACTCATCTGCTTATTTGGACCAATATAAACAATATCATCGACATAAACAAGAATTATCTCATACCTATTACCGGATCTTTTGGTAAACACGCATTCATCTGTTTCGGACTTAATAAAGCCCATTGAATTTAGTTTGTCAGAAAGACATAAGTACCACATTAAACCAGACTGTTTCAGACCATAAAGACTTTTGTGTAGAAACCAGGTATCCCCTTCTTGCTGTCTGAAACCTGGAGGACCTTTGACGTAGATGTCTTCATCAAGATCAGCGTGAAGATAAGCCGTTTCAACGTCGAACTGGAAAACTTCCAGGCCAAGGATAGTTGCAGTGGCTAAAGCAATTTTCACACTTTCAGTCCGCACTGTGGGTGAGTATGTATTTGTATAGTCCTCAGGATAACATTGAGCGAAACCCTGGGCTACGAGTCTGGCCTTGTACAACGACTCACCATTCGGCTTCTTTTTAATTCTGTAGACCCATCGAGTACCACACCATTTATCTTGTTCTGATTCAGGAAGATGTTTGATCTGTGTGAACTTCTCAGGTGGAAGTGTAACATTACAAATCAAAGGTACAGGTGTTTTTGTTACTTGCCACGAATACCGTTTTGGAGGGATTCCCTTTGTGGACCTCTTGGAACGTCTCGGGCCAACCGTCCATTCTTCTTCCGTGTCGTCCTCGTCTTCATCATCGTCGCCAGCAGCAACATCAGCAGCTTGCGAAGACGGAACAGTAGGTTGAGAAGAACTCGTGGAAGGAACATTCGCCTGTGAATCTTGATCATCAGGTTGCGTGGCGTCAGCAACATCATCTCTAGGAAAATAAACTCCAGGATCATTAGAATGAATCCTGGACCAGTCAGCATCTTCCTCAAAAGTAGCAGATTGTGAAACCACAATAACATGATGAGAGTCAATGTATTTGCTCCATTTTGAATTATCATCAATGCCCATAAATCTCATCCTTTTTGCTGCAGGACCCCCTTTCTTTCTTTGGGCTAAAGGAATATTCACCATAGCATAGGAACCAAAAATATGGAGATGTGAGAGATCAGGCTTGTGTCCATACAACATGAAATAAGGGGTCTGATTTATCACACTACTCCAAGTACGGTTGATGATATGGTTAGCATATTTGATAGCTTCACCCCAGTATGGAAGACTGAGGTTAGCATCTTCAAGGAGGCAACGCATCATGGTTTGCAGAACTCCATTTCTGCGTTCTGCCACTCCATTTTCAGCTGGAGTATAAGGAGCGGATGTCTGATGTACTATCCCATTCTCACGCATCCAGTCCTGGAAACGCTGAGACATGAATTCAGCACCGCGATCACTCTGGATTCTGGCAATGTTGACCTCGAATTGGGTATAGACAAGACTAGCAAAGTCTTTAAAGATCTGAAAGGTCTCAGATTTTTCTTTCATAGGATATACATATCCATATCTAGTATAATTATCAACGATTGTCAAGAAATATCTTTTACCACCAAGTGTGGGTTCAAAAGGACCAACTATGTCAGTGTGTACCAAATCAAAAATGCGTGTTGACAGGCGTGTAGCGCGTTTTGGAATTGCTGCTGCCTTGGATTTGGCTTTCTTGCAGACAGCACAGTCCAAAAACACCTTACACCCCTTTAGATCCAAACCTCTTGCGAACTCTGGCATCTTCTTCAGAACACGGAAACTGGCATGACCCAATCTTCTGTGCCACTTATGGATACACCTGGAATGCAAAGGTTTACCTGTTAGTGAATTCTCAACATTAGCATTTTTAGTAGGAACCTCAGGCTTGCTGTGAGCAACCTGTGTCTTTTTTGTCTTTTTATCATTATTAGGAACCTTTGGAGTAGCAACAGGATCTCTCTCTGGGACGTCTCTCTCTGGGCCTGTGCTCTTTGGAACATGTATACTTGCCTGCTCTTGCTGCTTAGACTTTGGTTTTAAGTAATAAACACCACCAATCAACACGGTTTCAGCAACAATATCTCCGTCTTTGACTATATAACTTGCTTTTTCAAGATGGTGAACCTGAAAATGAGAAAACCTAGACAAATGACTCTGACTAAGCAAATTACTACTAGCAGACGGAACGTAGTAAACATTTGGAATGAGAGCACCGAGCTCTTCAATATAAACAGTTCCTTTTCCCATGACCTGAACAGGATGATTGGAAAAAGAGTAAAGTTCACGAAGTTCAGGTTCAGGCTCGTGCATCTCTGTGTAAAGCTCTTTTCTGTAGGTAACATGTAATGCTGCTCCACTGTCCAAAGTCCAAAGAAGTCGTCTGTCATACTCTGGTTGAGGCTGTGGATCGTTGGTCACAACCAATGTGGCAAGTGGAGCTTGTGGATCACGCCTGGAACCACGACCACGACTTTGTCGTCCGCCTCTACCACTGCCTCCTCTGGAATCTGTTCCTCTGGGCTGGTATGTGACGGGCGCTGGAACTCGTTGGGGACAATCCCGGGTGGCATGTCCCACACGATTGCAGATGTAGCATCTTGGCATTCTTGGAACGTAGGTCCTTCCACGGAAGGCACGCCTCGCTGAAGCTCTTGATGCAGGTGGTTCCCTTAAATGTGGCGCAGCTTGCATAAGTGCCTCTTCTTCGGCTAAAATTCTGCATACATGATCCACTGTGCGTTGAGCAATAGGCACTTGATTAATCTTGGAAATAGCATCTTTCCACTCATGATTCAAAGAATTGATGATAATGCTAATCATTTGAAAATCATCAATAGGATAGCCTTTTTCACCCAGTTCTTTTCTAATACCTTTCATTTTAGTCAAATGTGCTCCAATATGTTCACCAGGTTTTAATTTGGAACCATGGAACTCAGACAAAAGCAAACATGTAGACTCAATTGATGTAGGCCGATAACATGCCTCTAACTGAGTCCAAATTTGTTGGGCAGTTGCATCTTGTGAAAACGTGAGCTGCAATTCAATGTCCATTGACATCAATAATGTTGTGCATGCTCTATTATCCAAGTCCCATATGTCAGGAGTCCATGGCTGGGCAGGAGGATTAAACACCATCATGTGAGTACCTTCTCTGCGTAACAAAAGTCCAACCTCACTGACCCATGCCCTGTAATTCTGTCCTGACTTCTTTAATTTTGAATCACCAGCCAGTGGTACAATGGAAGGTGTTTGATGAGGAATATACAACTGAGGTACTGGCTGTGCAGGTTGTGCAATCCGACCATAACCTGCAGGGGGCACCAGTGGCGTCTGTGCCTGGACATGCGGCAGTTGCATTGAAGCTGCCGGTAGTCTTGGTGCTGGCTGTGACTGTCTTTGAGCTGCTATTCCACCCTGGCCAGCAGGAGGCGCTGGCGCTGGGGCTGGTGCATTAGCATAATCAGCAGATGACACTGGCCTTCGCATATAAGAACCCAGTGGCAATTGCATGTGGGTTAAATATGGCTGTGTTCTGCCAGGTAGAGGGGCTTGCATAGAAGCAATATTAACAGAAGAAGCAATAGTAACAGGAATCCTAGCACCATCAGGGACTGGAGCCTCAGATAACGGCAGAAATCTTGTATCTCTGAGCAAAGACTCCTCCATAGACAATTGCGAGAGTGAGAGCTCCAATTCATGTCTTAATGCAGCTTCACCAGTAGATGGTGCTATAACATTTGCTTCAGGCATCACTGTGGCTCTGTATGGCCTTTGGGACAGCCCATAATCATGTGACATAGGAGCCTCCGGTTCCCAATCGTCTTGCATGACACTCAATGATGGGCGTGACTTAGGCTTTGGGGAAGAAGGAGGCAATATGGCTTCTCCTTGTGGGTGTGGCAATATGGCCGGTTCATGCTCATAATTCCTCTCATATTGCTGAACCATTGACACATATTTCTTTGCCTGCTGCAAACGCCTTTCAAAAACCCCAATTTGTTCACAGTAGCCTTGCATAGCCCTATCTCGCATAGTTTGCTTGGGGCTTGAAGGAGCAGAAGAAATTTTCTTTGGCTGAACTTTAGGTTTCGCTCCAAGCCTTTGAAATTCATCTTGAGCCCCTGGAGTGTGAACATTTCCAAAAACAGCTGCCAGGGAGCTTGGAAAAGTAGAAAAAGGAGTGACTGACCTTGCATCGTAGACAGGAGCAGGTGCGTCTTCTCCAAGGCGTGTGGCCGAAGCTATCGGAGTTCTTAAGGTCGAAGGGAGATGCCCAACAGACAAGCTCCTGGCCTCCCGTTTCAGCCGTGGCTTCCTTCCTGACATGTTTCAGCAGTTAATCACCGCTGCCTCACTAGCACTAACTGATAACAGCCGCAGAAACATGCATCTCCAAAAACATAAATCAAACCATCCTCTGCTACCAAAATGTCAAGGTAAAAATCACCTTTGTAGAGGGCGACGGACCGTGCTTCAGAGAATGCATGATATGCTTGCAGGAAGGCAATAAAAACACGACGCATAATCTTACTAAATACCTTTTACTTACAAAAATATAAAAACTAAATATATATTATACAGAGCTAGCTGGGCTACATCCTAACGTAACAGACAGTAACAGCAAAGTGAAAAAACAATACAGATAACAACTCAGAATTTTCTCTAGACATGCGCACTAAACAGACTGAAACCATAACATAGCCAGTCATATGGGATTCACTATGGTTACCAGATAAGTTATCACAACAGGTGCAGAGAACAGGGGAAATGTACAGTTAGAAATGAACTTTTCTGACGAACAAAAACAAAACGTGCAGTGACATTGGGGGAGGCCACCATTTCCGTGGGGCTTAAGAGTCACAAGGAGCACCAGGAGGTTGTAGTGGTAGAGGGCCGGAGAGCCAGCCTAGTCAGCCTAGACTAGTTTGAGGCCTGGGAATCACAGTCTCCGGGATCCACCGGATCCAGGGAGAATCCATCGAGGCCGTCTGCAAGGAGTTTGCAGACGTCTTCGATGGGAAGCTGGGCAGGTACACTGTCGGCCTAGACTGGTTTGAGGCCCTGGGAATCACAGTCTCCAGGATCCACCGGATCCAGGGAGAATCCATCGAGGCCGTCTGCAAGGAGTTTGCAGACATCTTTGATGGGAAGCTGGACAGGTACACAGGGCCCCCCATCTCGTTCAAGTTGAACCCGAGCGTTCCCCCCATTAGGGTCAGGCCGCGGCGAGTCCCCTTCACGCTCAAGCATAAGATCGAGAGCGAACTGGACAAGCTGGTGGGCCAGGGAATCTTAGAGCCCATAGATGGGGGAGAGTGGGAGACCCCAATAGTCACCCCACTGAAAGCCAACGGGGAGGTGAGGATCTGCGCCAACTACAAGTGTTCGGTGAACTGCGCCCTAAACCTGCACGCTTACCTGGTCCCCACGGTCAGCCACGTTCTCGCTTCCCTCCAAGGCAGCGCCATCTTTGCAAAGCTCAATCTTGCGCAGGCGTACCAACAGCTCACGGTTACCAGGGCTGACACTCAGATGATAGTGACTCACAGGGGAGCTTTCAGGGTAAACAGGCTGCAGTTTGGGATCAGCGTAGCTCCTGGCATTTTTCAGGAGATCATGGAGAAAACACTCAAGGGCATTCCAGGAGTCTGCCCTTATTTTGATGACGTCCTGATCGCAGGAGCATCAGCTGAAGAACTGGCAGGTAGGCTGAGGGAGGTACTAACCAGGCTGCGCGCTGCTGGCCTCAAACTGAAGAGGGAAAAGTGCAGCATTGGTGTTCCTTCCACTGAATTTTTGGGATTCAGGATAGATGCCAAGGGAATCCACCCCACAGAGTCCAAGGTAAGGGCAATCAAACTGGCACCCACACCTAAGAACAAGGCAGAGCTACAGGCATTCCTGGGCCTGCTCAACTTCTATCATACCTTTCTTCCTCACAAGGCAGCAACTGCAGAACCACTACACAGGTTATTGGACAAGAAGGCAACATGGGCCTGGACTCCCGTCCACGACCAAACTTTCAGAGCCTTAAAGGCACTACTGTCTGACAAGTCCACAGTAACACACTTCATAGAAACAAAGCCCATATGATCTCCTTATGGCATGGGTGCGGTACTAAGCCACCTTGAGCCTAATGGGGCTCAAATTCCAATAGCCTACTATTCCAGGATGCTGTCTGGAGCAGAGAGGAACTACGCCCAAATAGATAAGGAAGCCCTGGCAATCGTGGCAGGGATTAAGAAGTTCCACGATTATCTATATGGCAAGGAGTTCACCATTTACACAGACCACAAACCACTGCTAGGCCTGTTCACAACGGATAAGCAGACCACCCAAATACTATCTCCCAGAATGCTCCGGTGGTCCATCTTCCTTGCAGCTTACAATTGCAAGCTGATGCACAAGCCAGGGAAGGAGATGGGCCACGCAGACGGCCTAAGTAGTCTACCCATAGACACCACTGAACCAGATCCGGCACCAGCAACACAAATCCTAGCTCTGCAGGAACTACCAGAATGCCCAGTACATGCCAAGGACATTGCAACCAGCACAGCCTCTGACAACATCACGAGCAGGGTACACTCGTGGGTTTGCACTGGTTGGCAGGACAAGTCCCCAGGGCCCGAATTCCAGGCATACTTCACCAGGCGGCACGAGCTCTCCACGCACCGGGGTTGCCTCCTTTGGGGAAGCAGGGTCATCATTCCCACAGCAGTCCGGGGCAGGGTGCTCGAGTCTTTACATGAGGGACATCCGGGTGTGGTTAGGATGAAGGCACTGGGCAGAAGCTACCTCTGGTGGCCAGGGCTGGACAAGGATATTGAGGAACGGGTCAAGGCCTATTACACATGCCAGAGATCCAGGCCAGAAATGCCCCACACCCCAGTGCACAAGTGGGAGGCCACACACACACCCTGGTCCCGCATTCACATCGACTATGCGGGGCCTTTCCAGGGCCAACTGTTCTTAGTGGTAGTGGACAGCCACTCTAAGTGGCTGGAGGTAGTCCCTGTTCCCAACATGACCTCAGCAAGGACAATCCAGGTGCTCAGGGCCCTCTTTGCCACACACGGCCTCCCCGACGTAATCGTGTCTGATAACGGGCCTCAGTTTACCGCTAATGATTTCCAGGCGTTCTTGAAGGCGAATTGGATTAGAGACGCCACCTCCGCACCCTTCCACCCATCGACTAACGGGCAAGCTGAACGGATGGTAAGGATGACCAAGGACGCACTCCGGCGCATCATCAGCGGGGACTGGCATCACAGACTGGCAAACATTTTGCTCACCCAACACACCACACCGTGCGTTGCCACCGGGAAGAGCCCAGCAGAACTACGGCGCCTCATCACCAAGCTTGACCGGTTGCACCCTGACCGAGTGGCCGCAGAGACTGATAGGCCCTCATCACACAGGGTACTCAATGTGGGGGACCTGGTTTGGGTAAGGAACTACGGGGCAGGGTACTCATGGATTCCAGGGATTGTGGTTGAAAAAACTGGGCCTCTCTCTTACATCATGGGGGTGGAGGGGGATCAATATATCAGGCGGCACATCGACCAGCTCAGAGGAAGGGTCCCTGAGTGCACCACCCACGGCCAACGGGATAGCCACACCCCAGAGGAGGCCAGACCAACCGGAAACGGCTCGGAACCTGAACTAGAGGAGGATGGCCTCCTGCAGCCGAACCTGCAGCAGCAGCAGGGCACCATAAGAGGCAGGAATCCGATGGCCGGACTCAACCCAGCACAGGTGCATCACAAGCCAGATGTTTGAGGCCAGGGCGAAGCCACACCCAGACGGTCCACCAGGCCCGACAGGACACCAGCATACTTAGTGGACTATGTTTGCAAGTGACCACCAACTCGCTGCATATGTATTGGCACACATTGTATATAGTTATGCATGTACATAGTTGTAGGATGGTTCTTCTCTAAAGGGGGAGGGGTGTTATGTATCCAGGTGCAGGCATCTGCATAGCAACAGCCACCAGGGGGCGTGGCCTGGACAGTTTTGGTGGGAAATCTAGTTTAGGCGGGAAACCTAGGGCCAACCCCATTGGCTGGCCGCCTGCCTGGCTAGATATATAAGGAGGCCAGGTAGCCCTTGTTCTCCATTACGCACCCCCCCACAATAAAGAGCTGAACATGTACTCCGGCTGGCGTCTCTTCCTTGCGTCGGACCCACTACATTATAGTCTCCTCTCTTTGGGTGGGGGGAGGCTTTGGGTTTTTATGTTCCTATGCTCTCCCTCCGGGAAGTTGAGTTCTGCTGTCCTCCAATTTACCCAGAGGTTCCATTTCTTAAGCCATTCCAGTCCTAATATCATTGGGCATTCCATGCCTGGGGTCACTGCAAACATTTCTCATGAGTCCCCAGGGACAGGTGAACTGGTAAGGTGGCTAGGGTAGCTAGGAAGCCCCCTGCTATGGACCCATCTAACTGGCCAAAGGAGATTGGTTTTTTTAGTCTCCTCACCAGAATGCCCAAATTACCCACCAGTGTTGGGCTGATGAGGCAGCGGGTGCAGCCAGAGTCTATTAGGGCTTTTACTTTGACGCCTTCAGGCATGGAAGAAGCTAATATAGTCACTGTCTTAAGGATGGGTGAAATTGATCCACTTACCAATGTTTCTCCCTCTGAGCTGTCTTCTGAGTTGTCCGCCACCCCTGCGATGTAGGCCAGAATCCCCTCCCAGTCCTTGGCAGGGGTTGGAGACTCTACAACTTCTGTCCCCCTCATGGCAGGTTCTTTTGGGTTGCCTTGAGACTTCTCTTGTCTCCTGGAGGATGATCCCTCTGATTTGCACTGAGGGGCTTTTGAGTGGCATTCTGTGGTGCGGTGCCCGTCTCCCATAGTTGAAACAGCCTGTTGATTTCTTAGCCATGGATGGTGGTTTCACTTGCTCACGTGTTTGCTCGGGCGGCCCCATGGTTTTCCCCAGTGGTGCCTTTTTAGTAGGTCTATCGCCGCCGCCGCCTCTGCAAGGACATACCAGTCATCGAGATGGTGTGGGTCTCCTCAAGGCAGGCAAGCATCATACAGGTCGTAGTTTACCCTGTCTTTGAAATGGCTAAGGAGGATGTTTTCTGGCCAGTTCAGCTTGCTGGCAACGGCTCTGAATTCTTGGGTATATTCACCCACTGGCCATCTGCCCTGCCTCACCATTTTGATTCTCTGCTAGGCCTTACGACCAGCCCAAGGGTCCTCAAACCGCCTTCTCAAGGATGACATGAATCAGTTGAAGTCGTTGAGTTCTGGGGCATTGGAGTCATGCAGGTTCACCACCCAATCTGCAGCTGGTCCCTCTACGGTGGATTGCACGATGCGGATGTGGGCTTTATCACTGGGGATGTCCCGTCCATATTCTTCCATATAGCTAAGGACTTGGGTTAGGAAAAACCCCAAGGGTGGTGGCTCTCCCCTGAATTTCGCTTCCAGCGGTGGTAGCCTTTGAATGGATCGGTGTCTGCGCAGCAGCCGGTATTGCCCCCCATCCTGATCCCCATTGTTGTTTGGCAGGGGGTGGGTGCTGCTGAGGCGGCAGCTCCTGGTCCAGCAGACAGCCCCAGTGTTGCAGGTTCCGGATCCCCCCCACTGTCTCTCCGGTTGCGGCCCCAGGTGCTGCTGCGGCTGCGGTATTCAGGTTTCTCCTCTCTTAGTGAGCTAAGGGTTTTCTTCATCAGGTCAATAGCTTTCTCTAGGATCCGCTCCTCTTCACTGACATGCAGGGAGCCATTTGGGTTGGTGGCCACCACGCCTCAGGGTCACTTTCCTTGATGCCTTTTCCCACTTGCTTTTCCTTCCAGTGCCCATCGACCACCAGGGTTTGCAGTCGTGCGTCTCCACCACCTCTTCCCCGGAAGAATATGATGCTTCAGCTTCTGATCATTGGTGGAGTTTTGTTCGTGGGGAAAGTTCCTTTTCCATGGGGCTTTCCTGCTCTCTTGCTTCATCGTTAGACATTGTATTTTTTTGCAAAGTCCCCAGGTAAGGTTCTCCCTTCCAGGAGAGCAAATTTTTAAGAGCAAAGACAATATAATAACAATAAGAAAAATTTCCTAGTTTATCCACTTGGGCCCCTGCTACTTTTTAGGGTCAAGTTCTATTTTCCTATGTATCCCAACATATTATGGAGGGGGCAGAGGAGACAGGATTACTCATGACAATTTTTTGATTATTGGATAGGAATTTAAAAAGGAAGAATTGTAAAAAATGTTCTGTTGTGGGAAAATTATTATTTAACAAGACAACCTGTAACTAGTTGGGTCACCATTTCAGAGCTATTTCCTTACCTAACACTTACGTACCCCATGCACCTCTCCAATCCTCTCATGCCACCCTCAAGTATTCCTACACAACCAACTTTACAACTTTATTCTTGTGAGGTAGGTTGCCTGAAAGAGAGTGCTGATCCAACCATGCAAATTTCTCCAAAATATTTTTCTTCTAGGAAACTTTCTAAAAAAAATATTTTTCATTAAGTTGTATGAAAACTGATTTAAAAAATTACAAGAGCATTTTTCTTTCTTGCACAATTGGAGACAAGACACTGGGAAGAAACTACTATGGTTCTTGACTCCTTATCACTAGAGTCTGATAATGTTGATGATTCAGGGAGGCCTATGAAAGCTAGTTGTGCCCTCATTGTAGAAGGAGAACCCTGATAGCTTATGGAAATCAGAAATCAGGAGCATCTTTTCTAAAGATTTTATTAAAAAGCATGTGTTTTGGGGAGCTACAGCTCCCACCATAAGGAGCCCCCAAACTTCTCACTCTTCTCAAAAGCCAAGGGTGAGCCAGTCTCATTGCAACTAACACTTTGAGGCAAAAGGCCCGGATCGTTAAGTCCCAGGAGTTTTCCTGGTTGGGCATCGCTGCATAATGGTGAGCCACTACTTTTGAGAAAGGTTGCTGAAGAAGCATTGCTGCATTTGTTGCTTGGGGTTTCTGTTTACTCCGGATATTCATTTTTATAGACCATCTGAAGGAAGCACATTGAAGGGAATTCTAAGAGTATTTTAAAAAACAGATCTGGCTTATTTGGGCAAATCAGGAATGCTGTCAAAACTTATCCCCACTTTGACTGGGGGAACTAGAGAGTTGCCAAGTAATTGTTTAATTATTAAATTATTTCAATTTATCTTAATTATTAAATTTCAATTAGAATTAAAAGTGATATTTTAGTCCATACCTACTGCTAATGATATGGTTAATTTTATTCATGGGAAGGGATCACACATTCATTTATTATTTTAGAGAGTTAAGCTCTGTTTTCAACAAGTTTAAACAAGATATTTGGTTTTTGGGGAGACATTTGAAATTTCTCTTTCTTCCTCTCTAAAGTATAGACACATTTTTACTTGACTATAACCTAGTAAGAGCTATTTTGAACTACTGAGATAAAAAACTAACCCGATGTAAGTTTAATGGGAGGTAAAAAGGAGTCTAAGAAATGGACTAGATTCCTGGAATCGAGTGCAAGGGATGGATTCCACCTCACAAGAACTGGAAAGAATATATTTGGAAAATGACTGGCTCATCTTATCAAAAGAGGTTTAAACTAAAATTGATGGGGGAGGGGAGCCAATCTTCATGGACTTTAGAACCTAATTCTAAGCAAAAACCATTAGATAACCAATCATATACAGAGGTATGGAGTAAAGAGAAAGAAGAAAAAAGAAAAACATAATGAAATAGAGAGTGATGGGAAGGATGGAAATCCCAGTTACAAAGTAGGAGATATAAGTAACACATCCAAGACCCACAAAGGACTCAAATGCCTGTACAAACATTCAACGTTTAGGGAACAAATGTTTAGGGAACAAACAGGGGGAACTTGAAGTATTAGTACATGAAGCAGTTATGATATAGTTGCCATTACTGACTCTTGGTGGGATGAAACTCATGACTGGAATATCCTGATGGAAGGTTACAAAGTGTCAATCCCCGGCTGTAAAGCCCAACCAAGCAAAACATCAGAGCCATTGCAAAATTCTAATGATTACTTTTACTGAACAGAATCAAACTGGTAGGGTCAAAAGGAAGTAGCTCTAAGGCACGGGTCGGCAACCCACGGCTCCGGAGCCGCATGCAGCTCTTTGAGCCGTCTCCTGCGGCTCCAGGCCGCCCGGTGCGCGCGCACCTCTTCGAACGGGCAGTGGTGCGCGCGCACCTCTCCAAATGGAGAGTGGCACCGCCCGTTTGGAGAGGTGCGCGCGCACCTCCCCAAACCTTTGAAGAGGTGTGCGCGCACCTCCGCGCGAACGGGCAGCGGCGCCGCTTTGGGAAAGCTGCCGCGGCACGTTTGCAGGCTGCCGAAAGCAGCAGCTCTGCAAACGGGCCACGGCAGCTTTCCCAACAAGCGGCGCCGCTGCCCATTACGAGAGGTGTGCGTGCACCTCTCCGAACGAGTGGGAAAGCTGTCGCAGCACGTTTGCAGGCTGCCGAAGGCGGTAGCTCTGCAAATGGGCCATCGCCGTCGCACAACCGGGAACTGGTTCCATCACACATAAAAAAATGGCAACCACGCGCGTCCGCGCATGCGCAAGAAAAACCCGTTTTGCGCATGCGCAAAACATTTTTTGTGCATCGCGTGCATGGACGCTCGCACGCGGCTCCCACTTTTTTTATGTGTGATGGAACCGGTTCCCAGTGGCTCTTTTCCTTTTTCAGGTTGCCGACCCCTGCTCTAAGGAAATGGTGGGAAGCAGTTAATTAAAAGAACAAAACTTCTCCCAGCTCCTCTCTGACAGTACAGGTCACGTTGTCCAATAAATCTTCTAGTAATTGTTATGATTGGTTCAAAATTGGGAAAGGAGTCCGGCAAGGCTGTATACTGTCGCCCTGCCTATTTAACTTATATGCAGAGCACATCATGAGAAAGGCAGGGCTAGATGAATCAAAAGTTGGAATTAAGATTGCTGGAAGAAATATCAACAACCTAAGATATGCAGATGATACCACTCTAATGGCAGAAAGTGAAGAGGAACTGAAGAGTCTCTTGTTGCGAGTGAAGAAGGAGAGTGCAAAAGTTGGGTTGAAACTAAACATTAAGAAAACCAAGATCATGGCATCCGGCCCTCTCAATTCCTGGCAAATAGATGGGGAAGAAATGGAGGTAGTGACAGATTTTATTTTCCTGGGCTCCAAGATCACTGCAGATGGGGACTGTAGCCAAGAAATTAAAAGACGCTCCTCGGGAGGAAAGCCATGGCAAATCTAGACAGCACACTAAAAAGCAGAGACATCACCCTGTCAACAAAAGTGCATATAGTCAAGGCTATGGTCTTCCCAGTTGCAATGTATGGCAGTGAAAGTTGGACCATAAAAAAGGCTGAGCACCAAAGAATTGAGTCCTTTGAACTCTGGTGCTGGAGAAGACTCCTGCGAGTCCCTTGGACTGCAAGGCGATCAAACCGGTCAGTCCCTGACTGCTCTTTAGAAGGCCAGATCCTGAAGCTAAAACTCAAATACTTTGGTCACCTAATGAGAAGGAAGGACTCACTGGAGAAGAGCCTAATGCTGGGAAAGATTGAGGGCAATAGAAGAAGGGGACGATTGAGAATGAGGTGGCTGGATGGAGTTACTGAAGCAGTAGGTGTGAGCTTAAATGGACTCCAAAAGATGGTAGAGGACAGGAAAGCCTGGAGGAACATTGTCCATAGGGTCGCGATGGGTCGGATACGACCTCACAACTAACAACAACAACAAATTGTTATGAGAACAGACTAGTTTTGCCAACACAATTCTTCAGCAGCTTCGGGTCTCATGCTGATAAAGGACACCTGTAGATTCAAAGCTTTCTTCCCTTCCTCCCCTCTCTGTTGGCAAGTTAGCACGCTGTTGTCCTAAAGGCAGTAGGGTTTGTAGCTTGACACAAACTATTCAAAAGAAACAGATCTAACAAAAGAAGCGATGGATTTGCATTATATATAAAAGATCACTACGTCTCTACAGAAATATATAAAACCAAAGATGAAAACCTCCTAGAATCCATTTGGGATTCATATAAAAGAGGGGGGAAATAACATAGCTATAGGCATATACTACAAGAAACCCAACCAAGCAGAAGAAATAGATGAACTCTTTGCTAAACAATTAATGTATGGCAGTGAAAGTTGGACCATAAAAAAGGCTGAGCACCAAAGAATTGAGGCCTTTGAACTCTGGTGCTGGAGAAGACTCCTGCGAGTCCCTTGGACTGCAAGGCGATCAAACCGGTCAGTCCCTGACTGCTCTTTAGAAGGCCAGATCCTGAAGCTAAAACTCAAATACTTTGGCCACCTAATGAGAAGGAAGGACTCACTGGAGAAGAGCCTAATGCTGGGAAAGATTGAGGGCAATAGAAGAAGGGGACGATTGAGAATGAGGTGGCTGGATGGAGTTACTGAAGCAGTAGGTGTGAGCTTAAATGGACTCCAAAAGATGGTAGAGGACAGGAAAGCCTGGAGGAACATTGTCCATAGGGTCGCGATGGGTCGGATACGACCTCACAACTAACAACAACAACAAATTGTTATGAGAACAGACTAGTTTTGCCAACACAATTCTTCAGCAGCTTCGGGTCTCATGCTGATAAAGGACACCTGTAGATTCAAAGCTTTCTTCCCTTCCTCCCCTCTCTGTTGGCAAGTTAGCACGCTGTTGTCCTAAAGGCAGTAGGGTTTGTAGCTTGACACAAACTATTCAAAAGAAACAGATCTAACAAAAGAAGCGATGGATTTGCATTATATATAAAAGATCACTACGTCTCTACAGAAATATATAAAACCAAAGATGAAAACCTCCTAGAATCCATTTGGGATTCATATAAAAGAGGGGGAAAATAACATAGCTATAGGCATATACTACAAGAAACCCAACCAAGCAGAAGAAATAGATGAACTCTTTGCTAAACAATTAACAAATGTATGTAGGAAACATACCACAGTGGTCATGGGAGACTTTAACTACCCTGATATCAACTGGGAGACAAATTCTGCAGCAAGTGGGAGATTGAACAGATTCCTAACCAACGTAGGTGACAACTTTGTCATCCAAAAGGTAGAGGAGGGAACTAGAAGTAAAGCTATACCCGGACCTAATTCTTACTAATAGAGAAGAAGTGATAGAGGAAGTAGAAGTTGCTGGAACCTTGGGCAAGAGTGACCACGTCATACTGGAATTCGATATAATACAAACACAAGCAATAGAACACAATCCAATCAGTGTCTTAAACATTAAAAGCTGATTTTAACAAACTCAGAGAGAACCTAAGCAAAATATCATGGATAAAAATCCTAAAGAGGAAAAAAACAGACCCAGGAAACTACAGACCCATCAGCCTAACATCAATACTGGATACTGGAAAAAGTAATCAAAAACCAGATCAGTGAACATCTAGAAACAAAGTTATAAACATATGCAGTTATATCTGTTTGTTAAAAAGGGTTCATGTTAAACCAAACATTTCTCTCTTTGATAAAGTAACTAAATTAGTAGACCAGTGAAACACAGGGCATTCAACATAATAGACCACAACCTATAACTTGGCAAACTAGAAAAATGTGGGATAGACAGCATCACCATCATTTGTTACTGGCTGACAAACCATACTCAATGAATAGTTTTTAATGGTACTACATCTACATGGAGGGAAATAAACAGTGGGGCACCACAAGGTTCTGTCTTAGGTCCAGTACTTTTCCATATCTTCATAAATGACTTAGATGAGGAAATAGAAGGGAAACTCATCACATTTGCAGATGACACTAAATTGGTAGGAACAGCCAATGCACCAGAACATAAACTCAGGATCCAAAAAGGTCTTGACAGACTTGAACAATGGCCCTATCCACCAACATGAGATTTAATGTGGAGAAAAGCATGGTTTTACCCCTTAGCAGGAAAAAACAAAGGTACAAGTACTGATTAGGCAAAGCCTGGCTCAAAAACAGTCACTGTGTGAGAGAACTTGGAGTCCTAGTGGATGATCAGTTAAACAAACATGAGTTAGCAGTGTGCAACAGCAGCCAAAAAATCTAATACACTGAGAACAATTAACCTGTGGAAGAACTTGCCTTCAGAACTTTTAGGTGCTTCATCACTGGAGGGTTTTAAGAAAAGACTAGATCAGGGCTTTTCAACCAGTGGTACGGGTACCACCTGTGGTACATTGGCACCTGGCAGGTGGTACGCGACCATCCTACAAAAGTGGTAGCGGGGGAGGGGAATGAGCTGAACCGGTGGCAGCACCACACAAGCCTGAGCGAGAGATGGCTGGAGCTGCAGGGCGGTCAGGGCTCACAGGGAGAGCCAGGATCAGTGCCAGTCTACAGCTGGAGCTCAGCGCTGATCCTGGCGCTTCTGCTGAGCCCAGAAGAAGCACTGATCAGCTGGAATGTTGTAGCATCTCCAGGGTCTTGTGATTTACATTCAGATGTTTGGCAATTGATTCATATTTATAATGGTCACAGTATCCCAGGGTCATGTGAAGTGACCAAAACCTGCTGCAATCACCCAGCAGAGGGGGTGGTAGAATAAAAATCAAACACCCCCCCCCACCCCACCCATGCTGCCATTCCTCAACAGAAATGCTCACAACAATGAAAACCTCGGACAGGAGGAAGAGTGCCGCCGGGCAGGCAGACAGGTGTCCTACTCGGCTGTGGCTTGGGGGGCACTTTTTCCAGTGCCATTGTAACCGAACAGTCATTAAGCGAACTGTTGTAAGTCGAGGACTACCTGTACTTCATCACTTTTTTCCTTTTGTTTTTTTGGTCATCAACTTTTTAATACCTTGCTAGGCGACTAGTGGTACTTGGATGTTGCCATATCCTAAAAGTGGTACAATGGGTGAAAAGGTTGAAAAGCCCTGGACTAGATAGCCACCTGTGTGAAATTGTATAGGGCCTCCTGCTGGAGCAGAGGGTTGGACTAGAAGACTTCCAAGGTCCCTTCCAGCTCTATTCTGATTGATTGATTAACCAACCCATTTGATGAATAAAAATACCAGGACGATTACATCTATGGTATGGTGATTACTTATATAGTATGAATGTTGCTCATTTCATGAAATTAATCATGGTTAGAAGCAGTTTTAAAATGTATATGCCAGTCCAAAATATGTGTGCAGTTTTAGCTCCTGATTTTACTTTTATGTTTCTAAAATTGCAATTCAGTCACTTTTTTTATCTTTTCCTTCAAGTGAATTTTAAAGCCAGCAATATTTGGGAAAAATAGATTTAATTCTGTTAAATCTTTAATAATTGATTTGTTATGTCATCCATTCTAATTTTAAAAATGCTAAAAAAATCTTAGTTAATTACATTTTAGGTCAGTTGTCTTAAAAAGATCGTGTAAAATTTAATTTCCCAAATTGTTCACATAGCATTCTTTTTCCATTTAAATTCTTCTATTTAATTTAAAATTTCTACATATTTTACAATATTTCTAACAGTGATATATTACTATTCTAAAAATGCCATAATTGATTCAAGAGAGGAAACAGCAATTTGTTATGAAATTATGTCGTGTTCAGTTTAATCATAGGCATATAAAACCCTTGGTTGAATCCCTTAATGAAGTATAGATAGTTGAGCTAAAATTAGCATATACTGAATTTCCAGACTATATAAATCAATATGATGCAGTATATTATTATTTCAAAATGTAGAATTGAATTTAATCTATTTCAGAGTGTGATGTGATGTGATTTTTCATGTGAAAAATGGATAATTCTATAATGTATGTATTCCAACTTTTCGTACCAAGAAGTAAAAACAATTCTAGTGATCCAGTCTTGAGCAATATTTATAGAAGATAGATAATCAAAGATGTGACTACATTGACCCCAAATAAAACAAAAGATTATTTTGATTTCTTAAAACCAAAGCAATGTAGTGAATTTATCTATAACACCATAGTAGAACATAAGCTGATTTCTAAATAATTAGAAACTAATATTGAACACTTTATGATAAGTGCCAATGATTTTTAATGTTAAAATAACAATTAGAATTAAGCAGTAAGAATTATATTTGCACAATACTGGAAAAATGAAGGAATACCATCAGATGAAGAAATAATTAATAAAAATACTAGAATGTGCAGAGATGGATAGACTATGAGACTGAAAGAAAAAGAAATGGAATATTATCAAACTTGGGACTTATTTTATCGATGGCTAGAGGAAAGAATAATTAGGAATATATATTAGCGAATGTAAACAGACAGCACGTTTGTTGAAAAAGTATTACTGAATGTATAAAAAAAACCAATAAAAACTTTTACCAAAAATAAAAATAAAAAAAAATACTTCCATAGTTTAAATTCTGCATTTTATTCATCTGAGACTATAAATTCATTTAATTTTTTCCTATATACTATAGTAAATGCTGGGAATTTCTTGTTAGTTTAAAAACATTAATTACAAAATAAATGATGTTTAAAACTGATGCTAAACCTACTGTTGAAAGTAAAATCATCAGGGTCCAGTCCAAGCCAGGAATAAGCAAAATGGACACTGCTTTAGAAAGAAGGTTGAAGAGGAGAGCCAGACAGAAATGTGGCTCTGGGAAAGCTGACCACATGGAGCAGGGAGTGGTGGGTTTTTATACCTTCTTGGGCTTTTGTGTTTGGAGTTGTTCCTGACCTGAGGTTCAGTGTGCCCTTTTAGTATTCTTTTTTTTAAAGTTTTTTATTTTTATTTTTTCCAACTCTCCCCCATACATATCAACAAATATACTGTAATATTTTATCAAGTATTAACATACATTCTTTTTACATTCTTATCTATCAGATACTTTTAATAAAATAAATACATACACATAAATTTTGGTGTTGCTCGTCCATTTCCCCTTTCACTTTATCCATACTCCTCTCTCTTCCCTCTTCTCTACCTTCTTTCTCACTTTCTTCTCTTTCTTCCCTACTTCCCTCTTCTTCCTTTCCTCTCTCCTTCACCACTCCCCTCCCATTTCTCCCCACTTCTCCTCTTCTCCTCCAACCTTCCTACTTCCTTCCCCCCTCTTCTACTCTCTTCCCTCTCTCCTCTCCTTTCTTCCCTCCCATTCCTCTTCCAATACAATTCAGTAATGTCTGAGCAACTCCTCTCCCTAGATTTTCAATATCTATATTAGGTATAATAAGATTAATTTTCTATTACATTAATACTTCTATTAATCTGACCTTCTCGGTATATACTTCTGTAAATATTTATACAACCTCCGGTTCTTCAATACTGTGTCTGCTGGGTCTCCCTCCTTATCTCCTCCTTTTTCTTCTATTTAAGTTAGTGTTAGCTATCTTTTAACCATATTCTCTTTTCACCCAATCATAAAAATTTCCCCAAATTTCATAATACTTTGACTCTGTCTTATCTTTAATTATCATTGTTAATCTGTTCATTTCCACACATTCCAATATTTTCCCAATCACCTCTCGGGGGTGGGGCTTCAGTGCTTTCCAATTTTGTGCAAACACAATCCTAGCTGCAGTGATTATATGAATAATCAAATATGTTTTCTCTTTATTATATTTATCTGATAAAATACCCAACAGGAATGTTTTTGGTCTTAGTTCTATACGTTGTTGTATCATTTTTTCTATCCATGTTCTAATTATATTCCAATAAGTTTTAGCTTCTACATACATCCACCACATATGATAAAAAGAACCTGGTATTTGATGACATTTCCAACATTTCACAGATCTGTCCTTAAACATTTTAGCTAATCTTTCTGGAGACATGTGCCATCTATAAAACATTTTGTACATGTTTTCTTTATATGCTGCCGCCCTTGTTAGTTTATAGTTTCTTTCCAATAATTGCTGCCATCTATCTAATTCAATCGTATATCCAAAATTTCTTATCCACTTTATCATTGTCTCTTTCACTTGTTCCACCTCTAACTCCGTATGTATGTAGTAAGTAACTATACATTTTTATCCATTTTTCTTCAGTTCCCGTATTTCATCTAACTCTGTTGTCCCCAAGTTAAAACCATCTATTTTAACATCTTTTTCATATCCAGATTGTATTTGCGTTCTCATGTACCAATCCATCTTTATTCCTCGTTCCTCTAATTGTTGTGGTTTTCAGCTCCCC
This sequence comes from Vipera berus, assembly GCF_964194415.1. NCBI lineage: Eukaryota > Metazoa > Chordata > Lepidosauria > Squamata > Viperidae > Vipera > Vipera berus. Next base: position 183,037,395 of record NC_138202.1, on the reverse strand, counting down.
CGTGTTTGTTAGTAAGTATTTATATCTTGTGATATTTCTCTGGTATTTTAGGTATCTCTGTTTCTTCCAAGAATTGTTTTATCCTATCATCTGGAACTGTTTGTTGCTTATATAAGTTCTCATAATATTCCCAAGCTATTTTTTTTTCTTTTCTTCACTCCAATGTTGTAAAATCCCCTCCTCACTCCTAAGCAAGTCCGCTGGTCTCAACATTTTCACTGATTCCGTTTCACACTTAAACACTTACCGGGGGGAAAGAATTTCCTGGCGGATGCACTGTCTCACATGCCCCAATGTAACAGCATACAGGCCACTGACTCTAAACCACTTATGCCCGAACAACTGGCAGCACCAGTAACCACCAGGTCTCAAGCTAAAATAAAGCTGCAGCTGGATAGCCAAACTGGAATTGAATTCCAAAAGTCCTTGGAAATAGATAAATGGTTGCAGAAAATTAGACATGTGTGCACAATCAAAGACAGACTACCCTGGGTGGAGGAGACGTTATACATACCGGCCACCCAGAGGATCAATTTCATGCAGTTGTGCCATGATACAAAATTACCAGGACATTTTGGGTTTGTAAAAACTTTACATTTAATTAAAAGGCAATTTTGGTGGCCATCCATGAAAAAGGACATAGAAAGCTATGTGGCCAGCTGCCAAACATGTGCAATGGCTAAGAGGCTGCAGGGGAAGTCGCCTGAACTGTCACATAGGGGTAAAACCCTCAGCCCTCTGGAAAGAAATAGCCATGGATTTTATAGTGGAATTACCAGAAAGCAATGGGAACATTGTCATCTGGGGAGAGGGGGGGTTACGGATCTGTTTTCTAAACAGGTACACTTTATTCCTTGCCAAAAGATTCCCACCACAAAAACCTTAGCAAAACTATTCGTGCAGCACATTTACAGACTGCATGGGGCACTTCAACTCATCATATTTGATAGGAGAGTACAATTTACGTCAAAGTTTTGGAAGAAATTTTTATCCCTCTTAGGAACTACTCCCCCTTCATGGATTACTGCCTTGTCGTGGCGAAGGGGCTTGCGTAATTCAATGAAGCTATGAGCTATGCCGTGCAGGGCCACCCAAGTCATAGCCGAGAGTTCTGACAAAACGTGATCCACTGGAGAAGGAAATGGCAACCCACTCCAGTATCTTTGCCATGAAAACCCTATGGACAGTACCAAAAGGCAAAACGATATGACGCTGGAAGATGAGCCCCTCAGGTCGGAAGGCGTCCAATATGCTACTGGGGAAGAGCAGAGGGCTAGTACTAGTAGTGCCAGAAAGAATAAAGCGACTGGGCCAAAGCCGAAAGGACGCTCAGCTGTGGATGTGTCTGGTGGTGAAAGGAAAGTCCGATGCTGTAAAGATTTTTTCTCCATAGGAACCTGGAATGTAAGATCCATGAATCAAGGAAAGCTGGACGTGGTCAAACAAGAGATGACAAGACTGAACATCGACATCTTAGGTATCAGCGAACTAAAATGGACAGGAATGGGTGAATTTAATTCAGATGACCATCAGGTATACTACTGCGGACAAGAATCCCTCAGAAGAAATGGAGTAGCCTTCATAGTCAATAAAAAAATAGGAAAAGCAATACTGGGATACAATCCTCAAAATGACAGAATGATCTCAGTTCGAATCCAAGGCAAACCATTCAATATCACAGTAGTCCAAGTCTATGCCCCAACCACCAGTGCTGAAGAGGATGAAATTGACCGGTTCTACAAGCCCTACAGCACCTTATAGAACTAACACCAAAAAATGATGTCGTTATCATCATGGGGGATTGGAATGCTAAAGTAGGAAGCCAAAAGATAACTGGAATAACAGGCAAGTTTGGCCTTGGAGTACAAAATGAAGCAGGGCACAGGCTGATAGAATTTTGTCAAGAGAATACGATGGTCATAGCAAACACTCTTTTCCAACAACCCAAGAGACGGCTCTACACATGGACATCACCAGACGGTCAACACAGAAATCAGATTGACTATATGCTCTGCAGCCAAAGATGGAGAAGCTCTATACAGTCAATAAAACAAGACCAGGAGCTGACTGTGGCTCAGACCATGAGCTTCTTGTTGCAAAGTTTAGGCTTAAATTAAAGAAAGTAGGGAAAAGCGCTAGGCCAGTCAGGTATGAATTAAATCATATCCCTGTTGAATATACAGTAGAGGTGACAAATAGATTTAAGGAATTAGATCTGATAGACAGAGTGCCTGAAGAACTATGGACAGAGGTTTGTGACATTGTACAACAGGTAGCAACCAAAACCATCCCAAAGAAAAAGAAATGCAAGAAAGCAAAATGGCTGTCTGAGGAACCTTTGCAAATAGCTGAGGAAAGGAGGGAAGTGAAAGGCAAGGGAGAAAAACATAGATATGCCCAATTGAATGCAGAATTCCAGAGAATAGCTAGAAGAGATAAGAATGCCTTCTTAAATGAACAGTGCAAAGAAATAGAAGAAAACAATAGAATAGGGAGGACCAGAGATCTTTTCAAGAAAATTGGAGAGATGAAGGGAACGTTTAATGCAAAAATGGGCATGATAAAGGACCAAAATGGCAGGGACCTAACAGAGGCAGAAGAGATTAAGAAGAGGTGGCAAAATTACACAGAAGAACTATACAAGAATGAGCTTAACGTCCCTGATAATCACAATGAGTTGGTCACTGACCTCGAGCCAGACATCCTAGAATGTGAAGTGAAGTGGGCCTTAGGAAAGCTGAGCAACAACAAAGCTAGTGGAGGTGACAGTATTCCAGCTGAGCTATTCAAAATCTTAAAAGACAATGCAGTAAAAGTGCTACACTCAATTTGCCAGCAAATTTGGAAAACTCAACAGTGGCCAAAGGATTGGAAAAGACCAGTTTACATTCCAATTCCAAAGAAAGGCAGTGCCAAAGAATGTTCAAACTATCGCACCATTGCACTCATTTCTCATGCTAGTAAAGTCATGCTTAAAATCCTATAAGCTAGACTTCAGCAGTATGTGGATCGAGAACTACCAGAAGTACAGGCAGGATTTTGAAGAGGCAGAGGAACTAGAGATCAAATTGCCAACATACGCTGGATCATGGAGAAAGCTAGGGAGTTCCAGAAAAACATCTACTTCTGCTTCATTGACTATGCTAAAGCCTTTGATTGTGTGGGTCATAACAAACTGTGGCAAGTTCTTAAAGAGATGGGAGTACCAGACCATCTTATTTGTCTCTTGAGAAACCTATATGCGGGTCAAGAAGCAACAGTGAGAACTGGACATGGAACCACTGATTGGTTCAAAATTGGGAAAGGAGTCCAGCAAGGCTGTATACTGTCGCCCTGCCTATTTAACTTATATGCAGAGCACATCATGAGAAAGGCAGGGCTAGATGAATCAAAAGTTGGAATTAAGATTGCCGGAAGAAATATCAACAACCTAAGATACGCAGATGATACCACTCTAATGGCAGAAAGTGAAGAAGAACTAAAGAGCCTCTTGTTGCAGGTGAAGAAGGAGAGTGCAAAACTTGGGTTGAAACTTAACATTAAGAAAACCAAGATCATGGCATCTGGCCCTCTCAATTCCTGGCAAATAGTGGGGAAGAAATGGAAGTAGTGACAGATTTTATTTTCCTGGGCTCCAAGATCACTGCAGATGGGGACTGTAGCCAAGAAATTAAAAGACGCTTGCTCCTGGGGAGGAAAGCCATGGCAAATCTAGACAGCACACTAAAAAGCAGAGACATCACCCTGTCAACAAAAGTGCGTATAGTCAAGGCTATGGTCTTCCCAGTTGCAATGTATGGCAGTGAAAGTTGGACCATAAGAAAGGCTGAGCGCCAAAGAATTGAGGCCTTTGAACTATGGTGCTGGAGAAGACTCCTGCGAGTCCCTTGGACTGCAAGGCGATCAAACCGGTCAGTCCTAGAGGAGATCAATCCTGACTGCTCTTTAGAAGGCCAGATCCTGAAGCTAAAACTCAAATACTTTGGCCACCTAATGAGAAGGAAGGACTCACTGGAGAAGAGCCTAATGCTGGGAAAGATCGAGGGCAATAGAAGAAGGGGACGACAGAGAATGAGGTGGCTGGATGGAGTTACTGAAGCAGTAGGCGTGAGCTTAAATGGACTCCAGAAGATGGTAGAGGACAAGAAGGCCTGGAGGAATGTTGTCCATAGGGTCGCGATGGGTCGGACACGACTTCACAGCTAACAACAACAAGGAACTACTCAGGGACTGACATCTAGTCATCATCCTCAGGGGAATGATCAATTGGAACGCGGGAACTCAATACTTGAGTAATACTTAAGATGCTTTATTAATTTCCAGCAAACAAATTGGAAAGACCTACTTTCCTTCACAGAAGTTGCTTACAATAATGCAGTCCACTCCAGCACAGGCTACACTCCTTTTCAAATAGCCACCGGTCAAAGTTTCAGCCCTATGCCAGAACTAATCCCAAACGAACTGGAAATCCCATCACTGAAAGAATGGATTGCACAATTGCAAAACACCTGGCCAATAGTTAGAAAAGCTTTAGACGAAGCTAGGCAAGCATACAAAACACAGGCAGACAAAAAGAGAGTTGATCCCACACCATTCAGGGTAAGAGAGATGGTATATTTATCTACAAAATCCCTAAAATCCCTACACCCTGTAAAAAACTCAGACCAAAATATATAGGACCTTTTCCAATTAAAAGAATCATAAACCTGGTAACAGTAGAATTAGAACTACCCAAAAATCTTAGGCAAATACACTCAATCTTTCACTGCAGTTTGCTAAAAAGGGAACAACAGTCACCCTTACAGCCAACCCCCCCACCTCCAATCATGGTTGAAGGAGAACAACATTTCGAGGTAAAAGAAATCCTAGATTCTAGAAAGTACCATGGAGAAATTCAATACCTAGTAGCTTGGAAACACCTTCCCTCCTCAGAAAACGATTGGGTCAATAAACGTCACATTAGAGCACCTAAGTTGCTAAAGAGGTTTCATATAGAATATCCCAGCAAACCAGGCCAACAGCTATATTTTTGTTTCCTCTACAGGAGGATCTCTCCTATTTTTAAAGGGGGAGCAGGATGTCAGAATCCATTTATATTTCATTTCTAACTATCTCTTCTGTGCAAAACCCAAATCTCACTCTCCCCTGGATTCTGCCATTCCCAAGGATGAGAGAGAACAAGCATGGGTTTTTTTTATTGATTTCACTTCCTTTCTTGAATGTAACCTTTTGTTTATTCCGCCTGCCTTCTATCCATCACAATATAATCAATTACTCTCTCACTAGGCATTTCCTTCTTATCTCGCAGGCAGCTAGGAAAGGAGGTGGAAAGGGAGGAATGAAAGCCTCCAGAATCTGGGTTGTTTCTCCGGATGAAATGTGAAGGGGTGGAAATGATCCTCCTACAAACAGACTGCTGTCTCTCTTGTCCCATGAGGGGCTTACCACCTGGAGCTTGGCTGATCCGGAACTGACCAAACGAACTGAGGGATGGGGTTTGCTTGGGGACACTTTAAAAATATCGATCTGTGAGGGGATTCTTCAGATCCTGTCTATTATGCCTGCTATCTCCTATTTCTTAGTAAAAGTTCCTGTTTGGAAAATCTTGTCTCCAAGAGTCCTTCTTTCTTAAGATGTGGGCTGAAGTGGGTTCTGACAGTCTGTATGTTTGTGCATTTGTGTGTGTGTGTTCAAAACAGCAAAATGGTAGGCCTTGCATGGTGATCAAAGCCTTCCCAGTTTGCATATACAGCAGTATCACATACATATACAAAAGAGAGAGCTTTGATCATGATACTGTATCCACTATCCAACATAAATACCTCTGTACTCATCATTAATTGGTTCCAGGAGGCACAATGAATATCAAAAACAATGAGTACCAAACAATGTTTTCCCATAAGGCAGCCAACACTGACAAGTCTAGCTTGTGCATTGAGTACCAAACAAACAATGAGTACTGGGACAAATTTTTCATGTCAAGTACCAAATTCAAAGTTTCAAAACAGTTGCGTGCCAAGATACCATTGTAAACCTTTATTCTGATAAAGATTTATTTCACTAGAAGACCTCCAAGGTCCCTTCCAGCTCTATTCTATTCTAAGTCTGATACTAATGATTAATACGGCATGCTTCACTTTTCATTACATTGACAAATCGAAGCAAGTCTCTTTTCTAAGGCCAAATGATACAGGGAGTCAAGATTCAAGTAAGGTGAGGCATTCTGCCTGACACATTTTCATCTCAAGCTCTAAATAAACATGACAGGTCTTTAAACATCCAAATTCTGTATGTCATGTACATGCAGTGGTGGACTAGGACAGGGATGTATTGAAATAAGGGAGGTATTAAACAAGAGTCATCAATTATTCTTGCCTCCAAAAAGTTCTGTTTATCTTTATCTTTCTTTATTATTGGCAGAAGCCAATATGGTGACCACTTGAATTCAAAAATTAAGTTCTCTTCTGCTACAAGATAGAAAAAGATAATAGGTCAGTAAAGGAAACTGAGTTGTTTGGAATCCAATTTTATTATTTAAGGGAGATATACTCATGAATGGTCAGTCATGGAATATTAATGTATCCCTGTGAAAGTATTTTAGGATGTGCAACTTTTGCCTCAGCTTTATTCACCACAAGTCCCTCCACACAGTGCAGCTTTCACTTCCAAGCATTTGGAATTGAGCAGCACATTCATTTTCACTCTCTTCCATTGCCCATAGAATGCTGGGAAAGTTTAAACAAGGTAATTGTGGAAGGGCCTTCTCAGCTCTGGTGCCTACAACCAACAAAACACAAATCAGATGGCTGCCTGGGGCAGGGGAGGGGGAGGAATCCACTGGCCATTTCCTGAAAACATTGGGCTAGTGATATGAGAGGCAATTTGCTTATCTATTAAAATGTTTGACATAAGCATCAAGTTATTATTAATATACTTAAAAACTGTTTTAGCCTATAAATTAATTTAGCACTATCAATGGAATTTACTTTTGAGTAGATATGCATTGCACACAGCAGGTGGCAGCATCTTACTAATCTTGAACAATTTAAGCAGAAATAAACCTTGTTAGCCCTTGGATGGGAAACCACCTGGAAATCCCCAGGTATAGATTAGACTGGGAGGTTGAAAATCCATTCTGGATGGAGATCATGGCAAAATTCTTGTTAAGAAAATGTCAAGATAGACATTAATCCAAGCATGGATAAGATTACACAAAGACTTACTCAGGACTTTGAATCTGTGTTGTATCTCCGTTCTCAGCAACCAAGCATGACAAACAGTAAAAGGGAAGGTTCTTCTGATTATATGGAAAATGCCCTTCCTTGAGTCTTTTTTTGGCCACACTGAGCGCTCCCTCACAAATGGGGAAATTTGGGATAGATCATGTATATCTGAAGAGCTTTGGTTCTTAGACTTACTATAATACTGTATTATACTTGGATTAGAGACCTTGGTTTATTTCAAGTGTAAAGACTGAAACTGATTCAAGGCCATATGGGTTAACTACTATTTTACTAAATTAACCCAACTACCTGCATTTGGCAACACTAAAACATAAGCTGAGGGTAGCTGCAGGGATTCACATAAAATCTCCTTCCAAGCTGAGGGCTACTATTGGTGACTATATGGGCACATCCATCTATTTTTCTTGGCAACTATATGGGAATAATTTTGCCACCTTCTGGGATATAAGTTATACATGTACATAAAAACTTCCCAGTTTTTAGCCTACAGCTTTGCGAATTCCTGGGGCCTCCCATCTCTGTATATAGCGTATTCAATCCCGCTAAGATGTTTGCGATCAGCCAAAGATAGCACAACATACTGAACCACAAAACACGTCTTAGCCCAGTGTTTGAAGCCTATCTGCTAGCGAGCCTTCATCAGACTATTTTGCACTGCGATCTCTCGCTTTCTCGCTCTTACTTTATTCGATTTCGCTTCCGTGTTACGGTTATGTTGAGACAGACAACGCTGGAAATACAGAGTGCCCAACCGGCAGAGTTTCACAGCAAGAAAAATGGAGCGATAAAAAGCCCCCTCCCCCGAAAGTTTATGCCGTGCCGGCTACTGTTCCGGGGTCACGACAAGGCCCTTTCCCCTTGCTCCTGTGGCGGAGCAGGGTCTGCCCAGACACCCAGCGCCTCCGCCTGCGAAGAGCCGCCTGAGCTCGGGAGCCAAGAGGCTGCGGGCGTGTTCGGGGACTTGTCCTGTAATCGATTGCCGAGTCAGCTGAGCAGCGCTGCCAAGCCAGACAACGCGCTTCCCAGATCGCTCTCTCCAGCTCAGGGTGTCTGGGTGAGACGTCCGTGATGCCTGTGTGAGTGCGCGAGCGAGTGAGTTGCCGGATCGGTTTCTCGGGGTTTGACCAGTTGTCCCAGGCTAACCCTGCTCTCTGAAGATGGAGGAAGTAAAAAACAGGATTACCCTTAGCTACAGATCCACTGCCTTAGTTTCCATAACCAACTGCGGGGCACAAACACACGATCGCTAAGCCTAGGAAAGAAACCGAGAAAGGAAAAGACTCATTAACAAAACAAACAAACCGGGAGGATGGTGGAATTGTTTCCCTACACGCACTGCTGAGGTAAATCTTTGTTGGGCTATTTCTTCGGCTTGGCTAGCGGCGGATGGAAACGAGAACATTTCTCTCCAGAAAGACTGCCTACCGGGCTCTGTCTTCAGTGTCGTTGGGGTGTGCATTGGTGAATAGGTGTGTGTGTGCCTGCGAAGGGCAGGGAGACGGATAAGGTCTGTCACAGAGTACCGCGCAATTATGGAGCATCTCTAACCTCGGGGTCAACAGGACTTGTTGCTTTTTAATTCCAAAATAAATCTTTAGAATAGCATGACGCGAAAAGGGTAGATTTGCATTTCTGTTTGGAAAACCATCTTTTAATGTTGGCCGACCCATCTAAGTGAATGCAGATTAAAGGATGCCTTAAAAACAGAATTCTAATTTCTAGGGGGTTAATCGATTAATTCGCCCCCAGTTTTGATACGGTTGGCTTTTGTTTTCTAACTGAGTTGGGCTTTTCATTTGCAGTTAGGAAGAGTCTTCCATCCAAGATAACACAATATTTCACGGCTCGCCACGCGTTCCATTTTAAAAATGCAGGGTTGAAATTAATTGACAGCGCGCGGAAAGAAACATAGACACCGGTAAAATTAGGAGATCGTTTTATTTTGCCTAGGGCCAAAAATAATTATTGGCCTGAGTTTCTGGATTTTTTTCTTCTTCTTAAACTCCGTGATCTATTCCTTTCAGGTTCCCTCCCCTCTTCTTTTTTTTTCTTCTTTTCTTTCCTCCAAGATTTTCCCCCCTTCCCTCTCAGTTCTTAAGGAACCGGTGGATCAAGTTTTCTCTCGTCTGGTTAGTCGCACTGCTGTAGCTTTGGCTGACCTCTCTCTCTCCCTTTTTTGTTCTTCATCTTTCCTGAAAGTACGTGCCATTCCCAACAAGCCCATCCTGAAGGGGGGGGAGGAGAGAGAAGACGCTTCCTTCTTCATTTTTGCTTTGTTTCCCTTCCGATCCGCTTGCTCTGAATGATCTACCTGTAAGTTTTCTCCATCTTCCCTTGAACTCTGGAGGAGGAGGGGGGAATGAGAGGAAAAAAGAGGGATCTGACTTATTTCAAAAGGCGCCCCCATCTCTCTGTAGTTCCAGGGCATCGTAATTCCGTCTTTCTCTTCGTTCTTGGTTGGGAGGAGTGGTAGAAACTGCCGTAAGAATTTGGAAATGGGGAACAAACTTTTTTTTAAACCATAGAACTTTTCTTTCTTTCTCTCTCTCCCCCCCCCTTCCCTTACCTTTCTATCCATCTCATTGGCTGGGATAGTATTTCTCTCCTCCCCCGTGGGCTTTAGGAACTTTTTTTCCCTTGTTACCATGTATGTTACCTGCTGAAGGTGGAAGATAAGGTAATTTGGAAAGACATGAGGGAATTGCTCTTATGCTAAAACATTTAGATCTCAAGTATTCTTAAAGCCATGTAAACATCAACACAATGGCAGCGTTCCCCTATGAAATCTAAACATTATACTGAGTATCTTGGGAATTTGATATGGTGTATGCCAAAGAGAAAGGAACGTAGCAGAGAAGTCTTTCTTTCTTAAGGAGGGGGATGAGGTAAAGGGAAGTGGTTTAGGAGACAAGAAATGGAGCTGCCTGTTTTCCAGTAAGTAATGGAGAAATTCCAGGAGCTGGGGCTAAATATACTTGGCAATCAATACAGAAATGGTTCATTGTGAATAATTTAACTGCTTGATGTAATAAGAGTTTTGAAACTAAAGGCAAAAGGGAGCTGGGGATCTAGGAGGAGAAAATGCAATTTTTTGCTGGGCATGTTTTTTTTCCCAATTTCACTTTAAAATGTTGATTATTTACCTTTTTATTTTATTTCATTTTTATTCATATAGGAAATGACTGTGTGTCATCTAATATGGTTATTTGATTTCTAGAAAGTAATAGCATGCTGCTTGCTAGCAAAGTGCTTCAAGAAACTTTTGAGACTGCAGTAATGCAAGCAGTCTGGAACTACTTTAAAAATTGCCCCAGGGTTAAAAACTTAAGCTAGAATAAACTGGTTCCTGTGCAAAAATGTTATATCAGTGTCATGGAAGCATACATTTTCCATTTTTTGTTCACACCATAGAAGAGCCATAATGGTAAGAAACTTTATAGCATTGACATTTGACAGTACTTAAAATTCAGTCCAAAAATTCCTACTTGAGATACTCAGATTCCCTGTTGGATTTATTAACAAATACGTTCCTGCCTTTGTGTAGAAGTAGCTGTTGATTGTTAAGCCACTAGAAAGCCTGTTAACACATACCTGACCTAAATAGGATTTATTTAGAAACTGGTTAGTAATTATTTTAGTGTGTGATTCCCCCTTGCCTTCTCCTGGGGTTCATTTTTGGAAAAAAGTAATTAACTTATTCTGATCATTGGGTGCTTTCAGAAAAATTCCAGGCAAAGAGGCTTCTGCTACGCAAACACTGGTTTGATTAGCAAGGACAAAAAGGAGAGTTGACTAAGAAACCTAGGTCTTTCAACAGTTGTCAGATGAGGGCATCTTTGATGGTGTACTTTTTATTTTATAGCACTGCACTTTGATTATGGAAGTGGAGGCTACTGATGGATACCTGCCCTGTAAGTATCGGTTTAATTTTTCTTTCACTGTTTGGACTTTTGCTTTATTGGGAGATGAAGATAATTCTTTATTATCATTATTTTATTTTTTGTTGGTTTGGTCATTTCAGTGATACTATATAGATGTCTTGATGGACAGAAGATGATAGGCAGACTGTATGGAACATATTTCCCTCTTTGTGTTTTTTTTTTAAATATACCATACACTGTATGCAAAGGAACTGAGTGTGAATTTGAAGGGGTGTGGATATTTCTTTGGCCTTGTCCCAAGACCATAATATTAAACCAGTGTTGTTAATGTTGAGCAAGCAAATAAACCTTTCTGCCATATCTTGTAGCAGTTGTAACCTGCACACTAGCCTTTAATGAATGGAAGAATCTAATAACCTTGGGAGCAAAATTACCAGAAACAGTTTTGTCCTGGGTGCAAATAACAGTTTTTCTAAATAAAAACTGACACTTTTTAAAAATATAATAGGTGACCATGACCTTTCACCTGAAAGGGAACACTCCAATGTGGCGATTGACCTTACTTCAAGCACACCCAATGGGCAACATACCTCACCAAATCACCTGACAAGCAGTAAGTTATCTTTTAAAGTGTTTTGCATAATAGATTAATTAATCTTGCCAGTCTTGGTTTGTATATAAAGAAGAGAGGGCAGATTGGTTCTTCATACTAATGTACACCTGAATGTGATTGCTAGTTTGAATTACTCCTAAATTGCTAATGAGTACTAGTGTTTAGCTGAACATGATAGAAAAACTTAAACTTGTTGGAAGTTGGGTGGGAAGTTCTTTTATGATGCAAACATGGCTACAGATTAGTACCAAGCAAAAGCAGATATTTCAGTATTCAGATATTCCAAAAATATATTTGCTGGACTGAATGATTGAAAAAAACACATAAATTGTTCTCTGTTACTGGTCCACCTCCCTTCCCTTTACTTTTTGAGCCTTTTTAAAATGAGTTTTATGTTGATGGATGCTTGCAACACTTTAAATGCTTAAAAAAGAAAATATACATTTCTCCTGGCTATCGACACTTATTTATCAGATATAAATATGACTATTGCTGGCTCATAGTCAAGTGATCATCCATTAGGACTCTTTTAAAGTTCTTTTTTGCTTGGGACTATAAATAAATAGTTATATTTAATTCCAGATTAATCTCTGCTTCAAATACAAATTTGTAGTAATAAAATATGATCTTTCTATCATCCCTTTCTGAGAGGGAGCTATTGTATTTAGTCATTTTCTCTATCCTTCAGCAAATTATGAGCAAAAAAAAAGTTTTTATGAGTGTGTGAATTGCAAGATTATTAAAAAGCACTCAGTTACTTACTTGTTGCTAATGATATGTTATTAGTGTCCTGGACTAAATTTTTTGGATAAGTCTTATGAGGAATATAAACAACATTTAAATTTTGGAATAGAAGTTTAGATATCATTTATGTTTCTTATAAAACTAGGAAGAGTGGAGTGTATAAGGGACCAATATTTTTGCAATGGTTTTGATTTGGTTAAATATTCTTAAAATATAATAAAATGTAGAAATAAGTTAATGTCAGAGACAGGAGATTTGATGTATCTATTCCAGCTAATCTACTACAATATGTATTTTTTGTGGCCAAAACTGAGACCTGAATTGGTAATAATGAAAACTTTCATCATTTAGTCTTATCCTGTTGCACTTCCAGCATTTCATTCCTTCAAATAAATAATAGAACAATTTGCCCTGAGGCTCCTTTGAAAAGATCAATTGAGAACTACATCCCTTAACATGATCTTGGTTATTTAGATCCTGTTAAAACAAGAAGGAAGCCCATAATAGGCAACTGACTTGGCTTTTTATATACAGTAAATATTGTATGTACGAGACAGCAGAAAGGGAAAAAAAACCTGCTTTTGAAACAAACCATTCTCACCCAACTGTATCAAAATTACATGCTTTGTAGAGAGTGTTTTTCCCCTCATATTTATTAGCCTGTGGCAATTCCAAGTGAGTAAGACTTGGCTATGCTATGTATGTTTTTGTGTTTCCTTCCAAAAGGTTGGGGGTCAATTTTTTTTGGCACATGTTTCATAGATGTCAGCTTCATCTTTTCATTACTGCATCTATAATTACATATACATAGATTATAGATGAAGCCAAGTTTTTTTCTTTTTAATGAGGAGTGCTACCTGCTACATTAGATTGGCTCATGTAATGTATTACATATACTTTACAGAAAAAATGCTGTGCCTTGGATTATTAATTTGAGTACCTTATTGACAAGTTTGTAATTGAACATTGATGGGAAAATATAAATAAGAAACAGGACTTATCTCTAATTTTGTTTCAGTATTGAATGATAATACAGGCTGTCATGGAACAAAAATTTCATTCATTATACATATTGAAATTGTAATGAATGAGTTGCATGAGCCCTTGCTACAGCAGATAGGAAAACTCTGGATCATAGTTGGTTGAACAGTTGTGATCAACCAACTGATTAATAAACTCAAAGATGCTGATGACACTTCTTATTTTTGGTAGGGAATAGAACATGTATTTGAGATTTTTATTCTGCTCTTGCCTGTTGTTATCCCAAGTAGCTGCACTATCTGCCTCTAAAGCTGAGTTGGCTTTGCCATGGTCTGATCAAACAGAAAAGATTACTGAGAGTTTTCACCTGTAGGAAAGCTAAGTCCCTTGCTCAGTCTGAGGAAGAAGCTGTAGTTAAAGGATTGCAGGAAATGTTCATAACACGCCGATATATGTAGCTCTTGGCATTTACATATCTATACTCTGCTTCAAGCTCAAAACATTTCTAGAAAGCTGAAAACAGCCGGTTGGAGAGATAGGGGGTTTGGGAAGGTTTGCACTTGAAATGATTCAAAACAAAATGTTTTGCACACGCCTGTAATTTAGTGATCTCAGTCGTTTCAGCACAGAGAAAAATACAGCAGTGGAGAAAACTTAACACCTTCTGATTTCATACTGTTTGTTAAGTATCTTTGTATCATTTTACAGACAACATAGATACTATATATCTTAAACAGTGGTGGCATCTTCTTCTTCACTTCCTCTTTTACCACTTCTGGTGTCAAGCGAGATGCAAAATTCTGGCTCTTTCTCTTCTGGCAGCCTCAACCATTGTTAACTGATGCTGTTATACTGTGTCTTTGATGTTGTCTCTATCTTCTTTTGAGTCTGCCTTACGTTCTTCCTCGTGGTGGAGTGCCGTGTGGTAAATAACAGTCTAGATTTGCACAAATGTTTTAGATAACTTCCTTAGCTGTGGCTCTTTGTTTGCTTTGCTCTGCTGTTGGGTGTATCCGTTCCTTTGGTTTTTATGTATAGGCTTCTTCGAAATGATTAGAAATGATTAGCTTATATCTTGGCTTTTGTATATTTACACATAAAGAAAAAATGTATCTGGAACACCAGTCTTTCTATGTGTGCTTTCTATGTATTTTTACATAGAAGAATGTATGGGCTTGAAGTGGTGCTCTTCAAGTATGAACTCTTTATGGGGATTTGTATTAATATGATCAAATCATATTTGTAATGCTTTGGAAAGGTTTTACTGTTCTGTTAGTGGACTGTGGCTCAGTTCAGCTTTAAAATGTTGCCTGATTCTTTTGGTTAACTCAACCTTCTGAAATTTGGTAACTCTTAGTTGTATAGCAGTTCAAATCCCACGTTTCACTAATGCTGGGAATTAGGGAAGTTGGTGTCCAACACTTCTGAAAGGCCTTAGATTGGGTTACACAGGGTTAACTACATGAAAATATAAGGTATTATTGCTCTAGTCTGCTTTGATTTAATAAAGCATTTTTCCAATCAATTGTCTGGCTTTCTGATTCACATATCTAAAAAATGTCCAACTAATAAAATGAAGTATTGACAACTTATATTAATTATTATCTGCCGTTAACAAGGTTTACTTATAAGCTTCTTTCACACTCATGTTTCTTCTACATTTTACATTTGCTGCACAGTGAATGTAAATTTTATTAACAGTTTGGATTATTTTAACTGAGGGACATTTTTCCTAAAATGTACAATGAGAGCTTTTTAATTTACATTGGTGCTTAATTGGTCCCCATTCTGGTGCTCTCATTGAAAAATGATCCTGATGCTGGGAAAGATTGAAGGCAAAAGGAAAAGGGGAAGGTAGAGAATGAGATGGTTAGAGAGTGTCATTAACACAATGAACATAAATTTGGGCAAACCTGGGGAGACAGGCAGAGTATCCTGGCTTGCTATGGCCCATAGGGTCACAAAAACTTAGCAACTGAACAATAACATTCTGATGCTCAATTCAGATGGAAAGATCCATTATATACAGGTAGTCCTTGACTTATAACAATTCATTTAGTGACCATTTGAAGTTACAATGGCACTGGAAAAAGTGATTTATGACCATTTTTCACGCATGTGATCAAAATTTGGATGTTTGATACCTGACATGTATTTATAAAGATTGCAGTGTCCCAGAGTCATGCAATCAGCTTTTGGGACATTCCCACAAGCAAAGTCAATGGGAAAGCCAAATTCACTTATCAACCATGTTACTAACTTATCAACTGCAGTGATTCACCTAACAACTGTGGCAAAAAATGTCATAAAATAGGGCAAAACTCACTTAACAAATATCTCACTTAGCAACAGAAATGTTGGGCTCAGGTATGGTCGTAAGTTAAGGACTATCTGTAGACAAAAGTTTTAATTGTGATTTCTTTTTAAATGTTCCACTCTGGTTCATTAACCTATTGCAAATAAATTATTGTACATATGTTTTCTTATTTTTCCACCTTTTCCAGAGAGTGAAGAAGAAAAACTTTGGATTTACTTTAAACTATGACAAGAGTGCTTGCACCTTTAAGGTATCTTTTGATTTAATCTAATAAGCTGAAACTGGAAAGAGGCATCAGTCTACTATGCCATGCGTGGCAAAAGTTTTCCCTCCCAAAAGCAGGCTTAGGACTGAAGATGGTCAACTGGTTAAGAGATTCTGTCATTCAGGAAGGAAAACCATGTGTAATCTTGAAAAATGGCACTGATAAAAGCCACTCCCCCCCCCACACACATTACCAAGGTGTTACCATCCTTACCTCCAATAAAATACATAAAAATTGAACAAGTAAATACCTGGTATTTGTAATGTATTCTGAGGGTGTTGTGTCCTTCACAAGATATTAGATGAGAATTAGGTTGATTTCTGCATCAATCAACCTACTGGACTTACTATCCCAAATCCCAACTAAAATTCCTTCATCTGCTACTGCTGCTCCCCTCAGCCCAGCACTATGTTGTACCAGGAGAGGGGTGGGGCAAAAATGAAGCTTCTTCCATGTTCATTCTTTGTATTGTAAGCTCGCTATCACAGTCAACTTAGTAGGAAAACTTTTAGCCTGGATTGGCCAGGAGCAGCTCTGGCCTATATTCCTCTGGACAGGGTGCTTTGCCCTGTGGGCTCATTCTTGACAAAGCTCAAAAAGTGTCCCTTGCTTTGATCTGGGATATTCAGTAGCAGCAGACTGTCTGTTCTGCCCCTCATGGAATTTTGTAGGGGGAAAAAAATACTACGCTGTACCCACATGTAAAAAAGAGAATTTACTAAGTGAAAAGTTAAGGCATCACTGCTTGATAAATAAATGTGTTATTCAAATCTTTTTCTGATTTATTCTGCATTGATGTAACTTCCGAACCACCATTTGCCTTCAACCAATAGTTTTATGACTGAAAATTTGTTCTGGTGAAATAAACAAGGATTTCAGGACAAACCCAGTCTTTCCTCAAATTAATAGTTTATAGAAATGCTGGCTTAGACTCATAAAATTAAGTATCTATGATTGTTGTAAGTTTTTGTTAGATTTGTCCAGGTAGCCTAAATTCTTCAAGTTGAACAATGGAAGATTGGAATTTGTAACAGTGACACTTACTCCAGTTCCCATAAGGGAGATGATTTTTCTTCCTTCTCTTTTTGTTCCGCCCCAACCTTTTGGTGGAATTTTACTGAAATATTCAAAAATCTGAACTGCTCTGTATGTTTCCTGTATATATATTTTGAGAGCACATATAGTGTGTTCCTTAGTAGTATGTTATGTTTTTCTTGGGCAGAAAATACAAGATGTGGGTTTAGCTCTTCTTTACTATAGTTTGTGGTCTGTCTGAGCAAGATTTTCGACATTTTATCTATGTTTGCCAATTTGTCTGATAATAGTGCTTAAGATAGTGGTAGTGAAAGTAAATTTATTGGACTTCATTCTCCTGCTCCCCAGCCATTTACATTGGGGTCCTTAAGAAAAGCTTCTTCATGATGAGTCCACAGTTATATGCAGTTACTTTCCTTGGAGTATTATTATACCAGACATGACTCATCCGTTGGCATATGACATGATTCCACTTAATTTGCATACTGTAATTGTATAGCAATGCAGCAAAACTTGTTTCAGACTATTTCTTCCCTCACACCATAAGTTTGTCAAATTTCATTACTGGGTGTAATGCTTGTTAAATACAGCTTACTAGTAATAGATGTGAAATTATAGTGTGTTGTATACGTACACAAACTTATACACGTACATAAACATGCTTACTCCTTTCTAAATATTAAGGTAGGCAACTAGCAGGCTGCATATGGTTCCCATTATGTCCTTTTGTAACAATTGAATCACCTGAGTTTTATCACAAGTTGGTGGCAAACTGCCATTTAATGGGCCTCTGCCAAAAAAGTATGCCCTGTCCATTCTAATGTATACTATAACATGCTTTTAGGTGTTCTACAAAATATTTTATTATACTGATATTCATATTGTATTTTATTATAGTGCTAAGTCTTATTACTGTATTAGTTTTCATTATTAAAAATAAATACTGCAAAAAACCCCAAAAGTTTCTTAGCACTACATTGGTTGTATTGATTGACTATTAATGTATTATATGTTGCTATTTTGTCCAAAGCAAAGCACAATTAATAAGCATAATATAAAGACATCAAATTATATTAGCAAAATGAAAGTACAAATCAAAAAGCAATGCTAAAATCTGATGAGTCCCAGTGAAATAAACTGAGGAGGTCTTTACAGCTGAGAAATATTAAGATTTCAATCGGGATAGAATACCAGCATAATTTAACATCAAATTTTCCTCAAATACTCCTGTCCTCTTTGGAAGCCTTAAAAAATATAAAAGAGAATTTCAGATTGGAACTCAGTGAATTAGCTGGGGACTCTTTATGGTGTGAAATTCCTTTCAAATCCATCTTAATGTATCTTCGAATATTGACTATAAAAAATTTCATAGATGATACTACACCTCCTGAAAATTTTATTGTGTAATTTCATTCATTTTAGAAAAGGTTGTAATAGAATTCACACATATTACTCTCTCTGGTGGCAAGAGACATTTAATTACTCATTTTGATTTAACATTTTTGAGGAAACTGGAAAAAAACCTCAGCAAGGTTTTTGATAATTGAGTGGCTTCATTGTCCATTTCCCCCAAGGTTTATAAAGTGATGCAACATAAGAAATGAATTCATTTTTTGTCTTGTTAGCTACCAGGTTTACTGTAGCAAAGCACCAAGTAACTAGTACATTATTGTTTGGATTAATAGTATTTAAAGGTGCATTGGCTAAAGAATTAATGCAATAGCAAAGAATCTTGAAGAATCTTTCGTTTAAAAATTAGCTTATTCAAATTTCCCTCCATTCTTAAAATATATTAACAAACTAATTGCTAATAAATAACATCTGTACAACTATGTTCTGGGACATAAATATTGTATATGAGTTTATTTTTTGCTCTTTCATCATAAAAGGTAAAGGTTCCCTTGCACATGCATGCTAGTCGTTTCCAACTCTAGGGGCCGGTGCTCATCTCCGTTTCAAAGCCGAAGAGCCAGCGCTTGCCTGAGGATGTCTCCATGGTCATGTGGCCGGCATGACTAGACGCCAAAGGCGCACAGAACGCTGTTACCTTCCCACTGCAGTGGTCCCTATTTTTCTACTTGCATTTTTACGTGCTTTCGAACTGCTAGGTTGGCAGAAGCTGGGACGAGTAACAGGCGCTCACTCTGTTACGCGGCACTCGGGATTCGACCCGCCAAACTGCCGATCTTCTGATCGACAAGCTCAGCGTCCTAACCCACTGAGCCACCGCGTCCCTTTCATCACATATTTAGGCAAATTTGCTGGCATGTGGTTTTTGCTGTTTCAGTACATTAGTCAACTTTTTATGTTTAGAAAACAAGCAAACAAAAATCTTACAGTTTTTGATGGCACATTTATTTTTTGAGGGAGATCTGACATAATGCAAATATTCAAGTTCTCCGAATGCAGTCTACATAATCTTCATTCATTTTGTGAGTAAATGTTCAGATGTTGAGTCAGACAAATCATTCAGCAAATAATTCTGTGAAGTGGTGAAGCTTGAGCTGCTTGTTTCATAATTGCACTTAAAGAAAAAGCGTTATTGTTTAGTGCTGTCATACATTTTGTTCTATTTATTGTGATTTTTAGGCAACTTTTGTAATCTATTAGTAAGAACTAAGCAAATACCATTGGACCTACTTTGCAGTAAGCATACACAGAATTGTGTTATTACTTTCCTTTTTATTTTTATTCATGAAGAATGTTTTAACTATAGTCATTAAATAAATTACTGGGCTGGGATTTCACAGCATAATAAGCCAAAAACAGTCTGTTGTCCATTATTTAGTCATGGATCTAAATTAACTACTAAGACAAGGACAGTAAGATATGTCCTCATGCACAGGGTGGCCAAATATTATTTTGAAAATTGTTCTGTTATATTGACTGATATTGTCATTCTGTCTTCTCATACAACTAGGAATATAACACAAAGAAATATTGAGAGAACTACCATTTGAAAACTGTGTTAAAGTTACTAATAATGGGGAAAGTGATCGTACGAAGAGCTTTTTCTCTCTGAATGTTGAGTTTTTCAAAACACTGTTATCTTGTTAGGAAGAGTAATCATCAACCTGCCAACACACCATCTCTCATAGCCACCCTGCTGAATATATTATTTACAGGTGACTGGATTTTGTCAGCCAGGCCTGTCACCCTCACATTTAGGTTGCTTCAAAGCTGCCTTCTTAAAGTTGCTTCAGTGGTCACAACTTTAGTCATGTCCCCTAACACTGGAAATCTATCATTGTAAAGAGACTGTAAGTTTAAATTGCAAATCTATGCATCATTCTTTGCCAAAGCAAAAAGCCAGAAATATCAGGCATGGGTTTTGTAATCTAATTTATTTAACCTGCCCAATTTTGTTAACTTCCCAAACTTTTTCTGTTTTACAAATTATTTCTATTTTTTCTGTGTTGATTATACAGATATTCACATGGAACTAGCTTATGAAAGTTGCTGTCACCCAATTTTTGTGAACTGCCCTGATCAATAATGTTTTATAGTTCAATAAAATTTTCAAAATCTAGGAACCCATAAGTTTACAGCTTAGCTGGCTGGAACTAAATATAAATTTGGATAAGGGAGGAATAAGACTGAGAAATTAAAGAAAAATAAAAGTAACTTATCTTGAAAATTGTAATGAAATTATTTACAATGAAATAGTAACATTATCATCCTCAATTTTTCTATTTCTACATTGCTGCTTTTGTAATTTAGTAAAAATTACAATGAAACCAATCATATTTTGAGTAAATTTTATTTAGATTTTTATTTATCTATTTAACTGCCCATCTCCCTCAGATTTCTCTATAATGGTATAGAATTGGAGCTGCGAGATAAATATGGCCTGATTCTGATTTTTCTGCCATCAGGCTATTGCTCTCAGTCATGCATGAGTTTCACAAGCTCTGGAAACAAACTTTGCAATGGGAGAGATACCTTGGTATCCATATCAGCCAGTAAAAATTAAACATTTTTTTCAGTCTCCCAGAAATAAGGTTAGAAGAGCTATTAGCACTTATTTATGTACTTCTTAATAGAAATTTCAATACAACTGAATATGAGTTTGTATTTCAATATTATTCTCTTTACAAGGGCTTGTAGGATTTCCACATATATGATTTTATAAAATTTTACTTCCAACTCTGCTGACAGAATAATACTGAACTTTAATAATATACCGTAAATGATCATCAAAATGTATTGCTTGTAAATTGATCTAGATACAACGCTGCTTTAAAGCAATGCATCGCTGTGACCCACTTGCACCCTAAGTGAAGGTTATATTACATTTCATTCATACAGGTAGTACTTGAACTATGACCACAATTGAGCCCAAAATTTTTGTTGCTAAGTGAGTTTTGCCCCATTTACAAGCTTTCTTGTTACAGTGTGAAGTGAATCATTGCAGTTGTTAAGTTAGTAACACGGTTGCTAAATTAGTAACACGGTTGTTAAGTGAATCTGGCTTCCCCCACTGACTTTGCTTGTTAAAAGGTCACAAAAGGTGATCACATGACCCCGGGACATGGCAACCATTATAAGTATGAACCAGCTGCCAAGCATCCAAATTTTGATCATGTGACTATGGGGATGCTGCAACAGTGGTAAATGTGAAAAACAGTCATAAGTCACTTTTTCAGTGCAGTTGTAACTTCAAGAGAATGTTTAGCTGATATATAAATGTTAAAACTGATGAAAGTCTATTGTGTGGAATTCATATGGGAATATTCCTTTGCAGGTAATATAGGTCAAATTAATTTTACAGCTTAAGGGAATCTCTTTCCAGTAATTGTATCAAATGCCACCTTTGACAGCATGTTTGATTTTTACAGACTATGTAAAGATAGGATCATATGTTCCACTATCAGTTGTATAGGAACTGCTGTAGTAAAATGTCTGCGGGCGTAGATCTTATGTTCAGTTCACGTCTTTCTATCCCACGTTTTCTTGATATCTTTTTGTCAGCTATTTTGCTATAGGTTTCAAAATATAGACTACATTTAAAATGAGCAAAGTGTAAATAGGAAAACATCAGCTGTTTTCCAGCCAACAATCCTGGAAACAAATACGCAGTGCTTTTTTTGTAAAAGAAAAAGGTGCCGGAACTCACACATGTCATACAACCCGCCTTGCCTACCCCTACAAGGTTTCATCCAAAAAAGGTGCTGGAACTCCGTTCTGAGCGTTCTATGAGAAAAAAAGCCCTGCAAATACATATGGTTGTTTTAATAAGTCAGTGAGAAATGGTGGATTGATGTTCCCGTGATTTGGAAAATATGCTTCCAAATCAAATCAGCAGCATTGTATCATGCAGTCCAGAAGGTTGAAATCAGAGAGAGAGAGATTGGATCTATACATATTTTCTCACTCCTAGATATTGAAGTTACAAGAGTACATCTCTCTAACTCAGGATAAATGAATTGGAACAAAATATCCATATGTTCACAAAATCAGTATTTTCTCTGTTTTTTAAAAAAACTACTAGAATTGCTCTTTATATTTTAACTCAGTTTCAGATACAAATAATGGTTTCACGAGATAAAACATAATTAAAGATAGAGTGCTGTGATAACACGTGTAAAGATATGTTCTGAATTATTTAGTTGTATTGTCTGAACAAAGGTGCCAATTCCAGTTGAAATTAATGGAAAACTTTGCATTTGGCATCTCTGTGGCACTGAGAGCTAGTATTACAGGATTAAAATTTTTCATTTGTAAGACAAAGTATGCTAGAGTAGGAGCAATCCTATTTATGTGCCGTTCTTCCCTAACCCTTGCCATCTTCCTAAAATCTTTGGCCATTATCTTAATGTAACTATTTTCAAGCTATATGTTTCAGCTTTTATCTATAATAGCATATGTTTTAAAGTGTTGCTGTAATGCGGTTGAGGCCAAAGAAACAGAATATCGAGCCATTTCCCGACAGATAACAATCTGGGGTTTTTTTGTATTTATTTTACTCAAGGATGCTCAACATGTTCAGAGAGGGTTATAATTATAATCTCAAGATTGATGCTTTTGGCAAGAGTGTAAATTTTGTCTAGTTGTAATCCATTAAAAAATCAATAATCATCTCATACTGAAATACAGTTTGTTTTCCAGTTACATTTAGGTTTTTAAATTTATATTTTATTTTATATTTCTTCTGAATTCCTCAGACAATGACTGGCTTTGGAGGATTGGTGAATCCAGTAATGCAGGGCTTTTCAACCAGTGGTACGGGTACCACCTGTGGTACATTGGCACGTGGCAGGTGGTACGCGGCCATCCTAGAAAAGTGGTAGCGGGGGAGGGGAATGAGCTGAACCGGTGGCAGCACCGCACAAGCCTAAGCGAGAGATGGCTGGAGCTGGAGGGCTGTCAGGGCTCAGTGGAAGTGCCAGGATCAGCACCAGGCTCCAGCTGGAGCTCAGCGCTGATCCCAGTGCTTCTGCTGAGCCCAGAAGACGTGCTGATTAGCTGGAATGTTGCAGCATCTCCAGGGTCTTGTGATTTACATTTAGATGCTTCGCAACTGATTCATATTTATGACGGTCACAGTGTCCCAGGTCATGTGAAGTGACCCAAACCTGCTGCAACCACCCAGAAGATGGGGGGGAGAATAAAAGCCAAACACCCCCCCCAACCCCACCCCTGCTGCCAATCCTCAACAGAAATGCTCACAACAATAAAAACCTCAGACAGGAGGAAGAGTGTGTCCGGGCAGGAAGGCAGGTGTCTTGCTCGGCTGTGGCTTGGGGGGCACTTTTTTCAGTGCCATTGTAACTTCGAACAGTCACTAAGCGAACTGTTGTAAGTCGAGGACTACCTGTACTTCATCACTTTTTTCCTTTTTTGGGAGGGGGGATCATCAAGTTTTTGACACCTTGCTAGGTGACTGGTGGTACTTGGATGTTGCCATATCCTAAAAGTGGTACAATGGGTAAAAAGGTTCAAAAGCCCTGCAGTAGTGTGTTTACGTATTAATTAAATATTTTCTTTCAGCACATAATAGCTATCACAGTGTAGTGTGTGGTTATAAAATAAAACTTAATATATGCAATCATACTTTAAAACACAAACATTCTTTGTTCAGCCACATACAGTTTTTTCAGACAATTTCACTAGGATTGTCTGCCAATTTTTATTCTTATCTTATCTTATATCTTTATCCCACCTTTATTATTTTTTAAAAATAACACTTCATCACGAACATATCCAACACACTGCCCACCTTTTCTCCACCATAACCAGACATGGGTGGGGGTTATGGTTATGGTATCTCAGCCATGTTCTCCAGTACAATAATTCAGGGGCATTATTTTTATTTCATTCAGTCTTTCTACTAGTCCAGCTTTCACAATCATAAATTCCAAATGGGAAAATCATAGCCTTGACAATATGTACCTTTATTGCAGTATGATGTACGCCAGGGGTTGCCAAAACGTTTCTGGGTTGGTGGCCTGGTGGGAAAGGGAGGGACAGGCACCTTTATGTGCACATGCATGCACATATAAATGTGGCTGTATGTGTGTGTGAATGGGGACATGAGAATGCATGCTCCACAAACGGGGCTGCTAGCACTGGTGAGAGGGTCTCAGCTTGCGGCTTGGCTAGCGCCAATGAGAGCCTCATGGCTTGTGGCTCGACTACCGCTGGTGAGAGGCTTGTGGCTCAGCTAGCACCAGCATGCATCTTAACTAGTGCTGGTGCAAGGGCAGGGAGTGTTGGGGACGTCTGATGTACACTACTTTAATATTTCGTCATGATTTTCTTCCTGAGTAGCAGATATCTGTTTCTTTCATGACTACAGTCACCATTCCTGTAAATTTTTGAGGTTAGCAAAATAAGTACAATTTCAGGTTTTCTGCCTCTTTGCATTGGGTTAAAAATCCCTGTTGAAAATAGTTCTTGATAATGAATTAATAATATATAGCTTAAAATAAAAATGTTTTACAATTGATTAAATGAACTAATATTAATAACACATAGATTTCTGGAGTTAATTTCATATGCACGGAGCTACTACTGTAATTATTATCTATTAATTTAGAACATTTCACTGTCAGGCTAGAGAGCAGGGGCATACTGCTGGGTTGGGAAAGCAAGAGGGTGGGGAGGGAGTGTGCATGAGAGGTGTCATGTGGGTGAAGGAGAGAGTGCATGGAGATGCAGAAGAGGTGTTGAATGGGTTGGGGAGGGTATGCAAGGGATATATATTCAAGAGGCAGCAGGAGAGGCACTGCAAGTGGCACTGATTAGGAAGGGAGAGTGTATGTAGGTGTTCAGGAGGTGCTGCATAGGTCAGAATATGCTTGAGAGAAGCTGTGTGGAGAGGGCGTGAACAAGAGGCTTAGGTTGGCAAGGATGCAAGGGGGTGCACAAGATGTGCTGGGTCAGGAAGGGTCAAGGAGAGCACATGAAGTGCATGAGAGGCACTTCATGGATTGGCAAGTATGGGTAAGAGGCACCATGTAGGTTGGGGAGTTTGCACAAGAGGTGCTGCATGAGTTAGAGCAAGTGCTCTAACTGGTGTGGTGTGGTAGCAATGCAAAGAGTCTGGGGGAAGGTCCATGGTGGGGGAGACTTACCCAATGACTTGCAATCTTTCCTGCTGGCATCCCCATTTGAATTTCAGGGAAGCTGGCATGGAAGGTTGCAAATTGTGACTTTATGATCATGGAATGCTTGGGGTAAGTTGTAAATGTGAACTTGTTGGCAGGCATCCAGGTTGAGATCATGTGACTAGAGAGATTCTAGAACAGGCAGAACTCTGAGGACTGGTTGTTATTCAGTGCCATTGTAACTTTGAATGGGCACTGAAGAAATGGTCATAAGTTGAGGACTTCCTGTAGTATACAATATACAATAAGAGACTCTTAGTGGGATCTAGTTCACAAGAAAAACTGTAAGTTGGGGGCAGAGAATAATCTCAGGCTCCTATATTTGTGAAAGAAAAAAAAATGAAATGCTACTCCTGCTCACTTATTCCTGTTGCTTGCATTAGTTTCTCACTAAAGCAGCGCATCTATGGTTGGATTCAGCCCTGGGAAGGCTGGGGTTATGTAATTTTATTTAATTTGGAGTAAAATGAGCAGGTACATGAAGGTTTATTCTGTTTCTTCTTCTCTTTATTCTGCCACTAAACTTTAGCCTGCTTCTAGCCACTATTGTCACCACATGCACAATAATTGAATTGGTGGTAATGTCAGGGCCTACTTCAAGCCCACATCTTAAGAAAGCAGATCTCTTGGAAACAGTTTCTTCCAAGCAGGAACTTTTATTAAGAATAGGAGATAGCATGCATAATAGACAGGATCTGAGGGATTCCCTTACAGATCGGTATTTTAAAGTGTCCCTAAGCAAACCCCACCCCACAGTTCATCCGGGCGGTGCAGATCGGTAAATCCCCAGGTGTTAAGTTTGTTGATGGGAAAAGAAAGATAACATCAGTCTGGCTCTGTTTGTGCAGGATCATTCCACAGCTCTTCACACCTCATTGTGAGGATGGAGAAATAAACCAGGTCCTGGAGGTTTGTATCTCCCCCCCCCATTTCCCCAGCTGCCCTGTTAGGGAGGAGAAGTTCAGAGGGATGCATAGTATGGAGGCAATTTGTTACATTGTAATGGATAGAAGACACAAAGGCGAATAAACAAAAGGTTACATGTAGTTAATAGAGGAAGTGAAAGCAATAAAACCCTCATACATATCCCCCCTCCCACTTGGGAGTATGGCAGAATCCAGGGAAAAGTAAGATATGGTTTTAGATAAGAGATAGTTAGAAATGAAATATAAATGGATTCTGACAGGTGATATGAACTCCAACCAGCCTTTTTCTCTGGTTTATATAGGGAAAATGAGATCATTTTTCATCCAAGAGTGTCTGGCAATGCTATGCCTGTAGTTTGCAGGACACTGGTAGCTGCTTTACTAAATGACTAAAAACAAATATAAATATGCATAAACAGAGGGACAGAATCAAGATCAGGTGAAGTGTTAATACCATTTTACAATGCCTTGGTAAATCCACACTTGGAATATTGCACCCAGTTTTGGTCACCACGATGTAAAAAAGATGTTGAGACTCTAGCAAGAGTACAGAGAAGAGCAACAAAGATGATTAGGGGACTGGAGGCTAAAACGTATAAGGAACTGTTACTGAAACTGGGCATGTCTAGTTTAATGAAGAGGAGGACCAGGGGAGACATGATAGCAGTGTTCCAATATCTCAGGGGTTGCCACAAAGAAGAGGGAGTCAAGCTATTCTCCAAAGCACCTGAAGGCAGGACAAGAAGCAATGGATAGAAACTAATCAAGGAGAGAAGCAACCTAGAACTGAGGAGAAATTTCCTGACAGCTAAAACAATTAATCAGTGGAACAACCTGCCTCCAGAAGTTGTGAATGCTCCAACACTGGAAGTTTTTAAGAAGAGACTGGACAGCCATTTGTCTGAAATGGTATAGGGTTTCCTGCCTAGGGTTGGACTAGAAGACCTCCAAGGCCCCTTCCAACTCGTTGTTGTTGTTGTTGTTGTTGTTATTATTGTACACTATGTGAACTGTCTAATATTTCTGTATTTAGGTGGAGGCAATTTCAGTTCTAGCTGCCAACAATACATGTTTTGCATATTAAGAGAACATAAATGAATGTTCAGCTCCATTTGTTTCCATGTGCGCATGAACTTACATCTATATGCATTCCAGCTTAAGTATGAAATGAACAGCAGTGTACTTGATACAATGATGAATATTTCATTAGTGCCAGTTTTTGATTCTTTTGTCTGGTGAAATGTTTATGCTGAACAACCTATCATGTTCATGTTGGTCTAAGATTCATTTTGTGGCATTTTAATATATATTTTATTTGCTGTTATTACAGTTTTGGTGAATATGAATACAGAAAGCAATTAATTTTCTACCAAATTATAGTTTGGTATTATGAGAACTATTCTTGGGTTTCCATTTTTTCTCTTTTTCTCTTTCACCTACACAATAGCAAAGTCCTGGACTTCTGAATTTTAAAGAACAATAATTGCTTTCCATCAGGAAAAAAATTGTTCTGTGAAAATGATCTGTTGCCTTCTATTCTCAATCATTTGCATGTCAATCATTGCTAGGACTCTTCATTGTCTTGAGTTCTGAAAAAGCAGAACTCTTACAATATTTTTACAATATGGACAAAACAATATTTGATATTGAATAATTAATTGCTTCACATTATGGCTTCTAGAAAGACTACAGCATTTTTTTTAATTTTCAAAAAATATATATCTGGAATTTATCCAGGGGGAAACAATTGACCTGTTTTGCCCATTTTACAGGCTCACTTGGTTAGAGTTTTTTGGGTGGCAGGATTTCTTCCACTCTTGTTACATTTTTCCTTCTTCTCTCATATATGGTTGTCAGGACCCACTCTTGGCTAGCTGATCTGGAGGCTCACTGATAAAGATGCAGATTTCATTAATTACATGTTTTGTTTGTTTATGTTCCTTTTGAGAATTAAATCTGAGTTTCTATGGAATGATATTTAGCAATTAGATAAACTTTGCAGCATTGAGTTAAATGAAGTGAAAAAGTAAATGAAAATATCTAGTTCGATGTTGTATATGTTCGACAAATTAAATCTCTATGTTGGGATCCAAATGTATCCTAGAAATAAGGGAAGTTAGCACAGTGCTGTAAAACTTTGGACATCTTGTGCATATGAATCTAGAGCAAAATTGCTTTTGAAAATATACATTTAAATTATACAAGAGTTAAATTTTAATCTGTACATGGCAATATTTTGTCTTTCTCTTATCCATGTTCTAGTGCATTAATTTTTCCAGGCATTTTGAACTAGCATTAGCCAACATCAGCTTGAGGGACTGGAGTATCTGTTTAAATTTAGAAACACAAATTCAGATTTGAAAAACATAGAGAAGATTTTTCTTAATGTAAATTCTGGGCCGAGTCCACGGCAGAGTGGAGAGACAATACGCTATGCACTGTGATGGAGAATCAGTATTGCCATCACCTCACAGGAGAAACCACCAGTTCTTGAACATCAGATACAAATAGGCTAGAAAGTTTTCAAAGGCTATTTTCACTCAGCTCTTAAATGATATATACTTGCTGATTTTTTTGTCTTACAGTAGAGTAGTGAGTGATAGAATATGGATGACCAGCACCATCCAGCTCTTTCTCACAATGGGTAGGGGTTTTCAGCTTCATAGGAACTTCAGAAGATTCCTGATACAGAGTCAAATCTTTAGTCTATTTAACTTGTTTTGTATATATAGACTGGAAGTTGCTTTTCACAGTTCCAAAGCAGCAGTTTTTTAAATTTTGTGTGGAGGTGTGAATTGATCATGAAACTTCCTGCAGGCTTCTTTGAAGCATAATTACCCTGGCAATCACTTAATGGGCAATTGATTAAAGAAATTTGGTCTGTTTTTCCCTTAGACTGTACACTAAATCTTTGGAAGATATAGAAGGTATTGCTAAAATTTTGCGTATTGGGCCACTCAGTTTACAGCAATAGCCAAATAGATAAATTACATAATCTTACTTATGAAAAGGCCCTTATTCAGAACAAATAAATTTAAATAACCCAAATTTCCACCACAAATGTTTATCTCAATTTACGTTTGTCTTTGATAGCTGTTTACATTAGTATAATATTTTGAAATATACATGCCACTACCTTATGAAGCCCATGAAGATGACTGTTTAGCTTTTTCATGGATTACAGGCGGTCCTCAGTGTACAACCGTTCATTTAGCAACTATTTTAAGTTACAATGGCACTGAAAAAAGTGACTTATGATGGGTCCTTGCACTTACAACCATTGCAGTGTTCTTATGGTCATGTGATAGCCATTTGTGACCTTTTCAGCTGGCTTCCGACAAGCAAAGTCTATAGCAGAAGCTGGAGTTGCTTAACAACTACATAATTTACTTAACAACTGCAGTAATTCATTTAACAATCATGGCAAAAATGGTCATAAAATTAGACACAACTCACTTAATAGCTGCCTTGCTTAGCAATGAGAATTCTGGCCCAAACTGGTCATAAGTCAAGGACTACCTGTATATTGTTAAGAAATTTCTTTTTTTAACTTTCCAGTTGTAATATGTGAAGGTGTCTTACAAATCAATATTAGGATTGCTATCTTTTTACTCTGACAAAATTTTACAGTAGCTTTTCAAGAGAAACAAGAATAGAGAAAAGGCAATTTAGTGTTTCCAGTTTTTTGACATCTTTGGAATTTTGATAAAATGTTATATACATTGCAATAAAATAGTTTCCCATAGTAAACATAGGAAGTGCAGCTTACTCATTTACAAAACAACTGCCTTAGTGAGCAAGGCTAATCAAAAATGTTCCAAACACAAGCTGTAAGAAATTTTTATTTTTTATTTTAATCCCATTTATATCCCGCCCTTCTCCGAAGACTCAGGGCGGCTTACAATCTAAAGCACAAACCAATCAGTCAAGTTATTATTTTTTAGCCTTAAATAATATGACAGAATGTCAGGATCTCCATCATCGGCCTAGCGCCTTGCTGGCATTCTGCCCTCAAAGGGGAAGGGAGAGGGGAAGCATTTGGGGCAATTCACACCTCAGTATCTAAAGGTGGAAAATGGGGAGGGAGAGCTGACGTGAAGAAAACCAGAGCTGTTTGTACTGATTACGCTGAGCATCTTCAAGGCCACTTGCCATGGATGTGAAATTCCAGCAGTCTAAACAAACCAGAGTTTCCCACAACATCACAGAAATCCTGGATTGGGTGGTAACGGACCAGACATTGGGGGGAGGGATGGGGAATATTGGGTTTGGCTCTTTATATTGGTGAGCGGGAACTTCAGTTTCCACCTCTCCTTCCTGCAACCTACATCATTAGTATAAGTTCTTTTCAATTCAATTAATTGGAGTTGAGAGTCTGCTTTCCTAAATGACATTAGGTGGAATCTGCAATTTTGGTCAACCTGGATATTACCTCTACCGTAGGGACCATGTATACAATATCAACTCAAGGGCATGACCAGGAAGAAATTGAAACCTGGGGGGAGGCATCTACTATGCCCCCTCTGGCAGGACTGTCCAAGTGGCTGGGAGAAGATGACTCATTGAGACCCTATTATCCCTAGGGGTCAGGAGAAAAGAGGAGAGGGAAGAGAGACCCCAGGGGGTGACATTCACCCACAGGAGCAGGGCATCCATTGACGTGGAAAGCAAGCCAAGCTGGAAGGGCTGGAGGAAGAAAGTGATGAGTGCAGACAAAGCAACCAGGTGCACTGATGATGGAACAGGCCATAAAGTTCATGTGGGAGACCTTCAAGAACCTCAGGGCATGCGAAACCCTAGTTTGAATGGGACAACTGATGCGCGTCCACCCCCCACTGCAGCTGGCAATGGAACATCCATCCCCAGTGTGATGGCTGGCACTTCAATCAGCCCAACAATGGTGGCTGCCACCACCCTAGTGCTGGGGATGGCTGCCTAGCAGGGAGCACCTGCCGGACCAGCTCTGGAGAGAAGCAGAGCCTGAAAGAGACACACCCCAGGTGTGAAATTTAATGGAGACCCCCAGCAACTGGGATTCTGGCCCACCTCTGGACCTACATGGTGGAGTTTGGCCACTGAAGAAGCCAAGGTGTGATGTATTACCATGGCCCTGGAGGGGCCAGCTGCCCAGTGGATGGTGACCCTCTACAGTGACAACCCCCCATAGCTTAGAAATCTCAACCGCTTCATGGCCACCCTCCACAAGCAATTCGAAGATTCCTTGGCCTAGCGCAAGGACAGGGACTGCACTAAAACCATTCTGCAAGGGAGGAAGGGTATGGCCAAATACACCCAGAAATTTTGCAAGCTGGCATGCTGATTAACTGACTGGACACAATACATCTCATCAGCTGCTTCAAGGATGGGCTGAATTATGAAATCTATAACACCTGTGTCTCCATGGATGGTATGTCCTGGAGGAGGAAGTGGAGATCAACCTGGCCCAGAACAAACACCAATCGGGACATTGAAAGCCCCTCCCTGAAAAGTAGGATGCCACCAAACCACTGACAAGCCTCAAGGCCCACAGCAGCACCCAACAGCTTGCTTTAAGTATGGAAGGGAGGGGCACCATGCAGCGGAGTTCAGAGTTAGCTGTCCAGCAAAAAACCTGTCTCCTGGGCCCACAAAGAAGTCACCGCCATGGACCCAAGAAACAGCCCTGGAGGGAATGCAAGTTGTAGAGTTCTCCATCCCCCAGGGCTGGTGATAGAACTCCAACCAACCTGGGGAAACCAATACTGATTCTGACATCAACCCCCTAGTAAGTGGCACCATCACCAGGGTGACCATCCCCATAGAACTAGTGGTCCAATCCTTGGAACTCAAAGCAAGTTTGCTGGCCCTCCTGGACTCAGGTTGCACCAGATGCCTGGTCAACCCTGCCCTAGTTAAGAAGCTAGGAGCCAGTGGCTTTCTGTCAGCTGGATGGCTCCATAGCAGGGGGGATCCCAGTGACATTTATTACCGAACCAGTGGAGTTGCAGATACCAAGACTCCATACCAAAGCATGGAGACCACTGGTGCTGGGACTAGCATGGCTGCTCAAATGGAATCCTTATGTGAACTGGTGCAGTGAACTGTTAACAATACAATTGATCAGCCTGAGGAAAAATTAGAGGAGGGACCAGTGGGCCCAGGATCCCAGACAGGAGATGGGAGCTGTGCCCCAGGAACAGAAGAAGGAAAGCCCTCAAATCCCCAAAGAGTACAAAGGCCTGTGGGATGTATTTAGCGGAAAGGGGTTGGATGCACTCCCACCCCACCGGCCCACTGGCTGTTACATAGAAAAACTGCTGGGGGCCAAATTACCCAAACCCAAACTATACTCAATGATCCCTAGAGAACTGGAGGAGCTATGGACTTTCATTTACAAACATTTAGAATGAGGATTCATTCAAACAGCCCATCTCCAAGTAGCTGCCCCAATTCTGTTCTGAGAAAAGAAAGACAAAGGGTTAAATTCTGTATGCATGGAAAATGTTTATCCCCTGCCCCTAATGAAAGACATGCTGGGCCATCTGACAATTTTTTTTCTCATAAAGCTACACCTGCAAGAAGCATATTATCAAGTTACCATGTTTTCCCAAAAGTATGACTTTGTCTTACTTTCCTTTGGGCTCTGAAATAAGCAGAAGGTCTTACTTTCAGGGAGGGCTTACTTTCTGCTGGTACCGACACCACTAGGCCACAAGAGTGCGGGGGTGGGGCAGGGCCTATGCATGCAGTGGAGAAGCAACATGGCGGTGAGAGCGTGGTGGTGGCCCAGGTATGGTGTTCTGTACCAGCCTGCTACCAGCCCTGCAGAAAAGGCAACCCCTTTACAAACGGCAAGAGGCTGGAATTACGCCTGCCAAATTTATTACTACAAAAACAAACAAGACACAAACCAAGAAACAGGAGCTTTGAAACACTATCCGAGCGGTTGCCTTCAGCAAACCAGCCCTCCCCACACATTCCCTTATATAGAGTTCAGGGCGTGGCTTCTCTCTGCCTCCTTCCGAGAAGCCCCATTGCCTTCCTCTGTTTACTCCTAATTGACTGCCTCCTGCGTCGGGCGTCCTTGAACAGGGCCAGCTGTGGGTCATCTTCATCCACACTGTCAGGCTCACACAGCTGGGTCTCCGTGGTGACCAAGTGGGAGGGGCCTGGCTGAGGGCTATCATCAGCAAGATCTTCAACCCCCTCAGCAAGGTCTTCAACACCCCCCTGCTCCTCTGAGTCATCCGACCCAACTGCCGAACCCACAGGCTGACCCTGAATCACAACACTATCCCGCACCGCAGGGCCCTTCCCCCGGGTCTGCCGATCCGGATGCGGTCGGGATGGAAATTGTTCATGAAAAGCGGTCACCAACGCAGGGGCATGAATGGCGGTCGCGTCTTCCCAGGTGAAGTCCTCTGGTCCGTAACCTTTCCATTCAATCAGGTACTGGAAACGGCCTTTCAGCCAACGGGAATCCCTGATGCTGGCGACCTCGTACTCGGGGGTGCTGCCTCCATCACGAGGTCCTGATGGGGGAGGTTCCGCTCGGCGAAGTGGACAGGCCGGTTGCTCGGGGACCAACAGAGACCAATGAAAGACTGGGTGCACGCACAGGGAACGTGGCAGAGTTAAGCGATAGGCGACCGGATTGATGACAGCCTCGACTGGGAACGGTGCTAAATATCGGTGATCTAACTTTCTCACCAGCCGTGTTGACGGTAGGTTCCTGGTGGACAACCAGACCCGATCTCCCACTGATAGTGGAGGCGTATCCCGTCTTCACCGATCAGCAAACCTTTTGTAATCGGCCTTGGCCTTCTCTAACTGACGTCGCACCAATCGATGGATTGCCTGTAACTCTGCCATGAAGTCGTTCGCTGCCGGCTCCGGTGAGTCCACGGGAGAAAGGGGGAAAAACCGGGGGTGATATCCCACATTGTCCAAGAACGGTGTCAGCTGTGTGGACGTGTGCTGCGAATTGTTAAATACAAACTCAGCTACGGCCAGATAGTCCACCCAATTGTTTTGCTGCAGATTGACGTAGCAGTGCAGATATTGTTCCAGGATACCAATGACCTTCTCGGTTCCCCCGTCAGTTTGAGGATGATGCGCGGACGAGAGGCAAATCTTGATATCCAACGCATGCATCAACTCCTGCCAGAAGCGGGCTGTAAACTGGGCCCCCCTATCAGAGACGACTCTATCAGGGAGGCCGTGCAGCCGAAACACCTGCTGAATGAACATACGACTAGTGGCGCGGGCTGACGGTAAGCCGCGACAGGGAATGAAGTGCGCCATCTTGGTCAGCATGTCCACCATGTACACTGTCATAAAACCAGAGGATGGGGGTAAATCTGTCAGAAAGTCCATGGACACAGCCCCCCAGGGTCTTTTGGGTGTCGGCAAAGGCTGCAGTAATCCAGGCGGGGCCCCTGTCGCTGACTTGGCCTGCCTGCATGGGATGCAGGAGGTAACATAGGACTGGATGTTGTGTCGGACTCGGGACCACCAGAAGGTACGGGAGACCAGGTTCAGGGTCTTGAACAGGCCAAAATGCCCTGCCGCCGGGTTATCGTGACACTGGCTGAGGATGAGTCCCCTGAGTGGCCCTCCCGGAACGTACAGCCAGTCACGATAATACAAGAGTCCATCTGTGACCGTCCAAGGAGAATCTGGCCCCACCTCCTCCTTCCGCTGAGCCACCCACACCTCCTGCTGCTGTGCCTCCCGGATCCGAGCCCGTATATCAACCGGCTCCCGCACCGCAGCAAAAGACTCAACGGGAATCACTGTCCTGGGCAGAAGCTTGTCTTCCACTCGGGAATATTCGGGCTTCCTGGACAGAGCATCCGCTCTTTGATTGTGCCCGCTAGGTATGTACCGAACCCAGAAGTCAAACCTCGTAAAGAAAAGAGACCACCGGATCTGGCGTTGGTTCAAATTCCGAGCGGTCTGCAGGCTTTCCAAATTCTTATGGTCCGTCCGGACCTCGATTTGATCCTGCGCTCCCTCCAGATGATGCCTCCAGGCCTCGAATGCCGCTTTGATGGCCAGCAGCTCCTCCCAGATTGTATAATTGCGCTCCGAAGGGTTCAGTTTTCATGAATGGTACGCGCAAGGGAAGAGGGTACCGCTGGGCATTGTTGCCTGGAGTAACACCGCCCCAATGGCAATGTCGGAGGCGTCCGCCTCCACAACAAACGGCCGTTGCGGGTCAGGATGCTTCAAGATGGGCTCCTTCATGAAGGCTTCCTTCAAAGTCTGGAAAGCCTGTTGTTCTGGAGCGTTCCACTGGAACCGAGTCTTCTTCTGCAGGAGCCGGGTGAGGGGGGCTGTCAAGGCAGCAAACCCATGGATGAAAGTTCGGTAATAGTTGGCGAACCCAAGAAGTCGCTGAACATCCTTCACGCGACGTGGGGGTTGCCAACTCTGCAAAGACTCAACCTTACTCGGCTCCAT
This sequence comes from Vipera berus, assembly GCF_964194415.1. Lineage (NCBI taxonomy): Eukaryota > Metazoa > Chordata > Lepidosauria > Squamata > Viperidae > Vipera > Vipera berus. Next base: position 183,001,336 of record NC_138202.1, on the reverse strand, counting down.
GGCGATGCCCTCAAGAGAAATGCGGTGACTCAGGAAATCGATGGTCACCCGGTAGAACTGGCATTTCTCCAACTTGGCAAACAGCCGATGTTCTCGGAGTCGCTTCAGGACCTGATGGAGATGCTGATGGTGCACCTCACGTGACGGGGAGTAGATCACGATGTCATCCAAGTAGATCACGACAAACTGATCCAACAAATCCCGGAAAATGTCATTCATGAAATGCTGAAACACAGCGGGGGCGTTGGTCAGGCCAAACGGCATCACCTTGTACTCAAAATGTCCATAGCGAGTACCAAACGCCATCTTCCACTCATCACCCGGCCGAACCCTGACAAGGTTGTAAGCTCCACGCAGGTCCAGTTTCATGAAGATCTTAGCCTCCCGGAGTCGGTCCAAGAGTTCGGGAATGAGGGGCAGCGGGTAACGATTGCGCACCGTGATGGCGTTGAGTTTCCTATAATCGCAGCAAAGCCGCAATTCGCCTGACTTCTTTTTGACGAAGAGCACGGGTGCAGACACTGGCGAGGACGAGGGCCGGATGAAACCGCGAGCCAAATTCTTCTCCAGAAAGTCCTGCAATGCAGCCAATTCGGGGTCCGACATGGAGTACAAACCCCCCGCTGGGAGAGGCGCATCAGGGACTAAATCAATGGGGCAGTCATAGGGCCTGTGCGGGGGTAATTGATCCGCCTCTGTCTCGCTGAACACATCAGCAAAGTCGGACAGTTCGGGAGGCAAGGAAACCCCTGGGGAACCCTCCACCTGGCCGGCACAGATATGGCGGGAGTGGTCCACGCACTGCAAGCTTGGGAAGGTGACCAAGTTCTGTGACCAATAGATCTGTGGGTCATGCGCCCGGAGCCACGCCAGTCCCAAGACCACGGGGAAATGCAGATCTGAGGTGATATAGAACTGGATGGCCTCCACATGGGAACTGATGGCCATACATAATGGTTGCGTGGCGGCCATAATTGGCCCAGACAGGAGCACTTGACCATCGATAGTCTCCACTAACATGGGCGGATCCACCGGGCACTGGGGAACAGCCCATTTGGCCACAAATGCTGAGTCCATAAAATTTGTGGTGGCCCCAGAGTCAATTAAGGCATGGACTGGAATCCCCTCTGGCTTGCCAGGAAGAATCAGACGTGCCTCCAAAATCAGATGCCGTGGAGGTCCACAGGCAGCATCGGAAAGACGTCGCTCAGTGTTGTTGTCGGACGCCCGATCTATCACACTGTCTAGATCGGGCTCGGGCGTTTCCCGACAGAAAAGTAGGGGACTTTCTCGGGGCAGACTCGGTCACTGATGCCCACTGTCGCTTTTTTGGGCAAAAAGCAGCCAAATGCCCAGGGTCCCCACAGTAAAAACACAACCCCCCCGATCGTCGTCTGTTCATTTCAGTCACCGATAGACGAGACCTGGCGGCACCCAGCTCCATTGGCTCCTCCCTTTGAACTGGGGGCTCACGCACAATAGGGGCTGCAGGGGTCTGTGGGGTGTCACGGCGACTCCTTCGCTGCTGCAACTGAGCATCGATCCGCAGGCAGAGATGGATCAGCCCATTCAGGTCTGAGGGAATATCCACACGGGCCAGCTCATCCAACATCTCCTCCGACAAGCCATCCTGGAAGGCATCCACGAGCGCAGCCTCATTCCAGGCGGAATCCTGGCTAAGCAGCCGAAAATCGCTGATATAGCCCTGTAGGGGGCATTTACCCTGCCTCAGAGCTTTCAGGCGTCGAGTAGCAGTCTGCGTCTTAATAGGGTCCTCATACATCAGACGCATATGATCACAAAACCCCACAAAGTTGTCCAACAATGGGCTAGGTTGAGCCAGCAGAGGCGTGCCCCAACGAGCTGCATCACCCGAAAGAAGGCTTAACACAAACCCCACCTTATCCCGGTCAGTGGGGAAATCAGCTGCTCTCACGCTGATAAAGAGCTGGCATTGTCCCAGGAAAGCAGGAAACAGTTCTGGAGTGCCTGTAAATCCGGCATTGCAACTTGGCATTTTCTCCTGGGTGGGGGTGATGGTGGGGGTGCAGCATGAACCTGAGCTTGCAGTTGAGCCACCTGAGCTGCCAGCAAAGTGAGTTGCTGGGTGAGCTGGGCATTCTCAGCACGTAGCTGCTCCATAATATTAGTAAGGGGTGGGAGGCTGAAGGCAAACTGTTCTGTACCAGCCTGCTACCGGCCCTGCAGAAAAGGCAACCCCTTTACAAACGGCAAGAGGCTGGAATTACACCTGCCAAATTTATTACTACAAAAACAAACAAGACACGAACCAAGAAACAGGAGCTTTGAAACAATATCCGAGCGGTTGTCTTCAGCAAACCAGCCCTCCCCACACATTCCCCTTATATAGAGTTCAGGGCGTGGCTTCTCTCTGCCTCCTTCCGAGAAGCCCCATTGCCTTCCTCTGTTTACTCCTAATTGACTGCCTCCTGCGTCGGGCGTCCTTGAACAGGGCCAGCTGTGGGTCATCTTCATCCACACTGTCAGGCTCACACAGCTGGGTCTCCGTGGTGACCAAGTGGGAGGGGCCTGGCTGAGGGCTATTATCAGCAAGATCTTCAACCCCCTCAGCAAGGTCTTCAACACCCCCCTGCTCCTCTGAGTCATCCGACCCAACTGCCGAACCCACAGGCTGACCCTGAATCACAACATATGGTACTGGTGTGGTCGTGATGGAAAGGGTGCTGAGCCTGACACTGGGCGAGTTAGCCCAGGTCTTCCGTGTGACTACCGGAGTGACCTCCTGCCACCGGCCTGCCAGGGCCCTTCGCCAGTGGCTGCCAGTAAAACCATGCCAGCCACGCCTCTGTCTTTTGGCTGGTGAGTGCCGCCAGCCTGCATTCCTACTTGGTGCTGCTGGCACCAGGTTAAGGGCTGAACCTGGCGCTCTTTGGGCCCTGGCGTGTCTACACCTATCTTATCAGCTGGGCGCTTTTGGCTTCTACCGGCTGCTCCTGCCAGATAGCTTCCCAGCTAGCCAGTGGCTGCTGCCATCACCATGAGGTAAGGCGAAGCAGGTAACGGGTGTGGAGTTGCTTCCCTCCGCCTGCCGGACACCTGCCGAAGCCATGCAGGGTAAGGTTGCCACACCTCCCCCCGCCCAGACGGCCTCGCCTCAAGCGTTTTTTTTTACTAACCTGCCTTTCAGCTACATTCTGTTTCTCCATTCGCTTCTCAGTTCTACTCTCTGCCACCTGCTTCGCTTTTTATTTTTTTTATTTTATTCAAATACAATACAAACATAACAAATATAAATCTAAATATAAAACTGTGTGTACAAAAAGTACAAATACTACAGTGCACCCACACCCCTGGAGACCATTTTTTTAACCTGTATTTTTTCTCATATAACAAGTAACAATATACGATATATTTCAATTGTGCTCTTATCACCTCCAAAACAGCATACTGTATATTCTTGAGCAGGTTTATTCCCTTTGCATTCCACCAAGACTGCTTTTATAAAATCATCCCATATTTCATGATAATTATTTACTTACTTTAATCATCCCTTTTTTAATTTAATTTCTGTTGTTAATTTATGATTTATTGCCATATTCCATATTTCATTATACCACTCATTTCTTTGAATAACCCAATTCCGTCTCCAATATTTAACCATCACTACTCTGGCTGCCATTATCAAATTTACAACAATTCCTTTTTTGCTTCATTTATGTCTTGTTTTTCCACCAGTAACAGTAATGCAATCCTCGGTGACATATCTAAATTTACCTTCAAAAGTTCTCTTATTTTCCTAAACATGTCCCATATCTTTTGTATGCTATCACAATCTCACCACATATGTTCATATGTTCCAATCTCTTTCTTGCACCTCTAGCAAATATTTGTTTATTTAACATCTATTTGATTTAATTTATGTGGTGTTAGGTACCACCTCCATATCACTTTATATCCATTTTCCTTAACTCTAACTGACATATTCTTTTATACTCCTCTGTTCCAAATATTTTTCCAATCTTTACTGTTTATTTCTCCTAAATCTGTTTCCCAGATTAATTTTAAACCTTTTGCCCGATCTTCTAGTTCAGTTAATATTCTGTATATTTTCCTAATTCTTCCTTTACCTATATATTCTTCATTTTCCTCACTTTCTTTTATAATCATTTCAAATTTTGTTAACTGTCTTTCTTTCACCTCAAATTTTTCTTCCATTTTTATCCATTTCTCTAATTGTATTAAATTCAACCAATTTAATTTAGTATCTTGTTCTTCCAGTCCTCCCATTTATATATCTGATTTTTTTTTTAATTTACTAATCCAATCTTTCAATTCAATCTTGGGGAATTTTTCCATTTCTACTACCAGTGTTAAAGGAGAAATTTCTGGCATTAACGAATATCTCCATTTATTCCATAATTCTATTGAGTTTTTTAAAAAGGGATTTTGGATTCTCTTAACAATTTTTAAAATATCTTTTTTAAACCAATGTGTTTCTATAGGATCGCCTATTTCCCTTAATTCATTCTATATCACTGCATAATAAATCTCTATCTGCTATAATATCTGGGACCACGCTTAATTGATTAGCTACCCAATAATTTCTAACATTTGTAAGTCCCAGCTCACCCTTTTTTAATGGTTCATACCATAAAGCTTTGCTTATTCTTGGTCTCTTGCCTCCATTGCAATACACCTCCAGCAATCTCTGTATTTCTTTTAATTCTTCATCCGAAAACTTAATTAGGATCATCCAAAACAAGAAATTAGTTTTTGGTAAAACTTTCATTTTTATTGCTTCAATTCTTCCGAACCATGATAATTTTACTTTTCCATATTTATCTACTTTATCTTTTATATCTTTCTTTAACTTCTCAGAATTTATCTTCTTTAATTCTTGAATATTTTTTGGGATGTCAATACCTAAATATTTGATACTATCTACTATTTTTAATTTATATTTTTCTTTCAATACCTCCATTTCTTCTTTACTATGGTTATATAACATCATTTCTGATTTTTCCCAATTTATTTGCAATCCACTATAATTCCCAAATTCATTCAAATGTGAGTATACTCTCTCTATAGTAGCTATGGGATTTTGAAATGTTAGTAATGTATCATCTGCAAATAAATTTATTTTCATTTTTTTATGTACACCAATTCCTTCAATCAATGAATCTTTCCTGATTGCATTTGCTAAAACCTCCATCAATAATACAAATAGAACTGGGGATAAGGGGCAACTCTGTCTCGTTCCCCGGCTTAAGGTTATTGTCTTTGTAGCACCATCATTTATGACTATTCATGCCTTGTTCTCTGAGTATAGTTGATTTATTACCTTACTAATTTTTTTTCCAAAGCCTAATTTCTCTATTAATATTTTCAATGTAGGCCATTCCACACAATCAAAGGCCTTAAAAACGTCTAGTGCTAACAAACCAGCCTTAATTTTTTTTGTAAAAATACAATATCTATTTTCTCTTTGTTAATTGATTTTTTTTATTCTTGCTCATTTATATTCCCCCCCCCAAGCCATGTACTTTACATGTAGCTACCTTCAATGATTTTCCCATCTATTCCTTATATTACATATTCCCTTTGGTCTCCATATGTGCTCTAACATAAATTTTACAAAACTAAAACTACAAAGTAAACATATTAACCCAAAACATAAATAAACTCTTACCCTCCCATATACATATATATTGTACCACTTCCCTTCTTCTGGAAATCTTCCTCCTCTCCGCCACTTTGGGCCTCTGAGTGGGGAAGAGGAGCCACCCCTACACAGACTTTGGTCGCCCACTCCAGTTTCCTTAACCATCTTTACCCTTAATTTCTACATCCAAATATAGATTGTAAAATTACAAATACTTATATACTATCTCTACAACGAATTTGTAACTCCTGTTGCTTCATCCAGCTTCCCTTTCTCCTGTAGATCTTCTTTATTGATGATTCCATGCTCCCTTAATTTCCCCATCTCCTTCTCCTGTGTTTCAACTCTGTAAAATCTTCCACCATAAGAAAATCTGAAAAAAACTGGATATCCCCAGCTGTAGTTAATGTTATTTTTCTTCAATATTTGACAAACTTGATGCATCTCTTTCCTCCATTGTAAAGTCTCATTGCATGAATCTGAAAACACTTGTATCTGATGCCCCCCAAACATTATTTATTTATGGGACTTATATGCCGCCCTATCTCCCGAAGGACTGGACTCAGGGCAGCTCACAACAATAAAACAGCTATAAAAAACAGTAATACAAATATTAAAAAGAATAAAATTACAAAGCCCCATAATTAATTAATTACTAAAACCAATAAAATTAAAACAATATTAAAAAACCCCATCCTCAGTCCAGGTCGGCCAGTTGGAAAAGATACGTCTTTAGATCGTGACGAAAGGACTGGAGATCTGGGGCCATCTGAAGTTCTCGGGGGAGCTGATTCCAAAGGGCAGGCACCCCAACAGAGAAGGCCCTCCCCCTGGGGGTCGCCAGCCAACACTGTCTAGCCGACGGCACCCTGAGGAGACCCTCTCTGTGTGAGCGCACAGATGACATGTTTTGCAATTTGCACATCAATTGCTCTTTTTTTGCGTATGACCAGAGTTGCACCACAATATCTCTCGGCAATTTTCTCCCCAACCTTTTTGGGCCAACTCTATGTATTGCATCAATATCATATCTTGTAAAGGGGACATCTGGGAGGATCGAGGTAGCCCAATCCAGTACTGCTTGAATCAATTTTGCTTCATTTTCTTCACTTTTCTCCGGATATCCACGTATACGTAAATTTGATTGTCACTGACGATCACATGTCTCAATCAAATCCTTTTTCACCTGATGCATCATAGCTGTCTGACTTTTTAACACCTTATCATGTTCTTCCATCTGGGTCTTCACTTCTGTAATATTTTGTGTCATATCCTGACTTTGTTTCGCCAGATCTGTTATTCTTACCTCCATCTTGTCCATTTTATCTTTTATTTGCTTCAAATCCTCCTCTATATTTGTCTTCATTTCTTTTATATTTATCTTCATTTCTCTTATCTCTTGTAAGAGAATATCAAGTTTATCTGGTTGAGTCAGTGACTTCTCAGGCGATTTTTTCCTCACATCCATTTCTAAGGCTTTTTCCACACAAATCACACGTAAATCTGAAGGTCTAAGGCCTGCTTTGGGTCTTTGCCAAACACTTTCTGCAGTTTGGCTGCATTTTGACATCCAACCACCAAAAAGAGCTCTTAACTTTCTAAGAATTTTTACACCGTCTATAGTCCATACACGTCACTTCCTCCCTTTGTCTTACCAACTTATCTCCGTGAAGCGACATGATGGAAATAAAAAAATCAAAAGGCAGCAACTATATTTATGATACATGTCTTATCAAGGCTCTGTCTTAAAGGTGTTTAATATTTTCACTTTCTCCAGATCCCAACACTTCGACTGGAAGGAGGGAGTAACAGGCCTTCACACCGTACACTTATAAATCAGCTATTATCTTTTCAGTTGTACTCCTTTAAACTCTCTCCAAATTCTTTCTCCTATCAGTCTTCAATCATAGGGCCCCTCCTCTCCCCATCAACTTTCAAAAGCCTCTGAAATCTCTTAGTCAAACATCCTTTCAAAGCTTCTCTGGGAGAATGTCCAAAACCGAATCAAATACAATCCAAACTTCAGGAGGAAAGCAAGGGAAGTAACTCACATTTCATAATCTCTTAAATTTTCATAGTCCTTAATTGGGTGTTACATTTCTTAATCAATTCTTTGCGATGGTCCGGAGGAGCCAGAAATTCAGCGTCCATCGTCCATTCAAGCTAGCTCTGCCCCCCCACTGGTGACAGTGGCAGCTGCTGGCTGGGTGGAAGGTGATCCAGGGGGAGCAGCCAGTAGAGGCCAAAAGTGCCTAGCATGGAATGAGAGGTGCAGCACCTTCCAGGGCCCGAAGAGTGCCTGGTTCAGCCCTTAGCCCGGCGCCTGCAGCACCAAGTAGGCGTGCAGGCTGGCAGCACTCACCAGACCAAAGGCAGAGGCCTGGGTGCCCGGATTTTACTGCCGGTCGCTGGCGAAGGGTCCTGGCAGGCCGGTGGAGGGGTGCTCTGGCTATCACATGGAAGATCTGAGTCGACTTGCCCTGCATTGGGCAGGTGCAGCCCAGCAGGGCAATCCAGAACAGCATGGCCAGGAGGGCAAAAAGCCCTGTGAGGCCAGCAGCATGGGCAGCCACTTCGTGGCCGCACGGCACCTGATGCGGCCAAGAAATGTCCCAGCTGCAGTAGGGCCAGCAGGCAGGGCAGGCGGAGGCCAGGGCTCACTGAGGGTTTGGTTCATTGTGGCCGCAGGCAAGCAGGTGGTGGGACGGAGAGGGCGGGGCCAGCAGTAGCTGGTTCCATTAGTGGCTGTTGGTGAAGGGCCCTGGAAGGCTGGCAGCGGAGGGGGATGCTCCAGCGTCTACACAGAAGATCTGGGCTGACTCGCCTCTCCCTGACTCGCACTAGGGCTTACTTTTGAGGGAGGGCTTATATTAGCCCCACCCCAAAAAATCAGCTGGGCTTACTTTTGGAGTAGGGTTTACTTTCGGGGAAACACGGTAGGATCAAAGAGGGAGATGAGAGGAAGACCATGTTCAACTGCCTCTCAGGGTGTTTCTAGTTCAGAATACTCCTGTTTGGACTGCAAGAGCCCCCACGGTCTTTATGCAGGTGGTAAATAAGGTTCTGCATGAACATTTATACAAAGTGGTGCTGGTATATTTAGATGACATTTTAATTTATACCAAGACTATGGCAGAGCATGTCAGGCTGGGTAGGGCAGTACTAAAGAAATTCTGCACTGCCCAGCTATACATTAAACTTTTTAAATGTGAGTTCCATGAAAGCAAAATTGACTACTTAGGTTGTTGCATATCCCATGAAGGGATATAAATGGACCCAGAGAAAGTGTCAGGACCCACTTCAATCTCGCATCTTAAGAAAGCAGAACTCTTGGAAACAATTTCTTCCAACAGGAACTTTTATTTAGAGGAATAATAATAATAATAATAATAATAATAATAATAATAATAATAATAATAATAATAATAATAATAATAATAATAATAATAATAATATTTGTATACCGCCCTTCTCCCGAAGGACTCAGGGCGGTGAACAGGGCAAACATATAAAAGTACAAAGATACAAAAGTTAAAAAAGAATTAAACAAAATGCCCAAGCTAAAACAATAAGTAAATATATTTACAACAACAATAAAATCCCAACCCATCCCCCATCAGGCCAGGCCGGCTTGTTCGAACAAATAAGTCTTCAGATCGCGTCGGAAGGAGCGAAGGTCGGGCGCCATCCGGAGCTCAACCGGCAACCGATTCCATAAATCCGGGGCACCCACAGAGAAGGACCTCCCCCTGGGGGCCACCAGATGACATTCTCTGACCGGTGGCACCCTGAGGAGGCCCTCTCTGTGGGAACGCACAGGGCAGAGGGAAGTTGATGCCGGCAGCAGGTGATCCCTAAGGTACTCCGGACCCATGCCATGTAGGGCCTTGAAAACCATTACCAGAACCTTGAATCTCACTCGGAAGACAACTGGGAGCCAATGCAGCTCATGGAGCAAAGGTGTAACAACTCTCACGGCTGCATTCTGTACTAGTTGGAGCCTCCGAGTGTTCCTCAAGGGCAGCCCCATGTAGAGAGCATTGCAGTAGTCTAAATGAGAGGTCACAAGCACATGAGTGACCGTACGCAGGGCATCCCGGTCTAGATAGCGCCGCCACTGGCGCACCAGGCGAACCTGGGCAAAGGCCCCCCTAGTCACAGTTATTATGTGGTCTTCCAGAGTAAGCTGTGAATCTAGGAGGACTCCCAAGTTGCGAGCCCTATCTACGGGGGGTAATAGCTCACCCCCCTTAGAAAGAGATGGAATATTCTGAATATCCCGAGATGCCGGTACGTACAGCCACTCAGTCTTGTCGGGGTTGAGTTGAAGCCTGTTCCTCCCCATCCAGACCCGAACCGCTTCCAGGCAACGGGACATCACGTCAAGGGCATCACTGGGGTGGTTTGGGGTCGAAATAAAAAGCTGGGTATCATCAGCGTACTGATGATACCCAACTCCAAAACCACAAATGATCTCACCCAGCGGTTTCATGTAGATGTTGAACAGGAGAGGCGAGAGGACTGACCCCTGAGGAACTCCACAAACGAGTGGCCTCGAGGTCGACCTCTGCCCCCCTGCCAACACCAACTGCGAACGTCCCAGGACATAGGAGGAGAACCACTGAAAAACTGTGCCTCCCAATCCCCTGAGACGCCGCAGCAGGATACCATGGTCGATGGTATCGAAAGCCGCTGAGAGGTCTAATAGGACTAGGACAGAGGAATATCCCCTGTCCCGAGCCCTCCAGAGATCATTCACCAGAGCGACCAATGCCGTCTCCGTGCTATACCCGGGCCTGAAACCCAATTGGTACGAGTCTAGATAATCCGCTTCATCCAGAACCAGAGGGAGCTGATGCGCCACCACACTCTCAACAACCTTCGCAAGAAAGCGAAGGTTGGAGACCGGATGAAAGTTATTTAACACAGTTGGGTCCAAGGAAGGCTTCTTGAGGAGAGGTCTCACCACCGCCTCCTTCAAGACGGCGGGGAAACTGCCCTCACTCAAAGAGGCAGATATAACCGCCTGGAACCAGCCTCGTGTCCCCTCCCGAGTAGTTGATAGCAGGCATAATAGACAGGATCTGAGATTTCCCATGCAGAGTGGTAGATTAAGGTATCCCCAAGCAACACTCCACCCCATAGTCCTGGCCAGTATGGGATGGCCAATCCCTAGGTGTTAGGTCCATCGTGGGAAAAGGGGAGATAACATTGGCCCATCTCCAGTTCATGCAGCGATGGTCAGCACCTTCCTCTGAGCATGTAGAAATAAACCAGGCACTGAGGATACATTCCTTATTTCCTCCCTTGTTCTAGCTGACAGTTTAGGGAGATAAATTTCAGAGAGAGAGATAACGCAGGAAGCAAATTGTTGCATTGTAGCGAGTAGCAGACACAGAGGTAATAAACGAAAGCAAAAGGTTACATTGTAGCAGATAGAGGAAGCAGAGGCAATAAACCCATGGACACATTCCCCCCTCCCCTTTGGGAGTATGGCAGAACCCAGGGAGAGGTGAGATTTGATTTGGGTCAGAGGGGATAGATAGAAATGAAATAGGAATGGGTTCTGTATGGTACTGGGCTCCACCCCACAGTAGGAAACAAATGCAGAGGTTTTTGGGATTCACAAACTTCTGTCGGCAAATAGAATAGAACAAAATAGAATAAAATAGAATAAGAATAGAAATAAAATAGAAATAGAAATAGAATAGAAATAGAATAGAGCTGGAAGGGACCTTGGAGGATTTCTAATCAACCCCCCTGCTCAAGCAGGAGAACCTATACCATCACAGACAGGTGAATATGTAGTCTCTTCTTAAAAATCTCCAGTGATGCAGCACCCACAATTTCAGGGAGTAAGCTGTTCCACTGGTTAATTTTCCTCACTGTCAGGAAGTTTCTCCTTAATTCCAGGTTGCTTCTCTCTTTGATCAGTTTCCAACCATACTTTCTTGTCCTGCCCTCTGCTGCTTTGGTGAACAAACTGGCCCCCTCTGCCTTGTGGCAGCCCCTCAAATACTGGAATATTGCTATCATGTCTCCCCTATTTCTTCTTTTCTCACTAGCCAAACCCAAGTCACATAGCCATTCTTTGTATGTTTTAGTCTCCACACCTTTGATCATCTTAGTTGCTCTTCTCTGAATTTTTTCCAAACTCTCAACATGGTTTTTGTGATATGCTTCATTCATCTCCTCGTTCGCACAAATAGCCCTCCCCATCACAAACTTGCTAAAAAAAGGGGGGGATGTGCATGGCCAGCCAGCCACTCCAATAGACAATGGAACGTCAAGCGGCATTTGAGAAACTTAAATGCCTGTTTGCGGTCGAGCCAGTCCTAAAACACTCAGACCTGAATGCTCCTTTTGTCAGTCAAGCCAATACCAATGATGTGGCTGTGGGGGCAGTCCTCCTACAAAGAAACCAGGAAGGGGCCCTGCAATCATGGGCCTATGCATTCAAAAAACTCACCATGCTGTTTGGGAAAAAGAGGCATACATAGTGGGATGGGCATTGCTTATATAGAGACATTTCCTGGAGTGGGCCAAGGCTCCTTTTGAGGTTTGGATAGACCACAAAAATCTAGAGGCCCTAAAAAATCCCCCAAAAGCTGTTGCCCAAACAAGTCCGATGGGCACAATACTGTAATTGCTTCAATTTCACTCTGAAATACCTCCAGGTGGAAAAAACTTCCTAGCTGATACAGTATCTAGAATGCCTCAGTATAATAGCTCTAAGCCAGAAATAATCAGGCCAGTCATCCCTTCCCACCAACTAGCAGCATCAGTAACCATCAGGGCACAAACAGCAATAGCACTTAGACTTATATACCACTTCACAGTACTTTACAGCCCTCTCTAAGCTGTTTACAGAGTCAGCATATTACCCCCAACAACTTGGTTCCTCATTTTACTGACCTGGGAAGGATGGAAGGCTGAGTCAACCTTGAGCCCAGTGAGACTTAAACTGCCAAATTGCTGTCAGCCGGCAGTCAACCGAAGGATCTTGCAGGGCTGCATTTTATCCACTGAACCACTAGGCAAAAGCAAAAGCCCTAACAACAACCCGCCTAGACCCTGATGGTCCCAAGGGGTTGGAAGAAAAGAGGAATGGGAAGAGAAACCTCAGGGGGTGACATTCACCCACAGTGGCAGGGACAGCCGCTGATGCAGAAGCAAGCCAAGCTAGAAGGGCTAGAGGAAGAAAGTGATGAGAAGTGTGGAAAAAACATCCAGGTGGACTGATGATGGAACAGGCCATAAAGTTCATGTGGGGGGGTCTTCGAGAATCTCAAGGTGCTGAAACCCTGGTTTGAATGGGGCAACCCGATGCGCATCCACCCCCCACCATAGCTGTGGGGATAGAACATCCATCACCTCAGCCAGCCCAATGGAAGTGGCCGCCACTACCCCAGCATCAGCTGAGTGCTGGTACCTTCAGATTTTATTCCATTCTCCATTTCACATAAAAGGCAAACTGATGTAACTAGGCATATATTCATTAAAAGGCACCAGTAAGTTTAATCTCAAATACTCAATCACATCTTTTTTTCCACAGATTTTAACAAAATACTATTAGGTAAAATGTGAGGTACTAGTACCATTCTATAAAGCCTTAGTAAGGCCACACCTAGAATACTGCATCCAGTTTTGGTGACCACGCTATTAAAAAATGTTGAGACTCTAGAAAGAGTGCAGACTCTAGAAAGACTGGAGGCTAAAACATATGAAGAACAGTTGCAGGAACTGAGCATGGCTAGTCTAGTGAACAGAAGGACCAGGGGAGACATGATAGCAGTGTTCCAATATTTGAGGGGCTGGCACAAAGATGAAGGGGTCAACTTATTTTCCAAAGCCACCCAAAGGCCAGACAAGGAACAATAGATGGAAACTGATCAAGGAGAGATTTAATCTAGAACTGAGGAGAAATGTTCTGACAGTAAGAACAGTCAACCAATGGAACCGCTTGCCTTCAGAAGTTGTAGGTGCTTCATCACTGGAGGCTTTCAAGAAGAATCTGGACAGTTACTTGTCAGAAATGATGTAGGTCTCCTGCTTGAGCAGAGGGTTGGACTAGATGACCTACAAGGTCCCTTCCAACTCTGTTATTCTAAGTTCTAAAACAGTGGTTGTGAGAAGTGAAATACAGAGACAAGGTACACACCTACTCCTCATAAACATCTACTTAAATTTTGTCTATATGAAACTTAATAGGACAAATGTTCTTGCTTAATTTCAATATAAAACTTGTGCAAAGGATATAGTAATAAGGGTGTTTTTTTAAAGTGCTATTTGAAGGTATTGGTATTATTGTTATAAATAATAACTTTTAACATTGATAGTGGCTTCATTTATGCAATTGCCCCCTGGGAATTGGTATGCATAATACATTTATTTATATTTCAGGCTTGCAGATCTAGAGAACAACTTCATGATCTCTTAATTTTATGTTTTATTTATTAAACCAATTTATATAGCTACCTGTCTCATAAACAAGTGACTCTGGGCAACATACAACAGAGGTAAAAACAATTAATAATATCACTAATGATAAAGCCACGATTGCTTTATATTAATTTGGTGTATATTATATGTTGTGATTTAAGGATACAACAAATGCTTTGCAAGAACCAAGGTCTCCCTTAAATAGAATTCTCTGAGAAACCCACTGAATATCACAAATTAAGTTGGTTTCTTCCAATTGAATATTGAAGATGCTAAAAGGGATTATTGATTAAAAAAATTGTAGGTAATCAATTTGAAATTAGCCAATGGCCATCTACACATAAGTGTCTATCTCAGGGATGGGCAATTAATTTTCCCAAGGGGCCACATGCAAAACTGGGACAGTTTTGAATCAAGAGGATCACCATCACGGGCCAGACACCAAGGGCCAAATGTGGCCTGCAGGTCGTAGAATGCCCAGGTCTCGTCTGTATTTACCCACTGTCATAATATTCTAACATGCTCAGTGGAGAATATAAGACACTTTTATCTAGTTTGTTTCTTACATGGCAACAAGAGTTGATCTTATGCTGATGATACTCGCCTTTACCCCATGCAACTGGGCAAGAAGAGAAGTTGGAAGGGTCGTATGGAAAAAGAAAGTTGAGATCCATCTCTCTGCAAAACAGCGATACTATTTATCCAGAGATCATTGAGCATTTGGCCTGCTCCAATGCTAGACATCACCCTGTCAACAAAAGTGCGTATAGTCAAGGCTATGGTCTTCCCAGTTGCAATGTATGGCAGTGAAAGCTGGACCATAAGAAAGGCTGAGCGCCAAAGAATTGAAGCCTTTGAACTATGGTGCTGGAGAAGACTCTGCGAGTTCCTTGGACTGCAAGGCGATCAAACCGGTCAGTCCTAGAGGAGATCAACCCTGACTGCTCTTTAGAAGGCCAGATCCTGAAGCTAAAACTCAAATACTTTGGCCACCTAATGAGAAGGAAGGACTCACTGGAGAAGAGCCTAATGCTGGGAAAGATTGAGGGCAATAGAAGAAGGGGACGACAGAGAATGAGGTGGCTGGATGGAGTCACTGAAGCAGTAGGTGTGAGCTTAGATGGACTCCAGAAGATGGTAGGGGACAGGAAGGCCTGGAGGAACATTGTCCATAGGGTCGGGATGGGTCGGACACGACTTCGCAACTAACAACAACAAATGCTAGTTCTGGACAGGGAGGCAGTTTCTTTGAAAGAACATTGATTGGTTCGGGGTCCTCTTACTCACAGTTAATGCTAGCCATGCAGGCGGAGGATGTGATGGCAGCAGCCGGGGGGGGGGGGGGAGAAGGATTTCAATAGTCTGCCAATTGCAGCCCTTCTTGGAACACAATGCACTGGAACAGTTATTCACATATTTACAACCGTACATATTAACTGCTGTAGTATATTTCACAATGGACTACTTTGGTACACTACCTAAATCTATAAAACTCATGGGCAGGAGCCACCAGTGTCATGTACCTAGTAGCCTTCAAACTACAATTCAGAGTGCTGCTTTTAATCTGTAAAACCCTAACTAGCTTGGCATCTAGCAATTTAGATCATTGCTTCCGCCAAGGAGAATCCATTAATCTATTGTCGAATGCTCAAAGAAAGATATTGAGATTTCCCCTTAATGAAACAGAGGTGGGAATCTGGGATGTGTTGTTTTTCATGCTATGACCTGCATAGTTATGGAAGACCTTGTCTTGAGGTCCAAATAATGGTCTTGCTTATATATACTTATATATACAGGAGGTCAGTCAAGACTGTAATTTTTGTAGAGACTTTGAGGTTAATTATAATGCCCTGGTCTGGCAGAGGTGTTTTATTTGGGAACTTATGTTGTTGTTATTGGTTTTATGTATTTTATGCATTTGTAAACCAGTGATAACTGGGCAGGAGTCAGTGGTCTAAAACAGAGCACCCCAATCTTTCTGGGTTGGTGGCCCAGAGGGAAAGGGAGGAGCAGGGAAATGCACGTGTGCTCATGCGCAAATGGGGCTGCTAGTGCCTGCACAGCAGTGGTAGCACGAACATGTATGTGCACTTGCCAGCCATTCACATGGCCCAGTGGCCAACTGGGCCACGGACTACAGGTTGCACACCCCTGATCTAAAGAAACAGGAAAGAGAGAGGGGGAGAGGAGGTTACAGGAGGAGTTTAGAATTCAGGCTTGAAAATGTCTTGTTGGAATAAGGTAGAAATTATTAAGAGACAATTCCATGCCCTTATAAATTGGGTGATGCTGGACTCCAGAGGTTTCTTTGCTCTGTAATCATAATGTGGGTTTTGTTGAACTTTCATTGGTTGAACTTTCATTGGTTAACAAAATACTGTATTAATAGCATTTGCAAAATAACATTAAGTTTGTGTATGAGGGTGAGCCTGACTTAATACACTATACTCAAAGGAAGTCTCCCTTTGTTGTGCAGTTATGGGCCAATTTTTTTCATTTCCCTGTCAGTAAAGAAAATGAATGGCGAGTAGGACAGGAATATTTTCATTTGATGGATCTGTCTACAGATTATTGTTTTCTTTGAAGTACAAAAAGATCAGTTTACATTCCAATTCCAAAGAAAGGCAGTGCCAAGGAATGATCAAACTATCGCACCATTGCACTCATTTCACATGCTAGTAAAGTTATGCTTAAAATCCTACAAGCTAGGACTTCCGGTGGTGACGCGACGCCGAAGACAGCCGTTTTTGGGCTGCCCGCTCCGCAGCTGTGTTTTTCCATCGTAAACAGCGCCGATCAGCTGTTTAGATGGATTTGAAGCCCCCTCCTCGGGAGAAGAGGAGGGGGTGAGGCCCCAGGTAGGGGTTGAGCTCTCCGGGGCCGCCTGAGCTGAGAGTTTGGGCGGCTGAAGGATTGAGCCCCCCCGAAGCCTGGGTTGCTCCGAGCTGCGCAGCGCCCCTGCTCCGGGATTTATGGAGCAGAGCCAGGCGTTAGCAACCACCCCTGCCAAAAGGAAATACTTTTGATTGTCAAGATGCAGGCAGAGCGGTACAGGAGGTCAAGGTGATGTGGACTCTTATCTTTACTCTCTAGCTCAATGGATTTTATAGCTTTAAAGTGAAAGTGCGCAATAAGTGAAAGTGGGGGAACATGGCGGCTAAAACTTCTAAAGTTCTTCGGAGTGCGGGGTCTTCCCTGGTGCAACAGACCTCATTGCAAGCTTTGCTTCCTCCTGCACCTCCTCCGGCATTGACGCTTAAGGATTTACAAGATGCTCTTGGAAAGCATTCACAATTGATGTCTGACATGATGGATGAAAAGTTGAAAAAGCTGGAGGAGAAAATGGAGGAGAAAATGGAGAAATTGGAGAAGAAGATGGAAGAGAAGTTTAGAGCAATGAGGGTGGACATGTTGTCTATGATTGAATCTGTAGCTGTATGTGTGCAACAGCTGGATGTAAAAGTGAAGGATCTCAGTCAAAAGAACTCTATATTAGAAGCAAAGGTATTAGAAAATGAAAATATAAGGGATAAAATGGACGGAGAATTGAGTCTTGTTCAGTATCATCAGATGCAGTATGCTATTAGAATCAGGGGTTTAAAGGAGAATTGTAAAGAAGATTTAAAGCAGCTGATTTCTGAGGCTCTGGAAGGGGTATTGGGCCAGCCAGCATCTGAAATTGAGGGAAATATGGACAAAATTTTTCGTGTAAATTCATGGATTGCAAGACAGAGGAAGTTACCCAGAGATGTGGTGGTTTATTTTACAAAGAGAGTAATTAGAGATGAAGTCATTCAAGCTGCTTATGATACTAAACTGGTAGTGGCTGAGCAAGAAGTCTTGGTTTTAAAAGAGATTCCTCCGAAGATTTTAAGGAGAAGGAAAGATTTTGCATTTCTACAGTAGTACAGGAACTTAAGAAATGTGATATTAAGTTTAGATGGGAGATTCCAGTTGGACTGGTGGTGACGCATGAAGGTAAAAGACATCGTCTGGTTACTGTGGCCCAGGCATGTGATTTTTATAGCAATGTGTTAAAAGCAACCCCCCTATCATTTTTGGAAGCTGTAAAGGGATACGGCGAGGGAAAGCTTCAAGATGTTGCAGATAGACAGATAGAGGACAATGGTGTTGGAGGGGATCAAGATACAGTTTCATCGGATGTTGCAGGAGGCCAGAGGATGACGCGTGCCGCCCTAAGAAGAGCGAGACGAGAGCAAGAGCAAGACCAGCAGAAAGTTATGGAATCTCCAAAGTGTACTTACAGTGAAGCTGTGGGAGGGGCGCGGTCCAAAGAAGTTTTGGGGGTCATGACAGACGTGCTCCAAAAGCTTTGGAGCGTTAAGATTGGTGATTAAATTTTTAAATTAGAATGTCAATGGATTAAATTTATCATAGAGGAGAAAGAAAGTTTTTTTTTAATATTTAACACAATTTAAGATTGATGTTATTTGCTTGTTAGAAAAGTATATTAGGGTTATGGACTAAAAGTATGTGTTGAACTAAGAATGGGTATGCAAGCTCCTAATTAACAACAAGTTGTCTTACAGACTGCTTAAACCTTTTTTTTTACTCTTTTTACTGTATTTGAACTCAAGGATGATTTGGATCTGCGAGACATTTGGCATGATACATGCAAGAACTATTTTTGATCATAGTTTAGTTTGGTTGGAGATTATTAAGGTTAATAGAGATAGGCGCTTTTGGCGCGTAACTGAGAATTTGTTTAGAAATTAGAGAAAGGTTGGAGAATGTAAATAGTAGGTGAAAGTTTTTTTTTTCGTTTTTTTTTGAAATTAATATGAATAAGGACTGGGATTAAGAAAATCTATTCTGAGTAAAGCTCTTTTTCTGTTTTCCTCTTTTTCTTTTTTACTTCATTTGTAATATTAATATTGTTTGTATTCATTTTATATGAGCTAGAGGGAGATAGAATTAATAGTTTATTGCTGATAACATAGGGGTGCTTATGTTTGTTTTTTGATTTTATACCCTGTATTTAGCTCTGGGAAGTCGGGGGGGGGGGGAGGAGGGATTGGGGGAGAGGGATAGGGAGGGTTAGGTAGGGGTGGGGGAGGGGGGATTAAAGTCAAAATGTATTGTAAAACTTTTTAAATAATAAAAATCCTACAAGCTAGACTCAGGCAGTATGTGGATCGAGAACTACCAGAAGTACAGGCAGGATTTTGAAGAGGCAGAGGAACTACAGATCAAATTGCCAACATACGCTGGATCATGGAGAAAGCTAGGGAGTTCCAGAAAAACATCTGCTTCTGCTTCATTGACTATGCTAAAGCTTTTGATTGTGTGGATCACAACAAACTGTGGCAAGTTGTTAAAGAGATGGGAGTACCAGACTATCTTATTTGTCTCTTGGGAAACCTATATGTGGGTCAAGAAGCAACAGTGAGAACTGGACACGGAACCACTGATTGGTTCAAAATTGGGAAAGGAGTCTGGCAAGGTTGTACACTGTCGCCTTGCCTATTTAACTTATATGCAGAGCACATCATGAGAAAGGCAGGGCTAGATGAATCAAAAGTTGGAATTAAGATTGCCAGGAGAAATATCAACAACCTAAGATATGCAGATGATACCACTCTAATGGCAGAAAGTGAAGAGGAACTAAAGAGCCTCTTGTTGGGGGTGAAGAAGGAGAATGCAAAAGTTGGGTTGAAACTTAACATTAAGAAAACAAAGATCATGGCATCCGGCCCTCTCAATTCCTGGCAAATAGATAGGGAAGAAATGCAGGTAGTGACAGTTTTCCTGGGCTCCAAGATCACCGCAGATGGGGACTGCAGCCAAGAAATTAAGACGCTTGCTCCTTGGGAGGAAAGCCATGGCAAATCTAGACAGAACACTAAAAAGCAGAGACATCACCCTGTCAACAAAAGTGCGTATAGTCAAGGCTATGGTCTTCCCAGTTGCAATGTATGACTGTGAAAGTTGGACCATAAGAAAGGCTGAGCGCCAAAGAATTGAAGCCTTTGAACTATGGTGCTGGAGAGCAACTATGGTGCTACAAGTCCCTTGGACTGCAAGGCGATCAAACCGGTCAGTCCTAGAGGAGATCAACCCTGACTGCTCTTTAGAAGGCCAGATCCTGAAGTTGAAACTCAAATACTTTGGCCACCTAATGAGAAGAAAGGACTCACTGGAGAAGAGCCTAATGCTGGGAAAGATTGAGGGCAATAGAAGAAAGAGACAACAGAGAATGAGGTGGCTGGATGGAGTCACTGAAGCAGTAGGCGTGAGCTTAAATGGACTCCAGAAGATGGTAGAGGACAGGAAGGCCTGGAGGAACGTTGTCCATAGGGTCGCGATGGGTCGGACACGACTTCGCAACTAACAACAACACAAAACTATGGAGGTTAACACTTTTAAGCTACTTTTTTTTATTAAAGAGTTTTACAAAAACAAAATTTTACAATATATCCCCAAATCCCTCCCACCCCAAACCCCCCCCACTCCCCCCCCACTTCCCAGAGCTAAATACAGGATTATAGTTACAATAATCATATTCTAAATAAAAATTATGCATAATATACAATTAACCAAATTCATAATGTGCTTTAACTCCCCTTTAACATAACTACAAACAAAGTAGCAATAACAATATCCCACTAAAATCTACTCATAAGCTAAATGGAACTTTTTAGTCCCATATTTGTTCTGAATATAATTTATCCATCTCCTCCAAACTGAAATATATCTTTCCTGTGAATGATCTTTCAAATAAGCAGAAATCTTAGACATTTCTGCAAGATTCGAAACTTTAAACACCCATTCTTCTATAGTGGGCAATCTATCCTTCTTCCAATATTATCCCACCAGTAACCGTGCTGCTGTTATCATGTTCAACATCAAGTTAGTTTCTTTAACATCACAATCTACAACAATACCCAATAAAAACAATTGCGGAGAAAACTTTATCTTTCTCTTAAAAATATTTTGAATGTTGCACCAAATTTTGATCCAAAAAGCTTTTATATTTCTACAAGTCCACCACATGTGAAAATAGGTAGCTTCTAAACTACCACATCTCCAACATTTAGACTGTAAATTAGGATACATGTTGGACAACTTCTTGGGATCCAGATGCCATCTATAAAACATTTTATAAAAATTTTCTCTTAAGTTTTGAGCCTGAGTAAATTTAACATTCCTAACCCAAATTATCTCCCAGGTGTCCAACAAAATTGGTTCCTGAATATTTTGTGACCACTTTATCATACAGTCTTTAACCAGTTCCGTTTCCGAATCCAATTCAATTAAAACATTATATATCCTCTTTATATGTGCACAATTTAAATCTCTAACTTTTTTTTACTAAATTTTGATCTGTAATTGTGATGCCAACCTTTTGATCTGACTTCCACCTAGCTTTCAATTGGGTATATTGAAACCAAGAGTAACTTATATTTTCTTGTCTTAACTCCTCTAATGATTTAAGTTGCCAATCAGTCCCTTGCAATCTAAGTAGTTCCTTATAAGAAACCATATCCATACTCACTCCCATAGATACGCCCTCTATCGTGTGTCCAGGAATTCCCCAAATCGGTATTTTATAATTTAACTTACAATAATACTTTTTCCAGACACGCAATAAAGCACTTCTAAGAATATGGGATTTAAAAGCCCTGTCCACCTTCTTATCGTAAAGCAAATATGCATGCCAAACCACCCCAAACCACCCCAGTGATGCCCTCGACGTGATGTCCCGTTGCCTGGAGGCGGTTCGGGTCTGGATGGGGAGGAACAGACTTCAGCTCAACCCTGACAAGACTGAGTGGCTGTGCATTCCGGCATCCCGGGACATTCAAAATATTCCATCTCTTTCTATGGGGGGGTGAGCTTTTACCCCCCGTAGATAGGGCTCGCAACTTGGGAGTCCTCCTAGATTCACGGCTTACTCTGGAAGACCATATAGTGGCCGTGACTAGGGGGGCTTTCGCCCAGGTTCGCCTGGTGCGCCAGTTGCAGCCCTATCTAGACCGGGATGCCCTGTGTACGGTCACTCATGCGCTCGTGACCTCTCGTCTGGACTATTGCAATGCTCTTTACATGGGGCTTCCCTTGAAGACCACTCGGAGGCTCCAACTGGTACAGAATGCGGCCGCGAGAGTTGTCTTGGGAGTTTCCCGGTACTCCCATGTTACACCTTTGCTCCGTGAGCTACATTGGTTACCAGTTGTCTTCCGGGTGAGGTTCAAGGTTCTAGTTATGGTCTTTAAGTCCCTACATGGCATGGGTCCGGAGTACCTTGGGGACCACCTGCTGCCGGCGTCAACTTCCCTCTGCCCTGTGCGTTCCCACAGAGAGGGCCTCCTCAGGGTGCCTCTGGTCAGAGAATGTCGGCTGGCGGCCCCCAGGGGGAGGGCCTTCTCTGTGGGCGCTCCGGCCTTATGGAACCAGCTGCCGGTCAAGCTCTGGATGGCACCGGACCTTCACTCCTTCTGACGCGGTCTGAAGACCCACTTATTCGAACAAGCTGGCCTGGCCTGATGGGGGGATTTTAGGGTTTTTAATTGGTTTTTATACTGTATTGTTTTATTGGGCGATTATTTAATTCTCTTTTTAATTTTTGTATTTGTTATTTATATGTGCCCTGTTCACCGCCCTGAGTCCCTCGGGAGAAGGTATAAATTTAATAAATAATAATAATAATAATAATAATAATAATAATAATAATAATAATAATAATAATAATAATATACCAAATCCCATCCCTCAGGGTGACTTCAACCTGCCATCACTGGGGGGGTCGTCGGAGTTAGCTCGGGAGTTCATGGCTTCCATGACAGCCATGGACCTGACCCAGGTTATTGAGGGCCCTACTCACGAGGGGGATCATACTCTCGACCTGGTGTTCCTGTCTGGACAGTGGTTGGATGATCTGGGAGGGGGTTCTCCGTCCATCACCCCTCTGTCATGGTCAGATCATCACCTCCTGAAACTGGTTTTCCGTCATGCCATCCCCCGCCGCTGGGCGGCGGAACCGACCAGGTGGTTCCGCCCCAGGCGCCTAATGGACCCGGACCGGTTCCAGAGGGCGCTTGGGCCGATACCTATCACCCTTACCCACAGCCCAGTCGATGCTCTGGTGGAGGCCTGGGAAACGGCTGCCACCAGGGCACTCGACTGTGTTGTACCCATGCGACCTCTGACTCGGCGCAGATCCCGCTGGGCTCCATGGTTCTCTGTGGAGCTCCGGGAGATGAAGCGTCGGAGACGAGGTCTAGAGAGCGGTTGGAGATCCAGCCGATCCGAATCCGACCGATTGCAGTTAAGAACCTTTATAAGGTCTTATCTTGCGGCGATAAGGACGGCGAAGTCTAACTACTTTGCCGCCCTTATCGCGTCCGCAGATAATCGCCCGGCCGCCCTGTTTAGGGTGACTCGCTCCCTCCTTAACCAGGAGGTGAGGGAGGATCCCTTGCAGGGACGAGCCGAGGAGTTCAGTCATCATCTGACGGACAAAATTGCTCGGATCCGGACCGGCTTGGACTCTGACTGGGCAGAGTCTGATGTGGAGGAATCAGGCGGTCTTGAGCATGTTATCTGGACTGAGTTCGACCCTGCTTCCCCTGATGATGTGGACAGGATCATGGGGAGACTGAGCTCCACCACCTGTTTGTTGGATCCGTGCCCCTCCTGGCTAGCTTATGCGGCTCGGGAGGGAACACGAGGCTGGTTCCATGCAGTAATAACTGCTTCTTTGAAGGAGGGTGTCTTCCCTGCCGCCTTGAAGGAGGCGGTGGTGAGACCCCTCCTCAAGAAGCCTGCTTTGGACCCGGCTGTTTTAAACAACTATCGTCCAGTCTCCAACCTTCGCTTTCTGGCGAAGGTTGTTGAGAGTGTGGTGGCGCATCAGCTCCCTCTGTTCCTGGAGGAAACTGATTATCTGGACCCGTACCAATCGGGCTTCAGGCCCGGACACAGCACGGAGATGGCATTGGTCGCGCTGGTGAATGATCTCTGGAGGGCTAGGGACAGGGGTTGCTCCTCTGTCCTGGTCCTATTAGATCTCTCAGCGGCTTTCGATACCATCGACCATGGTATCCTGCTGCGGCGTCTCAGGGGGTTGGGAGTGGGAGGCACCGTTCTACGGTGGTTCTCCTCCTACCTCCAGGGCCGCTCGCAGTCGGTGTTGACAGGAGGGCAGAGATCCGCCCCGAGGTCTCTCATTTTTGGAGTCCCTCAGGGGTCGGTTCTCTCGCCTCTCCTGTTCAACATCTATATGAAGCCGCTGGGCGAGATCATTCGTGGTTTTGGGGTGGGGTATCACCAGTACGCTGATGATACCCAACTTTTTCTTTCCACCCCGAACCAACCCAGTGATGCCCTCTCCGTGATGTCCCGGTGCCTGGAGGCGGTTCAGGTCTGGATGGGGAGAAACAGGCTTCGTCTCAATCCCGCCAAGACTGAGTGGCTGTGCATATCGGCGTCTCGGGTTAACCAAGTTATTCCACCTCTAACGATGGGGGGTGAGGTGTTACCCCCTGTTGATAGGGCTCGCAACTTGGGCGTCCTCCTGGATTCACGGCTCAATTTTGAAGATCACATAGGAGCTGTGACCAGGGGGGCTTTTGCACAGGTTCGCCTGGTGCGCCAGTTGCGTCCCTATCTGGACCGAGACGCCCTACGCACAGTCACTCATGCGCTTGTGACCTCCCGTTTGGACTACTGTAACGCTCTCTACATGGGGCTGCCCTTGAAGACCCCTCGGAGGCTTCAACTGGTGCAGAATGCGGCCGCGCGAGTTGAAATGGGGGTTTCCCGATACTCCCATGTAACACCTCTACTCCGCGAGCTGCATTGGCTTCCGGTTGCCCTCCGGGTGAAATTCAAGGTGCTGGTTATTACCTATAAAGCCCTACATGGCCTGGGTCCGGGTTATTTGAGGGAACACCTGCTGCCGGCATCAAACGCCCTTCGCCCAGTGCGCTCCCACAGGGAGGGTCTGCTCAGGGTTCCGCCGGTGAGAGATTGCCGGCGGGTGACACCCAGGGATAGGGCCTTCTCAGTGGGAGCGCCTGCCCTCTGGAACCAGCTGCCGGTGGAGCTGAGGACTGCTCCCGACCTCCGATCATTCCGCCGGGGCCTGAAGACCTGGCTCTTTGAGCTCTCGGGCCCAGGCTGAGGAGAAAATTTTAACTGGGGTTTTTAGTGTACAGGGTGAATTTAATACTTTTTAACTGGTTTTAACTTTTGTATGTTTTGATTTTTAATTCCCTGTAAACCGCCCTGAGTCCTCAGGGAAAGGGCGGTATACAAATGCAACTAAATAAAATAAATAAATAAATAAGATGAAGTATTCTCTTGTTAGTTAAATTAAGCCAATCACTAACCCACGTCAAGGCAACCGCATCATAGTACAATTTCAAATTCGGCGCCTTGAGTCCCCCTCTTTCCCTGGCATCTTGTAAAATCTTAAATTTAACTCTTGGTTTTTTCCCCGCCCAAATAAATTTGTTAATACCCTTCTGCCATTGATCAAGGTTGGCATCCTTTTTCAATATAGGTATCATTTGAAACAAAAAGAGAAACTTTGGTAGAACATTCATTTTAACAACTGCAATTCTTCCCAGTAATGATAATTGTAATTTTTTCCAATTATTTAAGTCCCTTTGTACCTTCAACCATAGTGTTTCATAATTATTCTTACACAATTTTACATTTGAGGCTGCAATATATACTCCTAAATATTTAACCTTCTTCACTATTTCAAAACCTGTTAATTTAGATAACATATCCCTTTCACTCATAGATAAGTTCTTAGATAATATCTTAGTCTTATTACTATTCACCTTAAACCCAGAAACCTTACCATACTGAGTTATAATTTCCATCAAATCTATAACCGACTGTAACGGTTGGGATACTGTCACAACCAAGTCATCAGCAAAAGCTCTCAGTCTATAATCATTCTGTTTTATTTTAATTCCCTTTATCATAGAGGACTCTCGAATTTTGATTAATAAAATCTCTAATGTTAAAACAAACAATAATGGTGATAGGGGGCAACTTTTAAGCTACTTTTAATGTGTTTTCTAGTACTGTACTATGTTGTCAATTATGCTTTTTCTCTTGGTCTCATATTGTATGTACGTGTGTGTATGAGTGTGCCTGCACATGCATATTTAGAGAACATGGATGCACAGATTCATAGAACACATTCTTTCTCTGTTATATGAGGGAGAGAATAAAATATTGAGAAACAGCCTACTGTGCAATTGTAATATACTTGGATAAAATCAAAGAAAATATTAAAGATGCACACCATGGGTTTCTTCACACTGTATTCTTTAATAAAGAAATAATTGCTGTGTAGCAGAATGCATGTATATCATAATGTATGCATTGTAAAGATTAGGATATATGTTTTTCTCATTTCTCAAATATAGAAACCAGGTGATTGGTAAGAGCAATAAATATTTAATTGTTTTGATATTTTCTAATGTTTAAAGTTGGGCATTAATGTTTTCTGCTGGACTGAATTTGGCACAAAATCCATGTGATTTGCTAAGAACAGAAGTAATGTAGAGGTTCCTTCCTGTCCATGTCTTGCATTGCTGGAACAAGTAAATGAGAAAGATCTTGCTTTGCTGGATATTTTTAAATGTGTTTTTTAATGTCTATTTTGTTCGGTATAACTTTCTCTTGATACTGCATTAGCTGTCATAAATATTCTGGATGTCATAAACCTTAAAGCTGGGAAAGCCAAGAGTTTTCTACATGCAAACCAAGAAATGAGGAAAGCAAAATATTTTCTGTTTATCTTCATATTACTACATAAAATGACATGCACTGTGCTATTTCAGTTAGCAAAATTTATATTGCTATTTTCCCCAAAACAAGGGGGGGGGAAAGAACAAAAGAAACTCATGGACATTCTACTTGCCGCATCTTGATGTAATTTAGTCAACATGAATTGGATGCCAGGGTTGTGGTGGGAATTGCTACCATGTTTGTTATGAGTTATTCCCAACCTGGAGATACTGATATGGTGCTGTGAAGAATCAAAGCTAAAATTGTATGGAGAAAATATAACTGTCTTCAGTATGGAG
Organism: Vipera berus; assembly: GCF_964194415.1. Classification (NCBI taxonomy): domain Eukaryota; kingdom Metazoa; phylum Chordata; class Lepidosauria; order Squamata; family Viperidae; genus Vipera; species Vipera berus. Next base: position 182,974,177 of record NC_138202.1, on the reverse strand, counting down.
AAATAAATAAGTATAATTTAATAATTATGTAGATTTTTCCTTAGAATGGAATGGACTCATCCTTTGAATTGTCAGGATGAATCATCTTCCTTTTCATTTTGTTGTTTTTGAAAAGTACAAATAATTGAGATTAGCTCAACATTAACAATTGAGAACATGTATTAGCAGTTTTTTCATGTGAGAGGGCATATCAGCAATTGTGTGAAACAGTGCAAAATCAAATTAAATTTGATACTGTGAATAGTGTGATTCATTCATAGCACAGCACTGGATAGTGCTTTATCCATTGGATAAAGTGTGTCCTGTGTCCTCCGTTTACTTAGTTGATGTTGTCAAGACACAGAAAAAGAAATAGGTATAGGTTTAATGTAAACTATGGTAAAATTTATTTTCTGTCTCCTAAAGACCTAAAGAACTTTACCACTGTCCTGAAAGTTACTAACAGCTATGGAATTTTAACAGGAAACTTAAATTATACTTATGGGGATGTTGGATTAGAATTGGAGTCAGTTATTTTCTGTCTTACCTCATAAGTCAATTAAAATAGAAAATCTAGGACAATTTTGTTTTTGCTAATCATTGTGCAGCTCCAGGCAGCCTAAACCAGCATAGCCAATGAGGACATGGTGCGACAACTGTAAAAATATGCACAAAACTTGATTGACATTTCTTTTGGTTATTTTTAGCAGGTTTAAGAAAATAAAGTGACAGTTTGATAGATTTTAAAAAGCCTGTAGTGAGGGAAATTATTTTCTATAATATTATATTCTATAACTAGGCATCCAATGTTACAACCAGAGAATTATGTTTCTTGATTTAAGTTATATACACAAATATCTGCTTCTAATTTGCATATGTTATAACAAGGAAGAACAGAAGAAGAGTTTCATGAGAGGAAGTGAACAGAAAGGAAAAGAAAAGGAAGAAAGAATAATGACAAAAAAACCCTTTGTTTTGGCAGGAACCCATAGTTCAGTTAGTTCAGGAGTGAAAAGGTAATCTCCTGAACAGTTACCAATTACAAGGAGTATATCCTGAGTACCATTCATTGGGTGAGAATGAATTATCTATTTTCTGCTAAGTAAGTAAACATTATAGAAAGAATATAAGGTAGTCAGTTTTCCTGGAGAAGACTCACTGAAGGAATGATCAGAGAGAGCTATCAGGAGTTTGCAAAGGAATTTAAAGAATAATTGAGGTCAACCCCTAAATAATAGTATGTACTGACTAACTTGAGAACCAGATAAGGGAATGAGAAAATAAATAAATAAATTCCACTTGATATAAACATGATGAGGCATGTTGCAGGACTATGCACTCAGGACTTGCAATACTTCTAACATGTTTGTCTCCTAGCTGGAAAATATCCTGGAATTGGAACCAAATGCATGCTTGCAGGGAGAAAAAAAAAGATTGGAATAGTGAGTGGCCACACTTCCACTAACAAAGTATGTTTATCAGACTAAACAGTAGAAGTGATCAACAAAAGCTACAATATGATTATCAAGTAGGATAGTTAAAGGAGAAAGTTGAAAAGAGAACAGATACAAAAGTGTGATGCACCACTGGGAATCCAAAATAGCCTTCTGGCTCCGACTCTTGAGTGAAAGAACAAAACAAAAAAAAGGATAATAGCTTCCCAAAGAGCAAATCGGTTGCAGCATCACTCTTGCAGAAGAGAAAAAGTTCACCAATATGTAGAACCCAAATGAATGCCAAGTGGGACTCTTGGCTCACTATACTGTCTACCAAAAGCAAGAATCACTAATATGAGAGAACCATATCCAAAACTTAACAAATCCACTGATGACAGTCTCTTCATGCAAGTCCATATGAAATTAAGGAATACTACCAAAAATATTTACAATAATGTTACTGTGGACTTGAAGATCTAATAAGGAATCACATCACTTTGCAGACTTAATAGTCTTTAATCCACCCCACCCTCGAGGAAGAGGACAAAAAAGGCAGCACAAAGCTATTATAGGTTAATTACTGGCTACACAAATGGTATTAGTCAGAAAGACACAGTTTCAGGGAGTCAAAGTCTGCATTATCAAAAGATGAAATCAGTTGCAACTTATAAGAAATGAAAATGTGTTTCACTGAAACATGGGAAACTTCCCTAGGAGGGATTTCAATTTAATCTTCAAAAAGATACAGAAGAAAACCTTGAAGATCTTTGCTAATAACTTGTGCTCAGTAGAAGGAGCTGGCCCAATGATGCTTTAATTGGCCCATGCATTTATGGTGTAAAATGTTGGAAATAATTTTAAGTTTGCTTGTATAGAAATATAATAATAAATTTGGGAAGGATATTGGCTCATAAAAGACAGCCTTCATTTCTTATGATGTCATACTCAGAATCTGGAAGATAAACAAGGGGCTTGAATTGTTGGTGCAGGAAATGATTTAACAGGTGATCTGGTGAGTTTGCTCTCACAATTAAAGCACAGCAATTGAAATGTATGATTTGTAAGAAGGAACAGAAGTAATAGTAGAGAAGGGATGGCACTCTGTGTTAAAACTATCTACATTTGCTCAGAATTTCAAGTGAATGAATTCAGCAATACTGTGATATCAGTGGGGAGCCTTAATTAGCTTGACATATGTTGGGAAACAAACTGTATAAGTATGGCATTTCTAGTAACACTCTGAGCTATCTTGCTTGAATATTTCTCCTTCAAAAGTTGGAGGAAATCAGAAATGCATCAGGTTTCTTTGTTCCTTGAGATGTTACAGGTTCTGGCCACTAATTGAACATAGGAGGAGAACTTTTTCCTGTTATGGCACCTCTTTGGAACATCCTCACCCATGAGGGTCAATGGGCCCTGACCTAAATGGCTTTCTAAAATGCCTGAAGACATGCTTTTGCCATTGTGGCTGGGAATCTAGTGGTAGCAGTGTGGAGCCTGCAGAATGTTAGTAAGCTGGATCACACTTTTCTGCAGATTTATGTTTTTATGGTTTTTAATAGTTTTAATTTGTTTTAAAGTTTTTGTTATTTTGGTTATTTTTTGTATTGTTATTATTACTGGTGTCAACCTCCCAAAATCTCTTATTTGATATGGGCAGCTATATAAATTGAATGAATAAACAAATTGGCACTAAACTTTTAGTTGAGGAAGTGGTAGTAGAAGGGTCCCTGGGAAAAAGTGACCATATGATTTTTTTGACTTGTTGTTTTTAAAGGAAATCAAAGGTGAATGCAATTGAACAATATATCTAGAATTTGGAGAAAGTAGATTTTTAAAACTCCAGAACAATTAATATGTAAATTCATGGCAAGAATAATTAATGTGAAAAGTAGCTGAAGACAGCAGAAATTACTAAGTAAAGGCTACTAAAACCTCAATACAAATTATTTAAATGAAAAAAAACAAATAAATTAAAAGTCCAATGTGTTCGCACAGACACAGACACACAAACCCATTAGTGAAAATCTGAAAAAAGGAGATATAGAAGGTAGAAAGAAGGACCTATGAGCATGCATACGAGATCGCCTATAATTGTAGAGATAATGCTAGAGGCTCAAATGAGGTCAATGAATGATTCTAAGAATAAGAAAAAGAGCTTATTCAAATATACTCATAATAAAAGGAAGAACGGAGAGTATAATAAGTACTCAGTGAATATGGATAATACTGATAAGTAATAAAGAAAACATGCAAGTAACCTTAGCTTAGCCTTTGTGAGACAGGGCTTTTCAACCGGTGGCATGCGTATCACCCGTGGTACTTTGGCACCTGGCAGGTGGTACGCGACCATCCTAGACAAATGTAGTGGGGGAGGGGAATGAGCTGAAGTGGTGGCAGTGCCACACAAGCCTGAGGGAGAAACAGCTGGAGATGCAGGGCTATTGGGGCTCAGCAGAAGCCCAAGGATTGGTGCCATGCTCCAGCTGATAGATGCTTCTGCAGGGCTGTTAGAGCTCAGCAGACGCTCCAGGATCAGCACTGAGTCCAGCTGATTGGAACTCCTGCAGGGCTGTTGGGGCCCAGTAGAAGCCCCAGGATCAGTACCAGGCTCCAGCTGCTTGGCTCTTCCAGAAGCAGTGCATAGCTGGAGGTGCACCAAAGAGAAAAGGAGGAGGGGGGGAAGAAGAGAGGATATAAAAGGAGGTTTTGGCAGGAAAGGGAGAGGGGGAAAAAACAAAGGGGGGAAAGAGAAGGGGACAGAGAAAGAGAGATGGAGAAGTGTAGCCTTGAGGAGAGGAATCAGCTAGAGGTGCAAAAAGAGAAAAGGAGGGGGGGGAGAGAAGATGATATAAAAGAAGGAGGTTTTGCCGGGAAAGGGAAAGGAAAAAAAGACAACAGGGAAAGAGAATGGGATGGAGAAGAAGCTGTGGAAGGAGAGCCCAGCAGGCAGGGAGGAAAAGGAGAGAGGGAAGCTGTAGAAGGAGAGCCCAGGAAGCAGGAAGGAAGAAGATAGAGGGATGAAGAAGCTGTGGAAGGAGAGCCCAGCAAGCAGGGAGGAAAAAGAGAGAGGAGGGAGAGAGAAAGAAGGGCCGACCAGCCAGCTGACCACCAAGGTAAGTGGTGCATGTTAATAAATATGGATAAATTCATCATACATTTGTCAGTGCAAAGGGGAAGTGATTCAGCAAAGGAACCATCACCGAAGAAATTAAAACTGGTACTTTTTTCCTTTTAGATTATAAAATAAAATACAAAAGCAAATAGTAGGACACAGTGTGGGGAAGAAGGGGGAAAAAGTGAGGTGGAGAAGGGAAAAAGAAAAGAAAAGGCATTAACATTGAACTTCAACTTTTTACTTTTCCATAATAGTATAAAGTAGCCATTTCTGTAACAACAAATGAATCTAATCAGTAAAAGCCCAAATTCCCCCCATTTTTATTATTTTATTATTTAGTGATCAAGCCTTGGTGGAGCAGTGGGCTGATGCCTCCTTAAGTAACACCAGCTGCCTGCAATTAGTGCAGGTTCGCATCCCACCAGGCTCAAGGTTGACTCAGCCTTCCATCCTTCCGAGGTAGGTAAAATGAGGACCCAGATTGTTGGGGGCAATTAAGCTGACTTTGTAATAATGCCGCTTGGGGGGTGTTTGTGAAAGCCCTAACAAGCAGGCATATACATAGAATGAAGGCTACTGCTAAGCTTGTAAGCCGCCCTGAGTCTTCGGAGAAGGGTGGGATATAAAAATAACAAAAATAAAAATAAATAAAAATAAATAAATCAAGTTTTTGGCACCTTGCCAATTACTGTTGATACTCAAATATTGTCATGTCCTAAAAGTGGTACAATCTGTGGAAAAAGTTGAAAAGCCCCATCCTAGATGTTGTGATTCAGGGTCAGCCTGTGGGTTCGGCATTAGGGTCGGATGATTCAGAGGAGGAGGAGGGGGGTGTTGAAGAGCTTGCTGATGAGAGCCCTCAGCCAGGCCCCTCCCACCTGGTCACGACGCAGACCCAGCTGTGTGAGCCTGACAGCGTGGATGAAGATGACCCACAGCTGGCCCTGTTCAAGGACGCCCGGCGCAGGAGGCAGTCAATCAGGAGTAAACAGAGGAAGGCAATGGGGCACCTCGGAAGGAGGCAGAGAGAAGCCACGCCCTGAACTGTATAAAAGGGGAATGCGTGGGAGGGCTGGTTTGCTGAAGGCAACCGTTTGAATAGTTCCTGTTTCATGGTTCGTGTTTGCTCTCTTTGCTCTGTTTATGTTTTTATGTTAATAAATTTGGCAGGCTTAGTTCCAGCCTCTTGCCTTCTTGTAAAAGGGGTTGTCCCTGCCTTATCTGCAGGGCCGGTAGCAGGCTGGTACAGAACAGTTTGCCTTCAGCCTCCCACCCCTTACTATTATTATGGAGCAGCTACGTGCTGAGAATGCCCAGCTCGCCCAGCAACTTACTTTGTTGGCAGCTCAGGTGGCTCAATTGCAAGCTCAGGTCCATGCTGCACCCCCACCATCACCCCCACCCAGGAGAAAATGCCAAGTTGCGATGCCAGATAAATTTACTGGCACTCCAGAACTGTTTCCTGCTTTCCTGGGACAATGCCAGCTCTTTATCAGCGTGAGAGCAGCTGATTTCCCCACTGACCGGGATAAGGTGGGGTTTGTGTTAAGCCTTCTTTCGGGTGATGCAGCTCGTTGGGGCACGCCTCTGCTGGCTCAACCTAGCCCATTGTTGGACAACTTTGTGGGGTTTTGTGATCATATGCGTCTGATGTATGAGGACCCTATTAAGACGCAGACTGCTGCTCGATGCCTGAAAGCTCTGAGGCAGGGTCAACGCCCCCTACAGGGCTATATCAGCGATTTTCAGATGCTTAGCCAGGATTCCGCCTGGAATGAGGCTGCACTTGTGGATGCCTTCCAGGATGGATTGTCGGAGGAGATGTTGGATGAGCTGGCCCGTGTGGATATTCCCTCAGACCTGAATGGGCTGATCCATCTCTGCCTGCGGATCGTTGGTCGGTTGCAGCAGCGAAGGAGTCGCCGTGCCACCCCACAGACCCCTGCAGGCCCTGTTGTGCATGAGACCCCAGTTCAAAGGGAGGAGCCAATGGAGCTGGGTGCCGCCAGGTCTCGTCTATCGGTGACTGAAATGAACAGACGACGATCGGGGGGGTTGTGTTTTTACTGCGGGGACCCTGGGCATTTGGCTGCTTTTTGCCCAAAGAAGCGACAGTGGGCATCAGTGACCGAGTCTGCCCCGAGAAAGTCCCTTACTTTTCTGTCATGAAACGCCCCGAGCCCGATCTAGACGGTGTGATAGATCGGGCGTCCCACAACAACACGAAGCGACGTCTTTCCGATGCTGCCTGTGGACCTCCATGGCTTCTGATATTGGAGGCACGTCTGATCCTTCCTGGCAAGCCAGAGGGGATTCCAGTCCATGCCTTAATTGACTCTGGGGCCACCACAAATTTTATGGACTCAGCATTTGTGGCCAAATGGGCTGTTCCCCAGTGCCCGGTGGATCCGCCCATGTTAGTGAAGACTATCGATGGTCGAGTGCTCCTGTCTGAGCCAATTACGGCCGCCATGCAACCATTATGTATGGCCATCAGTTCCCATGTGGAGGCCATCCAGTTCTATATCACCTCAGATCTGCATTTCCCCATGGTCTTGGGACTGGCGTGGCTCCGGTCGCATGATCCACAGATCTATTGGTCACAGAATCTGGTCACCTTCCCAAGCTTGCAGTGCGTGGACCACACCCGCCATATCTGTGCCGGCCAGGTGGAGGGTTCCCCAGGGGTTTCCTTGCCTCCCGAACTGTCCGACTTTGCTGATGTGTTCAGCGAGACAGAGGCAAATCAATTACCCCCGCACAGGCCCTATGACTGCCCCATTGACTTAGTCCCTGATGCGCCTCTCCCAGTGGGGCGTTTGTACTCCATGTCGGACCCCGAGTTGGATGCGTTGCAGGACTTTCTGGAGAAGAATTTGGCTCGCGGTTTCATCCGGCCCTCGTCCTTGCCAGTGTCTGCACCCGTGCTCTTCATCAAAAAGAAGTCGGGCGAATTGCGGCTTTGCTGCAATTATAGGAATCTCAACGCCATCACGGTGTGCAATCGTTACCCGCTGCCCCTCATCCCCGAACTCTTGGACCGACTCCGGGAGGCTAAGATCTTCACGAAACTGGACCTGCGTGGAGCTTACAAACTCATCAGGGTTCGGCCGGGTGATGAGTGGAAGATGGCGTTTGGTACTCGTTATGGACATTTTGAGTACACGGTGATGCCGTTTGGGCTGACCAATGCCCCCGCCGTGTTTCAGCATTTCATGAACGACATTTTCCGGGATTTGTTGGATCAGTTTGTCGTGATCTACTTGGACGACATCCTGATCTACTCCCCGTCGTGTGCGGTGCACCATCAGCATCTCCATCAGGTCCTGCAGCAACTCCGAGAACATCGGCTGTTTGCCAAGTTGGAGAAGTGCCAGTTCTACCGGGTGACCATCGATTTCCTGGGTCACCGCATTTCTCCTGAGGGCATCGCCATGGAGCCAAGTAAGGTTGAGTCTTTGCAGAGTTGGCAACCCCCACATCGCGTGAAGGATGTTCAGCGACTTCTTGGGTTCGCCAACTACTACCGAACTTTCCTCCCTGGGTTTGCTGCCTTGACAGCCCCCCTCACCCGGCTCCTGCAGAAGAAGACTCGGTTTCAGTGGAACGCTCCAGAACAACGGGCTTTCCAGACTTTGAAGGAAGCCTTCATGAAGGAGCCCATCTTGAAGCATCCTGACCCGCAACGGCCGTTTGTCGTGGAGGCGGACGCCTCCGACATTGCCATTGGGGCGGTGTTACTCCAGGCAACGACGCCCAGCGGTACCCTCTTCCCTTGCGCGTACCATTCACAAAAACTGAAACCTTCGGAGCGCAATTATACAATCTGGGAGAAGGAGCTGCTGGCCATCAAAGTGGCGTTCGAGGCCTGGAGGCATCATCTGGAGGGAGCGCGGCATCAAATCGAGGTCCGGACGGACCATAAGAATTTGGAAAGCCTGCAGACCGCTCGGAATTTGAACCAACGCCAGATCCGGTGGTCTCTTTTCTTTGCGAGGTTCGACTTCCGAGTTTGGTACATACCTAGCAGGCACAATCAAAGAGCGGATGCTCTGTCCAGGAAGCCCGAATATTCCCGAGTGGAAGACAAGCTTCTGCCCAAGGACAGTGATCCCCGTCGAGTCTTTTGCTGCGGTGTGGGAGCCGGTTGATATACAGGCTCGGATCCGGGAGGCACAGCAGCAGGAGGTGGGGCCAGATTCTCCTTGGATGGTCACGGATGGACTCTTGTATTATCGTGACCGGGTCTACGTTCTGGGAGGGCCACTCAGGGGACTCATCCTCAGCCAGTGTCACGATAACCCGGCGGCGGGATATTTTGGCCTTTTCAAGACCCTGAACCTGGTCTCCCAACACAACGTCCAGTCCTATGTCACCTCCTGCATCCCATGCAGGCAGGCCAAGTCAGCGACAGGGGCCCCGCCTGGATTACTGCAGCCTTTGCCAACACCCAAAAGACCCTGGGGGGCTGTGTCCATGGACCTCTTGATGGATTTACCACCATTCTCTGGTTTTACGACAGTGTATGTGGTGGTGGATATGCTGACCAAGATGGTGCACTTCATCCCCTGTCGCAGCTTACCGTCAGCCCGCACCACTAGTCGTATTTTAATTCAGCAGGTGTTTCGGCTGCACGGCCTCCCTGATAGAGTCGTCTCTGATAGGGGGCCCAGTTTACAGCCTGCTTCTGGCAGGAGTTGATGCATGCGTTGGATATCAAGATTTGCCTCTCGTCCGTGCATCATCCTCAAACTGACGGGGGAACCGAGAAGGTCATCGGTATCCTGGAACAATATCTGCGCTGCTACGTCAATCTGCAGCAAAACAATTGGGTGGACTATCTGGCCATAGCTGAGTTTGCATTTAACAATTCGCAGCATACCTCCACACAGATGACACCGTTCTTGGCCAATGTGGGATATCACCCCCGGTTTTTCCCCCTTTCTCCTGTGGACTCACCGGAGCCGGCAGCGAACGACTTCATGGCAGAGTTACAGGCGATCCATCGATTGGTGCGACATCAGTTAGAGAAGGCCAAGGCCGATTACAAAAGGTTTGCTGATTGGTCAAGGTGGGATACGCCTCCACTATCGGTGGGAGATCGGGTCTGGTTGTCCACCAGGAACCTACTGTCAACACAGCCGGTGAGAAAGTTAGATCACCGATATTTAGCACCGTTCCCAATTGAGGCTCTCATCAATCCGGTCGCCTATCACCTAACTCTGCCACGTTCCCTGCGCGTGCACCCAGTTTTTCATCGGTCTCTGTTGGTCTCCGAGCAACCGGCCTGTCCACTCCGCCGAGCAGAACCTCCCCCATCAGGATCTTGTGATGGAGACAGCACCCCCGAGTATGAGGTCGCCAGCATCAGGGACTCCCGTTGGCTGAAAGGTCGTTTCCAATACCTGATTGAATGGAAAGGCTACGGTTACCAGAGGAGTTCACCTGGGAAGACGCGACCGCCGTTCATGCCCCTGCGTTGGTGACCGCTTTTCATGAACAATTTCCATCCCGACCGCATCCGGATCGGCAGACCCGGGGGAAGGGCCCTGCGGTGCGGGATAGTGTTGTGATTCAGGGTCAGCCTGTGGGTTCGGCATTTGGGTCGGATGATTCAGAGGAGGAGGAGGGGGGTGTTGGAGTGGTTGCTGAGGGGGTTGGAGAGCTTGCTGATGAGACCCCTCAGCCAGGCCCCTCCCACCTGGTTACGACACAGACCCAGCTGTGTGAGCCTGACAGCGTGGATGAAGATGACCCACAGCTGGCCCTGTTCAAGGACGCCCGGCGCAGGAGGCAGTCAATCAGGAGTAAACAGAGGAAGGCAATGGGGCACCTCGGAAGGAGGCAGAGAGAAGCTACGCCCTGAACTGTATAAAAGGGGAATGCGTGGGAGGGCTGGTTTGCTGAAGGCAACCGTTTGAATAGTTCCTGTTTCATGGTTCGTGTTTGCTCTCTTTGCTCTGTTTATGTTTTTATGTTAATAAATTTGGCAGGCTTAGTTCCAGCCTCTTGCCTTCTTGTAAAAGGGGTTGTCCCTGCCTTATCTGCAGGGCTGGTAGCAGGCTGGTACAGAACACTAGAGTACTGAAGCAACTTGCTGATGATCTTGCTGAATGATCTCACTGAGTATGTTGGTGATCTTTGCTGAATAAAGTACCAGATGACCAGAGGAAAGAAAATGTGAAGGAAGAAAGGAAAGAAAGAAAGAAAGAAAGAAAGAAAGAAAGAAAGAAAGAAAGAAAGAAAGAAAGAAAGAAAGAAAGAAAGAAAGAAAGAAAGAAAGAAAGAAAGAAATCAAGAGTTACAGTCCAGTCAGTCTGCCATCAAAACTTGGGAAGATTCTGAGTAGACCACAAAGGTATAAATACGTTGAAAATAATAATTACCAGAAGTTAATCATGCTATCTTTATTTCATTTTTATCATTAGTAGATCATGGAAATACTGTAGCAGTAGAATGACATGATTTCATAAATATATTAACAAAGTACTCAGAACATCCAGATTAATAGGCTAGTTGATCATTGTACCAATTGCTTAAATTGTACCACTGTACTTAAATGGATGCATAGTTGCCTTGAAGGACATACGTAGTACTTATTAATGGCTCTTCAACAAATAGAGAAAGAAAGGGTTGCTACATGATTTAATTCAAGGACCTATATTCTTTGCCACTTTAGTTAAGGCTTGAATGGGAAAAGGAAATTATAATGATGCTTATCAAATTTACAGATGACACAAAATTGGGTGGGCTAGCTAATGCTATGGAAATCAAACGAAAAATGGGCTGGATGTAGCAAAATGAAATTTAACTGAGACATACTGTATGTAATCCCAAGTGCTTTATTTCTGCGGACATTTGATGGGTTGCATTTACTGTCTTGTCATAGTACAAGTGTGACTGATTGGTCACCTCAGCAAGAAGCTGTGATTGACAAATTGATTATATCAGAGCCAGAAATAGTGTGTGTGGTATATCAAGTGATGCCACATTGGGTAACTACAACAATTAAGTTGTTTCAGCCAATGTTAACCACCTCAGAAGGCTCTACTACTAGGAAGCATACCAATATGCCCTGTGAGTGGTTTAATCTTGAGTGCCATTGTGAGAGGAAGCTGCTGAATTGATATTTCAAACTTTGTAAAGAAATTCAACCTCTAAGCTATTGAAGAAAAATATAAGCAGTTGATTTGTATAGAAAAAAGAAAAGCAATTAAAGAATTCTGGTAGTATCTGGGAGGGCACCCATGGAAAGAACCCTGCAACTTTTTGTAAGTTGATACTCCCTTTATTCTTTTACATTCCTGCCAGTAATTGGGAAAATAGTTTTTCTGCTTTATATGTATAGCAATAGCACTTAGACTTATATACTACTTCCCAGTGCTTTACAGCCCTCTCTAAGTGTTTTACAGTGTCAGCATATGGCTCCCAACAATCTGGGTCCTCCTTTTACTGACCTTGGAAGAATTGAAGGCTGAGTCAACCTTGAGCCAGTGAGGATTGAACCCCTGGCAGTCAGCAGAATTAGCCTGCAGTACTGCATTCCAACCACTGCGCCATCATGACTCCAGTATATACTCAAGTCCCTTGACTGGAGATGAAACTCTTTTCTCCAGTGGCTCTCAATTTTATGTTCAGAAACTAAAGACATTTTCAAGCAGTTGAAACCAGAAAAAGTCCCCAGTTCTAATTTCATTCTTATGAAGGCATAGATAGAGAGCCAATTTGGTCTAGTGGTTAAAACACCAGGGTGGACCCTGGGAGATTGGGAGTTCTAGTCCCACTTTAGTCATGAAAGTTGGTTGGGCCAGTCACACTCCCACCTCACAGGGATGTTGTTGTGGGGAAAATAAAGGAGGAAGGAGGATTAGGTATGTTTACTACCTTGAGTTATTTATAAAAATAACAAAGTCAGGAAAAATATAAATAAATAAATAGAAATCTGGGTTGGTGGATCTAGATACTGACTTTTGTTTTTATGGCAATTGGCGTGTTTTCAAAGGGGTTGTAAATTCTATTTACAAAAAAGACAAAACAAATGATCATGCTAATTGCCACCTAATTAATTTTTTAAGCAAGTTAGCAAAACATAGGCCAAACACTTAGAGATTAAATTGGTAGAATCAAAATTTACTGGATGCATGTTCATCCAGCCTTGGTTTAGAGGAAGTCAATCTACATTAGGTCATGTTCTGCACCTGGCAGAAAAGTACACTTACAGACCTGCCTCATCCTTCAATGAAGCTTTCATTGGTTTTAGGTTTACATTTGACACAGTATTCAAAACTAAATTATGGCAAAAATCTAGAAACTTTTCAATAAATAGATTGCTGGTTTTAGTATTTAATATTCATGATGATTCAAGACTGAAAATTACTAAAGAAATTCCGATAAGAAGAGGAGTTAGACAAGAATATGTATTGGTTTCGGTTTAATTGTTACACAAATTCATTGGTGCTTCCTTTAAGTCAGGAGTCCCCAACCCTCGGTCCATGGACTGGCACCGGTCCACAGCATGCCAGAAACTGGGTCGTGCAAATAAGTGAAGCTCCATCTGCATCCCACAACACTCCATTCGCAGGCAGCACATGAATTTACTAGATGGCTATTTTACTTCCCTAAATGTAGCAAAATTCTGTTGCTTCATGAATAAACTCAGCCCACAATTGATGGTAATAGTGATGAAGTTTAGATGCTTATTTTGTTATGTCACGGTCCATGACCATGCTAAAGTGATTCATTCACACCAATTAGAGCTGTCACACTGGCAAAGACTGTTCCCATAAATATGTATTTGATTGGATTATTTTTAGTTATTTAGCTTTTTGGTTTTACTGCTATTGTTTAGTGTGTGTGTGTGTGTTTCTGAATTAATAGTTTCATAATTTATATTTCTTCCTTTCCTCCTCCTATTTTCCCCACAACAACATTCCCTTGAGGTGGTTTGGGGTGAGAGAAAGTGACTGGTCCAAGGTTGCCTTTTCATGCCTAACACAGGGCTAGAATTCAGGGTCTCCTGCTTTGTAGCCTGGTGCCTTCACTACTAGACCAAACTGGCTCTTTATATGAGAAAAGATACTGTATTCCACTATATATTTTTGTTTGTGTATATAATTAACATTGGTGATATATACGCCTGACTGTCATAATGACATGATTGTAAATTTTAACACTTAATGTTGTCATGCTAATCTATGACCAAAATGTAAATTAGTTACCGATATAGGTTATTCTCTTAAGAAATCAAAGTCAAATACACAGGTATAGAACTGGTCACAGTGCTTCTAAAAAAGACCTTTGCAGCAATAGAAATATAGTTTCCAATCGTGTAAACCAATTCTTCTTTATTCTGTTTGATCAGACCCCACTGGGTACTATGCCCAATTCAGAGAGCACACACTTCAACATAGTTTGAGAGAAACTGGAAATGGTTTAGAATGGGCAGTGAGGATGTTAAGGGAACTAGACATTAACTCTGATGAAAGGAGAGATTAAACAATTAGACCTGTTTAGCCTTGAGCATAGGAGACTGAGGAAGCATGATAGCACCTTTCAAATAATTGAAATTATGTCACCCAGTAGACAAGACTGCTTTGTTTGTTCAAGAAAGGTAGAGATGAAATAACCATCTTAAATTAAAGAAAACCAAAGTGTTAGAAAAAATCTTCCAAACAGTAGGAATAGCTCAGATATGGAACCACTCAAGATGATAATGTGCTTGCTTGTTGTGTCCAGGCTGCGTTTGGACAGCCATTGGTTTTGGTGCTTTTCGTATCCATGCTAGGGAGGAGGATTTGGTAGCTGTATAGGGACTTGTGAGAGATGGTGCCGTTGCCAGCTATTTAGGAGTAGCCTGAGGGAAACTTTTCTCTTAAACAGGACACAGCTGGAAAGGAGGAGTTGCTGAAATCCATGTCTCCCCTGGGTCTAAGAGAACGGAGACAACTGCGGGTGCAGAAGTTAACCTGAAGTTAAGGGCAGGGAGGATCTGGACTGCTGAGGCAGAATAATTAGGCAGCACCTGGGGAAATGCCATGGTTGTCAGATTTAGGTCTGTTCTCCAACTTCCCTGAGAAAAACTTTCCATTGTGCCTCATGAATCCTCTTGTATGTTCTATATTGGGTGCAAAACTCTCCAATGGATTAGAGACCACCTTGTCTAGATTACTATTTACACTTGCTTCCCCCTCCTTCTCCATAATGCAATCTGGCTATAAATCAATGGACTGTTCATGCAGAAAGTGGCTAATTTCCAACTGTGCTCCTTGGCCTAATGCAGCTCTGTTTACTTATATGTTTGTTTGCCTATTTGATAATTTATTTGTGGCTCCCCTGATTGTATTGTTCAATATTTGCAACTTGGTTGCAAATCTCAGTATCACAGTTGTTCACTATTTTGACCCAGAAAATGCCTGAATGGTCTATCATAAACTGTAAAATAGGCTTCCTAAAATTTGTAATTATCATTTATTAACTGAACAAGCTGATAAAGGCTTCGTGTGCTATGATATAATGCTTGTTTTAATCCTATTTAGCTGTGTCATATTGATTTTATTAGCTTCATACTTGAGTTTCTTCATTTCGGTACACAATTAGCTGTGTGAAACCTGAAAAAAATACTACCCTGTATTCAGAATATCTTTTCTATATATTTGATATTCATATTAATTTAGGAGCAAGGGGGGATATCTAAAGAATATTTTGGAATAAAAATCTTTATCTAACATTTAATGGAAATTTCCATTTCAGTAAGTGCATTATTGGATAAAACATAAATTGAGAAATCATCAGTTCATGATTTCTTGTGAGATCCTTGCGGGTATGCTCTTTGTTTTAGATGGCTAGAAAATGTGGAAAAACAGGAAAAGTGTGCAAAGAGGTGGATGAAACATGGGGAGGTGGGTGAGAAAAATGCTCCAACCACTTCATAATAAGAGCAAATTTACAGACTCGGGTCGTTGTCATATGACATGCCAGAGACCTGAGATGGTAAGAAAGAGATTTAACGAGTGTGCCTTTAGAAGAACAGTGAGATCATCTTGAAGAATGAATTTAGAGATTGCTGTGCAAATATCAGCTTAGTCTGGATAGGAAGGAAGGAGTGAGGTAAAATCTGAAGATTGTCCTGTCTTGATTCTCTTTAGTATAAGAGCAGAGAATGAGAGGGAAGAAATCTTATCAGGCTTTTAGCAATCTGTTATTATGCCCTTAACAATAGAGTTCCAGTATTCAAGCAGGGTCTCTTTCCTGGCCTAGTCTACCTCAAAGGGCTCATAGTACTACTCAAAACTGGGTTAAACGTGTGTAGGGTACTTGGCTCTGTTTGAAAATAAATCATATCTATGCGCTAGAGAGGAGCCCATGGATCTGTGAATGTTAAACTCAGAGACATAAGAATATTACTGAACATGGAAACTTCTCCACAGAATGGGAGAAGTATCCCTTTTTATATGGAATATTAGCCCTTTGTTCCTGTTTTTGTTTTGATCAAGAGTAATTAGAAGATGACCAGAGATACAACATTTTATATAGTTTCCTCTTCAAAATTAAAAGTGATTAAGCATCAAAAGCATAATCATTTGCTTTTACAAAAATGAACACGTTTTATATGAATTCATGGGTGTGGTGTTGCAATTAATTATACATGTGAATAAACTTTTTTCCTCTAATACTTGTGCACTGGGTTTTATAGAAGAAATACGTTTTGGATGCAGTAAAGTTTTTACAACTGCATTCAGACAATCTTGTTTTGCTTTAGTAGTTCAAAGGAGTAAAAAATATTTTGGCTGCACCTATATGATTTTTATTCTTCCCTTCATGTGAAGAAGCAAGCAAATCACTTATGTTCAGTTACCAATACTCTCCTATTTATTCTGAGCTGGAAATCAGTAAACTACTTCAGAACAAACTACACTATTTGACATTGGTTTAACAGTTTGCAGGGCTGAATTTTGTTAACCATGGTTTCTTGGTTAATTAATATAGAAATTTGTTTTTCAATCTAGCCAGGAGAAAAAGGAATTTGTGCTCAGTTGGAAAGGTGATTCCCATTATGGCTTATTAGGATCTGAAATAATGAAATGCTAGTTGTAGTAAATGTTTTAAATCCAATGCAATAAAGTTTTAGAAGGACTTGCTTAATAACCACAGATATTGCCAAAAGAAAGCCAAGAGCTCCAGAGGGAGATCTGGTAAAACATTAATTCACCATCTCCTGTGAATAAAAGTGACCAATAGATACTTGCAGCCAAAGGCCTGCATGAAGAACTTTATTGAAACAGCTAAAATGTAATATTTTAATGACAAGTGGAATGGATTGGACCTGTTGGCTAAAGCTGGCCAACCCTTATGCTTTGCAGAATATCTGATTAAGTCACTCTTAGCTCATCTTTTTGAACTTTGGGGAATTAAGGAAACTAGTTGATTTTCATTATGTTGACAGATCTGAAAGGAAATCTTTATATTTACTCAGATATCATGTTGATCAATAATAATGTGTACAAATATCTGGTGAATTCCCACCCTTACATGTGAAGAGTTTTAAGGTGGTTTGGGATTTTGTTTCAGCTTGCCACACATGCAGTCATAACATCTCAGAGTATTTTTGAGCACACAGAGAGAGCATTTTATTTATTTTCTGCCTTTATTATTTTTATAAGTAACTCATGGTGGTGAACATATCTAATATCTCCTTCTTCCTCCTATTTTCCCCAGAGCAACAACCCTGGGGGTGTTGGTGTTGGGCTGGGAGAGAGTGACTGGCCTAAAGTAACCAAGCTGGCTTTCATGCCTAAGGAGGGACTAAAACTCACAGTCTCCAGGTGATATTTTAACCACTAGTTCAAACTGGTTCTTATTAAATTAAATATTACTTAATAATTAAAGAGAATTGTTTTGCTATCAATTGGAAATTGCTTTTAAACCTCTAGAATGATTTAGAACATGCATGGCAAACTGCCGGCCCACGGGCTAGATGCATCATACCAAAACTGTGCCCACCCCTTTGCTGGGGGAAAAGTCACGATACATCACGTGACATCACGTGATATCGCAAGTTTGACATGCCTGATTTAGGACAGGGCTTTTCAACCTTTTCACCCATTGTACCACTTTTAGGATATGGCAACATCCGAGTACCACCAGTCGACTAGCAAGGTCATTCAAAACTTGACCAAAAAAAAGGGGAAATAAGTGATGAAGTACTGGTAGTCCTCGACTTACAACAGTTCGCTTAGTGACTGTTCAAAGTTACAGTGGCACTGAAAAAAGTACCCCCCAAGCCACAGACGAGCAAGACACCTGCCTGCCCGCCTGATGGCGCGCTTCCTCCTGTCCGAGGTTTTCATTTTTGTGAGTATTTCTATTGAAGATTGGCAATGGGGGTGGGGTGGGGTGGTTGGTTTTTATTTTTCCCCCTCTGCTGGCTGGTTGCAGCAGGTTTTGGTCACTTCACGTGACCCTGGGACACTGTGACCGTCATAAATATGAATCAGTTGCCAAGCATCTGAATGTAAATCACAAGACCCTGGAGATGCTGCAACATTCCAGCTGATCGGTGCTTCTTCTGGGCTCAGAAGTGCCAGGATCAGCACCAAGCTCCAGCTGGAGACTGGCACTGATTCTGGCGCTTCTGAGCCCAGAAGAAGCGCCGATCAGCTGGAATGTATAAAATACTAAGACAAAATAAGTGTGTGGAGTTATGCTGGTAGAAAGTATGAAAAAATATGCTTGATCAAGTGATGGTGAAAGAGGCTGTGAATGAGAAAAGAAACCACACACTAAATCCTCAGCTTAATGGACTGATAGGAAAAATAGTTATTTGTTGAAGTCAGGTGTTTCTCTAATTGACACAATCAATCAATGAATGTCTGTTTAAATTTGTGTGGGGTTCTACAGCACTCCTTGAAACAGAAGATGTAATATCACAGGGAGTTATCTAGTAGGTTCAAGTCAGTCGCATTAAGTAGTAGAAGGGGTAGTAATTTTGTCCATTATGTCAGGAAATTGCTACACTATAGGTTTACTGTATATGATACTATATATGATTGATGAAAAATATGGATATAAGAAAAGTATAGGAAATATATCTTTTATAAGGAGCATAGCAAGAAGAGAAAGATCAAATAATCTAATGATTCTAATCAAATGGAGCAAGCGACAGTAAAGATTAAAAGAGATAGAGGAAATATATTTTGAAGGTATGTAAAACAGCACTCATGTGATCACCACACTTCACAGCTGGCTTCCCACAAAGAGAATCAATGGGAAAGCCAGCAGTAAAATGACAAATCTCAGTCTCATGATGCCTTGCTTAAAAACTAGTGATGACAAGGTTTGTGGCAGAAATAAGGTAATAAGTCCATTGTCATGTGATGTCTTACTTATGAACGTTTCACTTAACCGTGGAGTTTCCAGCCCCAATACTGGTAGTTACACAAGGCCTACCTGTAATAATATAAGTAAACAACTAGGGTTAGAATGGTGATTGAAAGGATATGAAATATGACAGTGAGCAAAATTTCAAAAATTGAAAAATGATTTCATGTTGGGAAAGAGTATGCAGACTAAAACTTTGCTCTTCAGCAGATCATTGAGAAATATATGCGTTTGAGAAAGGAAGTTGACTGTCTTTGTTGATTTAAAACAGTATGTGACAAATTTAATAAGTTTTGATTATGAAATGTTTTTGGTGGATATAGTGTTGAAGATCTTTGCAGAAGGGAATAAGAACAGTATATAATGGAAATAAAGCATGTGTAAGAATAAGCACAGTGCACATTTAATGGTTCAGCATTGACCAAGTATTCTGAGTTAGATATCAAATAAATGACACCCACAGATTAAGTAGTAATTTTTATTATGGTTACAGATCAACTTACCCATAAATTTGTTGTTTTAAACTGTTTTATTTTTCATTATAATGATTTCTGTGGTTATTTTTTTGG
Source organism: Vipera berus (assembly GCF_964194415.1). Classification (NCBI taxonomy): domain Eukaryota; kingdom Metazoa; phylum Chordata; class Lepidosauria; order Squamata; family Viperidae; genus Vipera; species Vipera berus. Next base: position 182,954,699 of record NC_138202.1, on the reverse strand, counting down.
TTGTGTACAGTATATAATTTTTTAACTTGTAGGTGCCCAGAATCAAAGCAGCAAGATAGGTGGCCATATACATGTCATAAATGAATAAATAAATTATTCCACAGCAGTAGCCATCACCAACTTGATTCTTCCCCTTATATTATTGCAGAGCATTGCAGGATCCCCTGTTCTTTTGGGATCCAATGTCTTATCTCCTTTTCCACAATTCTTCCTTTTCTTTCTCTTAGGGCTCACTGCCTATTTCATCAGCAAGGTCTGAAAGCTGTTTCTATGTGCTCAGGAGTATGAAATGTCTTTTACACCTCTTGTGTCTGGTTGTTATTCTAGTCCACAAGCTAGCTCATTTTTAGACTCTGTTCTTTCTGGAGAGTTGTTTTCTTTTTCAATTCCTGTTGTGGTGTCTCTGTGTGTGATCTGATAAATCTTCATCCTCCCCTGAGTGCTGAGGTGTAACCATTCATGGCTCCAATCCTTTGCATTGTTTTTTCATAAAATACTACTGTAGGTTTTTAATTATTTATTATTTATAAATAATAATATGGGAGGAGAGGTGTTACCTCCCGTTGATAGGGCGCGACTCAGTTTTGAAGATCATATAAGAGTTGTGGCCAGGGGGGCATTTGCCCAGGTTTGCCTGGTGCTCCAGTTGCGCTTCTATCTGGACTGAGATGCCCTACGTACGGTCACTCATGCACTCGTTACCTCCTGTATAGATTACTGCAATGCTCTCTACATGGGGCTGCCCTTGAAGACCACCTGGAGGCTCCAGCTGGTGCAGAATGCGGCCGCGCAGGTAGCGATGGGAGCATCCCAATACTCCCATATTACACCCCTCCTGCGTGAGCTGCATTGGTTACCGGTTGCCCTCCGGGTGAGATTTAAGGTGTTGGTACTTACCTTTAAAGCCCTACATGGCCTAGGCCCAGTATATTTGCAGGACCGTCTACTGCCGGGAATGACTTCCCATCGCCCAGTGCGCTCACACAGGCCTCCTCAGGGTGCAGTCGGCTAGACAATGTTGGCTGGCGACCCCCAGGGGGAGGGCCTTCTCTGTGGGAGCGCCAGCCCTGTGGAACCAACTTCCCCTTGAGCTCCGGATGGCCCCGGATCTCTGGTCCTTTTGCCTTAAAACATTTCTTTTAAGGTCCTTTCGCCTTAAAACATTTCTTTTCCATCAGGCTGACCTGGACTGACAGGGATTTTTAAAATGTTTTTAACTTATTATTGGGGCTGCTAGTTTAATTCTTTTTTAACTTTTGTATTATTGTATTTTTATTGTTGTTAGCCGCCCTGAGTCCTTCGGGAGAGTCCCAAAAATAAATAAATAAATTAATTAATTAAATAAATAAATAAATAAATAAATAAACGCCAGTTGCCAACCATCCAAATTTTGATCATGTGACCATGGGGATGCTGGAACAGTTGTACATGCGAGTACTAGTTATAAGTCATTTATTTCAATTCCATTATATGGCCACTAAACAAATGGTTATGTCAAGGATATTGAATATTCAAGAAGTATAGTAGTCCTTAGACCCTTTTCTTTCCCCCATCTTCTTAGAGCAGAGAAGTTGCTTAAATAAGGTTATCTCTTTTGAACTGCTTTTCTCTGCAGTATGTCTTTAAAAAGTGCTAACTAGAAGTTAGCAAGCTCAGCTCTGTGACTTTAATTAGTTCTTTAGAACTGGCTGACTGGCTGACACTGACAAGACCCTAACCAATTTCACATTAAAGACTTTGGAGGTGAATGCACCAGGCAAGCAGTTGGAGCTAGCACATTCCTTTCAATGTGTATGCCTCACTGTGTGCCTACTTACTCTCTTGTAATCCCTTTCTCTTTAATGAATGTAAATACATACATTAAATTGTTTCTTGTTAATTATCCTAGTACCTGTGTAAGCATTACAAAGGGCTATAAGATATGTCCCTTTACTAGGCTCCTTCTCAGAAACCTCTGTTTGGAAAGAGTATTTGTTTTAGCTGGACCTTGCTAGTTGCAACATGGAGTTAAAAATATTTGGGAAAATGGAAAAGCCTCAGAGGGAGCAACAGTTCAACTGGATCATCCCCAGACAAACTGGTTTTAACCAGGAAAATGCTGAAAAAATTCTAAGAAACTTTTTGCGCAACACTTCAGGCAATAGAGTATTTGCTTCCTATGACATTTTTCCTAAGTCTCAACTCCTAAACAGCTACATTCCTGAAAAATAACCCTTTCTCTGTTAGAGTGACTTCCCTTTTTCTCAAAGAGATTAGAAAAGAATGTAATATAAATAGCATGTTATGTCTTTTTAAGTGGATTATAACATGGAGCATAGAGAAAGTTCCAGGTTTAGTCTCATGATATCTATAGTTTATAAGTGAGCCTCAGGTAGCAGGGCTGGGAAAAAAAATCTTAAACTCTGGACATTGGCAAAAATGTGGTTATAGCAGCAGGTTAGAAACCAAGGGACCATGACTTCTAGTCCTACCTTAAACACAAAGGCAGCTGTGTGGCCTTGAGCCAGTCACTTACCCTCAGCCCTAGGTAGCAGATAATGGCAAAAACTTCAGAAAAATGTTACAAGGAAAGCTAAAGGGACCTGTTCAGGCAATTGCCGGGAGTCAACACTGACCTGAAGGCACAAAACAAAACAGCAGGAAATGCTGTATTCAAGCCTAAAAATTTAAATAATAGAAAAGAGAAATGCATTGACAAACCATGCTTGTCATCAGATGTAATATAAGGTCATATTTTATTTTTTATGTCAAACAAATTTAAGAACATTTCTGAATTTAGAGCTTGATTTTGCATAGTACAATATGAAGTGTATCCATAGACATTTACAATATGAAGTGTATTCATGAGTATTTTCTTGAGCTCCAGTTGGCTTTGTTACAATCAACCTGCTTGAGTAATCCTGCTTCACCAGCTTTGGGTTGTCTTCTGTTGAGAAATGAAACTTCTCATTGATAGTATGGTCACAATGTTTGTAATTCTAGGGTTTGCAGAAACTATGAAAAACCAAGAAACTAAAAAAAAATCAAAATATATCAGTCTCCAATGAAATTCATTTGAAATTAACAAAAAGGCACAAACTTTATGTCTTCTGTCCTGCAGAGCTCATTGTGCAATGTTGATTTCCGGATTTCTGTTTGGGGGTTTTCTAATACTGTGTTTTAAATGGCACTACTCATATACCATATTAGTTGAATCGAAGTCCCAGTTTGCTAAAGGAAATAATAGTAAAATATAATTTTATTCAAGCCTTATCTCTGTATCCATTTTTGGAGTTCACTGTATTGTATACTGACCTTGCAGTGACTATTCTGAATCTTCGGATGATAACAAGTTATCTTACAGCATTAATAGATTATATTACTGAACTTGTGGCATGTTGTGCAAAAGTCAGTAACTTGCTTTTCATGACTAGGGTCTAAACTTTACAGGTCTTTCCAGAAATTCCAATGGGCTTTGGATTATTTCTTTTCTTATAGCCTCTCATGCTGCATTACAAGCTACATTTGAAATTAGGATTTTTAGGAGGAATTTATAATTTAGTACACTAGTCTGGGATTATGCTTTACTCATAATATTAATGTGATACAATTGTGTAATATACAATGTCTGACCCCATCCTAAGAGAGAAACAATTTTACAAACCATAGTGGAACAGTTTACCTATTGCACTAAATAAAAACATTGGTATTGTAACTATAAAATAAAAGCATTATATGTGGCCTCACATATCCTTGGGAAAGATACCTGAATGAAAGTTATGCTAATGTTCAAATTCATAACTACCCATTTTGTGGGAAAAACTTAACTTTCATGATCTCTTCCTCACTCTGAACCTGGGGCATAAATAACCAGGGAATGTTATACTTTGTGTTAGTGTGTCAAGGTTCAGTCTTTATGGAATTTGTCAAGAATCATAGACACATTTAACGTATCTGTTTTAGTGATGGAATTACATATGCTGTTGGGAACTTACAATTAAAATGGGAATCCTTTGACTTTGGCATTATTATCCTACATGGTGAACTGCTGTAATTACAGCTAGAAGACTTCTAGATTTTAATGAGTTTAACATTTTAAATAAGCTGTCCCTCCATTTTCCTTGACCAGCAAAGAAAACGAAAACAAAAGTAAACAAACAAAAAACCAAAAAATCCCACCTTTACTATGCCAGGAAGCTGCTTAGTGCCCAGCAATAGAACTTGCTTCTTGTTGTATTCAGCAACCTGGAAGTATACTCTGGGAATTCCTCCATGCAGAAATATAGAGGTTGTCCAATAATCAGTACTTTGAACTCTTAGCAGATTGAGAGATCTATTCTAGATCATGTACTGTACTTAGAATTTCTTAATTTTTTTCTAATAGACATTCAAATTAGTGAAGGCATAATTACTGATGAACAGAGGAGATGAATGGCAAATATTTCATATGAGCAATTAAAAATATTTTCTGTGTGCTTTTTCCCTTTGTCTTTCTTGTGGTTTAAAAATGCTAATGTGAGAAAATAAGCATAAGCCAAAGGTGTTGGATGAACACTGCAGAAACAACAAGTTGATACACAGATGTATAGATTTAATGAGATATCACCATGCTGTTTATTTATTCCAAGAACAATGGTAAGAACAAGACAAGTTCACAATCTGAACTAGTTTTATATATATATATATATATATATATATATATATATATATATATATATATATATATATATATATATACCCCGTATATGTATATGTATATGTATATGTATATGTATATGTATATGTATATGTATATGTATATATGTATATATATATATATATATATATATATATATATATATATATAATACCATCTGTTGCTGCAGACAGAACAATATAAATGTAAGGCTGGATGAGCCAAAACCCCTGTCCTCCCCTGTCCCTCCCCCCTCCCCCGTGACAGCTATTTATTTGCAAATTTTCAAAACTGAATAATAACACTAGAATGGATTAGGGTCCTCTGCAGAAACATGAGACAGAAAGGACACTACGTATTTTGTTCTAGTATTCAGCACTTTGGTCTTTCAGTGATTGGAGGTTTTTTTGCTGCTTCTTTACATTTGAGTATCCTTGCATTCCTTTTACTTATATACGTATTATATTATAGAAATCCAAATTGCTTTAATTTCACCAAATGTTTTAGTGATGAAATGTAGAGCTGTGTACATATGTCAAAGAAAATCTTCAATTATGGCAAAAATATCAAGAAAACTTTCTTCCCAATCATTTGCATAGCCACAATAAAATAAAAAGACATGAGGCTTAAAACTTTTCGAATCCTTTTATTCACAGCTAAGGCAATAAACAAGGTCACGTGGCATATATTCTTGAGTGTTTGTGCAAACCGGTCACTTTTTTCAGTGCTGTTGTATCTTCAAACAGTCACTAAATGAATGATTGTAGGTCAAGAACAACCTGGACAGAATAAACCACACTGTGACATAACGGCAGGCTATGGCCATACATGATGTTCAGTGGGTTTTTAAAAAAAAGCTCTTCAAATGTACATCTACACTACAATGCCTTTACATTTAATATTGTTTTCAGAATATAAGAGTCAGATTGGGTCAAGTGAAAGAAAGGTTTATTCCGTTGTTTGCTTTTTATTTGACTCTCTATGACAGGGCTTTTCAACCAGTGGTACGGGTACCACCTGTGGTACATTGGCATCTGGCAGGTGGTACGTGACCATCCTAGAAAAGTGGTAGCGGGGAGGGGAATGAGTTGAACCGGTGGCAGCACCACACAATCCTGAACGAGAGATGGCTGGAGCTGCAGGGCTGTCAGGGCTCAGCGAAAGCACCAGGACCAGTGCCAGGCTCCAGCTGATCCTGGTGCTTCTGCTGAGCCCAGAAGAAGCGCTGATCAGGTGGAGTGTTGCAGCATCTCCAGGTTCTTCTGATTTACATTCAGATGCTTGGCAACTGATTCATATATATGACGGTCACATTGTCCCAGGGTCATGTGAAGTGACCAAAACCTGCTGCAACCACCCAGCAGATGGGGGGAATAAAAACCAAAAACCAACTCCACCCCCGCTGCCAATCCTCAACAGAAATGCTCACAACAATGAAAGCCTCGGACAGGAGGAAGAGTGCCGCCAGGCAGGCAGGCAGGCAGGTGTCTTGCTCAGCTGTGGCTTGGGGGGCACTTTTTTCAGTGCCATTGTAACTTCGAACAGTCACTAAGTAAACGGTTATAAGTCGAGGACTACCTGTACTTCATCACTTTTTTCCTTTTTTTTTTTAGTCATCAGGTTTTTGACACCTTGCTAGGTGACTAGTAGTACTTGGCTATTGCCATATTGTAAAAGTGGTACAATGGGTGAAAAGGTTGAAAAGCCCTGCTCTATGAGACATTTTTATGAAAGGTGGGATACAGATGGAATACATAAATATGCAGTTCACAGTTACTGTCAGGACCCACTTCAAAACCTCATCCCAAGAAAGCAGAACTCATGGAAGTGAACTCTTCCCAAAAGTACTTTTATTAGGAGAAGCTGATAGCAGGCATAATAGACAGGATCTGAGGTTTTCCCGCGCAGATCGATAGGTTAAAGTGTCCCCAAGCAAACCCCACCCCATAGTTCGCCCAGTTGTTTCAAATCGGCCAATTCACAGGTGTTAAGTCCATCATGAGAAAGGGGAGATAACATCAGGCCGGCTCTGGTTGTAACAGCGATGTTTAGGCGGCTCTTCACACTTTCTTTTGAGAGCACAGAGATAAGCCAGTTGCCGAAGGTTACATTCATTTCTTCCTCCCCCCTTTGCTAGCTGACAGTAAGCAAGAAGAAAGTTCAGAAAGAAATAACGCAGGAATGCAAAGTGTTAGTTACATTGTAGCAATAGAGGAAGTCAAGGCAATAAACCCACGAGCATTCCCCCCTCCCCTCCAGGAGTATGGCAGAACCCAGGGAGAGAAGAGAATGGAATTTGGGTCAGGGAAACAATAGGAAGGAGACATAGGAAAGCAAGATAGATATGGGTTCTGACAGTTACTTAGATAGTGAGATGGGTGGTATATACATTTGATTAATAAATAAAAATAAATATATCAGTAGCCTCTGGTGTGTGGGATGGCTGTAATCTTCTACCTCCTCCTATGTGGCTGTTCATCCTCTAATGCAGTTTTTCAAACTTGGCAACTTTAAAATATCTGGACTTCAACTCCCAGAATTCCCAAGCCAGCAAGCTGTTTGAACAATACTTCTCCCATGCATCTGTTTCTCCAGTGCTGCTCCAAAAAGGACCCACAGGCTCTTCTATTGCCCAGCATATGCCTGCTCCCAGCAGTTTGTCAGACCTGTTTTGAGATTTTCAAAACCAATTTGTGGTGGGGAAGCGAACACGCAATAAGCATAATTACTGTGTCTTTTCCTCAGCACAAACTTCATCATCATTATTGCTGACTGGAAAAGACTTTATATTTTTTCCAATCTTGAACAGGATGGCTACTTATTTGCTGCTTTTATGAGTGAGTTAGTGACAGTCTAAAGCAGTGATGGCAAACCTTTTAGAGACTGAGTGCCCGAAAAACGCCCCCACCCTGGCCCCCGCTCTGTCCCCCCATTCTGCCCACTCTGTCCCTGCCTGCCCTGCCCCAGCTCCACCCCTGGTCCCACCCACTCTACCCCCACCCACCCTGCTCCAGCTCTGCCCCTGCCCACCCACAGGGCCACTCACTGCCTCCACGGCCAGCTGCAGATCACCCAAGCAACCCAGCAGCATCCACTGCACGCGATGGGGCACGAGGGTGCAGTCTTGTCCCCGCTGCTCGGCTGCCATATCCTTATAGCTGCGCTGCTTTGCGTGGGCTGTGCCAGGGCGCGACTCTCCTCGGGGGGGCTGTTGGGGAGGAGGGGGCCGCAGGGGAGGAGGGGTTGGGACAATGGCGTGCGTGCCCACAGAGAGGGCTCTGAGTGCCACCTCTGGCACATGTGCCATAGGTTTGCCACCACTGGTCTAAATTGTGGGTCTCCACACTTGGCCACTTTAAGACTTATGGACTTCAACTCCCAGAATTTTGCAGCCAACCATGCTGGCTGGGGAATTCTGAGAGTTGAAATCTACAAGTCTTAAAGTTGCCAAGTATGGAGACCACTGATCTAAATGCGTCTGGGAGATCTAGGTTAAAAAAATACTTAATAGTGAAGGCTTACTCTGCAGGTAAAGAGGCTCTAGGCCTATTTTGCTCCCAGAGATTTTGGTCAGGACTGCTCCTTCTCTACATTTGCTTTCTGGGCAGAGCAAGGTTAAGGACTCTCTCCTTATCCCCTGAGATCTTGTGAAATTTTATCTGCATGTGGGACAGCCACCCGCCCCTGAAGAATTTCTAAGGGATCGTAGTGATAAGACTTTTTAGATAATTTTTAGTCTCTTGAATAAAATTGATTTTAACATGTTTAGTTTTGACAAAAACTGTGAATGTTTATTTCTTTGACTGTACTACTTTTGGAAATATGCCTTAGAAATACCAATGTTTTAAAGATATGGAATTTCCAATAAATTTTGGATCTTCTTAAACATTTTCTAATGCAGGAATAAATAGGACAGATTAAGAGATATCAGTGATACAGGGAGTGCAAAAATGAAATGAGTAAATTTAAGAAAAATTAGAAATAGGCAAGTTTTTAAGTAAATTGAAATCTGATTTGTTTCCCAGTTTTTCATTGTTTTTAAAGATTGGCTTGGTTAAAACTCCAGTAAATGTATACCTGCAGTGTATCAAGTTATGCTAGGCAGAAGAAATTACATAACTATTTGTAAAGTGTCACGGTGATCCCTTCTGTAGCAGCATTCCCCTCCTTGGAGAGTTGCAATTTTTTCTTTTAGTCGCAGAAGCAGAGCAAATGTTCACACAGCAACAAGTGCTTATGGCAGGTTCCTGGTGATGTAAAGACAGAAGAAAAGGACAAGTAGGCCCTTTTAATACTGAAAGCATTTTTGATTAGGGACCAAAGTTATTTTCTTTGGACTGTGGAACTTAATAATTTCTACAAAAAAAGTAGAGTATGGGAAAGAACTGCACCTAAACATCTGTGTAATTCAAAGCAGAAAGTCTTTTGTTTTATTGGTTATTCTTAAGTGCATTCTAGCCAGGATTAAGAAATAAAAATTAGTATTACAAGTTAAGGAAGACAGTGTTAAAAATATTTTAGGTATGCAATCAGTATATTGTTGCCTCTGTTAATTGTGAACTTCTTTCCAAAGAACAAATATAAGAAAGTTTCTGAAATCCCAAGCTTGTTGTTCTTAAGAAACAAAATATTAAAATAAATGTCTATTTCTTATCTAGAAAAATATTCATTTCCTTTATTTTTAAGTAGATGCATTTTCTCAATTTAAGTTTTTTGCATGCATGCATCTTATTTTATATAGAGAGAAAAAAGTGTACCAATAAAGTGTTTCAACAGTTTGGATTGATTTTGGAAGAATATTTAGTTGTTTTTATTAAGATTTCCACTGGAAGGGATAAAAACTCATGTTGCAGGAGAAATAGCTCAAGATCAATCCTTTGAATCCCCCACTTAAAGTGATTTTTTTGGTGTATTAGAGTAGAAAGAGTCTGCTTTGCCTACAGAGTTGTTAGTGAAAATATAACATGATTCAATATAAAGCAACTTGTATCTTTCTACACCAAGAGCCTTGCTGGAGCAGTGGGCTAATGCCTCCTTAAGTAACACCAGCTGCCTGCAATTAGTGCAGGTTCGCATCCCACCAGGCTCAAGGTTGACTCAGCCTTCCATTCTTCCGAGGTAGGTAAATTGAGGGCCCAGATTGTTGGGGGCAATAAGCTGACTTTGTAATAATGCCGCTTGGAGGGGCCCAAAAGCCCTAATAAGCAGGCATATACCGGTACATAGAATGAAGGCTACTGCTAAGCTTGTAAGCCGCCCTGAGTCTTCGGAGAAGGGTGGGATATAAATGGAATTAAAATAAATAAATAAAAATAAAAAAGCATGTTCACAAATTAGCAGGGTTGATCTGAATTTGAATTCATTCACCCAATCCTTTTAACTTGTAAACTGGTGCCCATTCGCATATTACTCTTAAATGGATTACTATTGAATCAAGTATTAAAGATAAAGGAAATGCACTCCTGAGATTTTGACTATTCTATACCTAAGACAAAATTTGAATCCAGTTCCAAATTTAAATTTTTTTTTCAAATGGCTACAAAAATTGTTTATCTTGGTCTTAAACATTTATTTTTATTATTATTATTATTATTATTATTATTATTATTATTATTATTATTATTATTATTATTATTATTATTATTTTAATAACCTTCTCTTAGATGGGATCAGCATTAAAACATGGTCACAGATTAATTATTTAAATACAAAGACAAATGGAATACCTATTTGAAAAGATATGTAATATCCACAGCCTTTTTCTCCTATTTTAAAAGAACATACTCTCTTCTGTTTTAAACTTTTGCTATTGGATGATAACCTAGCTGAAAGAAATATTATTGAATTAATGTTGAGCAAGAAGGGATGTCATGGGGTCATAAAAGTATAATTTGTCTTGAGATTAATATAGATTGCTCTTAACGATTTGACTAGTGTCCTAAACCCCTTATCTCAGCTTCATTATCAGATATGTTGATGATGCTCTTAGAATTTCTAGCAGTTATATACAGAATATTGGCTATTCCCATTGTAGCCACCTTGCATCTGGCAGTGCCAGTTTGGAAAAGGCTCTCTAAGGGAATAAAGAAAGGCATTACAGGGAATTAATGGATCTTTCAAATTTAATTGGAGTACCAAAGTTTCTAGATGGCAACTAGGAATGGGGAAATGGTTTAAATTTATCCCCTCATAGCAGTCCAGATCTCCTTAATCAAGGATTCTTGTAATAGGACATGCTAGTAACAGTAATATCTTATGGACTGTTAGCCTTAACTTGCTGTTGCCTGTAGTACCGAGTTATGGCTGGGCCCTACTCAGACAATGTCTTTTCTGATTTTTTTTCTTCCTAGATCAGTGACTTAACAAACCAGCCCTTTGTGAAATACAGTGTATTTTGTTGGGATTATTGAAGTTAATAGGTATGATAAAAATAGGAGAGCTAGTTTGATGTGATGATTAAGGCACCAGACTAGAAATTGGGAAACTGTGAGTTCTAGTCCCAGTTTAGGCAAAAAACCAGTTAGGTGACTTTAAACCAGTCACTTTGTCTCCAGCCCTAGGAAGCAGGCAAGAGCAAACTACTTCCAAAAAACCTGGCCAGGAAAACTTCAGGGACTAGTCCAGCCATGACTCTCAGGAGCCAAGACAGACTTGAAGATACATATGATATTTAAAATAAAAAATAGCAACACCTCCTGGTTCTGTCTATGTCCTGCTCCCTGATTTTATAGTTATGTCCTGGCTTGTTCATATCCCTAAGCCCATAATGTGATATACTCTGCAGAGCAAATTTGTAAGTTAACTAAATATTTTAGAATTTTAAAGATTCAAGAAAATACTTTATAAACCATATTTTGAAAGTGAGATTTAATTAATGCAATAGTATACTTGTGTATTATTTTCACAAATGAATGTAAGGGAAACAGAATTATTTTTAATATGATGTCTCCTCCTCCTCCTCCTCCTTTTTCTTCTTTTGCAGCAAATTCCATAAAGCGGGAAATGCAAAGTGATGATGAGGATTCTAACAGAAAGCGTCTAAAGAGGGAAGATGGGATCATTGGGCAGGATGAAGGGAGCAGTTTGGAAGAGCCCCTGATTGAAAACCAGGAGATTGGGGAGAACAGAAAAATGCAGGAGCTGTCAGGCGAGGGAGGAATCCGGCTTCCGAATGGTAAACTGAAATGTGACGTCTGTGGCATGGTTTGCATTGGGCCCAATGTGCTTATGGTACATAAAAGGAGTCACACTGGTAAGCAGCCAAAAGAAAAAAAAATGTGATGACTGCCTTTGGCATCTGATGTTGATATTGCCTCCGTCTATTCTCTAGTATTTCTCAATTGATAATCATGTGCAGTAATGGGAAATCCTTTCTTTTCAAACTTTGCTTACTAGGAAGTAAATATTAAAAAAACATACTTTTATGTTCTTATCTGTTTCACAGTAATATTTGAGAAATGATAACTTCCATATTAAGTCTCCTTAATATGAAGGTATATACTAAATTGGTTGTCTTTAAATATGAACCTCTCTTTTTATTGATTTTACAAAATCCTCCCTTTCTACCATTTCTGGAGCCAACTTGGTGATATAAAATATTTAATAACATTAGAATATCCTTCACAAGAATGACACAGAGACCGGTGACAGATTCAGCATGGAAACAGTCTACCAGCTACCAGTCTCTATATGCCAAGTAATCTCCATTTTTAGAGAAATCTGAATTTATTGAGGAACTGTAAAGAATGGCATATGGTTAGGGTGGACTCACAAATCAGATTTTGGTATGTTGCATATCCACAATGAAAACTATATTCATGTGTACAACTCTCCCCCCCAATTCTTAAAAATACCAAAAGCTACCGTGCCACAAGCTGATTAACACATCCCTATCCACAGAACTCTGGGATCAGCTTGCTTGGACATTCCCCTCTGTTTTGTTAGATATTATAGGAAGGATCTAAGCTGTAACTGCTTAACTAGATACAACCTTCATCTAATGCTACCAGTACATCTTCCTTGGTACTTCCTGGACTAAGATAGTCACTCTACTACCAAGAAACCAGGACTTATTTTTTTTCAGTTTCAGGGTTTAATATGCCTGTGGAGTGAGAAGACTCTATTCTTCCTGAGGAAACATTCATAAAAGCACACCATAGGGGGGTTGATGGAATTTTCTAAATGTAGATATGTTTGACATATACTTATCTCATAATGCATTTTGCCCAGTAATAATTACACTCCAATAACTTGTCTGATAACTCATTCCTGAAAGTGCTGATCTCTTCAGTGTTGTCTGAATAGCATTTACAAGGATTTCATTCATTCCTTGCCTTTCACAGAAATATTGCAGACCCATTTGGCAGGGGCCATGTTCACTTTGTCTCTTGTATTCTGCTTTCCCTTCATTCCCAGTGTAAGCTGCTTTCCCCAGACAGTGTCTTTTGCTCTCTTCCTCCAGCACTTTCCTCCAGAAATGCAGAAACAGCTTCCATCTTTCACACTTTAAATATATTTCTCCCAAATAATTTCTATTTAGCAAGCTGTTGTGTGAAGAGCAAGGAAGATTTGCTTTATACATTGATAAATTGCTTATATGAAAGAGAATAATCTTTCTCTCAACATTCCCTGCCTCCACATATAGTTGGCTTCTCCTTCTCTCTCTCTTTTCCTTTCCTCACAAGAAAGAAGGGAACAAGACTAATTCCCTTTGTTTTGTCCCCTGGAGGCTGATTAAGGTGAGATACAAAACAACAACAAAAGGGCTGTGTTGACAAAGGAAATTGTTGCAAGGAAAGAAGAAGAAACCAGTGTAAAGTTTTTTGTTGGGGAAGGATGGAGGTTTTCCTGGGGCGCTTGCAGATGGCCAGGCTTTATCTTAGCCAAGTGAAATGAAAATTAAGCAGAGCATGAGTAGGTTGTTCTGACTACTTAAGGACAGATGGACACTACTAGAATGGACAGGTTTGCTTTTTTGTGAGCAGATAAGATAAGACGCGGTGGCTCAGTGGGTTAGGACGCTGAGCTTGTCGATCAGAAGGTCGGCAGTTTGGTGGGTCGAATCCTGAGTGCCGTGTAACAGAGTGAGCACCTGTTACTCGTCCCAGCTTCTGCCAACCTAGCAGTACGAAAGCACGTAAAAATGCAAGTAGAAAAATAGGGACCACTACGGTGGGAAGGTAACAGCATTCCGTGCGCCTTTGGCGTCTAGTCATGCCGGCCACATGACCATGGAGACATCCTCAGACAAGCGCTGGCTCTTTGGCTTTGAAACGGAGATGAGCACCAGCCCCTAGAATCGGAAATGACTAGCACACATGTGCAGGGGAACCTTTACCTTTACCTTTAAGACTTACAGAGAGCCAGTCACCAGTGTTCCCCCTTTGTAATCATTTGATTAGTAGAGAGTGCCTCATCTCCCTCCTCCCAGCTTTGCAAAAACCTTCTTCACTTGTAAAGGAAATAAAATATTGGGGTATTAAAACCAGTTTTACCTTCTACTGGTGCTGATTAGAATGGCAATGTGCTAACCCAAATTCTGTCTATTGTGGCTGTTTGCCCAATCCCCCTTCAAGTGATTGGCAAGACTGCCCCATGAGTTTACTCCTGTGTAACCCAGCTACCTCCCTGGCTAAAAACAAAAGTTTCCTGTTTGCACCACACCTTATGACTGAAACAGGAGGAAGCTAGGACAAAGTGGAATGGTAAGACCCAGGAAGATAATCAATTACTGGAGGGACAATTTGCTTTTTTTTTTTGCAATTGTGCAGAAGAATCCATAGCCCTTTCAATTCTATTTTAAAAACTGTTTCTAAGACCTGCTGTGGGAGTGAGGGACCTATAGGAGATTTAACTTTATGGATGTGATGATTGGTTTGGCAGGGAACAGGATCCATCTGGTCACTTCAGTCCACACATTTCATTAACAGTGTATTTTATTGGTGTGCAGCCCATGTGACAGGACTTTGCCTTGGAAGTGAGTTGTATGTACAATGATCTGTCACCCTCTTTCAATAATTTAACAGTACAGAAGCCTGCATACCTGAAGTAGGAAACTCAAATGAATTTTATTGGGACTGCTCAACAGCAGAAAATTTCTACAATAATAAAATATGTTCTGGATAATGATCTCATTTCACAGAACAATTACTCTCCCTATTTGTATCAACGATGTTTCTGTTTGAGTCAGCAAAGTTTTGTATCAAGGAATTTCCACTGCTGTATAAAGGAAGGTCCCAAGTGATAGACCTATTTTTCAAAAAAGTAAGATTTCATCCAGAATAGACCATCTTCTTAATTCCTGAGTCTGAGATTCAGCTATCCACTGCTCCTCCATCTTATTTAGATTCAGCTTCTATTTGTTGGATCATATGTAATTGATCATAGCCTCTGACAAACTGTAAGCATCTGCACCGTTCTTGATTCAGATGGAGATAAAGTTGTATATCATTTTTGTGTGGTATGGATGGCACCACAGTCAAAATTCCTGATTTCTTCCTCCAGTGTTTTATGTGAATTTTGAGTAGCAAGAATCAAAGGATAGCATCCTATATATAAACAATAATAAATGCTTAAGTTACTCTCTAATATTGGTCCAGCAGAGAGGAATGGAACCTCTGATTTCTTCCGGCTCCCAAATCACTGAGACATCTATCAATGTTTCTTATTCATTAGTATCAAACACTGCTGAGAAGTCTAGAAAGATTAACATGGTAGTATCCCCTATCCTTCTACTGTCAGAATGTCACTGTCTTCCCTTGCTATATCCAGGCCCAAAGCAAGAGTAATT
Source organism: Vipera berus (assembly GCF_964194415.1). NCBI lineage: Eukaryota > Metazoa > Chordata > Lepidosauria > Squamata > Viperidae > Vipera > Vipera berus. Next base: position 182,939,256 of record NC_138202.1, on the reverse strand, counting down.
GGCTTCTTTCAGAATAGTGACACCTTGCTTGTCACCTTGCCCTGAAAGTGGATATATTTCAGTGGGTAGTAGAAAAATCATAGGATCCAGCTCTAGATCACAGCACAGCCTCTTTCAGGATATCAGTTCCTTGCATAAAGAGGCATTAATATTTTTCTCACCCATCTGGCTACTCTTTCCTGCCCAACTTAATCAGCTGAAATGGGCAAAGTTCTACAGAATGAAATGTCCTTTCTTTGATTTTCAATAACTTTCCAATTGTATAGGAAACCATTGATCTGTAATAGCATATTATACAGTAGCTTGTTTTTAGCATTAATTGGCAGCGATCAGCATCTGAAAAATTATTCTGCGTATTGTAAATACAGTATTAGTTATGACTGATTCTGTTCACAGAAAATAAAAAGCCAAATTGCTTCCCCTGCCTGTGTGGGAGAATGTAATTACTAGCAAACAACAACACAGTGTTACATCCAACATTAAGAAGCCTAGATCTGGCTATTACAGTTTGACGATCTGGTTTATAAGAAGAAAACATGGTAGCAGACATTGTGCAGATACAACATTAAGCCTGTTTCCATGCAACATACCAAATCACAATTTACTGAATAACCCATTATTGATTGGATTCACACAGCGTATCAAACCATAAACCTAAGTTTACAAAATGCACCGGCCAGCTATACACAATATGTCAAAATATAAATAATTTCATTTGGTGGATATGTGAATCAACCTATGACTGGGAAGTTCCAGAATCTGAGGAAACCTCAGTAAAAGTGATTGGGTCATCATCAGGATAGGCAGCTTTTATTTATATACTTGCTTATTACCTCTAATATTCTCTAATGTTGTTGTTGTTAGTTGCGAAGTCGTGTCCGACCCATCGCGACCCTATGGACAATGTTCCTCCAGGCCTTCCTGTCCTCTACCATCTTCTGGAGTCCATTTAAGCTCACGCCTACTGCTTCAGTGACTCCATCCAGCCACCTCATTCTCTGTCGTCCCCTTCTTCTATTGCCCTCAATCTTTCCCAGCATTAGGCTCTTCTCCAGTGAGTCCTTCCTTCTCATTAGGTGGCCAAAGTATTTAGTTTTAGCTTCAGGATCTGGCCTTCTAAAGAGCAGTCAGGGTTGATCTCCTCTAGGACTGACCGGTTTGATCGCCTTGCAGTCCAAGGGACTCTCAGGAGTCTTCTCCAGCACCATAGTTCAAAGGCTTCAATTCTTTGGCGCTCAGCCTTTCTTATGGTCCAGCTTTCACTGCCATACATTGCAACTGGGAAGACCATAGCCTTGACTATACGCACTTTTGTTGACAGGGTGATGTCTCTGCTTTTTAGTGTGCTGTCTAGATTTGCCATGGCTTTCCTCCCCAGGAGCAAGCGTCTTTTAATTTCTTGGCTACAGTCCCCATCTGCAGTGATCTTGGAGCCCAGGAAAATAAAATCTATTCTCTAATATTAAGCCTCTAATATTTTCTAATCTTCTCTAATCTTATGCCTTTCCATTTTATGGAAACATAATCATGATGTTAAATTCAGATTTTTTTAAAAAAAAAGTGGGGAAGGGGAGAGAAATTCCAAAAGCCCACAAAGGATTAATAAGCAAAAACAGGAAAGAGAAATTGAGAAGTGAGGAATATACAGTCTAGAGCAAAATACGACTGCATATTTTCTTGAAAAGACTAAAAATGGCTCAGAAATAAAACACATGCATTGTATATAGAAGACTGTGGGATCACTATGGTATCTCTGTTAAAAAGGATCCCAAATGGTGAGGGAAAACTCTTCCTGAGGATTTGCAAAGTTGGTGCCATTTATAACACATAATGCTTAACTTAATACTCAGCTCTAGTGCTTCATCTCACAATAATGTGGTTTCATACATTCAAGAAAACATTTAATTGTTTGGATGTTTTCATGTAGAGAGCAGTGTTACAAAGTAATTGTCACTAATGTACCCTGGATATAAAACATAGGAATTCACTTTAAAGCAGTTTCAAATATTAGGTTGTGATATACTGGCAGAGATAATTTGGACATTTTGTACTTCAGCCACTTCAGCATTTTTCTAAAGTAACATTATGATCTTAAAAAAAGGAAAAAAAAGATTATATAAGCAGTGCTCTTCTCAGAGCCATTACATTTCCTCTATTGAGGGAATACTTTTTTGTTCTTTTTCAGAATAAAGCAGTGGCACATTGACTATTCAGATGTTCTCAACCGTACAGAAATTATTTCTGTTTTGATGTAATTTTGTTCTCTGTTTTTGCTGACCCCAGGCATTGCTTAGATGTTTTATCAAATGAAACTTTCCCTTTATGGAAAAGTAGTTTACATGTTTAAGTCTTTTAGTTTAATTTCAAAAAGAAAATAGTGGTTATTCCTAGGTAAAAGGTGGAACTTTCAGTGGTGGGATTCAGCCAGTTTGCACCACTTCAGCAGAAGCAGTAGCTAATTTTTTGTTGCACAGGCCCAGAATGGCCTTCCGGAAGCAGCATCCACACACAGAACCAGTTGTTCACATATTTGCATCCCATCACTAAGAACTTTATTAGTAGTATGTTAGCACCAAGGAAATTGATGGGCTGGCAGGGTTGTTGCAAACAGTGATCTAAACATGCAGCCAAATGAAGTATCTGATTTCTGAGATGGTGGAATGAATTGGACCTCTTTCATCTACAAAGGAGATACTGCATTATTTAGATTTTTTTAATCTTACCTTTATTATTTTAATCAATAACTCAAGGTGATGACCATACCTAATTCTCCTTCCTCCTCTTATGTTCCACACAATAATAATCTTGTCAGATGGGTTGGGATGAGAAAGATTGACTGATCCAAAGTTATCTACCTGGCTTTCATACTGAAGGTAGGACTAGAACTCACCATCTCCCATTTTTTACTTTACTGCAATAACCACTAGATCAAATTATTATCCTCTATGAAACCTTTTTCACTCATGCCATAGCTAAGATTCTGTCTAACATGCTAACTTGTTTACTTTTGCCAAATTTTATCTTCTCACTGCTGCCTGGCAGAGTCTGTTACCTCAGAACTCTTATCCCCCTATTGAGCTCCAAGTGTAAATTACTACTGAAGTAACATACGAGAGCTGTTTTGAAATATGATTGAACGATTTCAGAACTGACATTACACACACACTATCAGAACCCACTTCAGCCCACATCTTAAGAAAGAAGGACTCTTGGAGACAAGATTTTTCCAGCAGGAACTTTTACTAAGAAATAGGAGATAATAGACAGGATCTGAGGAATGCTCTCACAGATCGATATTTTTAAAGTGTCCCCAAACAAACCCCACCCCACAGTTCATTCATTCAGTTCCGGATCAGCCAAGCTCCAGGTTATAAGCCTATCATGGGAGAGGAGAGATAACAGTCCGTTTGCAGCAGGATCATTTCCACCCCCCTCATACTTCATTTGGAGAAACAAACCAGATTCCAGAGAGTTTCATTCCTCCCTTTTCCACCCCATTTCTTAGTTGCCCATAAGATGAGAGGGAATGTCTAGCGAGAAAGCAACTGATTATATTGTGATGGATAGCAAGGAGACAGAATATACAAAGGTTACATTTAAGGGAGGAAGTGAAAGCCATAAAACTCCATGCCTGTTCCCTCTTCCCCTTGGAATGGCAGAATCCAGGGGGAGATGAGATTTGCAGTTAGCTCAGAGGAGATAGTTAGAAATGAGATATAAATGGATTCTGACATCCTGCCCCCCCTTTAAAAATAGGAGAGATCCACCTGTAGAGGAAACAAAAATATAGCTGTTAGCCTGGTTTGCTGGGATATTCTGTATGAAACCTCTTTAACAATTTAGGTGCTCTAATGTGACATTTATTGACCCAATCGTTTTCTGAGGAGGGAAGGTGTTTCCAAGCTACTAGGTATTGAATTTCTCCGTGGTACTTTCTAGAGTCTAGGATTTCTTTTACCTCGAAGTGTTGTTCTCCTTCAACCATGATAGGAGGTGGTGATGGTGGGGTTTTTAGCCATAAGGGTGACTGTTGTTCCCTTTTTAGCAAACTGCAGTGAAAGATTGGGTATATCTGCCTAAGGTTTTTGGGTAGTCCTAATTCAACTGTTACTGGGTTTATAATTCTTTTAATTGGAAAAGGTCCAATATATTTTGGTCCAGGTTTTTTACAGGGTTGTAGTGATTTAAGGTATTTTGTGGATAAATATACCATCTCTCCCACCCTGAATGGTTTGGGATCGACTCTTTTTTTGTCTGCCTGTGTCTTGTATGTTTGTCTAGCTTCATCTAAAGCTTTTCTAACTGTTGGCCAGGTGTTTTGCAATTGTGCAATCCATTATTTCAGTGATGGGATTTCCAGTTCGTTTGGGATTAGTTCTGGCATAGGGCTGAAACTTTGACCAGTAGCTATTTGAAAAGGAGTGTAACCCGTGCTGGAGTGGACTGCATTATTATATGCCACTTCTGCAAAAGGCAGTAGGTCCGTCCAGTTTGTTTGCTGGAAATTAATAAAGCAACTTAAATATTGCTCAAGTACTGAGTTAGATTTTTCACATTGAGCGTTCGATTGAGGATGATGACTAGATGTCAGTCCTTGGGTGGTTCCTAAAAGGGATAAAAATTATTTTCAAAATGCCAACGTAAATTGCACCCCCTATCAGATATGATGTGTTGTGGTGCCCCATGCAATCTGCAAATATGCTGCACGAAAAGTTTTGCTAAGGCTTTCGCGTTGGGGATCTTTTGGCAAGGGATGAAGTGCACTTCACTTGTTTGGAAAACAAGTCCGTGACTGTCCAGACTACAGTGTTCCCATTGCTTTCTTGTAATTTCACTGTAAAATCCATGGCTATTTCTTTCCATGGGGCTGAGGGGTTCGCCACCAGTTGTAACAGTCCTGGCAATTTCCCTTGCAGCCTCTTAGCCATCGCACAAATTTGGCAGCTGGCCACGTAGCTTTCTATGTCCTTTTTCATGGATGGCCACCAAAATTGCCTTTTAGTTGAGTTTAAGGTTTTTACAAACCCGAAATGTCCTGCTGATTTTGTATCTTGGCACAGGTGCATGAAATTGATCCTCTGGGTGGCTGGTATGTATAACTTCTCACCCACCCAGGGTAGTCCATCTTTAATTGTGCACACATGTCTATTTTTCTGGAACCATTCATCAGTTTCCAAAGACTTTCGGAATTCTATTCCAGTTTGGCTATCCACCTTCAGCTTCATTTTAGCTTGGGACCTGATGGTGACTGGTGCTGCTGGTTGTTGTTCAGGTATAAGTGGTTTAGAGTCAGTGACTCTTGTGCTGTTGTTTTGGGGCATGCGAGATAATGCATCTGCCAGGAAATTCTCTCCCCTGCCCTGGTAAGTGTTTGAGAGTGAAATTGAATTGGTGAAAATGTTGGGACCAGCAGGCTTGCTTAGGAGTGAGTTTCCTGTGTGTTTTTAGTGCTTCCAAATTTTTGTGGTCTGTCCAGACCTGGAAGGGGATTTTATTTCCTTCCAGGAACTGGCGCCATTTAAGTAATGACCACCTCACAGCATATGCCTCCTTTTCCCACACAGCCCAACGTTGTTTTGTCTCCATGAGTTTCCTGGATGTATATGCACACAGTTGCAGTGCCCCCTCATCATTTTCCTATAACAATACAGCTCCCACCGCCACATTGCTTGCATCTGCCTGTGTTGCAAAGGGTTTATCAGGGTCCAGGGCAGAAAAAAGTTTCTTTAGCCTCTCGAATGCCACTTAACATTCCATTGTCCACTTCAGGGGCTGGCTGGGTTTCACTGCCCCACCCCATTTTCAACAAATTCGTGAGGGGCAGGGCTATTTGGGTGAACAAAGGGATGAATTGGCGGTAGAAGTCTGCAAAACCCAGGAAACTTTGCAATTGCTTCCTTGTGTGGGGTGGTGCCCATTCTAATACTGCCCTGACTTTCTCGGGGTCCATTTCGATGCCCTGCTGGAATAATGCAATACCCCAGGTAGTGTATTCTTTCCTGGTGGAATTCACATTTCGATAATTTTGCATATAGGTGGGTGGCCCGCAGTTTTTTTAGAACTGCTCTGACTAGATTAATGAGCTTCTCTTTGGTCCCAGTGAAGATAAGGATGTCATCTAAGTAAACCAGGACCCCCTTATATAGGTGTTCTCTTAGCACTTCATTGATTAATTGCATAAAGACTGTGGGGGCCTCTTGCAGTCCAAATGGCAGAACTTTGAACTGATATCAACCCATTGGACAATTGAATGCAGTCTTCTATTCATCTCCTTCCTTGATCCTAACGTGGTAGTATGCTAGTTTGGTAAAAATCATTGCTTTCGATAGGTGGGATAGCATATCCTTCATTAGGGGTAGGGGATACAGATTACTTTCCCTAATTGCATTCAGGGCATGGTAATCTACGCACAAACGCATATTGTCATCCTTCTTCTCCCTAAATAGCAACGGAGTGGCCACTTTGGGTTTGGCAGGTTCAATAAATCCCCTTTCTAAGTTTTTATTTATGAATCTTTCCATCTCCTCCGTCTCTTTAGGGCTCATGGAGTACAACCTGGGCTTCAGGAGTTTTGCCCCGGGTTTGATTTCTCTAGCACAGTCTGTGGGTCGGTGAGGAGGGAGCTCATCTGCCTGTTCCTCATTAAAAACTTCAGCAAGGTCCCTGTATTCTTCCAGTATTTTTGGTAACCCCTTCTCTTCTCCCACTGATGCTGTCTCCACTCGTCAGGTTTGGGGGGGCTTTGGGGTTTTAGGTTCACACGATCCCCCTCTGGGAAGTTGAGTTTTGCTGTCTTCCAATTTACCCAGGGGTTCCATTTCTTTAACCATTCCAGCCCTAAAACCATTGGGCATTCCACGCCTGGGGTCACTACAAATGTTACAGCTTCCTCATGGGTCCCCAGGGACAGGTGAACTGGTAAGGTGGCTAGAGTAGCTGGTACCCCCCCCCCCGCTATGGACCCATCTAACTGGCCAAAGGACATTGGTTACTTTAGTCTCCTCACTGGAATGCCCAAATTCCCCACAAGTGTCGGGCTGATGAGGCAGCAGGTGCAGCCAGAGTCTATTAAGGCTTTCACTTTGACCGCTTCGGGCATAGAGGGAGCTAATATAGTCACTGTCTTGAGGATGGGTGGAATGTATCCACTTACAAGGGTTTCGCCCTCTGAGCTGTCCTCCGAAGTGTCCACCACCCCTGCGGTGTAGGCCAGAGTTCCCTCCCATTCCTTGGCAGGGGCTGGGGACTCTACAGCTTCTATCGCCTCATGGCAGGCTCTTTTGGTTTGGCTGGGGACTTCCCTGATTTCCTGGTCGGTGATAGGTCTGATTTGTGCTGAGGGGTTTTTGAACGGGATTCTGTGGCACGGTGGCCCTCTCTCCTGCATTTGAAACAGCCCGTTGATTTCTTAGCCATAGCTGGTGGTTTCGCTGGCTTGCACATCTGCTTGGGAGGCTGACAGCCCCATGGATTTTCTTGGCAGTGCCTCTTCAGTAGGTCTATCTCCGCCTCCTCTGCAAGGACATACCAGTCATCGAGGTGGTGTGGGTCCCCTTGAGGTAGGCAAGCATCATAAAGGTCGTAGTTTAGCCTGTCTTTGAAATGGCTAAGGAGGATATCTTCCGGCCAGTTCAGCTTGTTGGCAATGGCCCGGATTTCTTGTGTTTATTCAGCCACTGACCATCTGCCCTGCCTCACTGTTTTGATTCTCTCACGGGCCTTACGGTCACCTAGGGGGTCCTCAAATCACCTTCTCAAAGAGGATATGAACCAGTTGAAGTCGTTGAGCTCTGGGGCATTGGAGTCATGCAGGTTCACCACCCAGTCTGCGGCTGGTCCCTCCAGGGCACATTGCATGATACGGATGTGGGGTTTGTCGCTGGGGATATCCCGTCCATATTCTTCCATATAACTGAAGAATTGAATTAGGAAAAACCCCAAGCGTGGTGGCTCCCCCATGAATTTACTTCCAGAGGTGGGAGTCTTTGAATGGATTGGTCCCTTTGCCACTGGTGGTATTACCCCCCCCCATCCTGATCCCCATCTGTGGGTCGGCGGGCGGTGGGTGCTGCTGAGGTGGTAGCTCTGGGTTCAGCGGACATCCCCAGTGCTACAGGTTCTAGATCTCCCTCCCACTGTCTCTCCAGCTACAGCTCCAGGCGCTGGTGCGGCTGCAGGACTCAGGTTTCTCCTCCCTTAGAGAGCCAAGCCTTTTTTAATCAGGTCAATAGCTTTCTCTAGGATCCAGTCTGAGTGTGGTGCATAACTACCGTTCTCCCCGCTTATGTGCAGGGAATTCTCCATCTCTTGCTTCCATTCGGGTTGGTGGTTGCCCCGTCTCAGGTTCACTTTCCTCGATACCTTTTCCCACTCGCTTTTACTTCCAACACCCATCAACCACCGTGGTTTGTGGTCGTGCATCTCCACCACCTCTTCCGTGGAGGAATATGATGCTTCAGCTCCGGATAGTTGGTGGGATTTTGTTCGGGGGAAAAGCTCCCTTTCCGTGGGACTTCATTCCTTCCCTGACTCATCGTTGGACATTGTATTTTTTGCAAAGTCCCCCAGTGAGGTTATTCCTTCCAGGTTGACTCTTAATGCAGATCCTGTCTAATGTCAGAACCCAGTTCAGCCCACATCTTAAGAAAGAAGGACTCTTGGAGACAAGATTTTCCAAGCAGGAACTTTTACTAAGAAATAGGAGATAGCAGGCATAATAGACAGGAATCCCCTCACAGATTGATATTTTTAAAGTGTCCCCAAGCAAAGCCACCCCACAGTTCATTCGGTCAGTTTCAGATCAGCCAAGCTCTAGGTCAGGGGTGTCAAACTGCCGGCCCATGGGCCGGACGCATCAAGACAAAATTGCACCCACCCCATTGCCGGCAATGGGGAAAAAGCTCTGATACGTCGCGTGATGTCATGTGACGTCGCGCGATGTCATGTGATGTTGCGTGACGTCATGTGACGTCGCAACTTTGACACCCCTGCTCTAGGTGGTAAGCCCATCGTGGGATAGGAGAGATAACAGTCCGTTTGCAGCAGGATCATTTCCACCCCCCTTGTACTTCATTCGGAGAAGCAAACCAGATTCCGGAGAGTTTCATTCCTCCCTTTTCCACCCTCTTTCTTAGTTGCCCGTAAGATGAGAGGGAATGCCTAGTGAGAAAGCAATTGATTATATTATGATGGATAGCAAGCAGGCGGAATAAACAAAGGTTACATTTAAGGGAGGAAGTGAAAGCCATAAAACTCCATGCCTGTTCCCTCTCCCCCTTGGGATGGAGAATCCAGGGGGAGATGAGATTTGCAGTTAGCTTAGAAATGAGATATAAATGGATTCTGACACACACACATTACACATAGCATACACACACACACACACACACACACACACACAGAGAGAGAGAGAGAGAGATAGAGAGAGAGAGAGAGAGAGAGAGAGAGATATCTACACATGTACACATATATACACACCCATGCTACATGAAAATAATTTGTAACTATATGGAGAAGAATATGTTAACTACCTTTCATTTTAGTCACTAGTTGCTTGTGTATGAATCAACCTGGAAGAAATAAAATAAGTCTATTACACATCCCTTGCCTAGTCTCCTGGAAGCTTTTCTTTTTAGACTTGTGGTGATGTAACACCCCCAGTGTAAACAGAAGTAGGCAGTAATTGTGGTTATGAAATATAATTAGCTGCTGAGCTGCTGTACTCTGGCATGATATTAATATGTATCATGAATTATTTCTTAGCCTTTTATGAAACTTGTATACAAAATTCTACAAATAGGTTTTGATATATAGGTATTGATTGGGGCATAGCCAAGGATATTACCGTATTTTCCGGCGTATAAGATGACTTTTTAACCCATGAAAATCATCTCAAAAGTTGGGGGGTCGTCTTATACGCCCAGTCATCTTATACGCCGGAAAATCAGCGAGCCCAGGAAGGCACGCCCTCCCCTCTCACTGTGGAGGAAGCAGGGCAGGCTGGCATCTGGCGGGAGTCGGCAGGGCAGTCCTGCACACACGCGCGCTCCCCGGCTATTAAGGAGCACTCCTTAGCAGCCGGGGAGTGCGCGCGTGTGCAGGACTGCCCTGCCGGCTCCCGCCCGACGCTCTTCCCTCTTGAGGCAGCATCCCCGAGGACTCCTTAGGAGCCGGGGAGCGATGCTGCCTCAAGAGGGAAGAGCGTCGGGCAGGAGCCGGCAGGTCAGTCCTGCACACGCGCGCACTCCCTGGCTGCTAAGGAGTGCTCCTTAACAGCCGGGGAGCGCGTGCATGCGCAGGACTGCCCTGCCAGCTCCCGCCAGACGCCAGCCTGCCCTGCTTCCTCCACAGTGAGAGGGGAGGGCGTGCCTTCCCGGGCTCGCTGATTTTCCAGCGTAAAAGACGAAAAGTCTTGAAAATCATCTCAAAAGTTGGGGTGTCGTCTTATACGCCCAGTTTTATACGCCGGAAAATACAGTATGTCAATTACCTAAAACCATCCTCAGTAACAGAATTGCCAAACTGTAATTTTGAGTCATCTTCCAGAAACATTCAATACTCTGAACAGTGAAGTTCTTCCTTAGTTAAGGATATTAAATGATTGTACCTTGAAAATCAGAAATAAACTCCAGGTGGGGGGAACCAAAGGATTAATCAACTCAGGAGAAAACACACAGGCTGTGTTTGGATCCTTTCTGCTTCTGTTGCAGAAAACCACAGACACCCTCATGCATGCAACGTATATCCTTCCTGCCTGATTCAGATCTACTGAATAGGAGTCTTTCTCTCAGCAGTTGGTTTCATAGCCAAATTCTTGTTACCCTTAGGAAGTTTTTTGTAATATTCAATTAGAATTCATTCTGCCAGTTATTATTCTATGACCTGCATGCTGAATCAAAATACACTTTTTCTTCCCAAGTATTTGAGAGAACACACCAAATTTCTTCCTTCTCTCTTCATCAGCCTAACCTGTCCCTGATTGTACTTAATGCCCATTCATGAAACTTACCATTTAAAAAACCCTTCTTAAAAATGTATTCAGAGCTGGTTATTCAAGTTTGAGTTTAACCAATTCAGAAAAAAATAGGTTTATTACTTCCTGGGATTTGGAAATTACACTTATGTGGATGCAACTTAAAAGTGCATTTGTTTTCCTTTCATGGTACTAGCTCACATCCAAGACAGCACATTAGGGTTTGACAAAACTATCAGCTACTTCATTCAGTATGCTAGGGTGCAGTTCCCTTGGTATGTGAGATTCATTCAAATAAAGAGACAGTCCTTGATCATGATTCTATCTCAAATTTAATATTGCTCCTTTACCCTACTTGTTATAATTTCCTAAAGAATGTGTCTTGTTTTGATGCAGTAGATTGAATTGAGTAGTTCCAACTTTTCTTTGTTACCTATTAGCATTATGCTGTCTCCAATGAGCTGCTTCTTTTATTCTTTTACTTTTCTTTTGGTTTGGACACATTCAAAGAATCCACTTTGGATTTTGTTAGCATCCTTCACTAGCTTTTAATTTATTCCATTTTTTGCTTTATTGCGACTGGTTGTACAGTCCTAGACTACTTCTTGTGTACTATTTCTTCATAATGTGACCTTATAGTACCCTACATCTGCCCTTTGGGGGAGGGTTGAAATATATAAGATGGTATTAATCTTATATAAAGCTAAATTAATCAAGTGTTTCACAATTAAAAGAAATTAGGGAAACCACTTTGTATCTGTCAAAGAAAAGCATGACATTTTTTTTTCTCTGACCGTAGAGCCCTTTGTGCAAAAATTGGCTACCTTCATATAAGTCCCTGGGCCTGAACTGTCAAGACAGAAAAGGCTTGAATATCAGGAATGACAAGTAGACATATTAATGCTATTAATAGTCATATGAAAAGCTTTGCAGATAGTTGAATTAGAAATGTAATTTGATTTCTAAAATCTAAGTTTACAATTTAGTTTGAATTCACAAGAACTGAAACTACAACCTATTAAAATAGGTTAGTATTAGTATTAATTAGCATTAATTATATTTATATTTGCTAACCTGTAAAATGTACAGCTTCAGATTGCTTAGAAATTACTTCGCTGTTCCCTCATGAATATACCTAAATTATTTTAAAAGAACAATAATATAAACAACAATGTTCTTTCCTTGTTGCAATGTTAACCAATGTGTTACTTTGTCAGTCACATCACAACATTGCAGAAGAATGTTTTGACAGTTACAAATTGAGGATTCCCTCTGCCATGTTTCAAGTGGTTCTTTACTTGCAGATAGAGAAATGTATTTGGCCATGATAATGTCTGCTTGAATTGTGGAAGAGAATTTATCATTGATGAAGCTTAAAATATCTGTATACAATTCTTACATTTGCAGTTTTAATTTTGTGGTAGAAGATAATTTAATGCTTCATGATTTTCAGATGAGTTTGTAGCTTTTTCTTGGATTCTGCAGGGTTGTATGATATACTTAATTTGATCACTGGTCCTCCTAAGTGTTTCTGAGCTTTCCTTTTCTACAGCTGATAACTGTCCTTTCCTTAGCATAGCTCTTGTCTGCTTAAAGTATTGCAATTGTCCCATTTAATTTTAGATGCCTACAATAGCTGAATAATGAAGTCATGGGGTTTGATTATGAAGTCATGTGGTTTGAAAAAAAGGCTACGAAACAGCTGCTAACTAAGGTCAATCTAGCTGCTATGAATTGGTCCCTTATTTTTCAGATGGTTGTAATATATGTTGAGGATGAAGATTTTCAGCCTATCTAGATATTAATGGTCTTTCAATTAGTGTTTCTTAGGTGTTGTTTCTCTTCTTTCATCTGCTATAGGTGAGCGTCCCTTTCACTGTAACCAGTGTGGAGCTTCCTTCACCCAAAAGGGGAATCTACTGAGGCACATCAAATTACACTCTGGAGAAAAACCATTTAAATGTCCCTTCTGTAGCTATGCCTGCCGAAGAAGGGATGCCCTCACAGGACACCTCAGGACACACTCTGGTGAGTTTCTTGTATTTTTGCTTTTAGCACTAATGCCAGACTGAACTCTGCACAACAGTGTTCTTTCAATCAGTCAGTCCATGTGTCAGTCCATCTGGATCTATAAAGTCTCTGTGGATTGAGTGTGCAGGTTCTGAGGCAGCGTGATTTTGTAGCTCTGTGCTCTGAATTTGTGTCTAGGCACAAAGGTCAGAGACTAATCTTGTCAACCTATGTGCTCTAACATTGAGCTTGGTGTCTCTCAGAACTCCATTAAAACTGACCACTACTTGAAAAGAGGCTTATCTCTTATTTTCTAATTATAGTACCCTAGTGCTATAGATGAAATAGCACTAGATGAAATTGGATCAAAACTGAATTGGGGATTAAATATTCTTCGAAATTCAGAATACTATTATTATTTTTTATTTTTTTATTTTAATTCCATTTATATCCTGCCCTTCTCCGAAGACTCAGGGCGGCTTACAAGCTTAGCAGTAGCCTTCATTCTATGTATATGCCTGCTTATTAGGGCTTTCACACACACCCCAAGCGGCATTATTACAAAGTCAGCTTAATTGCCCCCAACAATCTGGGTCCTCATTTTACCTACCTCGGAAGGATGGAAGGCTGAGTCAACCTTGAGCCTGGTGGGATGTGAACCTGCACTAATTGCAGGCAGCTGGTGTTACTTAAGGAGGCATTAGCCCACTGCTCCACCAAGGCTCTATTACCTGGAAAACCATAATAGCTTTCCCTATATTCTCAGAACTAAGAATGAGTGACCTGTTAATGAGGATATATCTTTGTTTTACTCTTTTTATATTTGCTCTTTCATAATGTAATTACATTTTAATAACTTAATTATAAGAAATAAATCAGCATGACAATAAGTTTTTCAGGCCAAGAATAATATAAAAGTTCACAAAAGATTAAGCTGTTTTTCAATTTCAGTTTTCCCAAAACTCTGTATAATGTAACTTTGTAAACCATGATTACTACCTGGGAATTTAAAAAAAAGCATTTGAGATGGAAACTTATCCACAATTTTGCTTTAATTTTTTTGCAAAATGTTCCATTTAGAGTTCTTGCAGATATATGAAAGAAAAATGTCGAGCAATTATCAGTCTATCAGTGTTTAAAGTTTTCTCCCCTCAAAAGGAAAAAGAAGATATAGCTCTGAGAAAGATGGAAGGGTTACAAATTGATGATATTGTTATCTGGAGCATTTGTAAAATTCAGTGAATGAATTACAGTAAAGGTGGTTGCATGATAATTGCCTCTCCAAAAGTATTTCCAATACTTAGCAAAGGAGTTGGAATAAATTCTGCTTTGTCTGTCTGAGGAAAATACTATCCTGTTCTGATGAGACTCTGCCTTTGAATTTTTAATTTACATTATCTTCAACTTCAGGATACTCTCAATTAATTTTACTCCATCTGAAAAGAATTCTGTAAAAGTTACCAAATCTAGGGAGCTGCTTTTTGTGTTGTTAAGCTAAAGTTGAGTTAATATTACTAAAATCAGCTTACTTAAGTGGCATAGTGAGTTGATTCATACTATTGCTCATACTATTGCTTTAGTTGTTTATTTTTTGATAGATTAAACATACAAAAGTACTTATATCAACAGACCTATTTCAAGTTAATATTTTGTTTGTCATTTCCTTTCAAACTAACACACTTCAAGTAAAGTTGGGAAATTCTAAGAGAGTTCTGACTGATGTTAGTTTCAACAAGTAAAAGGGAACTAGGGCAACGGGTATGAAATTTCTATATTCAAGTTACCAAAATGAAGTAAATCACTGTTGGTTGTTTAGAACAAAACAAATGGATCCAGAATAAATTAAAATGCAAGATAGTTAAAGGAAATAGAGGCAGATAAAAAGCAAACCATAATCTCTCAAACTGTTCATAATCCATAAAAGTATAAAATGCATTCTCTGTTTTTGCTTCTTTCTATTATACTGTAAGCATATATCTTGGTTTCACCAATTTCAGTAAAGTCTATTTTTCAGCAACATTTTGCCCCGCCCCAGCCTGTCAGTACCTGACTTGTATCCAAAAGAATCAATTTGTTGTTATACCATACTACAGAGATATTGTATGGTGGGATGGCATAGTTTACTGAAGTTCCCCAGGCTTAACATTGGCAAGTTAAAGTTCTTAAATGTAATCAAATTTTGTAAAAAAAAAAGTATCAGTCCTGAATATGTCCTAATGACGCTCTTAAAGCCACCAGGAATCATATGATTTTGGTACAGAAATAATAGAGGTTTTATTGTGCACAAAAATCAATGAGGTTTTCTCCTGTGGATTTCTTACTTTCTTTGATTTCAAACATTTAACACCCCTAATGCTGGGCCTTATTTCCCTTCTTTTTTTTGTGAAGGTGGCTCATTCAAACTGTTAGTAAAAAAGATACTCACAAAGCTTTTTATTCCAGATTGAAAAGAAGAAGAGATATATTATAAGTAGTTAAAATTATGGTTTCCACAATGCCTATAGATGAGTAGAGGGCACATGTAGATGTTTGTGGGAAGAAGTGACTTACTTAAGGGATAGAATAAAGTACAACTATACTGTGGGAGATGTATAAATTGCAAGGAAAGAAATTCTCAAGGATTTCTTTGAGATGTAAAGATTAATTAAATGTATCCACGAGTTTTTGACTGAAGAAAAACAAACATCACTGGAAGTTGCGAAGAAACATACACAAGTAGTTTTAGAATACTTGTTTCATGTGGCTACGTGGTCATCATATTCTCTGAAGTGATTTGAAAATGAGTACGGTATGCCAGAGCCCAAGGTTGATTTATTTCAAGCTCTTTTAAAATACTAATTTTTTAAGAAGAAATGTCTCATTATTAACCCACCAAACATTTTTCTTTTGGAATTTTTGTAATGAGAAAACAGTGTAAAAAACATTAAATAAATGATATATTACTAAAGTAGCAAAACTCAGAAATATAAAGCAACTATTAAAGAAACAGTATCATCCAGGAGGCAAAATCATGACATTTCTGATCAGCTATTTATAGATTATTGGTGTTCTTTCAAGTATCTAATTGAAATTAAAGCATTCTAAAATAAAGAAATACTGCCTGGAATATAGTTTGGCATTGCTATTGCTGCATATGAGGCCAGATGCAAGAAGGACAGGTTCTTTAAAGTGGAAATTTGACAGGCTGGAGGCAGCTTTTTTTCTATAGAAAATATGAAGATATTTGAGCTACAAGAGAGACTAAGATGAACTTCAGGATCTCTGAAAGTACTTAATGGGAAGTATGCTACCCTACAGCACATAAGAAACTCACATAACAGCCTATGGGCATGAAACCTCATAGGTACTAAGAATGCTTTTTCCAGTGTGACCTAGAAGTTCATAAATTCTGAGTGTACTAGTTAATGTATGGGACATCTACAGTATACAAAGCATTCTTTTAACTGTCTTTTAAAATCTTCTATTAAAGGGATCAAGGATAACTCATACAAATTTTCTTCACATTCTGTTTTATAGTCTTGGTGAACATGTCATCCTTACTTCTGTATGAACGCATAACTCTTATATATTCCCTACTTTAAAATCTAATAAGAAACTCTAGTATTAGGAGTTTCATTTGTTATAGTTAAGACAATCAACATGCATTTTATTTATGTACAAATAGTAAATAAGTTGTAATAGTGTTAAGTCGCTTTTTAACATAAAATTGCTCTTAATTTTCCTATAGCTGAGTCCCACATTCTTTCCCTCACTCTGGGGAAGGGAGTGAGTGCCTAGAGAAGATTTTGATGTGGTTACATTGGTAAGAGATTCTCCTTTTCACAGTCCCAGCTTCTGGCTTGCTTCAGTGTGAGCTGAACAAGTGTGAGCTCTTCCTGTCATTCTGGTGGTCAGGACCACTTCAAGAGTTCTTCATTTTCTTTCCTTGCATTTGTTTTATTTTTTCTCTGGTTTTGGCCTTCCTGTTTTGAATTTTCAGCAGAACCAATGATTTGCAAACTAACGGACAGCAACAAACCTCTAGGGATACCTCCAAGAATCATTTCCATTGACAGAAGTGAACAAGAGATTCAAACTCCAGTTATGCAACAATATACTCCTGCTGGCCACAAATTTCTGTAGAAGGAAAATTGTAGTGGATAGGCTACAGTGGGCCCAGGTTGTCCTATTAATTGAACATGGTTCAATTGCCAAAATCCCAATCATAAACTGTTCCAGCAATACTAAACCTGCTGCAAAGAGGGATTCAGAATAACAGAGTTGGAAGGGACCTTGGAGGTCTTCTAGTCCAACCTCCTGCTCAAGCAGGAAGCGCTATACCATTTCAGACAAAAGGATTAAGCAAATGTGGTAGACATCCAAAGGAGGGTGTACCCACACCCCACTGATCTCCAGAGGACTTACAAGCTGCTTTGGCAAAGTTCACTGTGGCTACAATCCACCTGAACCTCCTTCTCTCACTGAAGTCAATGCATCCCCTCCCTGGAATCTGGTCAGTGCTTTACAATGGGTGTTAAAATTATTGCAAACAAACTGAAGGGTTTATTTTAAAGATGAATGTGGATAATTGATCCAAATGATCTGCAGGGCTATAAAAAGGCTTTTAAATCTGCTTAGCCTAGCTATTTCTTAATTTTTAAAAGAAGTGAAAAATG
Organism: Vipera berus; assembly: GCF_964194415.1. Classification (NCBI taxonomy): domain Eukaryota; kingdom Metazoa; phylum Chordata; class Lepidosauria; order Squamata; family Viperidae; genus Vipera; species Vipera berus. Next base: position 182,921,619 of record NC_138202.1, on the reverse strand, counting down.
AATAAATAAATGCAGAAATTCAGTTTGAAACTAAAATGATATTTTCAGCAAATGGGAATAAATACACCCCATATAACCATCCTATCTTTAGCTCTGTACCTCTCTTCAAGTGTGATCAATTATTTTTTTCAAGTTTAACGCACTGAATCTCCTTTTAAAGCATTTCAGGATTAGTGTAGAAGGAAGGTTTGAACTTAGACTATGATCTAGTTGGAGCATCTCTTGCAGGACTCCACCCAGTTGAAATCATCCTGAAACCTCTGCAAGGAATCTTTCCAGAGGATCGTGCCCAACATCACTGAGTAATATAAATGGGAATTCATAGCCAGAAAGTTGCAAACTTCAAACGGCCAATAGAACTTCAGCTTGGGATAATTATCTGAAACTTTATCTGCCTCTTGTATAAATATATAAAACAAGACCTTGGAACTCGCTAGTGCTGAAAAACCAGAAATGAGCATTTCCCTGATCACACAGTCTTTACTTCCTTAAGAAGGAGCTCTGCAAAAGAGGACTTCTTCCAAATTTGCCAGACTTGACTGGATTGCATCTCCTACAGGAATGCTAAAGGGAAAAAGACGAGGGGGTCTATTGACCGGTTTAAACAGAAAACAAAAGAAAACATTTGCAGCTTTAGTTGTAAAGAGTGCAATAAGTTAAAAGGAAATCTGGAAGACTGAAATGCAAAGGGACTCCCCCCACTTTTTTAAAAAAATTATGGTGCAGATCTCTAATTCAGTATAGCAATCAACTGCTTGTGCCCAGACTCTGAAGAAGCTCTGGGGGAAACTGAAGAGGAGAAGATCCCTCTGAAACCTGCTTTGATTTGTCAGCATCCAAAGGGCTTCCCAGTTTTCAAGGCTTTCCAGGAAAGAAGTAAGAAAGGCCATTTACTTTGATGTACTTGATTTCCAGGTTGAGGGTGGGAGAAGGCAGCAAGTGCAGAGAAACCATCAGAGCTGCCAAGTCTACCTTCATTCCAGCAGGCATCTCAAGTCATTGCCTCTCCTGCCTCTGCTTCTTCCAGCACAATTCTGTCCCTGTTATCTGGCTGAAGATGACAATGATGGGTGGGGTGGGGAGAGAGAGAGACAGACAGACAGACAGACTTTATCTACTTTATTTTAGTTCCCCACAATGAGTGCTGAAGATGTGGCTGCTCTCCTCTGCCTTTCCTCTAGTCTTAATTAGCTGGTTACAACTATGTATCTGGACTTTGAGCAGATCATCTCAACTTTTCTGCCTAAGATAGCAAAAGCCAGGGGGGGGGGCTCCTGAGGACAACAGGAATTCAGATTATCAGAAAATCTACTAGTTTCCTTTCAAGAGTCCCACTATAACTAAGCCTTCCCACCATGATCCCCAAACTTTGGCCTGTATCAAACTATTCTACAAGACTCAGAATATCCCTGCTTCCCAGGGAACTATCACTCATTGGTTGTTCTCAACACTAATGCCATCCTGGGGGACAACAGTTGCCATGTGTCTTCCATATTTTCTTTGATAAAGCACTATCAAATTAACTCTTATGCCTCATCTGAAGCATCTTTCAGCATGAAGATACTGCAGAACATATTTGTAGAAAGGGATACAGATAAAATTTCACTGCCAGGCGATAGGTCTGGTATCTTCCAGTTGGCATCCTGATTTGCTGTAGAAAAAGAATATATAGGACTAATTATGAAGATTATTTTTCTACCATAGATTCAGGTCATCCAGCCCATCCAAGAATAATCAAGAAAAAATTCTAAGAGTATTCTCTGGGGCTCTTTCAGTATTGTCCTCTTGTATGGAGTTTTATGTATCCCATCTGTATTACTTCTTTCTCAAGTTTTAGTTCCCTGAGCAATCTTTCTGGTTTAGCCTTCCAAGCAAGGAATTATCTACTCCTGCAGATATCAGAATGCCAGAAACATTTTTTGCTGTGCTTCTGAAACAAGTGGGGGGAAGGAGATTCCTACCTCAGAAGGTACTCCTCTGCTGTAGGAAATGAGTCTTTGTGGTAAGTCCAGTGTAGCATTGTGCAACAGTTCCCAGAGCTACTGTTACAGACAGCTACATTTTTAATTTTCACTTCTCTGAGTCAAATTCAGAGATCTCCAAATGATTTCTCTAAAACATTTCTACTTTTCCCTATTGTGGATCAGAACTGAAGAATTTTCTCATCTGAAAGCTGTTCTGTATTTATACAGTATACTGGGATTAAGATAATTACATTTATAATGTCTGTGGCTGCCTCCAACTTTTAGATGCACGTGTTATTCTTTAATAATGCTATCAATATAGATGCTGCACTGATATAAAAGTTTAAAGTGACAGTATTGTAGAAATAGTTCCCCAATAAAAGGAGGAAGGCCAACATATATTTTAAGGAGCTATGAGTGCTTGTTGAATGGTGTTGTGCAATTTTCCAATAGGATTAAAGGTTAAAGGTATATCCATATTGTTTTCTGTGAACTTTCTTACACTTCCTTGTATGTCAGACAAAGGCTATTTCTATATTAATTATTTAATAACAGTTGAGTGAGTCATACTTTGGTGAAGAAAACTGGTTTATAAAGTTGACATTAAATAAATAACTACTTTTGGAAGAGATTATATCTGTTTCCCAATACAGTCTTCTGCCTGTACATATGAGTGTACTTCTGGTTTCCCTTTCACGGGATTATTGCTTGATATGATGGGAGGGATCAGTAGTTTAGTTGAAAATAAGATAGGGCTTTGCAAGTATGAAGTCAAACCTCCTGAGAGGAGAAATTCCACAATCAAAATCAGAAGAAGACAATGTAACATACATATCTATATTGTTCCTACAAAAATTGTGACTTTGGACAAATGCTGAAACATCCAGGTTGGAAGGCACTTATCCAATTACTGAAGAACAGCAACATTTGACAGATATAACTGGACACACCCAGACCAAAACCACAAGGAAGCTAGTGCCAATAATGAAAGAGGAGTTGTCTCCATGAGTGCCGATGTTTTGTTTCATTACTAAGACTTTTTAGATAAATAATATGCCTGCAATTTGTTTGATTTGTCTCAATCATCAGAACAATGACATCTTCTCCATCTCAGATTCTTCCCTGAGTCTTCCATGTCCTCCTACAGGTGTTAGGTAGGTGCCTGGGACTCAGGACCGCAATTATTTTTCAGGAATCTTGGTTTAATTGGTCTCATCTATCAGAATCATGACAATCACCTTGTGGCAAGATGGATGCCAAACAAATTTAATAAATTTTAAAAAAATCAGGGGAGTTGTGGGTACTCCATTGTTGGAGGTTTTCAAGAAAAAAATGGACATCCATTTGTCTGGGATTGTATAAGGTCTCCTGCCTTGGGCAGGGTGTTGGACTAGAAGACTTCCAGGATCCCTTCCAGCTCCATGATTCATGTTTTTATATGAAAGCAATTAACTTTTTGCCAATGGGTCATTAGTTTGGTATATAGACCAAGATACCTGTCTCTCACCTTCTTATACTGGCAACAGTCAAATAGGATGTGAGCCAGGTCCTCTACCTCTGCTGCTCCGCAAATGCAGAGACACTCATTGTACGGTATAGCATGAAATCTCCCATATTTGACCATTGTGTCAAGCTGTTCAAATCTCGCTCTTGTAAATATCTCCCTAAGATGTTTTGGGAGTTGTAACTTCAAATAACTCTCTACTTGAAAAGTATGTTTGTATTTACTCAGCCATTTCAAGTTACCCACCTTACTAAGGATAGCTATATCAGTTTGTGCTTCTATATCCTTAATTCTTTGGGCAACTCTTTTTTTGGATAGTTCTCCTGTTATACAAGAGACAGGAAGGCCACAGCTTCTTACAAAATTTGTTAGTTTGGTGATCCAGGAGATTTGTGATTGTAGTTTTATTTGCTCTAGTAGGCATAATTTGGGGAGTCTATCAGTCTCCATTTCATTAACTTTGCACCAGTAGTTACGTATAAGCTCTAATTTTAGATAATGCCTGAATTGTATGAATTCCCAATTCAGCTCTAACTGCTGCAGCAGATGTTCTTGGATCTACACCCAAAATACATCTCAAATGCTGGGACTGTGTTTGTTCTAGGACTGTGGTTGAGTAAAGACCCCAAATTTCTGCTCCATACAAGAGCATTGTGGTAACCTTAGCCTTATAAACCTTGATTAATGGGGCTAGGGACCCTGGGTAACTATGGTTCTTTAGTTTGAGCAATAAATTCAAACGGGCTTTTGCTCTAAATGTACTCCGTTGATGACAGCAGGCCCAATATCCAGTCTTGGAAAAAGTTACGCCCAAATATACAAAGGTGTTAACCTGTTCAATTGGTTCATCTAATTGCCACTTATGTCTCTGATGGTTTCTTCCAAACACCATTATTTTTGATTTAGATTTGCTAATGATTAGGGAGTTATCCTGGCAATAAGAGCTGAATCTTCTTAATCTCCTACGTAATCCTATTTGTGAGTATGATAATAAAATCATATCAGCATAAAGCAAGCTGTTACAGTAAATATTTAGGATCATCGGCATGTGTACCATGGTATCTTAACCCTGGCAAGTCATTGATGTATAAATTAAATAATAATGGGGCCAGGATACACCCTTGCCTTAACCCTTTATTTGTGTGAATCCTGTTAGTCAGGGCCCCATTAACCCCATACCGCACCCTCAAACAGGTACTTGTGTAAAGGGTTTTAATCAAAGCCAGGAGTCTGGGTTCTATTTTAAGAGATGTCAGTTTACTCCATAGTACGTCTCTATTTACCATATCAAATGCTGCTGTAAGGTCTATGAAAGCAGCAAACAGGGGTCTCCTCTTATAGCCATATTTGGTAATTAGATGGTTCAAGACAAAGCAGTTATCAATAGTAGATCTGTTTTATCTAAAACCTGCTTGTTCTTCTGTGAGGATGTTGTTTTCCTCTACCCAGATTTCAATTCTGTTCAAAAGGTACCTAGCATATATTTTTGCTACAATGCCAATCAGGCTGATGGGCTTATAATTAGTAGGATCCTTTTTTATTCCCTTTTTATATATGGGGAAAACTATTGCCATCTTCCACCCATCTGGTATATGGCAGGTATTATTTATGGGTATAAAAAGATGTGCTAATACAGGGCCCACCAATTGGGAAATTTCTTAAATAATTCTGCTGGTAAAAAATCCTCACTTGGGGCTTTATTGCTCTTTAAGCCTTTAATGATAGACTGTATCTCCTTTTCTGAGACTGGTGGCCAAGGGGGGGACCTTCCTTCTCATTAGGTGGCCAAAGTATTTGAGTTTCAACTTCAGGATCTGGCCTTCTAAAGAGCAATCAGGGTTGATCTCCTCTAGGACTGACCAGTTTGAACACCTTGCAGTCCAAGGGACTTATAGGAGTCTTCTCCAGCACCACAGTTCAAAAGCCTCAATTCTTTGGCGCTCAGCCTTTCTTATGGTCCAACTTTCACAGCCATACATTGCAACTGGGAAGACCATAGCCTTGACTATATACACTTTTGTTGGCAGGGTGATATCTCTGCTTTTTAGTGTGCTGTCCAGATTTGCCATGGCTTTCCTCCCCAGGAGCAAGCGTCTTTTAATTTCTTGGCTGCAGTCACCATCTTTTGCACTATCCTTCTTCAGCCGCATCAAGAGGCTCTTTAGTTCCTCTTCACTTAATGCCATTAGAGTGGTGTCATCTGCATATCTTAGGTTGTTGATATTTATTCCAGCAATCTTAATTCCAACTTTTGATTCATCTAGCCCTGTCTTTCTCATGATGTGCTCTGCATATAAGTTAAACAGGCAGGGTGACAGTATGCAGCCTTGCTGGACTCCTTTCCCAATTTTAAACCAATCAGTGGTTCCGTGTCCAGTTCTCACTGTTGCTTCTTGACCCGCATATAGGTTTCTCAAGAGACAAATAAGATGGTCTGGTACTCCCATCTCTTTAAGAACTTGCCACAGTTTGTTGTGATCCACACAATCAAATGCTTTAGCATAGTCAATGAAGCAGAAGTAGATGTTTTTCTGGAACTCCCTAGCTTTCTCCATGATCCAGCGTATGTTGGCAATTTGATGTCTAGTTCCTCTGCCTCTTTGAAATCCTGCCTGTACTTCTGGTAGTTCTCGATCCACATACTGCTGAAGTCTAGCTTGTAGCATTTTAAGCATATCTTTACTAGCATGTAAAATGAGTGCAATGGTGCGATAGTTTGAACATTCTTTGGCACTGCCTTTCTTTGGAATTGGAATGTAAAGTGATCTTTTCCAATCCTGTGGTGACTGTTGGGTTTTTCAAATTTGCTGGGAAATTGAGTGTAGCACTTTTACTGCATCGTCTTTTAAGATTTTGAATAGCTCAGCTGGAATACTGTCACCTCCACTAGCTTTGTTGTTGCTCAGCCCACTTCACTTCACATTCTAGGATGTCTGTCTCAAGGTCAGTTACCACCTCATTGTGGTTATCAGGGACATTAAGCTCGTTCTTGTATAGTTCTTCTGTGTAATTTTGCCACCTCTTCTTAATCTCTTCTGCCTCTGTTAGGTCCATGCCATTTTGGTCCTTTATCATGCCCATTTTTGCATTAAACGTGCCCTTCATCTCTCCAAATAGAACTCTGGTCCTCCCTATTCTGTTGTTTTCTTCTGTTTCTTTTCACTGTTCATTTAAGAAGGCATTCTTATCTCCCTTGCCTTTCGCTTCCCTCCTTTTCTCAGCTATTTGCAAAGCTGACTCAGACAGCCATTTTGCTTTCTTGCATTACTTTTTCTTTGGGATGGTTTTAGTTGCTACCTGTTGTACAATGTCACAAACCTCTGTCCATAGTTCTTCAGGCACTCTGTCTATCAGATCTAATTCCTTAAATCTATTTGTCACCTCTACTGTATATTCGTCAAGGATATGATTTAGTTCATATCTGAGTGGCCTAGTGCTTTTCCCTACTTTCTTCAGTTTAAGCCTAAACTTTACAACAAGAAGCTCATGGACTGAGCCACAGTCAGCTCCTGGTCTTGTTTTTACTGACTGTGTAGAGCTTCTCCATCTTTGGCTGCAGAGCACATGGTCAATCAGATTTCTGTGTTGACCGTCTGGTGATGTCCATGTGTAGAGCCATCTCTTGGGTTGTTGGAAAATAGTGTTTGCTATGACCATCATATTCTCTTGACAAAATTCTATCAGCCTGTGCCCTGCTTCATTTTGTACTCCAAGGCCAAACTTGCCTGTTATTCCGGTTATCTTTTGGCTTCCTACTTTAGCATTCCAATCCCCCATGATGATAAGGACATCATTTTTTGGTGTTAGTTCTATAAAGTGCTGTAGGGCTTCATAGAACCAGTCAATTTCATCCTCTTCAGCACTGGTGGTTGGGGTATAGACTTGGACTACTGTGATATTGAATGGTTTGCCTTGGATTCGACCTGAGATCATTCTGTCATTTTGGGGATTGTATCCCAGTATTGCTTTTCCTACTCTTTTATTGATTATGAAGGCTACTCCATTTCTTCTGAGGGATTCTTGCCTGCAGTAGTATACCTGATGGTCATCTGAATTAAATTCACCCATTCCTGTCCATTTTAGTTCGCTGATTCCTAAGATGTCAATGTTCAGTCTTGTCATCTCTTGTTTGACCACGTCTAGCTTTCCTTGATTCATGGATCTTACATTCCAGGTTCCTATGGAGAAAAAATCTTTACAGCATCGGACTTTCCTTTCACCACCAGATATATCCACAGCTGAGCATCCTTTCGACTTTGGCCCAGTTGCTTCATTCTTTCTGGCGCTACTAGTACTAGCCCTCTGCTCTTCCCCAGTAGCATATTGGACGCCTTCCGACCTGAGAGGCTCATCTTCCAGCGTCATATCTTTTTGTCTTTTGGTACTGTCCATGGGTTTTCATGGCAAAGATACTGGAGTGGGTTGCCATTTCCTTCTCCAGTGGATCACGTTTTGTCAGAACTCTCTGCTATGACCTGGGTGACCCTGCACAGCATAGCTCATAGCTTCACTGAATTACGCAAACCTCTTCACCACGACAAGGCAGTAATCCATGAAGGGGTCTGTAAGGTTTAGTAGTGAGTATTTGGAAAAAGTGTTACCACACGTGAAGCATTTTTCCTCAAAGCGTTAAATCAATTATGTCCTGAAGAAAGCCTTGGGGAAGAAGTGTCCTGTACTGTGGACATGGATGGCTCTCAGCAAAAAATACTTTTTCTGCATGGAGAGGGGGAGAGAGAGGGAGAGGGAGAGGGTGGGGGGCTTGGGGGCAATCATTGAAAGAGCCACACAGACTTTCCAGAGGTCGCAGCTGCTTTAATACTTCAAAGTGCTTAGCTCATGCTAATGTGTTTGTGAAGCACCTCTTTCAAATGCTTTGCAGACCTAATGATTAGTGATGTAACTTGAGTTCAACCCCAAGTCTAATGGTAATGTAGTTATATTGTTAGGCGGGAAGAAGCTTTCCTCATACTTTCAAGTGCTTCATCAATGGTAAACTATTAGATTAGTGAGTAAACAATTTAAAAAACTAATTCATTATAAATTATTTGTATCATACAGAATTTTTCAGTTATTTCAAAGGGACTGATATGGACTTAAACAACAAGCAGCTCTTTTATGTAGTATAATGTCCCCATTTTTAGAAAGAGCTACCTGATAATATACATAAAACTTGATTAGTAATTCTTGACCATTTTCTGGTCCTGTTAGTGCTGAAAGGCACACTTGGAACTCAACAACATGTTCAGGTCACTCTATATTAGATCTTTTACCTGTTCTACACTTTATATATTGTTTTTAAAATGTAGACAATTTCATTTCAATATGTGGCTTTTTATAGCTGGTCTTTCCTCATTATTTAATTTAAAACACAATGTGTTATAAGGTTTCTAGAAGTGCATAAGACTTAAAACACAAATTACATCAGAATAACATTTTTAAAAAAAGAAAGAAAGCAACCCCTATGATTTCAAGCTGGAACATCAGGTTCCATTATAAAGTAAAATTAACAAGTATCTAGCAAAAGGTGTCAGTCTGTAAAAACATTAGGGCTGTGCAAATCTGTATAAGGTGCCATGCACTTAATGTGAGTTGAACAGGAGGAAGCTGAGAAAACTCCCTTTGGCAATTACTATAGAAGAAAATTTGAGAAGAGCTTTATTCTGCAGCAATTGACAAAGTGCTTCAAGGTAAAGCAGCTGCTGAAATCACTGCTGTCCAGTGTGCAGCCCTCATAGCACATACCAAATCTGCATTGGCAGGCTGCCTTTGGCAAATGCTGCGCGAACTCACATTACTTGCCAAATTGCTTCCAAGCTTTATAGCTTCAGCAAAATCTGGCAATGCATACCAAACCTGCCCAGCTTGTGGCCCTCACAATATATCCAGGCTGGGTGACTTTAGAAAACCTTGCAGGTATGTTCATAGCTGACCAGCCTGGAAATCCCATAGTATGTGCCACTGTCACCAACCCTGGATGTACTTTGACCAGTGCTGGGGAGAAAGTCAAAGAAAGCCTTCTCCTCACCCAAAGGGCATGTTGTGGAGACAAGCTGCACTTTGACATTGCCTTCATATCACATAGCTTCCATTGAAGTAAATATAACTTGTTTTATACAGGCCTAAAAAGGTGCCACCTGTTGGAAACAAAATATCAATGCTATATCCAATAAGCCAACTTTAGAAGAACATGTCATAATGTTCTGGGATCCATAACAGAAATAGCCTTTTGCCAAATTCCTCATTTCTCCTGATTGAAGGAACACTGAATTGAGTTTCTCTGTGGGAATTTGCATGACAGAAGTTAGTTTGTATGTATTCTGTACTGTATGCAGTTGCTTGTGAAGAAGAAAACCATCAAAGTTCATCTTAATTACATTGAAGATCTTCTGCAAGGTTAACTAATAAGCATTGCTAAATATATCTGCTATGATATGATTGTATTTTTTTTAAAGGAGATAAGTTACCAGTATGGAATAAATACTTACTGCATAAGTATCTGCTTATATTGATGATGTTGTAATCGTTAGATTTATTTTTTCCTAAATAATACAGTCTTAGTGATGAAGATTTTTTATAGGTGATTGGATGGATGCAGTGAGAAAAGTACAGATTAACTAGATTTCAGTCTTATTTTTCAAAATGCTGACATACATTAAAAAAAGAAAGAAAAGAGATCTTCAAATGTCAATCAATTTCTTTTGACAAATTCTAGGGTTATCATAAATACTCATAACAATACTTCATACAGTTTTATTTGTTTGTTAGTTTATTGTTTGGTATGCCTGTCCTGTCTCTATGCCTACATTAAATTGTATGTTGGATGTTTTTTTTATGTAAATAAGTTATTTACCTATATACCTGTATTGCATAATTGGTTGTATCTTGCAACGGGCACATTCATGAAATACATTCTTCTGCTTGAAGACTTGTAGGAAGGTGACTCTTAAATTCTCCATTCTATTTCTCATTTAAATAGAAAAACAAAGCACCCCTGAAGACTTATTTCAATCTTTGTCCCGGTGCTTCCATTGCTTTTTATACAGCTGTTAAAAGTTATGGGCCCATGTTCTATGACAGTAACAGCTTTCTTAGTCTAGGTTATTAATGGTCTTACTTCACAACTTCATTTGTCACCTAGTCTTATTGCATATAGCTAGAAAGATGAAGGTAGTTTAATACTTTCAAGGAAAATACAAGTTCAAACAAACATCTTGGCAGGGATGATTCAAACAAATTAAGATTTATATTCAAATTGTGGCCCTTGAGCCCTTGGCAAATTGCCCATCTATTCCTTGATGTTAAGCAAAGAACTTACTTTGACACAAGGAAAATGATGATGTAATCAAAATCACCAGTATACATAGACAGGTCTATTCATTTTTTTCTCTTCAGTAAACAAAGATCTATAGAAGTATGGCTATATGGATTTTGAAAACCTTGTTCTACACCAGTTCCAGGTTTTGGGAGGCTCCTCTGGTTCTGACATGCAATATTGTTCCACCATTCCTCTGATTCATCTCATCTGATCTCAGTGAATAAATAAATATCAAGTAAAAGATAAGGCAGCAAGAAGGACAAGGAAGAGAAAAGTCTCCATCCTGAAGTGGAAGGAACTGATTTTGAAATTATAAGTGACACCCAATATTTGAAGAGTACTTTCTGTCATAGTCTCTCAGTTGTCTTTTCTTTTTTTTCTTTTTTTTATTAAACAAATTTTAATATTTAAAACTTTGGACAAGATGTTAACGGTCTGACATTCCTTCTTGTCTTACATCATTTTTGTGTTTTATATACATACTGTATATACACTTTATGTACATATCATTTATATACAGTTATAGAATATTCAATCTTATCAACCACCTTATTCTAGTAATATGTGAAATCAACATCCTGTGTGTTTCTGTTGTGACCTTCCTTTCTGTTCCCACCATAAATAAAACTTATTCCAAATTTTGTAGTAATCTGACTGATCCTTATTTTTAATTTCCAGAGTTAACTTGTCCATTTCTGCACACTCCCAAATTTTATTTATCACTTCCCTCTCGTCCGGTATTTCTGTTCTGTACCAGCCTACTACCGGCCCTGCAGAAAAGGCAGGGACAACCCGTTTACAAACGGCAAGAGGCTGGAACTAAGCCTGCCAAATTTATTAACATAGCAAAACAAGACACGAACCATGAAACAGGAGCTATTCAAAAGGTTGCCTTCAGCAAACCAGACCTCCCACGCATTCCCCTTTTAAACAGTTCAGGGCGTGGCTTCTCTCTGCCTCCTTCCAAGGTGCCCCATTGCCTTCCTCTGTTTACTCCTGATTGACTGCCTCCTGCATCGGGCGTCCTTGAACAGGGCCAGCTGTGGGTCATCTTCATCCACGCTGTCAGGCTCACACAGCTGGGTCTGCGTCGTAACCAGGTGGGAGGGGCCTGGCTGAGGGCTCTCATCAGCAAGCTCTCCAACACCCTCAGCAAGCTCTCCAACACCCCCCTCCTCCTCCTCTGAATCGTCCGACCCAACTGCCGAACCCACAGGCTGACCCTGAATCACAACAATTTCACTGTTTTTCCATTTCTGGGCGAACGTCATCCTTGCTGCTGTGATGATGTGCATCATTATATATAACTCTTCTTTAGTATGCTTCTCTGTTGTCATCCCTAGTAGGAAAAATTCTGGTCTATAATCTACACTCCATCCTGATATTTCTTCTAACCATATCCGAATCCTTTGCCAATACTTTTGCGTCTTGTTACAGGACCACCAAACATGAAAATAAGTACCTAATTCTAGGGGATAGCTAGGGGATATTGTCTTGTACAGTTTGGCTAATCGTGCTGGGGGGAGATTCCACCGGTAAAACATTTTATATAAATTTTCTTTATAAGCTGAGGCCAGCGTTATCTTTTTATTTCTATCCCAGAGAGTTTGCCAAATATCAAAATCTATGCCATGTCCCAATTTTTTAGCCCATATCAGCATTGGTTCTTTAACTTGTTCCTCAAACATTTTATACCCCAATAGCAAACTATACAATTTCCTTATTTGTTTCTCATCTGGCCCCAATAAAATTTTATCCAATGCAGTTTCTTGAATATTTATCCCCCACTCTTTCTTATCTTTCCCGTATCATGTTTGTATCTGTAAATTTTATCCCTTGTTGTTCTAGTTCCTGTCTAGATTTCAATTCTCCCACTTCATTCGTAATATCCTTGTATATAGTACTGTTTTCCAACTTAAACAAATTTGGGTAAACTATCACTTCAAGTGTGGACAACCAGACTGTTACTTTAATGTAATTTTGTTTTCTAATTTTATTCCAAATTTTAAGTAACGCTTGTCTAATCCGATGGTTTTGAAAATGTTGATATAGCCCTTGTTTCTCATTCCATAGGAATGCATGCCAGCCTAATTGCAGATCATGGCCTTCTAGAGTTAATAATCTTTTGTTCTTTAAAATTATCCATTCTCTAATTCAGGTTAACGCCACTGCATGGTAATATGTTTCCCAGTCTGGTAGTCCAAAACCCCCATTTTCTTTAACATCCTGCAGATGTTTCATTTTAATCCTTGGTTTTTTCCCTTGCCATATGAAATTTAATGTCAATTTGTTCAGGTTCCCAATTTTTTTTTGATCAAGTTATATAGGAATATTTTGGAAGAGGAATAGGATTTTAGGTAATACATTCATTTTTACGACAGCAATTCTCCCTAACAATGAAAGGCTCAAATTTCCACATCTTTCCAGGTCTTCTTTTATTTGTTTCACTATTTTGTCATAATTGTCATCTTTGATTGATGTGCGTCTGGCCGTAATAGTAATTTCTAGATATTTTATCTTCTTAACTATTTGTATATCCATAATCTTAGCCAAGTTTTCTTTCTGTTTATTCGTCATATTTTTAACAATCATTTTAGTTTTACCCTTGTTTATTTTCAGCCCAGTGGCTTCTCCATATTTATCTAATTCTTTCAACAGTTTTGGTCCCGATTGTTGTGGATTCTCCGTAATAAAGACCAAATCGTCCGCAAATGCTTGAAGTTTAAAAATTTCTTTTTTAATTTCTAATCCTTTTATATGCGGTTCGTTTCTAATTATCCTCATTAGAACCTCTAGCATCAGTATAAATAGTAATGGGGATAAGGAACATCCTTGTCATCTTCCTTTTTGTATTTGAAATTTCCTGGTTGTTTCCCCATTTATTATTATTTTAGCTTCCTGATTAGTATATATTGCCCTTATTATATTTATAAATTTTTCACCCATATCCATATACCTAAGTTGTTGATATATAAATGGCCACTTAACATTGTCAAAGGCCTTCTGGGCATCTAGGAATAATAACGCCATTTGTTGTCCACTATATATTTCATAATATTCTAGTGTGTCCAATATTATCCTAATGTTGTGCTTAGTTGTCTTTTCTAAAGGGTGAAGATTCCCAGCTCTTTCCAGCTCTCTTCTTTGACTTAGTCCCTTTATCCTTTTCACTGTCCTTCTTTGAATCACTTGTAGTTTGTCAGAAAACTCTTTAAAGTAAGTTATTGAGAACTGAATACAGTATTTGAGATAGATTCTAGCCAAAGAAGAAGTGGAATTTCATGTTTCCATGCCCTATGGTTTTAAAATTATACTACTGTTGATATAGCCTAAAATTGCATTGAATCCATATTTTAGGAAAGAAGAACTCTTGGAGACAGGATTGTCCAAACAAGAACTTTTACTAAAACGTGATTGACAGTAGATAATCTAGACAGGATATGGAAACTGTGTCGCAGATTGATACTTTTAAAGTGTCCCTGAGTAAAAATCTCTCCCCTCAGTACATTTGGTCAGTCCCAGATCAATGGTAAGTTACATGTGTCAAAACCCTTCATGGGAAAAGGAATCTTCCATGCATTTACAACATTTGCTTCTTCCCCTTCAAATTTCAATCGGAGATACAAAGCAGAATCTCCCCCTCCCTCTTTCTTTGTTCTTCTCAGTTCAAAGGTTCTTTTCCTGGTCTTTGATGATGGCCTCCAGGCAGGTTGCATAAACAGCCTTGCATCTAATGGATAGGGATGGCCAATTACATCTTTTCTTCTCCTCCTTGGGAATGGCAAAATCCAGTTAGGGGGTGAGATTTAGGTTTGCACAGATAGGGGTTTAGGAATAGAATATAAATGGATTCTGACAATCTGTTCTCCTTAAAAGAATCACTGCTTTGTGCAATCCGCCTTAGACGGACCGGCTGCAGACTGGGTGGTGAACCTGCATCACTCCAATGCCCCAGAACTCAATGACTTCAACCAATTCATGTCATCCTTGAGGAGGTGGTTTGAGGACACTTTGGCTGATCGTAAGGCCCGGGAGAGAATCAAAACAGTGAGGCAGGGCAGACGGCCGGTGGCTGAATATACCCAAGAATTCTGAGCCATTGCCAGCAAGCTGACCTGGCTGGAAGACATTCTCCTTAGCCATTTCAAAGACGGGCTAAACTACGACCTGTATGACTCTTGCCTGCCCCAAGGAGACCCACACCACCTCGATGACTGGTATGTCCTGGCAGAGAAGGCGGAGATAGACCTACTAAAGAGGCACCACCAGGGAAAACCATGGGGCCGCCCACTGCCCGAGCAAACACATGAGGCGGCGAAGCCACCGCCCACGGCTAAGAAATCAACAGGCTGTTTTAAATGTGGGGGAGACGGCCACCGTGCCACAGAATGCCGTTCAAAAGCCCCTCAGCGCAAATCAGAGGCATCACCCTCCAGGAGACTAGGGAAGTCCCAAGGCAACCCAAAAGAACCTTGCATGAGGGGGAAAGAGGCTGTAGAGTCCCCAACCACTGCCAAGGACTGGGAGGGGATTCTAG
Organism: Vipera berus; assembly: GCF_964194415.1. Classification (NCBI taxonomy): domain Eukaryota; kingdom Metazoa; phylum Chordata; class Lepidosauria; order Squamata; family Viperidae; genus Vipera; species Vipera berus. The sequence goes on along the minus strand of NC_138202.1, from coordinate 182,906,296 downwards.
CCTACACCGCAGGGGCAGCGGACACCTCGGAGGACTGCTCAGAGGGAGAACCATTGGTAAGTGGATCCATTCCACCCATCCTTAAGACAGTGACTATATTAGCTTCCTCCATGCCCGAAGCCGTCAAAGTAAAAGCCGTAATAGACTCTGGCTGCACCCGCTGCCTCATCAGCCCAACCCTGATGGGGAATTTGGGCATTCCAGTGAGGAGACTAAAACAACCAATCTCCTTTAGCCAGTTAGATGGGTCCATAGCAGGGGGGTACCAGCTACCCTACCCATCTTACCAATTCACCTGTCCCTGGGGACTCATGAGGAAGACATAACATTTGTAGTGGCCCCAGGCATGGAATGCCCAATGATTTTAGGACTGGAATGAATGGCTTTAGAAATGGAACCCTGGGATAAATTGGAGGATAGCAGAACTAAACTTCCCAGAGGGGGAGCATAGGAACTTAAAACCCCAAAGCACCCCCCAACCCGAAGAGAGGAGACAGCATCAGTGGGGGAAGAGAAGGGGTTACCAGAAATACTGGAAGAATACAGGGACCTTGCTGATGTTTTCAGTGAGGAACGGGCAGATGAGCTCCCCCCACACCGGCCCACAGACTGTGCTATAGAATTCAAACCCGGGGCAAAAATCCCAAAGCCCAGGATGTATGCCATGAGCCCAAAAGAAATGGAGGAGATGGAAAGATTCATAAATAAAAATTTAGAAAGGGGATTTATTGAGCCTGCCAAACCCAAAGTGGCCGCCCTGGTCCTGTTCAGGGAGAAGAAGGATGGCTCTCTTCGTTTGTGCATGGATTACCACAGTTTGAAGACAATTAGTGAATGTAATCTGTATCCCCTACCCCTAATGAAGGATATGCTATCCCACCTATCGAAAGGAAGGATTTTTACCAAACTAGACCTGAGAGAAGCATACTACCACATTAGGATTAAGGAACGAGATGAATGGAAGACTGCGTTCAATTGCCCAATGAGTTGCTACCAGTTCAGAATACTGCCATTTGGACTGCAAGGGCCCCCCGCAGTTTTTATGCAATTAATCAATGAAGTGCTAAGAGAGCACCTATATAAGGGGTTTACCTAGATGACATCTTTATCTTCACTGAGACCAAAGAGGAACATGTTAACCTAGTCAGAGCAGTTCTGAAAAAGTTGCAGGCCACCCACCTATATGCTAAACTATTGAAATGTGAATTCCACCAGGAAAGAATAGACTACCTGGGGTATCGCATATCCCCAGAGGGCATCAAAATGGACCCTGAGAAAGTCAGGGCAGTATTACAATGGGCACCCCCCCACACACACGCGGAAGCAATTGCAAAGTTTCCTGGGGTTTGCAAACTTTTACCGCCAATTCATCCCTTCGTTTGCCCAAACAGCCCTGCCACTCACAAACTTGTTGAAAACAAGGGGGATGTCCCCAGTGAAACCCAGCCAGCCTCTGAAATGGACAATGGAATGTCAAGCAGCATTTGAGAGGCTAAAGAGACTTTTTTGTGCCGAACCTGTCCTGAGACACCCAGATCCCTATAAACCTTTTGAAATACAGGCAGATGCAAGCAATGTGGCGGTGGGAGCCGTATTATTACAGAAAAATGATGAGGGGCATTGCAAACATGTGCATATACATCCAGGAAACTCACAGAGACAGAACAACGTTGGGCCATGTGGGAAAAGGAGGCTTATTCTGTGAGGTGGTCATTACTTAAATGGTGCCAGTTCCTTGAAGGAAATAAAATCCCCTTCCAGGTCTGGACAGACTACAAAAATTTGGAAGCACTAAAAACACCCAGGAAACTCACTCCTAGGGAAGCCCGCTGGTCTCAACATTTTCACCGATTCAATTTCACTCTCAAACACTTACTGGGGGGGGGGGGAAGAATTTCCTGGTGGATGCATTATCTTGTATGCCCCAATATAACAGCACAAGAGTCACTGACTCTAAACCACTTATGCCTGAACAACAACTGGCAGCACCAGTCACCCTCAGGTCCCAAGCTAAAATGAAGCCGAAGGTGGATAGCCAAACTTGAATAGAATTCCGAAAGTGTTTAGAAAGTGATGAATGGTTCCAGAAAAATAGACATGTGTGCACAATTAAAGATGGACTACCCTGGGTGGGTGAGAAGTTATACATACCGGCCACCCAGATGATCAATTTCATGCACCTGTGCCATGATACAAAATCAGCAGGACATTTCGGGTTTGTAAAAATCTTACACTCAACTAAAAAGCAATTTTGGTGGCCATCCATGAAAAAGGACATAGAAAGCAACGTGGGCAGCTGCCAAATTTGTGCGACGGCTAAGAGGCTGCAAGGGAAATTGCCAGGACTGTTACAATTGTTGGCAAACCCCTCAGCCCCATGGAAAGAAATAGACATGGATTTTATAGTGGAATTACCAGAAAGCAACAGGAACACTGTAGTCTGGACAGTCACGGACTTTTTTTCCAAACAGGTGTACTTCATCCCTTGCCAAAAGATCCCCACCGCAAAAGCCTTAGCAAAACGTTTTGTGCAGCATATTTACAGATTACATGGGGCACCACAGCGCATCATATCTGATAGAGGGGTGCAATTTACATCAGCATTTTGGAAAGAATTTTTATCCCTTTTAGGAACCACCCAAGGACTGACATCTAGTCATCATACTCAATCGAACAGTCAATGTGAAAAATCTAACTCTACTTGACCAATATTTAAGTTGCTTTATTAATTTCCAGCAAACAAACTGGATGGACCTACTGCCTTTCACAGAAGTGGCATATAATAATGCAGTCCACTCCAGCACAGGTTACACTCCTTTTCAAATAGCTACTGGTCAAAGTTTCAACCCCATGCCAGAACTAATCCCAAACAAACTGGTAATTCCAGCACTGAAGGAATGGATTGCACAATTACAAAACACCTGGCCAATCGTTAGGAAAGCTTTAGATGAAGCTAGATAAGCATACAAGACACAGGTGGACAAAAAAGAGTCGATCCCAAACCATTCAGGGTGGGAGAGACGGTATATTTATCCACAAAATACCTTAAATCACTACAACCCTGTAAAAAAGTCGGACCAAAATATATTGGACCTTTTCCAATTAAAAGAATCATAAACCCAGTAACAGTTGAATTAGGACTACCCAAAAATCTTAGGCAGATACACACAATTTTTCACTGCAGTTTACTAAAAAGAGAACAACAGTTACCCCTACGAACAAAAACCCCACAACCACCACCTCCTATCATGGTGGAAGGAGAACAGCACTTCGAGTTGAAGGAAATCCTAGATTCCAGGAAACACTATGGAGCAATTCAATATCTAGTAGCTTGGAAACACCTCCCCTCCTCAGAAAATGAGTGTGTCAATAAACACCACATTAGAGCACCAAAGTTGCTTAAGAAGTTTCATACCGAATATCCTAACAAACCGGGCTAACATTTATATTTTATTTCCTCTACAGGTGGACCTATCTTTTCTTTTACAGAGAGCAGATAGTCAGAATCCATTTATATTCTATTCCTAAATCCCTATCTGTGCAAACCTAAATCTCACCCCCTAACTGGATTCTGCCATTCCCAAGGAGGGGAAGAGAAGATGTAATTGGCCATCCCTATCCATTAGATGCAAGGTTGTTTATGCAACCTGCCTGGAGGCCATCATCAAAGACCAGGAAAAGAACCTTTGAACTGAGAAGAACAAAGAAAGAGTGTGTGTGTGTGTGGGGGAGATTCTGCTTTGTATCTCCGATTGAAATTTGAAGGGGAAGAAGCAAATGTTGTAAATGCATGGAAGATTCCTTTTCCCATGAAGGGTTTTGACACATGTAACTTACCATTGATCCGGGACTGACCAAATGGACTGAGGGGAGGGATTTTTACTCAGGGACACTTTAAAAGTATCAATCTGCGACACAGTTTCCATATCCTGTCTAGATTATCTACTGTCAATCACGTTTTAGTAAAAGTTTCTGTTTGGACAATCCTGTCTCCAAGAGTTCTTCTTTCCTAAAATGTGGATTCAATGCAATTTTAGGCTATATCAACAGTAGTATAATTTTAAAACCATAGGGCATGGAAACATGAAATTCCACTTCTTCTTTGGCTAGAATGTTTTAGAAAAAGTTCCTGTTTGGACAATCCTGTCTCCAAGAGTTCTTTCCTAAAATGTGGATTGGGGTGGGTCCTGACAGTCACATCTACTGCTGACTCATTCAATTTATGATCAACTACTATTACAAGATATTTTTACAAGTATTTCAGTTTTAGTTTCCTAGGTAAAGAACATTTAGTTTGACTGTGTTAAGTTTCTTACTGTTCATTTTTTTCTAACTTATTAAGATTGTCTTGAATTTTGTTTGATTTGGAATTCCAAAGCTTCCTAATTTTTATGTACAGATAGTCCTTAATTTACAACCATTCATTTAATAATTGCTTGAAGTTATGACCCTGAGAAAAGGTGACCTAGAACCCATCTTCAAATTTACAACCATTGCACAGATGCTTACCTGCTGTCACATGATTGCAATTTGGATATTTGGCAACCCGTTTGCATTTATCATGGTTGTGCATCTTGCGGTCATGTGATTGCAATTTGCAACTTTTCCAGCTGGCTTCCAAAAAGCAAAGGGGAAGCAAATTCACTTAACCACCATTTATTTAATGATTGTGTGATTCATTTAACATACAGTAAAATGGTCATAAAATCAGGTCTAGTCACATGATGATTCCCTTTATGCCTTCACCAACTCACGATCAAAATTCCAGTCCCAATTGTGTTCATAAGTTGAGGACTGTCTATACTTATCATTTGATGTCTCCTCAATTCCCACTATAAAAAGAAGTTACCTAATGGGGGAAAAATATGATTTCTTTGGCAAGGTTTGTTAACAAATCCATTTTGATATCTGATAATTACTGCATTTTTTTTCTGAGTTCCCAATAGATTGATCTCTTTCTAATGTACTTCTTGGATACTAGTTCTGTACTGAATTTTTCCCTTTTTGTATGATAATATTTGCTATCCTTCAGACTTCACTAATTCTCCAGAATGCCTCAAGAATAATAAGTGATTAGCTAGACAGCTAGTTAACTCTTTTGCATTTCATTTTATCCTCATTTAAAATAGAGGTCTTCTGTGACTATATTTTATCAGTATTAAGCTTCGGTTCTGCCTCTTCAACCTACTCCTCACTATTTCCCTGTGCAATATGTACTTTTTAAATTGGAGAATACTGAATCTGAAAAAAGGGATTAGGAACTACCATTATCTAAAGAATTGTATAGCTTTAAGGAAGTCTGGCTTCAAAGAAGGATGAATTTTCCTGCAAGTAATGTAACACAGCCACTCAAAAAGCCAATGGGAAGTCTTGGGTTGCAGTGACAGAAACATAACATCAAGAGAAGGTCAAATTATTCTCCAAAGCACCAGAGGCCATGACAAGAAACAACTGATTAAAGAGAGAAGCAACCTGGAATTAAGGAGAAAGTTCCTAACAGTGAGGACAATTAACCAGTAGAACAGCTTGCCTTCAGAAATAGTGGGCACTCCATCACTGGACAGTCACTTGTCTGAGATGGTATAGGTTCTCCTGCATGAGTGGGGGGGCTGGACTAGAAGACCTCCAAGGTCCCTTCCAGCTTCTATTTTATTCTATTCTGTTGTGTTCTAAGATCATGACACATAATATACATATTCTCATTGATCCACGTTAGAAAAATATGTGTCCAGTTCTGGGTGCCACACTTAAAATGAACATGGAGAGGCTGAAATGGGTTCAGAAAAGAGTAATCCAGAGAAATGTAGTAGTTAAAATATTGAATCAGTAATGGGGAGCTGGTTCACATTTAGCACCATTCCATTGGATATAAATATAATAAGTATCAAAGTGATAAGAGGGCTGGAAGTTGCTCCTTTAAGGAACAATTAAAAGAGTTGGGCACATTTAGTTTGCTCAAGACAAGCATGACGATGATGAATCTTGCTGGGAACTGCAATTGTATCCTTTATCCAAAGACACTAATATAAATGCCAGTTTTGCTCAGACTGATTTTCCTTGTTTTACAGATAATTCATATTCAAGTCATTCTGAAGATTAAAAAGATAACTGACCTGTAATGTCTGCTCAGTGTTTCAGGACTGAAAACACATGGTTCCTGTTTTCGTTACAAATTTTTTTTATAGTATCAGTTTGTCAGTGCATGGACCATTGGGTTGGCAAGATATAGATCAGAGTATGTTGGTTTGTAACGTAGTCTCCAGATTAGAGTTCCTAGTTTGCATAGAATAGCAAGAGCATATGAGAGGAATACAACTGGGGCTTAATGGTGCATGTTGGCATACTGGCAAAAACATGACTGATATTGTATCTTTATCATAAACAGATAGTATGCTTGTGGCACTGATATGACTAAGACTGGTAACCTTATATGTATTATATAAGCTTTTGAAGAATTCATGATCATTTTCAATGTTTCCCATTTAAGTAAGATTCAGCAGCTTCCAAAAAACCCAATGCAGTCCTAGGATGCATCTACAAAGCATCAAGATCATGTGAAGTGATAGTACCACTTTATATTGCACTGGTGAGATCACACTTGGAATACTGCATCCAGTTCTGGCCAACTCAATACAAGAAAGACATTGGGATCCTAGAAAGAGTGAAGAGCAACAAAAGTGTTAAAAAGCCTGGAGGTTAAACCATACAATGAAAGGTTGAGGGAATTAGATATGTCTAATCCAGGCATGTCAAGCTGCTGGCCTGTGGGCCAGATGCATCATGCCAAAATTGCACTCACCCCATTGCCGGCAATGGGAAAAAAGTTCTGATACGTTGCGCGACCTCACGTGATGTCGCGAGTTTGACATGCCTGGTCTAATCTAACAAAAGAGATGGATTAGGGGTGACATAATAGCAGTTTTCCAATAATTGAGGGTGTGTCACAGGGGAAGAGGGGGTCGACCTATTCTTCAAAGCATCCGAGGTCTGGACAAGAAGTAACAGGTGGAACATTATTAAAGAGAGATCCAACCTAGAACGTAGGAGAAATTTCCTGACAGTGAGAACAATTGATGATTGGAATGGTTTACCTCCCAAAGTTATGTGTGCTCCATCACTGGAGGTTTTCAAGAAGAGACTGGACAGCTATTTGCCTCCTGCTTAAGCAGGGGATTAGACTAAAAGATTTCTAACCCTATTATTCTGTGTTCTATGAATGATTTCATAGATTCTCCATGATGTAACTAGCTGGGGAATACAGTGAACCTATCAAGTGGCTATTTTATTACAATAGGAAATTATAACATTTATGAATGTTTGCTTTTCTTAAATTTTCTTTGATTCTTTATCACACGTGCTTACTGTTTTCATTTGTATATCTTTAATGTCTGAATTCCCTCATTACTTTGATTTTACAGTCAATTCTATTAGAAAGCAACAAATAAATGCATTTCAATTTTTTAAACTATTTGAAGAAAACTCTCTAAAACAATATGAAACAGGAATTGATCTATTTCACATTGATAAATGAAGAAAAAACAATAAGTTGTTTAGATTGGGTCCAGTCTTTGTTAAATGTTGTTGTTATTGTTGTTAGTTGCGAAGTCGTGTCCGACCATCATGACCCTATGGACAATGTTCCTCCAGGCCTTCCTGTCCTCTACCATCTTTTGGAGTCCATTTAAGCTCATGCCTACTGCTTCAGTGACTCCATCCAGCCACCTCATTCTCTGTTGTCCCCTTCTTCTCTTGCCCTCAACCTTTCCCAGCATTAGGCTCTTCTCCAGTGAGTCCTTCCTTCTCATCACGTGGCCAAAGTATTTGAGTTTCAACTTCAGGATCTGGTCTTCTAATGAGCAGTCAGGGTTGATCTCCTCTAGGACTGACTGGTTTGATCCCCTTGCAATCCAATCCCCATCTATTTGCCAGGAATTGAGAGAGCTGGATGCCATGATCTTGGTTTTCTTAATGTTAAGTTTCAAACCAACTTTTGCACTGTCCTTCTTCACCCGCAACAAGAGGCTCTTTAGTTCTTCTTCACTTTCTGCCATTAGAGTAGTGTCATCTGCATATCTTAGGTTGTTGATATTTCTCCCAGCAATCTTAACTCCAACTTTTGATTCATCTAGCCCTGCCTTTCTCATGATGTGCTCTGCATATAAGTTAAACAGGCAGGGTGACAGTATACAGCCTTGCCGGACTCCTTTCCCAATTTTGAACCAATCGGTGGTTCCATGTCCAGTTCCCACTTTTACTGCATTGTCTTTTAAGATTTTGAATAGCTCAGCTGGAATACTGTCACCTCCACTAGCTTTGTTGTTACTCAGCTTTCCTAAGGCTCACTTCCCTTCACATTCTAGGATGTCTGGCTCAAGGTCAGTGACCACCTCATCGTGGTAATCAGGGACATTTTGCATATGAAACGTTCCCTTCATCTCTCCAATTCTCTTGAAGAGATCTCTGATCCTCCCTATTCTGTTGTTTTCTTCTATTTCTTTGCACTGTTCATTTAAGAAGGCATTCTTATCTCTTCTAGCGATTCTCTGGAATATTGCATTCAATTGGTTGTATCCCTTGCCTTTCGCTTCCCTCCTTTCCTCAGCTATTTGCAAAGCTGCCTCAGACAGCCATTTTGCTTTCTTGCATTTCTTTTTCTTTGGGATGGTTTTAGTTGCTACCTCTTGTACAATGTTGCGAACCTCCATCCATAGTTCCTCAGGCAATCTGTCTATCTGATCTAATTCCTTAGGACTTCCGGGTGGCAAGGCTCCGTCGATGGCGGCCGTTTCGACCATCAGCCCCGTTGTTTTCCGTTGAACTGCGAAAACAGCAACAATCAGCTGTTTCGCGGTTCGGAAACCCCCCCTTGGGAGAAGATGGGAGGGGGAGCATTCAGGTAGGGGTAGAGCTCCCCTAGACCCCTAGAATTGTTATTCTGGGGGTTGAAGGGTGAGAGCTCCCCCACAGCCTGAATTAGCTCCAGACTCGGGGACTCCTCTGTTCCAAGGCTTTGGAACAGAGCAGGACGCTGCAACCATCCCTGCAATCAACATTGTATTTTGGATTACTTGGATGCAGGCAGAGCTGTGCAGGAGAATTTTGAAACAGCAAGTATATGATCTTTAACTCCGGTTTATACTAAAAGAAAGGAAGAAAGATGGTGCAGGAGTGAATTGTCAGTGAAAAATAAAAGGACAAGGAATATATCATAAGATATAAAGACTGAGAAGGAAGAAATTATGTTTTTTTTTAAGTCACTCTGCGCAAAATATTTGAAATTGGTTTTAAAAGTGAATTTAAGGATTTGGATATTTGGAGAAACAAAGTTGCAAGCTGAGTGGAAAAGTGAAAGTGCGCAACGAAAATTAATTGGGTGTTAAAATGACTTCTAAACCAGCTAAAGCTTCTGTTCCTAGAAGTGCTGGTGCATTACCAGTTCAGCATTCTTCACTACAGGCATTGATGCCACCCCCCATGGCACCTGCACCCGCATTAACATTACAAGATTTACAAGATGCTTTAAAAAATCAATCTCAGCAAATATCTGAACTTATCAATGAGAAAGAATAAAGAAATACAAGAGGACATTTTAGTGGCTTTTCAAGGGCTGGCAGTTTGCATTGAGCATTTGGATGAACGTGTGGAAGAGGTGTATCAAAATAATTTGAGATTGGATGCTAAAATGTCAGAAGCTGAGAATAAAATGGATAAGAATGAGGACGAGGTGGTTATGATACAATATAGAGATATGGAGTTTGCTTTGAGAATAAGAGGATTGAAAGAGGACCCAAAGGAAAATTTGAAAGTGTTACTGGCAGAAGCCTTGGAACCGATTTTGGGGTGCCAAGCGGAAGAAATTATAGGGGATATAGATAAAATATTTCATGTTAACTCTTGGATTGCCAGGCAAAGAAAATTACCTAGAGATGTGGTTGTTTATTTTACAAAGAGATCGATCAGAAATGTGATTATTCAAGCTTTTTATAATAATAGATTTAAAGTTGCTGATAAGGAAGTTTTAATCTTGAAAGAAATTCCACCAAGAATTTTAAGGAAAAGGAAAGAATTTACTTTTTTGGCAGATGAATTAAAGAAAGGCCAGCTTCAGTTCAGTTCAGATACCAATAGGCTTAGTGGTGAATTATTCAGGTACGAGATATCATCTCAATACAGTTTTGAAGGCACGAGATTTTTATTCTAATATACTGAAAGCAGGTTCTCCGCCATCCCCAGAATTTAAAAGAAGGAAGGAAGATGGAGCACGACAGACACAAATGGAGAGTATACAGGGAGATGAAGAAGTTATCTCGCGGATGGTTAAAGAACTTCAGCAAACTTCAGAAATGGTGCAGCCCCAGGCATCATCAGAAGAGGTTAAGGAACAAAGAATGACACGGGCTGCAACCAGACGAATGAGACAAGAACAAGAAGAAATCTACAATTATATCTCAAGAATCTACTTATAGTGAAGCAGTGGGAGGAGCAAGACCGAAGAGGCAGGTGCTTGTGGTTTTGCAAGAGGCGCTCTGAAAGCTTCAGGTCGCAAAAGATGGTGACAAAGTTTCTAACCTGGAATATTAATGGATTAAAGTCCCCACAAAAGAGAAAGAAAGTATTTCAGTATTTGAAACAATTTAAGAATGATGTTGTGCGCTTACAGGAAACGCATATTCGTGTATCAGACCAAAAATATTTGATAGATGGATTGATTATATTCAGGATAAATATGGGACTAGAAAGTTTCATTTAGTATATGAATAAGTATTAGTATTATATGATGTATTATTAATTAGTTATTATTATTTAGTTATTTAGTTATGTTAAGAGGAGTTAAAGTGTGATAGAATTTAAAGTGTCTTTTTTAGTTGGTTACCATATTTTAGTTTAAGTTGGTTAAAGTTTATACCCTGTATTCAGCTCTGGGAAGTCGGGGGGGACGGGGAGGGAGGGGAAGTGGGGGGGAGGGGGAGGGAGGGAGTTTATGTTTTTTAAAATGTATTTTAAAACTTTTCAATAAAAAAATAGTTATCCAGATTTCTGCAATACAGCTATTCCCACCTTAGGGAAAGAAACCTAGGGGATAAATCAAATCTTCAGCACCTACTTCAAAGCATTAACCTTTAGAATACCTGTAATATCCAGTGCCATCTCACATAGGTAATTAGGTTTAAGTACTCTTATAATGAAAATAGTAGTAAATGTAGGCACCATTGTGCTAGAGGTCTATAATGGAAGCAGTTCCGGTCTGGATGGGGAGGAACAGGCTTCAACTCAACCCTGACAAGACTGAGTGGCTGTACGTACCGGCATCTCGGGATATTCAGAACATTCCATCTCTTTCTATGGGGGGTGAGTTATTACTCCCCACAGATAGGGCTCGCAACTTGGGAGTCCTCCTAGATTCACAGCTTTCCTTGGAAGACCACTTAATAGCTGTGACTAGGGGAGCCTTTGCCCAGGTTCGCCTGGTGTGCCAATTACGGCCCTATTTAGACCGGGATGCCCTGCGTACGGTCACTCATGCACTCGTGACCTCTCGTTTAGACTACTGCAATGCTCTCTACATGGGGCTGCCCTTGAGGACCACTCGAAGGCTCCAACTGGTACAGAATGCAGCCGCGAGAGTTGTGTTGGGAGTCTCCCGATACTCCCATGTTACACCTCTACTCCGTGAGCTGCATTGGCTCCCAGTTGTCCTCCGGGTGAGATTCAAGGTGCTGGTAATGGTTTTCAAAGCCCTACATGGCATGGGTCCGGAGTACCTTAGGAATCACCTGCTGCCAGCGTCAACTTCCCTCCACCCAGTGCGCTCCCACAGAGAGGGCCTCCTAAGGGTGCCGCCGTTCGGAGAATGCTGTCTGGTGGCTCCCAGGGGGAGGGCATTCTCTGTGGGCGCGTCTGACCTATGGAACCGTTTACCGGTTGAGCTCCGGATGGCTCCCGACCTTCGCTCCTTCCGACGTGACCTAAAAACCTATCTGTTTGAGCAATCCAGTCTGGTCTGACGGTTCTGTTGTAATTATTGTTTTAATGTAACTTATCTTCTACATTTGGGCATTAGGGTTTAATTTGTTTTCAATTTCTGTATTTGTGCATTTTGATATTTATGTCACTGTTCACCGCCCTGAGTCCTTAGGGAGAAGGGCGGTATACAAATCAAATCAAATCAAATAAATAAATAAATAAATAAATAAATAAATAAATAAATAAATAAATAAATAAATAAATAAATAATCTTGCATGTATATATATGAGAATAAACATTTTGAACACAGTGATAAATCATTCAAATTAAGTAGCAGACAGGGAATTATGATGCATGGTTCACAAAAGTTCTAGATATAATTAACCAGCAAATAAGTCAAATGTTCAACAAGATATCTCAGCATACAGGCAGAAACAATGTATTTAAACTATCACTAAAAGCCAACATGGGTTTGTCAAAAACAGATCATGCCAGACAAATCTTATTACATTCTTTGACCAAGTGACAAAACTAGTGGACCAGAGGAATGCTGTAGATATAATTTACTTGGACTTCAGTAAGGCATTTGATAAAGTAGATCACAACTTACTACTTGATAAGATAGAAAAATGTGGGTTAGATAGCATCACCACCAGATGGATTCGTAGCTGGCTGACAGGCCGTACTCAGCGTGTGGTCCTCAATGGAACTGCATCTACATGGAAGGAAGTGTGTAGTGGGGTGCCCCAGTGCTCTGTTCTGGGCCCAGTGCTCTTCAATATCTTCATTAACAATGGATGAGGGGATAGATGGGGAACTCATCAAATTTGCAGACGACACCAAGCTGGCAGGAATAGCCAGTACTCCAGAAGATAGGCTTAAGATACAGAAGGATCTGGACAGACTCGAACACTGGGCACTATCTAACAAAATGAAATTCAATGGTTGAAAAAGTAAGGTTCTACATTTAGGCAGGAAAAATAAAATGCACAGGTATAGTATAGGTGGTACCTTGCTCAATAGTAGTAACTGTGAGAGGGATCTTGGAGTTCTAGTAGACAATCACCTCAATATGAGCCAGCAGTGTGCTGCAGCTGCCAAAAAAGCCAACACAGTGCTAGGCTGCATTAACAGAGGGATAGAATCAAGATCAAGTGAAGTACTAATACCACTTTACAATGCTTTGGTAAGGCCACACCTGGAATACTGCATCCAGTTTTGGTCACCACGATGTAAAAAAGATGTCGAGACTCTAGAAAGGGTACAGAGAAGAGCAACAAAGATGATTAGGGGGCTGGAGGCTAAAACATATAGGGAATGGTTGCTGGAATTGGGTATGTGTAGTTTAACGAAGAGAAGAGTGAGGGGTGACATGATAGCAGTGTTCCAATATCTCAGGGGCTACCACAAAGAAGAGGGAGTCAAGCTATTCTCCAAAGCGCCTGAAGGCAGGACAAGAAGCAATGGATGGAAATTAATGAAGGAGAGAAGCAACCTAGAACTAAGGAGAAACTTCCTGACAGTTAGAACAATTAACCAGTGGAACAACCTGCCTCCAGAGGTGGTGAATGCTCCAACACTGGAGGTTTTTAAGAAGAGACTGGACAGCCATTTGCCTGAAATGGTATAAGGTTTCCTGCCTGAGCAGGGGGTTGGACTAGATGACCTCCAAGGTCCCTTCCAACCTCCTCCTCCTCCTCCTCCTCTTCTTCTTCTTGTTCTTCTTCTTCTTCTTGTTCTTCTTCTTGTTCTTCTTCTTCTTCTTCTTGTTCTTCTTCTTCTTCTTCTTCTTCTTATTATTATTATTATTATTATTATTATTATTATTATTATTATTATTATTATTACTACTACTACTACTACTATTATTATTATTATTATTATTATTATTATTATTATTATTATTATTATTATTATTTATTAAAGAGTAATATAGAAACCCCCTTCATGGATTACTGCCTTGTCGTGGCGAAGGGGCTTGAGTAATTCAATGAAGCTATGAGCTATGCCGTGCAGGGCCACCCAAGACGGAAAGGTCATAGCAGAGAGTTCTGACAAAACGTGATCCACTGGAGAAGGAAATGGCAACCCACTCCAGTATCTTTGCCATGAAAACCCTATGGACAGTACCAAAAGGCAAAACGATATGACGCTGGAAGATGAGCCCCTCAGGTCGGAAGGCGTCCAATATGCTACTGGGGAAGAGCAGAGGGCTAGTACTAGTAGCGCCAGAAAGAATGAAGCGACTGGGCCAAAGCCGAAAGGACGCTCAGCTGTGGATATGTCTGGTGGTGAAAGGAAAGTCCGATGCTATAAAGATTCTTTCTCCATAGGAACCTGGAATGTAAGATCCATGAATCAAGGAAAGCTGGACGTGGTCAAACAAGAGATGACAAGACTAAACATCGACATCTTAGGTATCAGCGAACTAAAATGGACAGGAATGGGTGAATTTAATTCAGATGACCATCAGGTATACTACTGCGGGCAAGAATCCCTCAGAAGAAATGGAGTAGCCTTCATAGTCAATAAAAAAGTAGGAAAAGCAATACTGGGATACAACCCTCAAAATGACAGAATGATCTCAGTTCGAATACAAGGCAAACCATTCAATATCACAGTAGTCCAAGTCTATGCCCCAACCACCAGTGCTGAAGAGGATGAAATTGACCGGTTCTATGAAGCCCTACCACACCTTATAGAACTAACACCAAAAAATGATGTCCTTATCATCCTGGGAGATTGGAATGCTAAAGTAGGAAGCCAAAAGATAACTGGAATAACAGGCAAGTTTGGCCTTGGAGTACAAAATGAAGCAGGGCACAGGCTGATAGAATTTTGTCAAGAGAATACGATGGTCATAGCAAACACTCTTTTCCAACAACCCAAGAGACGGCTTTACACATGGACATCACCAGACGGTCAACACAGAAATCAGATTGACTATATGCTCTGCAGCCAAAGATGGAGAAGCTCTATACAGTCAGTAAAAACAAGACCAGGAGCTGACTGTGGCTCAGACCATGAGCTTCTTGTTGCAAAGTTTAGGCTTAAATTAAAGAAAGTAGGGAAAAGCGCTAGGCCAGTCAGTTATGAATTAAATCATATCCCTGTTGAATATACAGTAGAGGTGACAAATAGATTTAAGGAATTAGATCTGATAGACAGAGTGCCTGAAGAACTATGGACAGAGGTTCGCAACATTGTACAACAGGTAGCAACCAAAACCATCCCAAAGAAAAAGAAATGCAAGAAAGCAAAATGGCTGTCTGAGGAAGCTTTGCAAATAGCTGAGGAAAGGAGGGAAGCGAAAGGCAAGGGAGAAAAAGAAAGATATGCCCAATTAAATGCAGAATTCCAAAGAATAGCTAGAAGAGATAAGAATGCCTTCTTAAATGAACAATGCAAAGAAATAGAAGAAAACAATAGAATAGGGAGAACCAGAGATCTTTTCAAGAAAATTGGAGAGATGAAGGGAACGTTTCATGCAAAAATGGGCATGATAAAGGACCAAAATGGCAGGGACCTAACAGAGGCAGAAGAGATTAAGAAGAGGTGGCAAAATTACACAGAAGAACTATACAAGAATGAGCTTAATGTCCCTGATAATCACAATGAGTTGGTCACTCACCTCGAGCCAGACATCCTAGAATGTGAAGTGAAGTGGGCCTTAGAAAAGCTGAGCAACAACAAAGCTAGTGGAGGTGACAGTATTCCAGCTGAGCTATTCAAAATCTTAAAAGACGATGCAGTAAAAGTGCTACACTCAATTTGCCAGCAAATTTGGAAAACTCAACAGTGGCCAAAGGATTGGAAAAGATCAGTTTACATTCCAATTCCAAAGAAAGGCAGTGCCAAAGAATGCTCAAACGATCGCACCATTGCACTCATTTCTCACGCTAGTAAAGTTATGCTTAAAATTCTACAAACTAGACTCCAGCAGTATGTGGATCGAGAACTACCAGAAGTACAGGCAGGATTTCGAAGAGGCAGAGGAACTAGAGATCAAATTGCTAACATACGCTGGATCATGGAGAAAGCTAGAGAGTTCCAGAAAAACATCTACTTCTGCTTCATTGACTATGCTAAAGCCTTTGATTGTGTGGATCATAACAAACTGTGGCAAGTCCTTAAAGAGATGGGCATACCAGACCATCTTATTTGTCTCTTGAGAAACCTATATGCAGGCCAAGAAGCAACAGTAAGAACTGGACACGGAACCACTGGTTGGTTCAAAATTGGGAAAGGAGTCCGGCAAGGCTGTATACTGTCGCCTTGCCTATTTAACTTATATGCAGAGCACATAATGAGAAAGGCAGGGCTAGATGAATCAAAAGTTGGAATTAAGATTGCCGGAAGAAACATCAACAACCTAAGATATGCAGATGATACCACTCTAATGGCAGAAAGTGAAGAGGAACTAAAGAGCCTCTTGTTGCAAGTGAAGAAGGAGAGTGCAAAACTTGGGTTGAAACTAAACATTAAGAAAACCAAGATCATGGCATCTGGCCCTCTCAATTCCTGGCAAATAGATGGGGAAGAAATGGAGGTAGTGACAGATTTTATTTTCCTGGGCTCCAAGATCACTGCAGATGGGGACTGTAGCCAAGAAATTAAAAGACGCTTGCTCCTGGGGAGGAAAGCCATGGCAAATCTAGACAGCACACTAAAAAGCAGAGACATCACCCTGTCAACAAAAGTGCGTATAGTCAAGGCTATGGTCTTCCCAGTTGCAATGTATGGCAGTGAAAGCTGGACCATAAGAAAGGCTGAGCGCCAAAGAATTGAAGCCTTTGAACTATGGTGCTGGAGAAGACTCCTGCGAGTCCCTTGGACTGCAAGGCGATCAAACCGGTCAGTCCTAGAGGAGATCAACCCTGACTGATTAATTCCAACTGACTGTAACGTAACACTTCTTAACAATAAGAGCAGTTTGATAGTGGAACGATGGAGCGGGTAGAAACTCAGCTTCATTGGATGTGCCTAAGCTGAGACTAAGCAACCGAGGGTCTCAAAAACTTTGATTCAGATTTCTACACTCAGCAAAGGGTGGCACTCAATAGTGTAAATGGCCCTTTTATTATTCTGTTACATTCTGATTTACAAAGTGAAAAAGTCACATCAAAAGATGCATGAAGTTCCATCTATGGTATGGTACTTCTTTTGTCACATCTCTTTAGTACCACTCATGAATTTGCATGGACTTTCTGAAA
This sequence comes from Vipera berus, assembly GCF_964194415.1. Classification (NCBI taxonomy): domain Eukaryota; kingdom Metazoa; phylum Chordata; class Lepidosauria; order Squamata; family Viperidae; genus Vipera; species Vipera berus. The sequence goes on along the minus strand of NC_138202.1, from coordinate 182,889,118 downwards.
TTCTTTATTTTTCAGAATTTACCTGTTGAATTCCAGATTCACATCCTGTTTTTAAAAACTTTAGCTTTATAGACCTAATGGCTATGCACTTTTCTGCTTCAAATATAACATATTTCTTCTCCCGTAAAAATTAGCAAAAAGCATGCAAACATTATTCTAGGTCAGGGGTAGGCAACCTTGGCTTTTTTATGACTCGTGGACTTCAACTCCCAGAATTCCTGGCTCAGGAATTCTGGGAGTTGAAGTCCACAAGTCATAAAACAGCCAAGGTTGCCTACTCCTGTTCTAGGTTGTCTTGCCTTAATATGCAACCTTGGGTGACTTAGGTAGAGAAATTGTTGATTTTCCAGATGAGGAAAATGCAAAAATGGTTTCAAAGAATAGGATTTTTAAATTCCTCACCTGCACAAGTGTGGCAGAGTACTCTTTCTTTGACAGGGATTGAAGGAATGTACTTGGCCAATGAACATCAGGAAACTGCTGGCTGGCTTGGACTAGAATAATTCTGGGTGGAGTTTTGAAAGGATTGGCAATGATGGATTTTATTCCTCCAAAGCATTAGCTATGTTCCAATCAGTTTTAAAAGTCATGCCTTTCTCTTTGTTGTTTGTACTTAGAATACAAAGAGCTGAATATCCCTAGATAGCACATACTTAGGGCAAGCTGATAGTCAGCCCAACTGACTATCCTAGATAGATCACACTATCCAAATAATACTGCTTTGCTATACATTTAATTATAAAGCTTCTGCCCATCTACCAGCAAGCACATCAACAGTTTATATCTGAAGCCATAAGAATACTAGGATAACACCATTGCCTTGCATTTAATGACATTCTGTTTCTACTTTGTTTGGCAAAAGCATTAGAAATGTGTTTTTTAATTGGACTATTCATTTACATTTAGAAAATATTACCCACCCAGGAGATCTTTCTGGCCTACAGCAGCATTCCCCAACTTTTCCGGGTTGGTGGCCTGGTGTGGGGGAAAGGGGGAAGAGGGGATGGTTTGTGCAAGGGGCAGGTACACAGCTTCATTTGTGTGAGCAGCAGGTGCATGAGTGGGGCTGTGAGCACTGGTGCCTACTCATGTGGCCCAGTTGATAATAGGCCATGGACCGGTAGGGGTTGGGGACACCTGGCCTGCAGTATGTTGAAATCTCAAACTCTTCTCTATTTTGATACAAAAAAAATGTTTAAACTGTGTGATTTGACAACACTGGGTCTACCTGCATGAATGCAATCCATTTTAGAAATAATTTGAAAACAGTATTTTCATGATCTTTATGAATCTGTTTCATAGAGGTAATGCAGTGAAATAGAGAAAAGGTAAATGGATAAATATTACAGAAGAGAATAGGTTTGTTTTTAGTTATAATTGGTAGTTTGTAATTGTGTCAGCAACACTGATTTAACATAATAAAGTACTTTTTCCCCCCACAGTAGGTAAACCTCATAAATGTAACTACTGTGGACGAAGCTACAAACAACGCAGTTCTTTGGAGGAACACAAGGAACGCTGTCATAACTACCTTCAAAATGTCACCATAGAGGCCACGGGGCAAGTGATAAGTCATGGTGAGCGGAAATGTTGCAAATGTTTCTTTTGCTCCTACTTGCAATATACAAGAAAGGAACAAATATGTACAGAAGTAGGCTCATGTTACTTAAAATGATCTCAATTTTAATTGAAACCCACTTCTAAAAATGTTGCATTATACAGTTGTAGTTCCAGTTATGGCAACAATTTATTTATTTATTAAATTTATATAATTGTATAAACCCTCAACTTTTACAGAAGAAACATCCTAACATCCTCAGAATTGTTTGGTGGAGGAAGCAAATGGTGGTTTTTAATTTTGAGCCACACGCAAACCAATTGGCCACCTGTTCTGTTGTTAACCTGGAGCAGGCTGGTGTCTCCCATGCTGTCTCTCTACCCCTACACCTGCTCTACTAACAACAACAAAAAAGAGAGAATACAAAGAATTTGGCCATAGGTGATTGATCTCCAAGATGAGAAATTTTCTACTGGTTAGAAGAATTACTTTGTTAATTTCTGTTCACCGCCCTGAGTCCTTCGGGAGAAGGGCGGTATAGAAATATTAATAAATTAAATTAAATTAAATTAAATTAATTCTTAAATTGAATGACTGTAAAATGGCATTAGTGAATATTAGCATATGATTTTGTTTTAATTAATGGGTCATCTTGTGCACATAATATAGTATTTTATGTACCATCAATTGTTAAACTTGACAACAGATATTTGTTGCAATGCTATGCTTTTTCCCTTTATTTTACACAAATACAGTTTTTTCATGTTCTTGATAACATTTTGCTTTATGTTGGGGACACTGTGCTGTTCAGATGGGGCGTTATAAAGTGCATTATCAGATTGATGATGTTGGCAGTTGTTGCAAAAAATTAAAAAAATATTCTGCAGGAAAGCATCTGGATAAAGATGACCTTACCTGAGATGTAGGTCAAGTTTTAAAAGCAAATTAAAAGAAACACAAATATCATTAATTGTGTATTTTCACTGCCTAATATAATGTGATCTAGTAAGCCTTCTCTAGACATTCTCTATCTGTATGTAATCCATTAAAAGAGGGATAGCCTTTCCAGAAGGCTATTGAATGACATAGAGTATGGGTGTCAAACTCGATCGCATCACGTGATGTAACATGATGTATTATGACATTTTTTGCGGAGCTGGGGTGGGCATGACCAGCACATGACACATTTGGCCCACGGGCTGCCCATTTGACACCCCTGACATAGAGACATCACTGGAAGTAAAATTTGGGGCTTTTTCTTTCAGAGTTATAAGGGTTAGGATGCAAAGGAGGTTTTTAGAGGGCATATTGCTGCTGATCTTATCCTTAATTCTGAAAAACAACAATATTGAAACAGAAAATCCATAGAAAAAAAGCAGCCATTTTCTTTGGAAGTGCAGTTTTAAGGGCTGCAAATGGAGATCAAATGCAGCCATTAACTGCACATTCTACCCAGTCAACCTGAAGAACAGGTATCTTACTTTGCAGATTTTTTTCATCTATATATCCAGGACACTACTGTAACACCCAGGGTGATCTATGGTTTGTATAAAAGGAAGCAATGAGTTCACCAATGCCACTTTCAAGACTCAAGTATCGCTCGTTGCTTGTCACGTTATTCAAACAGGTATTTCCTTTCTTTGGAGCTGTAAGGTTCTCCAGGGAAAGAAAGACCTCCTCCCCTTGATTCATACAAGCTTTAAAAAGGTGAAAGAGCCTTTCCTGTAGGAGAGAAAACTAGTAGGGACCATTCATGGCCTCTATTTGAATATAATTGTTATGTACTGGGCTCTTGTGTAACACCACGTGGGTTGCTGGAGCAGCTAACGGCTCTCCAGCAACCCAGACTTTTAGTCTCCTGTGCTGCAATTGGCTATCTCCAGGTGGCAATGGTTGTTTCAAACCAATTGGCTGCCACCAAGGAGCTAGACTATATATTGCGGCTAGTTGCAGACAATTCCCCAGTACAGTTCCAGCACAAAATAAACAATAAGTTATCCTGTACTCAGCTTCGCATCTTCATTCCTGCACCAAAAAACCCGCTATTTAACAGTGGCAACAAGGATGGGATCCTGCTTCACCGATTAAAGAGCTGAAGTCTTTGAGGGAAAGGCAGCACGTGCCGGAGGGAAGAGGCATTCCCCCCCTCTCAAGGTCGGCTAGCAACTACGATAGCGATCTCGTGCTCAGGGAACTCACTCTCTGAGTCTGAAGCAGGATCCAGAAGAACACAGGAACCAGATAGAAAGAATGCTGAAGGTTGGCAAATTGTGAGAATTTGACGTGAAACACCAGGAGGAATGGCCATCTTATCTATCGCAAGTAGAAAACTACCTCAGAGCCAATCAGATCACGGAAGAAGGACTGAAGGCCGCAACGCTACTCTGCGTGTGCAGCCCTGCTACCTTTGATTTAGCCGAGAACCTTTTCACACTGACACCAATTGAAGCGGTCTCTTACGCAGATCTCAAAAAGAGGCTAACCAGGCACTTCCAGCCCAAGATGTCTGAGATGGCTTGGCGGTTCAAGTTTGACCAAAGAGTGCAGCTTCCTGGGGAGTCAGCGTCAGAGTTCATAGCAGGCCTAAGGTAGGCCGCACGTCTATGCAAGTTTTCAAATTTAGAGGAGCGGCTACGAGACCAGCTCGTCTGCAGCCTACGGGACAGAACACTTCAGCAGAGACTATTTGCTAGGCCAAATTTAACTTTTCCCGAAGTGCAAGATGAGGTAATGGTTGACGAAGCTGCCGGGGGCACCGTTCAAACTGTACAGCCCGCCAGATCGACAAAGTTAGAAGAAACGGTCCACCATGAGGACGCCAAATGCACTGAAGAACTCTCCGAGGAAGAACAACCTGAGATCAACCATCTCCAAAAGCAACCCAACATGCCACACTGCAATGGCCAGCTGTGAGAGGACAATTACAAGGCAGTTCTCTTACCAAGATGTAAGGGGTGCAGCGGCAACCACTTTCGCGCCAACTGCAGATTTTGTTCAGCCACGTGTAGAGCTTGCGGAAGGACAGGCCACATCGCAGAGCCTGACAAAGAGACCGGTCACCCAAACACCAGTCGGAGGAACCGACTAGGAGAGGTACTGGGGCCCAGGGTCCAGTTAGTGTGGGATTCTTCAGAAGCCGTAGAAGTGTATGCCACACCGGGGCTTGACGCCCCCTCAAACCCAAACTTAAGCTCAGGGTAGAGCTACAAGGAGTTCCATGTAAGATGGAATTGGACTGTGGCTCTGCAGTCTCAATCATTTCTCAAGACACTAACTTCATGTGTAGGTGCAGTAACAATTGGGCCAAACTAAGACCCTCAGATATAATCCTAACGGATTTTCAAAACGCACATGTTAAATTTAAGGGAGAAGCCACCTTGTTGGTTAAGTTTAAAGGGTTTTTGGGGCACCTGGATGTAATAGTAGTAGGGGGCCAGAGAACGAGTCTTATTGGACTTGATTGGTTTGATGCCTTAGGTATTCAGATTACTGGCATAAACCAGACACAAACTGCAGACCTCGCGTCAGTGTGCAAGGAATACACGGATGTTTTTGATTCAACCCTTGGAACATACACAGGCCCACCTATCTCATTTAAGCTTGATCCCAACATAGTTCCAATCAGGGTTAAGCCTTGTAGGGTCCCCTTTGCCTTAAAACATAAAATTGATTCTGAAATCGATAAGCTTGTAGAACAGGGCGTGTTACAGCCTGTTGATGGTGGGGAGTGGGAAACTCCTATAGTCACCCCACTTAAAACCAATGGGGAAGTTCGCATTTGTGCTGACTATAAATGCACACTAAATAAGGCCCTCAAGCAACACACTTACCCGGTCCCAGTGGTCAACCATATTTTAGCCTCCTTGCAAGGGGGTACTATTTTTTGCTAAACTTGATTTAGCACAGGCCTATCAGCAATTGCTGGTTGATGAGGCCACAGCTGTGGCTCAAACGATCGTGACTCACAAGGGGGCTTTCAAAGTTAAACGCTTACAGTTTGGAGTCAGTGTTGCACCGGGTATTTTTCAGGGAATCATGGAGCGTACACTCAAGGGTATTCAGGGCATCTGCCCTTATTTTGATGATGTTCTTATTGCAGGCGAATCCCCAGAAGTGTTGGCCAGTAGACTCAAGGCTGTTTTGCAGAGGCTTCGCAAAGCAGGCCTCAAATTAAAAAAGAACAAGTGTAGTATTGGGGTTTCTTCAACAGAATTCCTGGGTTTCCAAATTGATGCTAACAGCATTCACCCTGCTGATTCTAAAGTGAAGACCATTAAAATGGCTCCTAGGCCCAAATCAAAAGGAGAACTACAAGCATTCTTGAGTCTCCTAAACTTCTATCACACATTTCTACTTCATAAGGCTGCAATAGCAGAGCCCCTCCACAGGCTGCTGGATAAGAAAGCTCCATGGAAATGGACTAACTTACATGAAAAAAGTTTCCAGGAATTAAAAGCACTATTGTCAGAAAGGTCCACTGTAACTCATTACATAGAGTCTAAACCTGTATGTCTTGCATGAGATGTATCTCTCTATGGGGTGGGGGCAGTTTTAAGTCACATAGAAAAATATGGAAAACAGGTTCCAATAGCGTTTCACTCAAGAACATTGTCTTCTGCTGAGCACAACTATGCTCAGATTGACAAAGAGGCCCTATCCATGGTTGTTGGAATAAAAAATTCCATGACTATTTATATAGCAGGGATTTCACGGTCTATACTGACCACAAACCTTTGTTGGGACTTTTTACAACAGACAAACAACCCCCCCCCCACATACTATCTCCAAGAATGTTGAGATGGTCTATTTTCCTATCTGCATACAATTTTAAGTTAATTCACAAACCGGGCAAGGAAATGGGCCATGCTGATGGCCTCAGCAGACTACCACTGCCACTAATGGATCCAGATCTGGCTCCTGCTGCTAGAATATTGTCCATACAGGACATACCTGAATTTCCCCTCCATGCTGGGGACATTGCTGCTGAAACTGCCATAGATAAAATACTTAGTAGAGTGTTGTCATGGGTATACATGGGCTGATTGGAAAAAAGTCCAGGCTCAGAATTTCAAAGCTATTTTGTCAGGAGGCATGAATTATCTGCACATAAAGGGTGCATTCTATGGGGAAACAGAGTCATAATTCCCACTTCCTTAAGAGACAGGGTTTTACAATCATTACATGAAGGCCATCCAGGCATTGTCAGAATGAAAGCTTTAGCTAGAAGCTACCTCTGGTGGCCTGGCCTTGATAAGGCCATTGAGGGTCAAGTCCATGGTTGTTATACATGCCAGCAATCTAGGCCTGAAATGCTACAGGCTCCAGTTCACAGGTGGGAGGAAACGCACACTCCCTTGTCTAGGGTTCATACAGACTACGCTGGGCCCTTTCAGGGGCAGCTCTTCCTGATAGTAGTGGATAGCCACTCAAAATGGCTGGAAGTAATTCCAGTTCCTAACATAACTACTGCTAGGACCATCCAGGTGCTGAGAAAACTCTTTGCCACACATGGGTTGCCAGATGTCTTAGTTTAAGACAATGGGGCCCAATTCACTGCTGCTAAATTTCAGGCCTTCCTTAGAGCTAATCTCAACAGACATGCAACGTCTGCGCCTTTTCACCCATCTTCTAATGGTCAAGCTGGACCCATGGTGAGGACAACAAAGGAAGCACTCAAGCGCATTGTTACAGGTGACTGGCATCACAGATTGGCAGATTTTTACTCTGCCAGCATTCTACGCCCTGCACTGCTACAGGCAAAAGTCATGCAGAACTACATTGGGGGAAACGTTTGATTCCTAAACTGGACAGGTTGCATCCAGATAGAGTGGCAGCAGAAGCCTCTTGACCAAAACCCCCGAAGGGGCTGCACATGGGCGATAGGGTTTGGGCCAGGAACTATGGTCATGGGAATCTGTGGGTTCCTGGTCAAATCACCAATGCATCCGGACCCCTATCTTATGAAGTGGGGGTGGAGGGAGGGCGAGTTGTCAGAAAACACATTGATCAGCTCAGGAAACGGTTTCCAGAACGGCCAGTAAGCGAGGACAGCATCATAGGTCCCTCCCAAGGTCCTCAGACTTGCGGCCAAGCCAGCCCTCACATGGACTACCAGGACTTTTCCTTCTTAACGGAGGTGGAACCAGAGGGAGAACTGGGGAGCTCTGGAGTGCAACATGGACCCCCTGAAGGAGCAAGCCAACAGAACTTCAGCTGTGCCTACTCTGCCAATCAGTCTGACTCTGGGGTGGGCCAACCTGGTGAGGCCAGCCATAGTGCATCGGATCCCCTTGACTCAGGAGCACAAAGGGACACAAGTCTATCCAGCCCACTGGGTAAGCTGGTAGACCACAAAGTGATGGGAACTCTGAGACGTTCCTCTAGGGCACACAAGCCTCCTTCATATCTTGCAGATTACGTTGTAAAATAAAGAGCTATATATTGTTGTAAAACCTGTTGCCACTAGACTACAGAAACTAGTGCTATGATGTAAGTGTCTAATAGGGATGTTATGTACTGGGCTCTTGTGTAACACCACGTGGGTTGCTGGAGCAGCTAGCGGCTCTCCAGCAACCCAGACTTTTAGTCTCCTGTGCTGCAATTGGCAATGGTTGTTTCAAACCTATTGGCTGCCACCTAGGAGCTAGACTATATATTGTGGCTAAGTAAAAGGTAAAGGTTCCCCCGCACATACATGCTACTTGTTTCTGACTCTAGGGGCCAGTGCTCATCTCCGTTTCAAAGCCGAAGAGCCAGCACTTGTCCGAGGATGTCTCCGTGGTCATGTGGCCGGCATGACTAGACACCAAAGGCGCACAGAACGCTGTTACCTTCCCACCGTAGTGGTCCCTATTTTTCTACTTGCATTTTTATGTGCTTGTGAACTGCTAGGTTGGCAGAAGCTGGGACGAGTAACAGGCGCTCACTCTGTTATGCGGCACTCGGGATTCGACCTGTCAAACTGCCGACCTTCTGATCGACAAGCTCAGCGTCCTAACCCACTGAGCCACCGCGTTGATTGATTGATTGATTGATTGATTGATTGATTGATTGTGGCTAGTTGCAGACAATTCCCCAGTACAGTTCCAGCACGAAACAAACAATGAGTTATCCTGTAATCAGCTTCGCGTCTTCATTCCTGCACCAAAGAACCCGCTATTTAACAATAATGTTGAATCATTACAGCGCTTTTTTATATAATTTGGCAAACTTTGTTACTGTGTTTCTAAATTATAAAGAAAAAAAGGAAGGCACCACTTTGCCAATTTGGACATCCTGAAAAAACTGTATAGTTAACAAAAAGCAAGAAAGGAAGAGGAAATCTGCATGCAAGAGGGAAGGAGGACTACCATTGCTTTGCCAGACTATGGCCTTATTTTTGACCTGAGCCATTGCAGTAAATGTTTTAGAATATCAATCCAGTCTCTCTGCCTTTTGATGTTCTTCAGTCATGCAGTAGACTTGGAAGCAGGTGACTAGAACGATCTCTTTCTCTCTCTCTCTCTCTCTCTCTCTCTCTCTCTCTCTCTCTCTCTCACACACACACACACACACACACACACACACACACACACACACACACAAACACCAATTTTTTTTGCAAGATCATCTAAAAGAATAGGCACTATCTGTGACCAGGAACATGTAGTCAGGAATATGAGTGAATCAGGTCGTGGCTGGTCAATGACCGATGTACAATGACTGACTGAGTCAGGTCAGCTGGGCTTGTAATGTTACTTTGATTTTGATGAATGGCTTCTAGAATATGTGCCTGCATGTAGAGTTAATTTATAAAACAAGAAATTAAATATATTTGGAAGTCACTTTTTTGAAAGTTTTTCTCTTTCGTTTTCAATGTATGAGAAATAGTTCCATTTTGATGATGGTTTTGGCAAACCTAGAGGCATTAGATGTATAATGCCTCACAATATACTCAGTCATGGCTTCTCTTTTGCCAAGATTTCAAGTCAAACCCTTTTCATGGTGGCTTTTAGTTATTCAGAGAACTTCCCTGAAAATGAATGTGTTTTCAAGTTTTTTATAGGCTATTTATTGTGTCCATTACAAGTGACAAGTTTCTTCATTTGTTTATTTAAAGTTATTTAAGGTTTCTCTGTGTTATTTTTAAATGATGGAGGGGAGGCTTGGTGCATGAAAAGAACAAGGCTTATTTGAATAAATATTTAAACAATACAAACAATATAATCCTCAGGAACAGTGTCCCATCACTTCAAACTTCTGTTCCAGTTATACTTGCCTGGGTTACTCTGCTGGCTGGCCCAATTTTGATCTGGACTATGGTATTGGAGCAATATTCAGTACTCTCCATTCCAAGAAATTATTGACTGAAATCATTTAAATACTGAGATCAGAGTAAGGGAAGTGAGTGAAGAAGTGTGACAAATATTTCAACATTCTTTCTGGCCAAACATAGCTGTGGTATGTCTTTGTAACAGATGAAAAGCCTAGAAGCAGAGAACCTGTAGATCCCATATTGTGGGGAAAAAACTGTTTAAATACTTACATACTAGGGTGATAATGTTATTTTCTCTGTGTCTTACTGTTTTAATTTATTATTCTCAGAGAATTTTCACAACAAATACCACTATGAATTGTGGGAAGTTACAGTAGCTACACAGAGTAGATGCTAAATTAAAAATCTAAAAAGGAGGTCCCATGGATACTTTCTTCATTAAGCATAAGCTCTGCTGAATATAGTGTACCTGTTTTCAAGCTGGTATTTTGAAGACAAAAATGTATACAAACATCATTTAGTTGTTGATATCTCAATAGCTTTGACTTAAAGTTCATGATTTCAAGGAAAAGTACTTATAATTTAATATCTTAACACCCATTTTCAGTCCTTTTGAAAGTAAACCTGAACTCTTGTTTATACTTCCATTTACTGGCAGTTGGATTCCCATAGTAAATGAAAATTTATTATGTGTGTCTCAGCAAAAGATTTCTGAACAAATAGTAACAAGGAAATAATTGACATTCTTCTTTCTTAGTAGCCTATTTATAAAATAGATATAAATTAATTATCAGTTGTGTCATTTCTGTGAACTGGAGGTTTTATTATCAACTACAGACACATATTGTAGGTTTATCTTAAATCAGCATATTTCAGTCACACCTACTGCAGGACATTCATAAACACTTAATTTAAAAAATGAGAGCTCAAAGAGATATGTCTTCAAAAAAAAGAAGAAAAACCATAGAAACAGAACAAAATGTTACAGGGCTCACCATCAGGTTTGGAGCAAAATGAATCTGTGGGGGGTGGTATTCAGGGGTTCTACTAATGACACTGTTTAATAGAAATGAGATAAAGTTCATTCTCTCTGTCAGCTTTTATGGGAGAAGAAAAATTATTGAAGCAAGGCAGTCCCTCAAATAATCAGGCTACGTGGCATAAAAATTGTAGGTTGTATGACATAGGTTATAGCCAACTGGTAACCAGTGTAGCTCATTGCAATAATCCATTTCATATAATGGAATGCCCCATCATATGAAAATATCTGCAGAAAGTGAGCTGACATGGGCAGCATCATCTCAGGGGCAGGTAATTCATTTTCATGCTTCCTCAGAGAAAACAAGTGGTAGCAACCATGGGTATGATAATGGTTTGGAAGTTTAATAGTTGAAGCTGATTAAACCAGAAGAATGAGTGTACACTTATGCTTACAGTGCTCAAGATGAGGCTTTTAATATAAAGTCAACACTGCCTGTATACATTAGAGGGACCAAATTACATTGACTGGTGTCTTCTGCCATATTTTCCCATCTATCTTCTATCTGCTTTAGTATTGCGGAAACTCCATTAAAAGGAAATAGTAAGAATGCAGCATCTTCTCTTTGCAAATGTGGATAGAAAATGTATGATTGAAGCTCAGGAAGAGGAGTTATTCCTATGGAAGGCAGATTGTATTTTAGAGACATCGCTCTTTTTTACTGTTATTTCTGCTTTCAGAACCCTTCTGTCTCTTTTAAGGCAAGTCAAGTAAGGAATTGTGCATTGTGCAATCTAGACTTTTCTAGCCTGAAATTGGTTGTGAAGCTGAGTTACCTGGTAAGGTACAGCAGTAAAAGTGATTAGATTTAAATTGATAGGACTGTAACTTAATCTTTAATTTTATATATTTGGAACATTGCTTTTCTTCTATACCCATGTGCAAGTATTTCTGATGGATTTTTAAGAGTGGAATAGCTCAAATCATAAAAATGAAGTCAGTATGTTTTCTACTCTTATTAAATTGTTACGTTTTTTTAAATAAACTAGACTGGGTTGTCAGATTAGATTGAGCTAAAACACAGTTTTGTAATTGGGCATTCTCAAGTGAAATCAATGGAATACAGACTGATCCACAGCCATATTAACTGGATTAGCTGCAGTCTTCTTGTCCTGTCCAGTTGGCATTCTAAAAAGAATCTCCCAAAATGTTTGGAATTCTTGTAGTTCAAACATTGAAAACATATACAATACAACAGTAAGTTGTTGAAATACCTGTTTCAAAATATCAGATGATGGGGTGTGGGGTAAAGGAGGGCAACAATATTGACCATATTAACTGGATCAAATATCATTAAATGCAGAAAAAGAAAAACCAAGCACTCCTCAAGGTGAAATGCTAATAAAATAATAATTTTTAACTCTAGACCCTCTGTTTCTTGTAATATACTCTGTTCCCGTCTCTTGTGGAAAGAGAGATGGGAAGCCATAAGAAGAGTAGCAAGGTAAAAAAAAACACAGTATAATTTGAGGGAATTGAAGACTGGCCAAAGACTTGCTAGGACTTCTCTAATGCCTATATATCTATGAACCATGGTGGGAAAGAAAAAATGGGGATTTGGGATTAATTGCTTACTTCATCAATTCCATATAGAATTAAATATATATATTTTCTTAGAGTGCATAAAATTAAGTGTAAATTAAAGTGATTTCCCATACTGTAATATATTCCTTTATGTACAAATCATACTTCTGCTGCTATCTGCTTAGCGCAAGGGTTTGTGATGCTAGCAAATTCAGTTTCCAAACTAGTCCATCCCAAAGCTTATAATTAACAATTCTAACTCCTTAAATCCAATATGACTAAACTGATTTAGGAAAGCCAGTTTAGTAAAGTGGCAAAGGCATCACCGGTAGGGAGAAGCCAGCTGGGTGACCTTGGGCCAGTCATTCACTTTCATCCCTAGGGAGCAGACAAGGGCAAAGCACTTCTTGCCAAGGGACAAGTTCAGGCAATCACCATGAGTCAAAAACTGATTAGAAGGCACCCCCCCCCAAGAAATGATTTAAACTGAAAGGCTGTCAAACTGTTGAGTTGATCCAAGAAGTACAATAATCCCTTGTCAGTTTAAGTATAAAATAGTTATTATTCATGAATAGATTTGTACAAAATTTAAAAAGCGACTGTGTTGTTGTTTGTTCAGTCAGAACAGAGATAGAAGTAGGGAGAGATAAGTTAATCAATTTTTCTTTATCACTATTTTTCTACTCAGAATTGGGCAATCCTAACTGCTTTCTGCCTTTGTTAGAATAGAATGGCATATTCTACTTTTCTTACATAAATATAATAAAGCCTGGCTCGATCAGGTCATACAGAAAGCACCCTGGTTCCTTTTTCTTTCTTTCCCATTTGGAACATTATATCATTAGCATTTTTTTCTTTTTGGATTGAACAGTGGCTAAGTCAGGCAAAGTTAAAATTGCATCTAACATTTAAATCTTTCCATCTGAGGCCTTCCTTAGTTGCTTTTCTTTTAAAAATAAAAACACTAAAATAAACTAGAATATTATTCATCCATTCTAATTATTTGTTTACCTTTTAAGTAAAACTTGGATATTTACTCCACTCTTTTTATAATGTTTTACACTTAGTAATAATGGAATAGGCAGGATTGTAAGTTGATATTTATAAAAATATGATGAGATAATTTCATAGTTACCTTGAAAGTGTTTAATGTCTTCAAGACCAAATAAATTACATCCTATATGGATCGAGCCAAACCCTTAAATTTTGGAGGGTTTTTTTTAAAAAAAATCCCAGTGAACAGATGAAATGCCAAATGACTGGAAGACAGCAAAGGTTGCCCATATATATATATATATATATATATATACATATATATATATATATATATATATATATATATATATATATATATATATATATATATATATATATATATATATATATATATATATATATATATATATATATATATATATATATATATATATATATATATATATATATATATATATATATATATATATTACAGTGTTACCAGGAAGATTCTAAATTATAAATCAATTACTCAATAAATAAGTAATCAAATAATCTATCAGTTCATCATGCAGTCTTTATTTGTCAAAAAGAAGGCTTGCTTCACTATTATTTCATTTTTGATAAAATAAATTTCTTAATTAATTTTCTAATTGTTGTAGTAATAATGCATTTTGATTTCAGCAAAACATTTCATAAATAATGTCCATGACTCTGTGATCTGTAATATGGGCTGGATTAACCCTCTCCTGGCCTGAAAAATGTACTCTAAGAGTAGTTATCAAACTGAAGTGTTATTTCAAGAAAGTACTGCAACCTGATAGTCGTCAGCATTTTTATTAATGACTTGGATGACACAGTGAAAGAATCTATATCAAGTCTGCACATGACCCAAATTTTGGCTAGGACAACTCATATTCTGGAAGACCAAAATAAATAAATAAATAAATCAGAATGATGTTGATAAGTTAGAAAAAAATAGTTTCTGCCTACATTGTATGATTATCAGCATGGGTACTTTTTAAGTCCCATCAATCAAAAACCGCATCACTAGTTGGAGCCAAGGAGTGGCTTCTTTGTTATGGTTCCTGTCTTCTGGAATAGAAATTTATATAACTTCCACCTTGATTATCTTTAAATAACATTGCTTTTAATGTTTTGGGCTTATGATTGTTTATTTATTGCCCAAAATCAATAATAAAATAACATACAGCAAATATGGTAAATAAAAAAAAGAAAATTATAGAAAATTACATGGAATAACCATTGGCTATTAATAGAAATTTTACAACCTTCTTAGAAATTTACGAGAATAGTCCATATGATGTAAGTTCAGCTTCTGTATCTGAACATGGGCAAGTATGGCTTTCCTATGGAGGATTCAGTGAGTTTTTTCAGATAGTGTTTAATTATTTTAAATTTTTTGTACAGTATTGCTTAATTATTAAGTGGAATTAGATTTTGTTAAGAGACGGATGATGGCATTTTGATTAAATGAACAGGGAGCTTATATACAAGTTGTTTTTGTTGATTTTAGTGACCTTTTGCCAGTTAATAAGGAGAATGAAGATTTAGAGATAGGTTTATAGAAATGATGCTAGGTATGCAATGGAGCTGTACTTGGCTGTATTTTAAGAGGCAGTGATAAAATGTTGAGTATACTTCCTGGGGATGAAGGAGGAAGTTTCTTTTTGCCCTCATTTGTGAAGTTTCTATTTCCCATTTTGAATAATAAAAATAAGTCAATGGACAGGAGATGGAGGATAGTGTTCTGACTTGGCCAAAACCTCAATGATTTTATTAATATAAAAGTGAACATTGGGGCAAATATACATCCTAATGTTAAACCTTACAAGAAGTGATAGGTTCCATTAAGTTGCCTAGGTGATTACTCTTGACTTGGATGGTAGTGATATGTAATGACATAGTTTAAAGAGACACCACTCAATCAGAGGGTCAGCTAATTTCCTACAGAGTCTTTTCCAAGCTATTGAATCAAAGACTACATTTCCAATTATAAAAGCAACATAAAAGACACATTTAAACAAGTTACAATGTTTCTCATTGAGATGATATAACATAACACATCAGTCCATAGGTCAGTGATCAGATCCAGATTAACCTACACTATTCAGGAAACAATTGTGGAATCAAATGCAGGACCCAAAGTAAATAATCAAGGCTTACTTCAGTGTTTATTAATCAGCATGTGCTGGTATTCCTCCAAAGAATATTGGGAGAGACTCCACCCATCAAAGGGAGGCACTCATATTTATACATTCATAAGTGTGAGAGAGACAATGCATAAGCAATAGATAATATAAGCATAGATACTCATAGATAAAAGATCTCAAATTAGTATAGGTAATGGAGCTGATGTTATTTCCTGTGCCTGTTTTCCTTTGGAAATCAAAACGGGGGATAAGACAATGATGCAATAAAACAGGGAAGAAAACTTCTCTCATAAAAGAAGAAGATGGGGCAGTGTGGGAATGCCAGACACCAAAAAGAAAAAGCATTTCCCATTGCAAATTATGGGATTGTTTTAATGAGATAATAAATGTTTTAATGACATAATAAAGCCTATATATCACCTTGATTTAATAGATTCCACTCTGAGAACTGACTTTCCCCACACATTTCAGGATAGGCTGTGGGGCAGTTCCCACAAGCATTCCTCTTGAGCATCTCATTATGCTCCTAGAGGACGGCCACAACTGACTTGCTTTCCTCAGGTGTAGTGGACAGTCTGTCCTGCTGCTGTTACCCTGGTAAGTTTTAAGCATCAGTTTAATTAGTTTCCAAACCTCTTAGGTGTTACCAGAAGGAGCAAAGTATTTGCAAAACTAGTGTTTGTAGAGAACAAATGTTGTACACAGGCATTCCACAGAAACTATAGGAGTGGTATGATGAGCAGAATCTGCCAGTGTCGACTCCCCACATCCACTCCTTTCACTCCTTCTGGATCTGTCATGAGAACGGAGATACAAACATTTTCTTTTTTTTACCCTGGGAAGAAAAGATGAAATACTTGCAGTCTTTCTTTTTCTCCTTCAGTAGCCTCTCTTCCCTTCATGCCTTGACTTAGATTGCATCATGTAAGCCTCCATTTATTAATCTTCAAGAATAGGGTTGCTTAGGACTCACAGTTTTTTTGGTTGGGGAGAACAATATTGTGTATGTTTTGGCATCTCTATGGATTATTAGAAAAACAGAGCCAGTTTAGAAATAAAATATAGAAATCAGCATATTCCCTAACGTAGAAGGCTATTTTTCTTTTCTTTTTTCTTTTTAGCTTTGTCTTTGGTAATAAAGTTAGTAGTATTTTGAAATGTTGTCATTATAATGTGTTTCATATCAGGGTACTTAACTTTTTATTGATTTGTGAGAGTTAATACCTTGGAGAATAATGTATGTTTTTATCTAAAGGTCTTACAGATTCTTGGCTTATGCAATTACTTAGAGAAACATACCCTCGTATCTGTGATCACCATCTGGTAGTAACATTCCTAAATCTTCCTCTTCCCTGCCTTTTTTGCTAGGAGAATTGGTGCAATTGTTTTCCCCACTCTGAAATTTTTTCTTTCAGATGTGAGTTCAGGCCCAGAGGGTCCCCAACCAAAGGAGATCATTACTGAATGTCTCTAAATTCTCCCTCGTGCTTTTAATGGCACATGTTAATAAATTATAGTTTGCAAAGTTTACCATGTTGATCATTCTGTTTATCAATTAAACATTTCTTGGAAGTGTAGTTAGATCTTTCTGATTTGGCTTTTTGGTTTTATGTAGTCTCTACTATGGAAGATTGTAAGGAGCAAGAAGCTGGGATGGACAACAATGTTACTCTGGTGCCTTTTGAAAGACCTGCTGTTATAGAGAAGCTGACAAGCAACATGGGAAAGCGTAAAAGCTCCACCCCACAGAAGTTTGTGGGTAAGCTTCAGATGAGCACTTTTGTTGTTTGTAGCAAAAAGGGTAGCCTATGATTAAATCCTAAACTTTTGAATGCTCCCATTGGCAATTTCAGTATGGGCGTAAATCAGCTGGAGGAGGGGGATATGAGGTAAACCAAGAAGGTCTAGAAACTTAAAATGGCCATAGCACCAATACTGTAGAATATAATTTGTAGCCCCCATTCACTTTTTTAATAAAAAGGTTTGATTTTAGATCCTAGGAGTATGTGCAAACTTGAACATCTGGCGGTAAAAAAGTATGACAGATTGTTCTGAGTAGAACATTTGTTCACATTATATTAGAAGGGATTTCTTTAAATTAGCATTAATATTTAACACTCTTACTCTACCCTCTGCTATGTTATACAATGCTATTTAAAACAGACATACTGTTGAAAGAATATTTTTCTTTAGTCTGCCTAAATCACAATAGAAGTATTCTAATCTAAGTATTATTGGGCTTGCCTTGTAAATATTGGTTTCTCTTATTACAAAATCAGGATAAGGGAAGTGAGTACACGGACAAGACGGGAGATACAGCTCATAATTTTGTATGCCCTAAGAGGGATTTGAAGCAGTCGGGGAACAGAAAGGAAATCCAGCTGAATGAATTGAACCGATATTGGAAAATAAATGAAAAACTGCAGGGTAGCTGAATGTTTAAATTCTCAGGGGACAAAAAAAAATGAAGTAAAACAAGCCAAGATTCTCTGAAGCTCAGATAGAGTCCTGGGTGAAGCTGCTCAGCTGTGAAGGACCCAGCAGGCTTAGGGCTTGGAGTTTCTCCACTTGGGCCCTGGGTTTGCTGTAGGAATCCCTCATCCCACCTGAGACCCTGGATATAGGTAAGGTAACTAATGAGTTTTGGATGGTCATAAGCAATCCCAGCATTCACTTGAAGGCTTTGTATCACCCCTAGTGATCAAAAGAGCTCCTGGGTGACCAGTAAAATAAATAAAAATATGGCAGCTCCAATTGGCTGCTTTTCACAAAAAGGGTTACCTTGCAGAAAGTTACATTTCATAAGAAATGTAAACATATCCAGCCTGATCCTCTTAAAATGGTATTGGACTCTGATTTTAACACTGATTAGCATGTAATAAATCAATATATTGGCAGTAATCCCCATCGTTAATGAATATTTATTCTATATTGTTTACCAAAGCTTTACTTCGATTGAAGAATAAATTAACCTGTTATGATGGTTTAGAATTGTATTTTCTGGATTCAGGTTGTTTTGGTAGAAGATTCAGCTATTTAGCTATTTTTTTAAAAAAAATGTTTTAATTTTTAATTGTTTAATTAATTTGGGGGGGGCTGTTTATTTAATTTCGCTTAACTTTTGTATTGTCGTTTTTATTGTTGTTAGCCGCCCTGAGTCCTTCGGGAGATAGGACGGCATATAAGTCCCAAAAATAAATAAATAAATAAATATTCCCACTTGTGCCAGCAAAATAAGATCAGAAACACAAAAAATCCATCATATTATTTCTTAGAAAAATGGGGAAATAATGTATATTATAAAAATAAATAACAACAGAACAAAGGTGCTTCATTTGCAATAGTTAAAATATTTGCACAATGCAATAATTATGAAAATATGTGTTTCCTTTTCAGAAATTATGCACAAATACATTTATCTTGTCGATGTATGCCGAATCACATATTAAATTTTACAACATCAGTAAAGAAAGCTAATTCTATTCTATGTGGATAGGATGATAATTTGAGCAAAGCTCAATAGTTCTACCTTTTCATTAAAAAGGATTGTACTCGTATAGAGAAAGCTGAAACACGATGTACACTATGTCTTTCAAATTTAGAGTTTGATTTTTACTCTCAGATGAAACTAAGACAGTATAGTAATCTTACAGTTGAAATTTAAAGAAAGGGAGTAAAAATGTCATGCTTCAGAGAAAAGCTGAAACAAAATAAAAATAAAACCTTAGACTCAAAATATAATCCCCTAGAATATGAGAAAATAAAATAATTCTTTTTCTTTTTTTAAAAAAAAGTTTTTTTATTGAATATACAGTGAAAAAAACACAGTGGGCATGATACAACATCCCTGGTTTAAACAATAGTATTAGTATTACCTTGTAAAAAGAAAAAAAACACTCTTTACATTATAACAAAATATGCATATACAATCTGAACTTTCTAATAAACATTCTTTCGATCATATACATTGTGTTTAAGTAAATTTCAATTCTATCTTAAAGAGAATACTAGTATAAAGATTTTTAAACTGTCGGCTTATCAATCAACATTCGTCCCAGCATTCCTCCTTGACTCTAGCCATTTATACATTTCATTCCAAATTTAATAATAGTCTGTTTCGGTTTTATTTTTAAGCTCTAATGTTAACCTATCCATTTCAGCGCAGGATAGGATTTTATTTATTACTTCTTCTTCGGTGGGGGTTTCTTTTCTCTTCCATTTCTGAGCATAGGTTAGTCTTGCTGCAGTTAGAATGTGCAGTACTAAATATAGAGATCCTTTGCTGAATTTATCCTCGGTAATCCCTAGTAAAAAGTTTCTGGTTTTGATTCAGTTTTTTGTGTTAGTATCTCTTCCAGCCAATTTTTAATCAAATGCCAAAATTCTTGAGCTTTTGGGCATTCCCACCACATGTGGTAGTAGGTCCCTGGTGATTTTCTACATTTCCAACATGTCAATGAGGTTTTTTTGTCCATTTTTGCTGTCTTGTGGGGGGAAGGTGCCATCTATAAAACATCTTAGATAGATTTTCTTTATAGGTGGTGGCTAACATTAGCCTCCTATTCCTGTCCCATAATAATTGCCAATTATCTAAATCAATACTATAACTAATTTTTTTGCTCCAAATTAGCATTGTATCTTTTACTTGTTCTGCTAGCATGTCTTGTTTTAGTAAATATTGATATATCTTTTTTATCGTTTTATCTTCTGTTCCTAATAAAATTTTATCTAATTCTGTGTGTTCTAATTTTATTCCGGTTTCTTTTTTATCTTTTCTATATCATGATTATATTTGCAGATACGCCCACCATTCCAGCTCTATGCCATGTTCTAGTAATTCTTTCCTTGTTTTCAACTCCATTCGCATCTAGAACGTCCTTATATGTAATTACCCTTCCTAAGTTCATAAATTTTGGGTGTATAAATATCTCCAATGTCGATATCCAATTGGGAATTTCTATGTAGTTAAATTTTTTAATTTTGGTCCACACATCTAATAGTGCCTGTCTAATGTAGTGTTTCTGAAAATACTGATGTGTCTTTTGTTTCCCCTCCCACAATATCACATGCCACCCTATCTGCATGTCATGGCCTTCTAATGCTAACAATCTCCTATTCCTTAGGTGTATCCTTTCTTTTATCCAAGCAGATGTTGCCACCTGATGGTATTTTCCCCAATTTGGAAGGCCGAATCCTCCTCTTTCCTTTGCATCTTGTAATAATTTGAATTTAATTCTCAATTTTCTCTCTTGCCAAATAAATTTGGATATAATTTTGTTTAAATTTTCGAAGAAGTCTTTGCCTAATTTAATTGGTATGCATTGGAATAAAAAAAGTAGTTTTAGGGAGTACATTCATCTTAATTGTTGCGATTCTCCCCATAAAGGAGAGCTGCAAGTTTTTCCATCTATCTACATCCACTGTAATTTGGTCTATTAATTTATCATAGTTTTCTCTTTTAAGTGTGATGCATCTTGCCATCAGTTGAATCCCCAGGTACCTTACTTTTTTAGTTATTTGAAAGTTATTTTTTTCTGCTAGCTCGTTTTCTTGTAATTTGGTCATATTCTTAACTAGCATTTTGGTTTTTTCTATGTTAATCTTCAGCCCCGCTACATCTCTGTAGCTTTCCAAAACCTGTAATAGTCTTGTACCGGACTCTAGGGGCTCTTCCAAAATAAGGACTAAATCATCTGCATAGGCCTATAATTTAAATATCTCTTTCTTAGTTTCTAAGCCTTTTTATTTTTTTGGATTATTCTTGTTAAAACTTCCAGAGATAGTACAAATAATAATGCTGATAGTGGGCAACCTTGTCTCATACCTTTTTATATTTGGAAACTTTTTGTTGATTCTCCATTTATAATTACTTTTGCTTCTAGTTTAGAATAAATTGCTTTGAACATGTTTATAAACCTTTCCCCAAATTCCATATGTTTAAGTTGGGTCAACATGAAATCCCATTTGACATTGTCAAATGCTTTCTGTGCGTCAACAAAGATCAATGCCATTTGTTTTTCATTATGTGATTTGTAATATTCTAGCATATTTAATATGATCCTAATATTATGTCTTATTTGCCTCTTGGGCAAGAAGCCATTTTGATCAGTATGAATAAATTCAACCAAGTATCTTTTTAATCTTTCTGCCATTATTGTCTTAAAGATCTTATAGTCCGTATTTAATAAGGATATAGGCCTATAATTTTTAATGAGAGTCAAATCAGAGTTTTCTTTAGGAAATAACATAATGGTTGCTTCTTTCCAAGAATTTGGGATCTTTGCTACTTTTAATACTTCATTAAATGTATCTAATAAAGTTGGGCCCAAAAATTCATGAAGATTTTTATATATTTCAGATGGTAGTCCATCAGGGCCAGATGTTTTATTACTTTTTTGTTTTTTAATTGCTTCCATAATTTCCTGAAATGTTATATACTTGTTTAATATATTTTGGAATTCTTCCGGGACCTTCGGCAGATCAGCATTCATGAAGTATTTTAATATTCTTCCCTCATTAATCTTTTCATCATCTTTATAGAGGTTTTTATAGAATTTGTACATCACGTGTTTTTTTTCTTCATTCTGGTGTACCATCTCCCCCACTTCATTGCATAGTTTACTAATCCATCTTTTATCTTTTTGTTTTTTCAGTCTATAGGCCAACCATCTCCCAGGTTTATTTGCCTGTTCAAAAAAATTTTGTCTGATACTTTTTATTTTTTGTGCTAATTCTTCTTTTTCTATAATGTTCAATTTATGTTTATTTAGATCTAGTTGTCATTTTGTTGTTGTTGTTAGTTGCGAAGTTGTGTCCGACCCATCGCGACCCTATGGACAATGTTCCTCCAGGCCTTCCTGTCCTCTACCATCTTCTGGAGTCCATTTAAGCTCACACCTACTGCTTCAGTGACTCCATCCAGCCACCTCATTCTCTGTCATCCCCTTCTTCTATTGCCCTCAATCTTTCCCAGCATTAGGCTCTTCTCCAGTGAATCCTTCCTTCTCATTAGGTGGCCAAAGTATTTGAGTTTTAGCTTCAGGATCTGGCCTTCTAAAGAGCAGTCATGGTTGATCTCCTCTAGGACTGACCGGTTTGATCGCCTTGCAGTCCAAGGGACTCGCAGGAGTCTTCTCCAGCACCATAGTTCAAAGGCTTCAATTCTTTGGCGCTCAGCCTTTCTTATGGTCCAGCTTTCACTGCCATACATTGCAACTAGGAAGACCATCGCCTTGACTATACGCACTTTTGTTGACAGGGTGATGTCTCTGCTTTTTAGTGTGCTGTCTAGATTTGCCATGGCTTTCCTCCCAAGGAGCAAGCGTCTTTTAATTTCTAGGCTGCAGTCCCCATCTGCGGTGGTCTTGGAGCCCAGGAAAATAAAATCTGTCACTACCTCCATTTCTTCCCCATCTATTTGCCAGGAATTGAGAGGGCCGGATGCCATGATCTTGGTTTTCTTAATGTTTAGTTTCAACCCAAGTTTTGCACTCTCCTTCTTCACTCGCAACAAGAGGCTCTTTAGTTCCTCTTCACTTTCTGCCATTAGAGTTGTCATTTTAAATCCCTACATTGTGGGATTTTTTTGTAGTTCTGTTTCTAGTTTTTGGTATTGTTCCTCTAAACTTTTTTGGTACTGCCTTTTCTTTTTATTTTCATTGGCCATGTATGCAATTGCGGTTCCTCTCATAACTGCCTTGGCCGTATCCCATAGATTTTGGGTATTAGTCTCCTTTTTCTTGTTTATCTGGAAGAATATCTGCATTTGTTCTTCCATCTTATACTTGAATTCTTTTTGATTTAAGATTGCCTTTTTTAAGGTCCACCTCCTTGTTGTCTTCTGTCCTTTCCATTTGATTATAATAGGATTGTGGTCTGCCCATGTATTAATATCTATTATTACATCTTTTACATCTGAATTTAATTATTTCTTTGTCCAGACCATATCAATTCTGGACCACGATTGGTGATGCCCTGAATAATACGTGAATTGTTTTACATTCAAATTTCTCTCCCTCCAGCTATCCTGAATGTTAAATTCCTCCGCCATTTTAAAAAAAAGTACCAGGTAGTATTCTTCTAGTTCCTTTCCTTGCATTCTCACTTTTATGGTCTAGTTCTCTATCTACAGTTGCATTGAAATTGCCAATTAAACAAATATTCTCATTTTCGATATCACCAATAACTTTATGTAATTTATTGTAAAATTGTGTTTGTCTCTCGTTAGGGGCATAAATTCCTACCACAGCGACTTTGTTTTTTATTCAGGGAAATTTCTATTATTAGTATTCTACCTTCTTCTTCCTGATAAATTTGTTTTGCTGGAATTCTTTCCTTGACATATATTACTATTCCTCCATTTTTCTGCTGTGAGAGTGATACAAATTTAGTTCATAACTTGGGGTAATTTAATAGATCTTGGTGCTGGTTCTTTATATATGTTTCTTGTAAGATTATTATGTCTAAGTTTTTTTACTAAGCTTGTTCTAAATTTTATTTCTCTTAGCTGGGGAATTTAAACCATTTACATTTAGTGATAGTGCTGTTAGTTCTTCCACATTACTGCCTATATTTTGATCTTGTTGCTCTCGTTGGTCTGTCTTCTTTAAATTCTTTAAGTCTGCATTCATCATATTACCATAGTTCATTTTTTCCTTTCTCTCAATTTCCCATTCTTTGCTTTGTGATTCTCGTGCCTTTCTATTGTGTCTCTCTGTAATAAGTTGAGCTGCCAAATGGAATGGCTGTGTTAAGGTGGCGCTCCGAATAAGTGCACCGATTCCACAGCTACTTCCCTGTGCCTGGTGGACTTTTTAAAGCACCAGATCTCTCGGAGGGAGATTGGAAAGGGAGGCGCCCAGCAGAACGGTTCTGGATGGCGGTCAAAACCGTAAGAAGCAGGAAAGCCTCGGAGGAGACTTCCGGTTTGCCAACAGCCGACAATGGACGTCTGGAGGACGGCTCCCGTCTTCCACGTCCAGATTCGCATCGCTGGGGGGGTCCTAAAAGGACCGAAGAGTCGCCCTGGAGGGGTGTCCAGACAGAAGGGGCTTTTGGGGGAGCAGCAGTTAGTGCCTGCATTCCCTTTGTACCGGTGGACAAAAGACTGACCATAGGAAGACTGACCATAGGCTGCAGACAGCCGAAGTCAAATCTATCATCAGGCAACATTAAAACTGCGTGGAAGAGATGGGGGTAAGATTCCTCTCTTATACCTTAATCATCTTCTTTTCACCTAATTAAGCTGCTAAGTATTTTCCCCCCTGTGGAGAGGGAAGGGGAAATTTAACCCTCCCTTCAAAAGGTGGTGAACAAGCCCCGGGGTGCTTTTTAAAAAAAATGTTAAAGAAATACTAAAAGAAAAGAATTTCCAAAGTACTTGGGGGACACCCAGTGGCTAAACTTGAAATTGCAATCTGACTTTCTCTTTAAAAAGACCAAGAAAATATTTAAGAAAAACAAGATAAGAGTAACCTTGAACACCAGATGTGAATTTTCACGATGGAAGAGTTTCAAAAACAAATTCATGCTATGTGAGAAATATCTTACCAAACTTATCAGTTCCTTTCTACAGCTGGCGATGAAATAAGAGCTTTTGGAAAAGAATTAGCATCTCGATGAAACAAACTCAAATTCAAACTGTGACTACAATTAATATCTTATTGCAGGCATGTCAAATTCGTGATGTCATGTGATGTCGCGTGACGTATCGGAACTTTTTCCCATTGCCGAAAATGGGATGGCATGGTTTCTCCGTGATGCTCTGGCCCATGGGCTGGCAGTTTGACACCCCTGTCTTATTGGAACAGAACTTAACAGAAGAAATTGAACAACCAAATACATTGGCAGAAGAATTAAATATTCAACAAATACAGGTTTTTGAAGATTGTAATGGAGAAAATATGGAAGGAAGTTTATTTGGACCAGGACAATTGTATTCAGGAGGTGGAAATGATGAGAAGATTTGGTGCTGTTGGCAGATTCTTCAGTCCTTCAAAGGTAGAGACTGAGGGCCACTTCAATATGATACAAGAATGTTTTGATGACCCTGAGGCAAAGAAGCGTAGAATGACATGGCAAAAGAAGAAAGCAAGAATAAGATTGAAGAAATATGAACATTTTTAAGAGGTTTGAGATACATGATATCAAAATAGTCACGATTGTATTGGGATTACAAGAGATTGTTTTTGATGAGTAGATAAAATTACTAACTAAAAAAATAAAATAAAAATAAAATACAGATGTATGAATACTGACATTGAAATATTGAATTTTTTAAATGATATGGGTTAAGATGTATATATGCTAAAAATGATAGAATGTAACTAATATACTTGGATGTAGAGACATGAAAGGATGTATTAAATGTTGAAATGGAAGAAATTTTGGTTAATTTTAATATGTGGAAACTATAAATGAGAAATAAGAATATTATATTGTCCTCCTTTTTGTCTTTTTTTTCTCTCCTCCTTACAAATTGGTATTTTAATGACTACTATTCTAAATATTGTATAATTGATATGGATATGGAAATGAGATAAATAAGAACTGGATTACATTACCAGATATTGGAGAAAATTGTGCAAAGGGAAACGAGGTTATTTAGCAATATGAAAATGAGAAATCCTAAACGTTTTAATTACAATATCAATGTAAAATTAAAGTTAGAAAAATAGATAAGGTGTTTGATGTGTTAA
The DNA here is from genome assembly GCF_964194415.1 of Vipera berus. NCBI lineage: Eukaryota > Metazoa > Chordata > Lepidosauria > Squamata > Viperidae > Vipera > Vipera berus. The sequence goes on along the minus strand of NC_138202.1, from coordinate 182,862,897 downwards.
AGATGGAATGTTAAAATATGAAATATACATGTATATATATATATATAAATTTTCTGAGGTTTTCGCGGGTGTTTGTATGTGGATCTTTGGTCATTCGGGTTTTTCCCCACATAGAATTGAAGGTGTAAAAATCCCATCCGTCATCCTCAGGCTGGTGGCTTCAGCTTCCTTCTTCTGGGAGAAGCATGTGGTAGTGGCTGTTTGTTCCTCTTTTTTAAACTGTCAGAGGGGGTGTGTTCTGTGGGTGGAGGTGTGCTCTGATTAGGTGGGGGATTAGGTGTGTTCTGATTGGGTGGGAGTGTGTTTTGAATGGTGGGTGTGTTCTGATTGGGTGGGGGTGTGTTTTGAGTGGATGGGCTGGTCTCAGCTGCCAGCCTTAGACCTGAGCTGGTGAGTTGTGCTGCTTTTGTTCGGCTTCGTGTTTGTGGTGGTGCCATGTTTTTATAGTGGGTGTCAGTTTGCTTATTGTGTGGTTTGGAGGGGTTTAAAGTGGCTGATGTTGCAGCTGTAGTTAGGTTTCTGTTTTGTGGTTGTGCGTCGTTATCATTGTGGGTTTGGATTTGCTTTTTGAATGGTTGTGTGGTGGTGATGTCATGTGATGTTATTGTTCTATACCAGCCTGCTACCGGCCCTGCAGAAAAGGCAGGGACAACCCCTTTTCCAAGAAGGCAAGAGGCTGGAATTACGCCTGCCAAATTTATTACCACAAAAACAAACGGAACAAGACAAACCAAGAAACAGTAGCTTTAAGAAACAGGAACTATCCAAGCGGTTGCCTTCAGCAAACCAGCCCTCCCACACATTCCCCTTATATAGAGTTCAGGGCATGGCTTCTCTCTGCCTCCTTCCGAGGAGCCCCATTGCCTTCCTCTGTTTACTCCTAATTGACTGCCTCCTGCGTCGGGCGTCCTTGAACAGGGCCAGCTGTGGGTCATCTTCATCCACACTGTCAGACTCACACAGCTGGGTCTCTGTGGTGACCAAGTGGGAGGGGCCTGGCTGAGGGCTCTCATCAGCAAGATCTTCAACCCCCTCAGCAAGGTCTTCAACACCCCCCTCCTCCTCTGAGTCGTCCGACCCAACTGCCGAACCCACAGGCTGACCCTGAATCACAACAGTTATCATGAGTTTGGGTCTGGTATCATTCTTGGTGGTTGGGACTCGTCTGTCAATCAAGGCGGGTTTCCAAATGGCTGGTAGGCGAGAGGTATCATCTCGTTTGTTCATGCTGTGGGGGCGTTTTTCTATCTCAATGGCTTCTCTGATTATTCTGTTGTTAAAATGTTCAATTTTGGCGATAGTTTTGGTTTTTTTAAAATCAATTTCATGATCCGTGGGTTCAAAGTGTTGGACCAGGGATGAAGTTTGTTCTCCCTTTCTGAGTGAGTTTTTGTGCTCTTCAATGCGTGCACTTATTCTTCTGTTGGTCTGTCCGATGTATGTGGTGGGGCAGGTGGTGCATGGGATTTCGTATACTCCTTGGTTTTCTAACCCAATTATGTCTTTGGGGTTTCTTAGGATGGTGGATATTTTTCTGTCTGTGTAGAATGCTGTTTTGATGTTGTGTTTTTGGAGGATCTTGCTGATTCTGTCTGTGGTCCCTTTTAAGTATGGGAGGAGGGCTTTGCCATTTTCTTGTTCTCTGTCTTGGGTTTTTGTGGGTGTCTCTCTTCGGATTAAGTTGGTAATCGTGTTTCTTTGGAATCCATTGGCTGTTAGTACATTAGTGAGAGTGTGTAGTTCGGTTTTTAGGTGTTGTTCGTCAGCTAGGTGTTTTGTTCTGGAGATGAGTGTCTTGGCTACGGAGTTGATCTGTGCTGGGTGGTGGTGTGAGAGTGCGTTCAGATAGCGGTTTGTGTGTGTTTTTTTATGGTAGATAGTGTGTCCTAGGGAGCTGTTGGATTTCTTGTAGACTAAGACATCAAGGAAGGGAAGTTGATTGTTAGCTTCTGTTTCCATGGTGAATTGTATTTTGGGGTGTAGGCTATTGAGGTGTGTGAGGACGTCATCCAGTTTTTCTTTGCCGTGTGGCCAGATTACGAAGGTGTCATCTACGTATCTGAGCCAGAGTTTGGGTTTGTGGTTGGATTTTTCTAGAGCGAGGGTTTCAAAGTGTTCCATATAGAGGTTTGAATATACACATACATACATACATACACACACACACACACACACACACACACACACACACACATATATATATATATATATATATATATATATATATATATATATATATATATATATATATATATATATATATATATATATATATATATATATATATATATATATATATAACTATTAAATGACTGATGGGTAGCAATAAGAAATATGTTAATTTAGATAAGAGATAGTATGTCTTAAAGGGAAAAGAGAGAGGAAGTGTTGAATATAACGTGGAGATTTGTAATAATATGTATTTGTCTGAAATGGAACTATTGTAACCCGGACACCACGTTGCTTTTTAAAGATTTTATTGTAATAATGGAAAACTAATAAAAATATATTTGTTGTGGCCTGTAGGAATTAGACCTTCCTTCTCATTAGGTGGCCAAAGTACTTGAGTTTCAGCTTCAGGATTTGGCTTTCTAAAGAGCAGTCAGGGTTTATCTCCTCTAGGACTGACCGGTTTAAACGCCTTGACGATATGCACTTTTGTTGACAGGGTATTGTCTCTGCTTTTTAGTGTGCTGTCTAGATTTGCCATGGCTTTCCTCCCCAGGAGCAAGCGTCTTTTAATTTCTTGGCTACAGTCCCCATCTGCACTGATCTTGGAGCCCAGGAAAATAAAATCTGTCACTACCTCCATTTCTTCCCCATCTATTTGCCAGGAATTGAGAGGGCCGGATGCCATGATCTTGGTTTTCTTAATGTTAAGCTTCAACCCATGTTTTGCACTCTCCTTCTTCACCCGCAACAAGAGGCTCTTTAGTTCCTCTTCACTTTCTGCCATGAGAGCTCCTGAAAGTCTTTGCAAATGGAGGGGCATATAATTTGCAGTCATAAATAAATAAGATCACAGAAAAATCAATAGGGCAATATTGTACATACCTTCTAAAATATTTTTTTTCTTTTTGTACATACAAAACAAAATATATAGCAGGTAAGATATGTAAGGCATATCATACATATATAATCACACAGCATATATTGATTTTTTTTAAAAAAGTAATTAAATCTTGACCATTCAAAATAATAGTAATCAGTCTTTCCATTACATCAATGGGGTGTCAGTTCATAATCATGAAATGAGCAGTCATCTATAATCTAAGACTATAAATCGTTCAATCGTTGAATAATTACCTTCTTTGCAATTGCCAATTTATGAAACCACCATAATTCTTTGTAGAATTGTATACCATTGGAAAAAGTAAGCAGGCAAATCCATTCCAATGCTGTTTAATCAAGTTTATATGAAAATATGCAAAATAATGTCCTTGTGTAATTTGTTATGTGATTGACTACAAATGTTATTGTATAAATATATAAAAAGTTTAATGTCATTTTTTCCCAACATTAAAGAATTACAGAGTATGATTATGAAATCATATGAAAACAGAACTATGTACTATTACAGAGTAAAACCATAAAACAAAATAATCAAGCTGCATTGATTAGAGGAAGGCTTCTAGGTGCAATTCAAGGTGTTCATTGTCATCTATAAAGCTATTTGTGGTTTAGGGGCTTGATTTTGTAGGACTGCATGTTTCTAACTATTTCTCCCCATTCTATAATATTTGCATTGTTACCATGCTCTGAGACCCTTTAAAAAACCAAAATAAAATAGTGCCATCTTATGCGACCTGGGAGCTGTGCCTTTTCTCTGATTCTGAATGGTGATATCCACCAATGGGTCCAACCCTTTAGAAAAGATTTTAAAATGTGGGTTTTCTAGCAGGCCTTGTATATTATGTTTAATGTTATGATGTTTAAAATCTTTTCCATAATTTCCACAACGCAGTTTTTTTCCATTGCTCTTACTTTATTTTGTATTACTTGTAGAATTAGGCAACCTTACAAACTGAATCAATCAATCAGTGACAATGAGCTTCAGTTCTCCAGCTGATGTCGTATAGTAACTTCTTATATCTTATTGGTTTTTTTAATCATTTTTTGTTATGAAAAACATTCCTTTTTGATTTGTTAAAAGCAGTCCCTAACTTCTTACATAGAAGCTAAACACAGGAAGAAGAGAATCTGGAACAAAAGTTTCCTAATACCACTTCTGGTAGCAATCCTTTAAATAGAAACTGAATTACTGAAATACTGCACTTCCAGTTCTTTAATCACAAGGCTGGTCCAGGGACCAGATTTTCAGTAATATTCCTCCCATCTTTCACTTAGAAAAGAATATTAGGGTAACCAAGGCAGTTATCAGTGATGCACTGATCAATGAAATTTGCCTAGATAATAAACTTCCTCCATTGTAGCTAGCCAATTAATTACATTGTCCCCCCCAAAAAGAATTTGCAAGTGGATTGTCATAGTTCAAGACTTAGTATCCATGCAGAACTTATACCACTACATCTTTCATACTAGAAGACATATCTCCACCTTATAAGGCATTAATTCCTTTCTAGCCCCACCAGTTTGAGGCTTCCTGATAGGTACTGCCAGTCATTTATTTATTTATTTATTTATTTATTTATTTATTTATTTATTTAGATGTATATACCGCCCTTTCCCGAAGGACTCAGGGCGGTTTACAGGGCATTTAAAAAACAGACAATACAAATGTTAAAACAAATTAAAAGAGATTAAATAGAACCCTGAGAAAATTAAAACCCAGTTAAAATTAAAATTAAAAATATTCTCAGCCTGGGCCAGAGAGCTCAAAGAGCCAGGTCTTCAGGTCCCGGCGGAATGAACGGAGGTTGGGGGCAGTCCTAAGCTCCGCAGGCAGCTGGTTCCACAGGGCAGGCGCACCCACTGAGAAGGCCCTACCCCTGGGTGTTACCCACCGGCAATCTTTAACCGGCGGCACCCTGAGGAGACCCACCCTGTGGGAGTGCACTGGACGAAGGGAACTTGATGCTGGCAGCAGGTGTTCCCTCAAATATCCCGGACCCTCACCATTTAGGGCTTTATAGGTCATCACCAGCACCTTGAATCTCACCTGAAGGGCAACTGGAAGCCAATGCAGCTCGCAGAGTAGAGGTGGTACATGGGAGTATTGGGAGACCCCCATCACGACTCGCACGGCTGCATTCTGCACCAGTTGAAGCCTCCGGATGGTCCTCAAGGGCAGCCCCATGTAGAGAGCGTTGCAGTCATGATAAGCAAAGATTCATAGAACAAGTAATCACCCTAACCATTACAAGCAATTTAACTAATTCACAGATTTCACCAAGACTCTTGAGAACTGGCTGGTATACAAAGAAATGTAAATAAATAAGTAATTACACTAGGTGACAGTTACAAATTCTGACAGCTATAATCTCTATAGATCCTGCAATAACTATGGCATCTACATTGCCATGGATGATGAACATTTTAACTCTCCAACTATAGCATGATGTTTTATTAACCAATGGATAAGCACTTAAAAGTAGGCCTGAACAAGCTTTATACCTTTTTCACAACACTACTACCAGCACAGGAAGGTAACCTGTAACCAGAAGAATACAATTTACTTTGTCTCCATTTTATCTGAATACAGTCTTATTTCATTGTTCAGAATGCATGAAAAACTAAGGAGTATTCTAAGTGGAATTTAGAATCAGAGATGGTTTTTGAAGTGATACTTTTAATCAATACACCCTTTCATCTCACCATTCAATTATGTGACTATGGTCCTAAGGGAATTATCAGCTAAATTGCCCAGAAAATCACTCAGGGCCAACAAGAATCCTTGGATTTTATAAATCTCTGGAAGCAGATGATCATAATAGATGCCAGTCATTGCCAGCTCATATCTTACTAGAGAGTATCCATCAGTGACAAATAAGTGGTCTTCTCTCCATCAGTCCACAATAGCTCCAAACCAAATTGAGAAAATGAACTGTACTATATATAATATGTTAGCTCTATAATTGATATAGATGGTCCCACAGTTATCAGAATAATTATAATATCCTGAGTTGGACTTAAAAGAGTTAGTTAGCATACGTTACTGAAATCCCCTATCTTCAATCCCCTATCATCTTCGATCCTAGACTGATTCTGCCAAAAGAAATGAGGATACAAGTAGAGAGTAAGCAATAAATCCCTATATTCTGTATAAAACTTGTACTTATTAGCAGAAAAATATATGTGTATTTATGCATGTGGTGTATGTTTTGGATTGTTTAAAATGTTTTTTTTTATGATTGAAGTCTTACAACCTCTTCCTCCTCCTTCTCAGACCTATGCGGCTGTTACATTGAGTATTTCTTTAGGATAGTACAGAATCAGACTTTGCTTTTCCTTCAGTCATGCGTACTTTATCCAAGATCATATCAAGGTTGAATGTTATTCTAGTATTATGAGAGTGAAAGTCAGCATGCCCTCCAAAAGTCACCTATAGGAGAAAATGAAAAGTTATAACCATCTGGTTCCTCTGTTGATGCAATCCTTTTACTATCTTGTTCTTTCCCCCTCTTCTAACCTCCTTCTTTAAGGCTTCTTAAGGCCTAAACTTCAAACTTTCTTCCTTGATTTCTTGATTTGCTCAGATAAGTCAGGACATTTGGGCATATACAGACAAATTCAAATGATCCAAAATGACTGAGCTCAGTTCTGAAATTAGTAATATAAGGATGTTACTTTGAATGAACAATCTGCACTGAACATGGGAAGAAGCCTGATTTGTGAGGCACACATTTTTCACTTCTGATCAGTTGTGGGAATCAGTCAGTTTGCACCACTTCGGCAGAGCCGGTAGCTAATTTTTTGTTGCCCAGGCCCAGAATGGACTCCCGGAAGCGGCATCCACACAGAGAACTGGTTGCTCACATATTTGAACCCGACGACTGCTTCTGATGTATAATATTTTTGGAAAAACTGATTCTAATAAATTGTGTTATCTGTGAATACATAATGTCAATATTGTTTTATATGGTTTATTCTCAAATGATCAACATTTGCATCAACATTTTAGAAACTATAATAGGATGTCTTATTTTTCTTGATTTTAGTTGCTTCAGTGCTTGAGGGCTCCATATCTTACATAGATTTTCACCTAATGTATTTTCAAAGATACATTGTTGTTATCTCTTTCCATATGTAAACTTTGTGTTCCTGTATTATTTGAAAATAGCAATCCAATTATGTCACTCTTTAGAAATATTATAAATCAGCATGTATATATTTTTGACATTTGGAAAGTAGTATGTATTTTATTCGAATATGTAAATCTGAAGTGGAGATCCTATGGATTGTAAAATATAAAAGTTAAATAAATCATGGAATTTTAAAATGAAAATCTAAAGACAATGGTTTGATTATATTTGTATTCCATTGTTGCTAATTTAGCAAATACTTCAGATTCTGCCAAGAGTCCCTTGCACAATTACTGGTTGGTAAATCCCATGGAATATAGTTTCTTTTTGAGTAAACATTCCTGGGATAGTTTTTTTAAAAAAGCAAAATTTTATGTATCAGTTTCTACCAATGGATTTGCATTGTTGATCTATCATTTCTTATCTCATTAGTGGTATTTTTTTCCTTCTTACTGTTGTTCTCATGTAGGTGAAAAGCTCGTGAGATATGGTTATCCAGATATTCATTTTGATCCAAGCTTACCATATGAGAGAGATGCTGAGCTGATGCAAACTCACATGATGGACCAAGCAATCAACAATGCAATCTCTTACCTTGGGGCAGAGGGACTTCACCCATTTGTGCAGCACACTCCAAGCACAATTGCTGATGTGGCACCTGTCATAAGTTCAGCTTATGCTCAGGTCTACAACCCTAACAGGATAGAAAGACCAGTAAGCAGAGAAACCACTGACAGCAATGAAAATAACGTGGATGGCCCTCTCTCCCTCATCAGACCAAAGAGTCATCCTCAAGAAAGAGAGGCTTCACCTAGCAATAGCTGCCTCGATTCCTCTGACTCGGAGAGCAGCCACGAGGACCACCAGTCCTTTCAAGGAAACCTTGCCTTAAATCCCAAACGAAAGCAAAGCCCAGCTTACATGAAGGATGACTCCAAGGCTTTGGAGGTCACTAAAGTATCAAAGGGCTCTTTAAAGGATATCTATAAGGTCTTCAATGGAGAAGGAGAGCAGATAAGGGCATTTAAGTGTGAACACTGTCGAATTCTTTTCCTAGACCATGTCATGTACACCATTCATATGGGGTGTCATGGCTATCGAGACCCCCTAGAATGCAACATTTGTGGATACCGGAGTCAGGACCGATATGAGTTCTCTTCCCACATTGTCCGAGGAGAACATACATTCCACTAAGCCTTCTTTTCCAAAGGAGACACTGAAGTAGAAAAACAAATACTGCACATGAAGAAATACTGCACTTGCAAGCCCACTTTTCCTCAAATTTTGACACAGCTCTTTTCATTGGTTCTCTACCTTGCAGCTATTTTTAATTATTGTTATTTTTGTGGTTGCTGTTTTGGGGATCCAGTCTCACCTTACTACCAGTGGTGAGGTGTGAAGGAAGGAAAGGAGGGACCAGAGAGTAGATTGACTTATTGTTTTTATTACGAAAATGGATGTTGCCCTTTCATAGTGGAAAATGAAAGGGAGTTCATTTCTGTCACAATTTTCATATAGCTTTTCACATGCTTAGCTCAGCAAGGTGCTCTGACATCTTAGCAAATTGCCATTTGGGGAGAGAATAATAATTTCAAAAGAGTAAAGCCCTTTGAAATCTGTAGCTAAAGTTTTGTTCAGGATGGGGGATGAAATTCTTATTTTGCAAACATTCTAGCAAAAGGGGTGTGCTTAGGGGCAGGGAGAGATTTCACTTAAAACTAACAATTATTCTGTAGATTTAGGAGCACCGATAAATATCAAGGTTTGCTCAGAATTTATTTCCTGAGGTGAGGTTCTTTCTTATAAAATATTGGTTGTATGGAATGTAAATGAATTGTTTATATCTAAATACTAAATCACATAACTAAGATTTGATTTTTCATGGGATGTGACATCCTCCAGGAAATCTGAAAACATAAAATGTTACTTTACTTATCCCAATGTGCACTTTTAAAAAAGAATGAAAACTAATAGCTAGGATGCTTTTATGTCATTCATTTTCCAGCTTCCTATAGGTCTGCGTATTTTTTAAAGTTGTTTAGGTGTTAACTATTGGAGTCTGGGTATATTTACTTAAAAATAAGCTTCACTTAGTTCAGAAGGAGTTTATTTCCTAGTAAACTGTCTTAGTTTAAAAATACAGATATGAATATTTATCTAGCAGGTTTTGCTGCTTTAGAATCTCAAATATGCTCATTACAAATGCATTTGAACTATGAAATACTTATAATTTTCATTTTATTTCTCTCCCCCAACATATATTTAAAACTGCAGCATGCAGAACCATATACACACAGACACAGATTATAAACACAGATTACACACATACACACACACATGTTTAGTCCTTTCTTGTTTCTCAGCTGTAATTCCCAGGCATCTCTCATCACTTTGGCCATTGTGGGTCTGACCCATTTGGAAACCACCAGTTCTCAATCTCAGCCTTACCTCCTCAAGGAAAACTAATCTGTAAACCAATCTTTAATCTACCAATAATTCTCATTCTCTCCCTCCCTCTCTCTTTCACACAGAGAGAGGGAGAGGGAGAGGGAGAGAGAGAGTAATCATAGTCATAAATTATGATTTCTTATTAAATAGAAGAACACTTTTTTCAAATGAAGCTGAATTGAACCAAGAGCCTTAGATTATGCACGGGCTGATTATTTGCCTGAAGAATAATTTCAGGTTTTAGTTACTCCCTTGATAATATTAGCAAATGAAGACTGAATTACTAGGTTAGAAATATTAAGGCTGTTTAAACATCTCTTGATTATATAGCTCTGAATATATGATCTGCATTTATAATATTTAATTTTATCAATCTTTTCCCCCTCAGCTATTTGGGTTAGTTGGTTGTTTTTTTAATAAAATCGGTGACTACCTCACATTTTTCTACATCCTTAGATATTTGCACATTTGGCTGTAAAATTACAAAGAGGATAGATTAAAAACCATACCTTTTTTGACTAGAAGATTATGGGGAAAGGATCCTGTGACCCTGCAGATTTTGCTGAACTATAGCACAGCAGAGGGAAGGGGTTGCTAGGAGTTGCAGTTAAAAATATCTTCAGCACCATAGGTTACTGCCTCAGGTTGCCTCTCAAAACAAACCATTTGCACTCTTTGGTTTTACATATTTCATTCAGCACATTCAAGAATAAAGAGAGTTAGTTAATTGGTTTCTAAAATGGAGTTGAAAAACTAAAAGGTATATTATTCTCTTTCGGTACAAAATGGGAATGGCGGGCAACCATCCTATGCAGTCTAGTACATGATAAAAATTAAAGTGATTTTGCTTTAACATTTCCTTCAGAAAGCAGGTTTAGCTTGTACATTCTGTGTCCAAAACAGGGTCCCTGAAACTAGACTGTTGCTTCTTGCAGTCTTATGCAGAAGCAATAAAGATTTAAGTAACAAATTTGTCTAAAATAAATACAAGCCAAAGATTATAAACTACACAGCTAGTATTAATATCAGAGAAGAATTTCATGGCAGGAAGCGTCAGAGCAAATTATTCTGTTCACAGTTGCTTGCCAGAAATTGTGGGTTATATTTTGTTCTCCAACAGAAATGTTTCCCCTCCCCTCTGCCATTTCCCATGAATCCCAAAAACTTTCTCTGGAGGTTTGGGGACCTTCTGGATGTTGGATGGTGCCCATTGACATTTTATGATTTGCATGGTACAAGGTGAAACAAAGCTAAATCGGGAACTCCATGTTATCCAGAGGCTCAGATGGTCAGTCTGATTAATGACTTGAACCTATTTTTGTGGAGATTAAAGAGGTTACTATTTGAAGATGTGAAGATATGAATGAATACATTTCAGATGAATATTCTGTTGTTTTTCTGAGCATTTGAACTAGTCCAGATTGAATTTGAGCATCTTGAATTAATCCAAATTCAAGAAGCAGATTATAGGTGTCCCTTGCTTTTCTTATCTCATTTCTGAACATTTCTTGCACCCAGTTGCTGGCCTACTTTTTATATGTTTAAAAAGGTCACTTGTCTTTAAAATAATTTAAAAAGAAATTTTAGGAACAAAAGGTTCATGAACCCACACAGGAGTATATTTCACTCTGATCCTATACAATAGTTTTCAAAATTATTTTCATTGTGCCTCTATGTTCCTGCATCAGTCATAATGGAGGAGGAATTTTAAGAAAAAACCGATATCTCTAAAATGATAAAAACTGAAATACTGGCAGGAGTTAACAAAAAGCCATTGAAAAGTTATTACCATTACAAATTCTCACACAGGTTAAACAAGCCACAGTGATCTATTACATGTTAAAATTATATATACCTAGAGAGTTAGTAAAAGAATGTGGTCTCTTGCAGCCTCATTACAAAAAAGAAGATATTTGGGAGGCCCATCTTCAGTAAAATAATAATGCTTTCTTTTATTATTTCCTATGGAAATATATAAAATTTAGCCTGTGTACAGAATGTTAATGGAGTTATATACGTTACATTTTCTGTTTCAGGTTCAGGAATTTCTTATTCATTTTGCATTCATCACAAAAAAGAAAAGATATAATCTCTCCCCAAAAGTATTTTATGCTATACTGTCTACAGTAAGGGCTGTAATGATATTTAATATTTCTTGTAAACAGTGTAGTATGTTTATTAGAAGAATGTTAAGTATTACTTTAAGAACTGTGATCAAAATAGATATATTTGAGTTCATCAGTCTTATAAAAAGTTTGAAATATATTTTTGCATGATTAACATTTAAAATTTTGCTGCATATGAAATCTAATATTGGATTTTAAAGGGAAAACATGAATTTGCTAAAAAAAAATAATTGGAATTCGCCAATGAAAGATAATCAATATTAAGATACCAGGAAAGGAACCCTTAGTTTGATTTATCAAGAACAATTGTTATGGAGTTTCTTTTCAGCTCAAAAACCTCTGATGGTTTTCAGAAATTGGAATTTCAAAACTTACAATCTGATGAATTATGCAAAGGAAAGTATTTCAAAGTATTTATTTTATTTTATTTTTTATTTTATTAAATTTATATACCGCCCTTTCCCGTAGGACTCAGGGCGGTTTACAGGGCATAAAAAACGTCAATACAAAAATTAAGAACAATTAAAAAGATTAAACTAAATCCCTGAAAAATATAATTTGTCAAGATTATCATTATAAAATATTCCTGTTAGGTTTTTTTTGATGGGACACACTTTTTTTCCAACAGTAAAAACAACAAAAAAAAAACCATTTTAAAATAAGGAAAGTAATTTTGATCATGTTTGATTAAAATTTAATGTGGCTGTTTTCAATTAAAGAAGAGCCAGGGCTCCACTAGAAAACCTTGCCATCCCGACTTTCACAGGAGACCATTTGAGAATTAAAAGAGTCTGAAAACAGCTCAGAAAAAGGGAATAGGAAGCTGCTCCCAAATTCTGACCCAGAAAACTACAGGCTATGCCTACGAAGTCACCAGAGGTTGACTTTGACATGTCCTTTCCTTATGAACAAGGAACTCAAATGCCACATGAATGAAAGCTTCTAATTAGTGCAAATCTGAGTGTAGATTTCTTAAAGGATTTACACAGATGCCGGGAGAGTCAAATATGTTTTGCTATAATAACTTTAGGTGAGTTATCTTAGGAGTAGGAATTAATGGTAGTTCCCAAAGCAGGACTTGTGTGCTTCAGACACATCTGCATGGAGCACAGTCTGGACTCACACAGTTTATGGTGTGCCCAGACCTAGCCTAAGGAGCCTCCAGGAGCCCTTTTGGAATCGAAATGCATCCAATATACTATAGCTCAGAGTAGGAGCCACCCTATGTTTTTGAGAGAATTTGTCTATGGTTACTGATCTTCAATTGATAAAGATGTCTTTTACCAAATTCTGCAGTTCCTTCTATGGAACAATTTCAAAGCCACCTCTTAAAAAGTTGCTGTTTGATCCAAAATACTCTGAGAAGATATTGTTGCTTAGATTGAGATACAACTCTTGAGGACTATTACAAAAAATATAAACAGATATGGCTCCATATGAGTAGTCTGCAGGGTTGTTAATTGTTTGCTTCATGTGGTGATAGATTATATATTCACCAATTGATAGTATCAAACAAAAATGTGGAAGTGAATTTTGGTGCCAAAAGCTCTACTGTATTTTTCAAGAGAAATCAATACCTGCACCCTTAATTTCTCAAGACATTCTGGAAGGGTTTGGGCCTGAAGCCCCTGCAGAGGGCTTTGGAGGGTTTCCTTTCCTATCCCTTCCCCAGGCTTCCAGAACAGGTTCCAGTTCCGTATTAAGAGCTGGAACTCCAGAAGGGAATTGCTTGAGGCCATGAGAAACGGATTTATGTGGGCTTCTGTCCAAAATGCTTGGCTGCAGAGCCCTGAAAACTGTCCTTTCAAACTGAAGTTTTTAGTTTGGATTCTTGTCCACCAAATTCAGATTTTTGGGGTTGAAAAGAATTAGGGACATGTCCCACTCAAATTTACAATTGTTTAATTTCTGTTAATTAAATATGTATTTTAATATTAAAATACATATTTTAATTCTTCCATGAGATTCAAACACTGGATCCTGTTCCTTGATTTTCAGATTTGTTTCAGCTTTATACTGTATGACATAAGTAGAAACTCATGTCTAACAGAGAATGGATTTAGTTATGTTATAGTAATTAAAACTTTGAAACTATGATCAGAGATTTGTCCTGTTATCAAGCATTCCCAGATCTTGATCATATTTATTTTTTGTGTTACTTGTAGGAATTTTATTCTGCTTTGTTTTGGTCTTTTCCTGCCCACTTTTTCTTATTTTCAGTTTTATGCTATCATAGCTCATTGCCTGCAACTTGATCTTGTTTTTAAATTTAATTTGTTATCTGTTCATTGTTGTACAGTGTGTTTACATATTTTTGTACTTGAGTGTAGTTTTATATTAAAAAAGAAAAATGATCTGGTAAATATAGCTAAATAATCTTTCTAACACTTTTAAATTTAGGATCATTAGAGATGACAGAGCTGTGGAACTGTAATACTAAACAGTTGCCTTTCTTTATGTTGGTGTTATTTTCTGGTTGTACTTTCTTTTTCTTAAGATGTATGACTTTTTGACAGATTGGAAACTTTTAATGCATAATTGTTTAGAAAAATTTAAACTGTAAAAATGTGTCATTTTTTCCAATGGAAGTCTATGCTTTAAAAGTTTTGGGATTATTCTATTCCTAGACAAAATTTCTGTACCCAGAATGTTGTATTTTTGCATCTTAATACTAGAACATGCTTGTAACAAGTTTGGAACCACTATCCAGATTGTTTAGTTTAAGAGAGAAAAGACCGATTGTTCCATTTACGTGCAATAATCTCTCTGAAAGTTTTATAGTGCATTGAACATTGTTTGAATAATGACATTACATTTTGAAGCAAACTGCTGCCCAGACAAAGGTCAGTGTTTTAATACATTGTTTTTGAAAAGTTGAATCTTCAGGGAACCCCATCTACTTTGTTACTTCTACTGCTGGCCCATTGCAGAGAATCCTCGGCATGTCCTTATGGTACTCATGTAAATTCTTGTGGGGTACAGCTCTATTCATCACTGACTCACTTGAGCTAGGAGCATGACCAAGAATATCCCCAAATGCAGCAGCCCACTGCAGGGGAAGGAAAGCTGCCTTTCAGAAACACTGGGGTTCCATTCTCTCAAACACCATTTTTCCGCTTTTGCTCTTGCTCTAGAGAGACATAGAATAACAGCTCAGAGAAATGGAACAAATAGTTCAAAGCTGCCCTTGCCCTGGATTACCTGGTTGATTGTGCTGACAGACAAGTAGCAAAGGCTGCCCCAAAACTTAAATGTAGCAGTTCAGTGGTAGGGATGTAACTGATAGGTATAGATGACCCCTTTCTTCTTAGTGCTATTATCCATAACGTGCCTTTGATCGGTACGGTCTTAGTGGGTTGCTTGCTAAAGCTAAGCATTTTTGTTTCCTCTTTTGTTGAGGTTTCAATTTTTTTTCATTGGGTAAAGCACTTAATACAAATGGGCTGATCCTCACTGGAAATGTCCTTTGCATTGAAAAATTTTGGGTCAGACTCCAAATTCTCTGTCTAGGCATTTATGTCTGGGGGATTTTTGTCTGCAGGGAAGCATACAAGGTAGACAATTCTTTCACCAGGAAAGCTTATTTTTAATTATTCTTGCCTTATCTATTATGGTAGGGCTTTTTTATATGTCATGCTTTATTTATATATCTAGAATATTTTAATACCTATTACTCAAATAGGTGAAGACTGCTATGCTGTAAATATGTATTTAGGTGCAGAATAAAAATCCTTGTGAATATTTGCTGGGAGAAGCTGTTACTGAACACAGAAGCCACTTTTGGGTGGTTGCTGTTGGGGGTTGGGGGATGTGTATGTGCAAGATAGGGGAAACTAACCTTTGATTTTAAGCACTTGCCAAAAGAAAACAAGAGTTTAATAAATATTTTTATTTAAAGAAGTGAAGCACTTCATCAGGATTTGCATTGAGTTACACTGTTTCTGGAGGAAGGTCCACAAGTACTGCCTAGCTCATCAGCTAAGCCAGCATTTGTGGCCACCAACAGTTATTCCAGCTCATTCCCTTCAGTTTTCTGGCATACCCAGTGGGATTTAAGACAGACTCACAAGCAATTTACCAAGTAAATAGGGAGCAAACCCCATAGAAACTTACTTATGAGTAGGCATGCATGAGATTTTTTTTCTCTGTATAGAGAGACTATGAGAAACAGAATCCTTGGAATCCATTGGAGCAGACCCCTACTGCTTCTTCCTTCTCCAGAATCTAGTGCAAATGAGAGATCTGGAAAAGTAATCCATGGACCTCTTGGTGTTTTGCTCCCCAGAAGCACTTGTTTTTGGTAAAGTGGGGAAAGGATTGTGGGTACTTTGTTAGGGGATGAATGCTGCTATGCTGTATGAGAACAATCTCTCTGATATTTAGGTCATGGTGTAGAATTGGATTCCTTAGAATTATTAAGGGATACATATCAACTTGCCATCAGTTCTTATGCTTTTCAAGTTTCTGTCTTGTATAGAGCAGAAAGCATGAAGAAGTGGATACATAACATAATGTGTCCATTATACTCCATCCAGGATGGCAGTTTTTGATCTCCCAGTATCTTCTTCACTTTTGCCATTTGCTGATCAGTTTCAAACTCTGTAATTGCTTGTTTCCTCCAACTTAAATTTTGTGTTTGGGTATAAATCACGCTTTACAAAATATTCATATTATTTGTATTTATTCTCATCCAAAATATTCTTTGCTTTATTTACTGTAAAGGTGTTCGAAGTGACTCGGTGGGCAGGGTGGGGAAAATATGAACAAGCCAATTTGGGATGTTTACAAATAATAGAAAATGGTACTCCATAGATTTCCAGTCTGGCTGTATTATGATTGAATTTGATTTAATGGACAGAATTTAGTAACAACTATAATAAAATACATCCCTTCCTATCTATGGTCATTCATGCTCACTTTCATTTAATGATTTAGAACCCAAATGTTAGAGACCAGGTTAAAAAATACATTAGAGTTTATTCCTACCATATTTGAAAGAGTTTTGGATCAGATGATCTGTATTAGTATCCCTTAGAATAGTCTCTGTGGTAAACTCTGGAACATTCAATATTGTCTGCCTTATTGAATAGATGGGGCAAGTACTCCCCTGTTGTCATATTGTTGGGAGAAACATTTTCTGCTCACTCTTGCTAGGAAAGGAATGTCTGCTATTGATTTAGCCCAAAAAAGGATTTCTTATTCAAAGTAGAAAATGGACAAACTAGATGATCTTACTCCCAAGAATGGAAATGATACATTTTAGATGAGAGGTAGGTCTGGTTTATGCTTATACACAACTGCAGAATTCTATAATCTGAAATTAATTCTAGGAGCATTTGAAATTGTGTTTTAGACTTAAAGATGAATGGGAAAATTCAAAAACAATTCCTGGTTTGCTATCAAAGTCTTAAATCGCTAATTAGCTTTCCACAATTGCTGGAACTGGACATTTCCCCCTTTCTTACATACATACAAATGAGTATCATATGTATGTATGTGTGTGTATATATGTGTATGTATGTGTCTGTGTATATATATGTATATGTATGTATGCGTGTATGTGTGTATATGTGTATGTATATATATATATATATATATATACATACATACATACATATATATATACATATATATATATATATATATATATATATATATATATATATATATATATATATATATATATATATATACAGAGCTACAGAAACTTTGTAATACTTTGTGAAAATAATTATACTATGGATGTTTGTACTGTGCACAGCTACTGGAGTTAAATGTAGGGAATCTCAGGAACAAGCATAAAATTTGTCCAAGACTTATTTCTCAAATGTGTATGTGCAGTTTTTAATTCTGTATACTATTTAATATTTTACCAATAAAAATAAACTTCTCACATGAAAGAGTTCATTTTATGAAGTTTCTCATGTCAAAAATAGATCTCATACCTCTTTACTGAATGGTTTTGGAAGGTGAATTACTCTTTAATAAATATGGTACACCTATATATATATATGATATCCCAAAGGTTCTCCGCCTTTGGGACAACCTTGACTGGATAATTGAGAATCTCCACAAACATATATATTGGATACCAGAAAGGTGTGTCAGCTATGTCAGTTGCAGGGTGACATAGAGGAAGGGGGCAAATCAGTTGCTCTGCTCTCTATGGATTTCCAGAGACAGAGAAAGAGAGAGATTGTTGTATGACATGCACATTATATAGAAATGCTCAAACTTTGGGGAATAAACAGGGTGAACCTGAATTATTAATACATTAGGGTATATATGATATAGTTTCCAATTACAGAAATGTGGTGGAATGAAACCCACGACTGGGACATATTGATAGAAGAATACAAACTGTTCAAAAAACCCAAACTAGACCCCCCCAAAGAGATGTGGAGTTGCACTATATGTAAAAGACCACTATATTGCTACAGAACTGCACAAAACCAAGGACAAAAACCACCTAGAATGCACATAGGATATGTGTGTGTGTGTGTATGAATGATATTGCCATAGGTGTATACTACAGGCCACCAACCAAGCAGAAAAAATAGATGTATTTTTTGCTAATCAATTAACAAATATATAGGAACCTTGGCTGAGAGTGACCATGTCAAACTGGAATTCAATATAATGCAAACACAAGCAATAGAACATAATGATACCAGAGTCTTAGATTTTAAAAAAACAAACAAACTCAGAGCTTGGGAAAAAGACCTTGGATGAAAATCCTAAAGAGAAAACCAACTCAAGAAGCTTGGGAAACTGAAAAATATGAACATAAAAGTCCAATCCAATTCAATACCACTGAAAAAGAAAAACAAGAAATCCAAGAAGAAACCAGCATGGCTGCACAAAGATCTCTCTGATAAACCGAAAGGCAAAAAGAATAAGTACAAAAAATCGAAAGAGGTACACCTAACTAAGGCAGAATATCAGCAGATAGCCTGAATCTGCAAAGATGAAGTCAGGAAAGCAAAGGCTCAGAATGAACAAAGACTTGCAACAAAAGTCAAAGATAATAAAAGAAGGTTCTTTCAACATATAAATATCAAGGAAAAAAATCATCGAAACAGTCTGTCCACTAAAGAGAGAAGCTGGAAAAGAAGTAACAGGCAGTAGAGAGAAAGCAAAGCTGCTTAACTCATTTTTTGCATCGGTCTTCACGCAAAAAGAAACTCTAGCCCAACCTACCACAAACATAATTGTAAAAGATAGACTAGAAATAAAAATTAAAATAAGCAAGAAAATGGTAAGAGAACACCTGTCTGATCTTGATGAATATAAATCACCAGGACCTGATGGATTACATCCCAAAGTTCTAAAGGAGCTGGCAGATGTCATCTCAGAACCATTGTACCATATCTTTCAAAAATGCTGGAGCACTGGGGAACTACCAGAGAACTGGAAAAGAGCTGATGTGGTTCCCATCTTCAAAAAGGGGGGAAAAAACAGACCCAGGAAACTACAGACCAATCACCCTAACATCAATACCCAGGAAGATACAGGAAAAGATAATAAAAAACAGATCTGCGAATATCTAGAAACAAATCAAGTAATAACTAGAAGTCAGCATGGGTTTGTTAAAAACAGATCATGCCAAATTAATCTCAATTCATTCTTTGACAAAGTCACATAGCAGACTTATTATATTTAGACTTCAGCAAAGCATTCAACAAAGTATACCACAACCTACTTCTTGGTAAGCTAGAAAAAAGTGGGATAGATAGCATCACCACCAAATGGATTTGCAACTGGCTGACAAACCATATTCAACAAGTAGTCCTTAATGGTACTATGTCTGCATGGAGGAAGGTAAGCATTGGGGTACCACAAAGCTCTGCCTTAGGCCCAGTACTCTTCAATATCTTCATAAATAACTTAGATGAGGGAATAGAAGGGGAACTCATCAAATTTCCAGATGATACCAAGCTGGCAGGAATAGGGAACTCCCTAGATGATAAAACTCAAGATACAGATGACAGACCTGCACCCTGACCCTATCTAACCAAATGAAACTCAATGTATAGAAAAATAAAGTCTTACAATTAGGCAAGAAAAACCCAAAGTACACATATAGAATGGGTGAAACCAGGCTTAATAGCAGCAACTGTGACAGGGGTCTTGGAGTCTTAGTGGACAATCAATTAAATATCTGCCAACAGTGTGTGGTGGCAGCTAAAACAGCCAATGCAATCATAAGTTGCATTAACAGAGGGATTCAATATAAGATATGTGAGATACTAATACCACTCTATAAAGCCTTAGTAAGACCACACCTAGAATACTGCATCCAGTTTTGGTCTTCAAATTATGAAAAAGATGTTGAGATTCTAAAAAGAGTGCAGAGAAGAGCAACAGAGATGATTAGGGGACTGGAGGCTAAAACATATGAAGAACGGTTGCAGGAACTGGGCATGGCTAGTCTAGTGAAGAGAAGGACTAGAGGTGACATGATAGCAGTATTCAGTTTCAGTTTCAGTTTCAGTTTTATTTAATTTGTATACCGCCCTTCTCCCTAGGGACTCAGGGCGGTTCACAGGGCATATATAAATAACAATACAAAAGTTAAAAAAGATTAAATCAATGCCCAATTAAAAACAATAGTACAATTCTAAAACAACAATTTTAAACCCATAATCCCCCGTCAGGCCAGACCAGCTAATTCAAATAGGTGGGTCTTCAGGCCACGACGGAAAGTTCGGAGGTCTGATGCCATCCGGAGCTCCACCGGCAGTTGGTTCCATAATGCCAGAGCGCCCACAGAGAAGGCTCTCCCCCTGGGGGCCGCCAGTCGACATTCCCTGACTGGAGGCACCCTGAGGAGGCCCTCTCTGTGGGAACGCACAGGGCGGAGGGGAGTTGACGCCGGCAGCAGGTGGTCCCCGAGGTAACCCGGACCCATGCCATGTAGGGACTTAAAGATCATAACCAAGACCTTGAACCTCACCCGGAAGACAACTGGTAACCAATGCAGCTCGCGGAGCAAAGGTGTAACATGGGAGTACCGGGAAACTCCCAAGACAACTCTCGCGGCCGCATTCTGTACCAGTTGGAGCCTCCGAGTGGTCTTCAAGGGAAGCCCCATGTAGAGAGCATTACAGTAGTCAAGGCGAGAGGTCACGAGTGCATGAGTGACCGTGCACAGGGCATCCCGGTCCAGATAGGGCCGCAACTGGCGCACCAGGCAAACCTGGGCGAAAGCCCCCCTAGTCACGGCCACTATATGATCTTCCAGGGTAAGCCGTGAATCTAGGAGGACTCCCAAGTTGCGAGCCCTATCCACGGGGGGTAGAAGCTCACCCCCCATAGAAAGAGATGGAACATTTTGAATGTCCCGGGATGCCGGAATGCACAGCCACTCAGTCTTGTCAGGGTTGAGTTGAAGTCTGTTCCTCCCCATCCAGACCCGAACCGCCTCCAGGCAACGGGACATCACAGCGAGGGCATCACTGGGGTGGTTTGGGGTCGAAAAGAAAAGTTGGGTATCATTGGCATATTGATGATACCCAACTCCAAAATCACGAATGATCTCACCCAGCGGTTTCATATAGATGTTGAACAGGAGAGGCGAGAGAACCGACCCCTGAGGAACTCCACAAACGAGAGACCTAGGGGCCGATCTCTGCCCCCCTGCCAACACCGACTGCGAGCGTCCCAGGAGATAGGAGGAGAACCACTGAAGAACTGTGCCTCCCACTCCCAATCCCCTGAGACGCCGCAGCAAGATACCATGGTCGATGGTATCGAAAGCCGCCGAGAGGTCTAATAGGACTAGGACAGAGGAATATCCCCTGTCCCGAGCCCTCCAGAGATCATTCACCAGAGCGACCAATGCCGTCTCCGTGCTGTACCCGGGCCTGAAACCCGATTGGTAGGGGTCCAGATAATCCGCTTCATCCAGGACCAGAGGGAGCTGATGCGCCACCACACTCTCGACAACCTTCGCAAGAAAGCGAAGGTTGGAGACTGGACGAAAGTTGTTCAAAACAGCCGGGTCCAAGGCAGGCTTCTTGAGGAGAGGTCTCACCACCGCCTCCTTCAAGACGGTGGGGAAATAGCCCTCACTCAAGGAAGCAGATATAACCGCCTGGAGCCAGCCTCGTGTCCTCTCCCTAGCTGCATAAACCAGCCAGGAAGGGCACGGGTCCAACAAACATGTGGTGGAGCTCATCCTCCCCATAATCCTGTCCACTTCATCAGGGGTCACAGAGTCAAACTCTTCCCAGGTAACGTTGACAAGACCGCCCGTGTCCTGATCGCCTGACTCTGCCCAATTGGAGTCCAAACCGGTCCGAATCCGAGCGATTTTATCCGACAGATGTTGACTAAATTCCTCGGCACGACCCTGCAAGGGATCCTCCCTCACCTCCTGATTAAGAAGTGAGCGAGTCACCCTAAACAGGGCGGCCGGGCGATTATCTACGGACGCGATGAGGGTGGAGAAGTAATTACACCTCGCCACCCTCATCGCTGCGAGATAAGACCTAATATAGGTTCTTAACCGCAACCGGTCGGGTTCGGATCGGCTAGACCTCCAACAGCTCTCTAGGCCCCATTTCCGACGCTTCATCTCCCGGAGCTCCGCGGAGAACCATGGAGCTCGCTGGGATCTGCGCCGGGTCAGGGGCCGCAAGGGTACAACCCGGTCAAGTGCCTCAGTGGCTGCCCTTTCCCAGGCTTCCACCAAGGCATCCGCCGAGCTGTGAGCAATGGAGGCAGGTGGGGACCCCAGCGCCGCTTGGAAACTATCAGGATCCATTAAGCGTCTGGGGCGGTACCATCTAATTGGTTCCGTGTCCCCACGGCGGGGGGTGGCAAAACGGAAGACCAGCCACAGGAGATGATGATCGGTCCATGACAGGGGCATAATAAATGGAGAGCCCCCACCAAGATCATCCAACCACCGTCTAGATAAAAAAAATCAGGTCAAGGGTGTGGCCTCCCTCATGAGTTGGTTCTGAAATTACTTGCGTCAGGTCCATGGCCGTCATGGAAGCCATGAACTCCCGAGCTAGCTCAGATGAACCTCCCAGGGATGGTAGATTGAAGTCTCCCAAAACTATAAGTTTGGGAGACTCAACCACCAAACCCGAGAGGATATCGAGCAGCTCGGGCAGGGCTGCCGCTGTGCGACTAGGCGAAATGTACACCAGCAGCAAGCCCAACTGCACCCCAGAACCAAATCTCACAAAGAGAGACTCACACCCGACTATCTGAGAAACGGTGGACTCCCGCGGACATAAGGTCTCCCTAATAGTAACCGCCACTCCCCCACCCCTACCATGAGCTCGTGGCCGGTGTAGCACCCGGAAGCCTGGTGGGCAGAGGTCAACCAAAGGGACCCCACCCTCTGGGCCCAACCAAGTCTCCGTGATGCAAGCCAGGTCCGCATGCTCACCCTCAACTAAATCCCTAACGAGGGGAGCTTTGTTAACCACGGACCTGGCGTTCAAGTACACCAGCCGGAGCTCAGGAGGCTGAACATCCTCGCTCCCGGGATCTCGGGGAAGAAGCAGAGGGTCGGAGCGCCTCACCGCTTGCAAGTAGCGGAGACGGCCTCCCGGTAGCGATACGGCCCCCTGTCTATCCACCTGCTGCCATTCCCCGTCGTGGGAATAGATAATCCCACGACCCGCTCATGAGCCCCGGCGACAACGCCACCCCGTTCTCCCCCCGTGCAGTCAGACCCAAGTCTGGCCTGAACCATGGTTGATTGGCCACCCCCCATAGCCAGACAACCCCTATCTCCCACCCCACTCCCTAGCCCTATAAAAAATTTTGATAAAAAAATAATCAGAGGCTTTCTAGATTTACATTGACGGCCCCTGCCCCTGCCCAGCCATCTCTCAGAGACCCAAAACTCGGGCCCGTCATCGAGGTTAGAAATGTTTAAGGAGGCGGGTCGCACCCAGGAGAGGGGGGCACCCCTGAGGGCATACAAGTCCGTGCTCGTATACTGCCGCATGAGTCTAAAAAAAAAAAAAAAAGTCCAGTCAGTCCAGGATAGGCATCCCTTAATTGTCCATGGGAGGATTGAACACGAAGACAGAAGACTGGATCCCCACCCAACTTCACTGCCACTCAGTTGGGTGCCCCCAGAGACAGGCCGCTCCCCGCCCTCTCACGACGGGTTGAGACTCCGTTCCTGGGGGTGGACCAGGTATCCTCTGGGTAGGCAAACCCCATAGAGCTCCCACCTCTATGAGGTTGCAAATGGAGAAGTCCAGCCACTCTCCCACCGTGGCCGAATACCCAGGTGTGTCGAAAATCCAAAGGGAGAGGGAGGAGGGTAGGCAGGCAGATGGTAAGAAAGTGTGTCCAAGGCAAAAAGGGAAGGCAGGCCAGAGTAAAAAAGATAGTCTGAATCACCGGCGTCACTGCAAAAGCAGTCCGAAGATGATACAAGATGCAGGAGCCCCATGTCGTCCTTGCTCCGGTAAGATAACCCCCGGTCGTCCTCTTCGCCACCAAAGCGGTCCGAAGACGCCATCGCCATAAGAGGCGGCCTGAAGCAAGGGTAAAAATCAACCATCGCCACCGAGATGAATAATAGCCGCCCTCTCCACCGCCAAAGCGGCCCGAGGGCGACACCACCACCGAAGCGGGCCAAGGCGGCTTGGGGCCACATGGGAGTCCCGCCGCCGGCGAAAGGGTCAAAAGCCCAAAAAAGGCACCAAAGCCAGCAGCCGGCCCCCGCAGATGAGGCAACAGTCTCAGAAACGCCGGTAAAGCTAGAAACGGCCCTAAGGCAAGCTGGTAAGTTCCCAAGCGTCCGGAGCATGCCATCGTCGCCGTCGTCGCCAAACTCGGGCTGTGGGGCTATCACAGAGAAAAGAGGGTCAACCTATTTTCCAAAACACCTGAAGGCCAGACAAGGAATAATGTATGGAAAGTGATCAAGGATACATTCAACCTAGAGATAAGGAGAAATCTTCTGACAGTGATAACTATCAACCAATGGAACAGTTTGCCTTAATAGAGTAGAGTAGAGTAAAGTAGAGTAGAGTAGAGTAGAGTAGAGTAGAGTAGAGTAGAGCTGGAAGGAACCTTGGAGGACCAATGAAACAGTAGAGTAGAGTAGAGTAGAGTAGAGTAGAGTAGAGTAGAGTAGAGTAGAACAGAACAGAACAGAATAGAATAGAATAGAATAATTTTTAGCTTATACATATCTTAATTATGTTGGCTGTCAATGCTGCTAACATCGGATGTTCTTGCTTGACAACATATATTACTTTTAGAGGTAGAATTAGTGGACGCTGGGGGGAGTAGGGAGAATGTATCTGAAGACTGTGATGACCCAGGGCCCCGAACGGAGGCAAAGCAGTCAGCTGGCAAGGGAACAGTTCTTTAATCACTGCCCAAGTTCCCCAAAAGTTCCCACAGAAGCTGGCAAGAGTTCAAGCAATGCACACACAGGCAAGACATATAACACAGAAACAAAATTTAAATAGTCCTTTTAACTCTCAGCTTGCCTGCAGTCTGTAAGGAAAGACTCAGAAATGTCTTCTGTGGTTGTGAAGCAGGAAACCAACTGGTCTGGATTTCAAAGTGTCCAGGTTAGACAAGAGCACAATTCACTATCTCAAGTTAACATGTTTGTTCCCGGCAAATGCTCCACCCCACAGCGTCTCCTTATATTTTAGTCCCCAGGTGTGCCTTATGAAGTGGGCCGGGACACTCTCCTCCCAAGCAATTGAGCCTGCCTCCGTTGTTCTCTCCTCCTCTCTGCTCACCTTGCTCTAGGATCAGGTGTGGGGGGGTCCTTGCTCCTTACCTGCACTCTGCCTTTCCTGTTCCAAACCTGAAGGGCCCTGGCCTGCCTCAGCCTGCTCTTCCCTACAGTCCTCTGAAGCCACAGACACCCCATCCTGGGCCTCAACAAAGCACTCCATGTCATCCTTGAAGTCAGGCTTGGATGAAGGCATGACAAGACTGTTTGTAATAAGAGAAGATAAGAATTTGATGGGTTGTTAAACAGGAGGGAAAGTTTGCATTCTAAACTAATTGGAGAATGTGATTTATGATGTTTAATTAAGGGAGGGAATTGTGTTTTGATATGATGTATTCAGGGGAGGAGAATTTAGATTTTGGCTTCAGTATGTACATGCCAAAGCTATGCAAGTATAATAAAAGATTCTTTAAGGTAAACAATGCCTTGAAGTTCTTTGAAGTACTGCATTTGTCAGAACCATGACATTAAGCCAAAATCTTAAACTTTTTGAACTATTCAGGGGTCTTGAACCCCAGCTGCTCTTTCCAGACTTGAGGGGAGCTGGCAGAGATTCAAGAGAACATTTCATCATGGGAAAAGAGAAACTGCTTGAAGTTAGCAACCCGGCAGTGGCTGCTATCCCAGGGGGGGAAGCGACAGATAACAAGCTGGGGGAAGAAAAACTTTGGGAGGTCTCCCAGGTAGGAGAGCTGATCTGGCCCTCAGACCAGGCCTAGCCCAGTGGAGAGCTACCAGATCGTCTGCCACTGAAGGTTTGGGTGAGTCACTGGAAAGATTTGAAAAGCTAGAGATGAGAAGCAGAAATCAACTCCTACTGAGGGGAGCCTATAGCCCCTCCATTGCAGATCAGGCAGCCTTCCAGACCCTGTCTTCCACTGCCAGTGCCTCCAGCCCTACAGAGAGAGAGAACCCTAGTTTGAGGCCTCTGCAGCAATGGGGAGTTTGGCAGCCCCCACAGATAGATGGTCAGCAACCTCTGAGCTTGCCACAACTAATAGAGGCCTTGCAACAGCTTGGAGTGGTGCAGAAGCCCGGAGATCAGCAGCTGGTGGGAGGACGACCACAGCAAGGAGATTGGTCACTGCCCCTGAACATACAGCAACTGCTGAGGGGCCCGCAAATGAGGGAGAACCAGCAGCAATCCCCACCCATCCAGCAACCATTGAGGGGTCTACAGCAGCAGGTGGTGTGGCCACAGCCCCTGAATGAGCAACCAATAGGCATGCAGCAGCAGTCAGGATGGGACCAGCAGCAACTGGGGGGAGGAATTGTCACAGTGGGGAGCCTAGCAGCCAGTGTTTGATCCGCCTTTGAACAACCTTTGATGGGGACCCAGATAAACTGATTTTTTTTCTCAACCAAGTGTGCTCTCATTTGTGCCTACCTCTACCCAGACCCAGCCATTATGGTTAACATGATTGCGTCCAGCCTAGAGGGAGAGGCATCTGAATGGCTGAATAATTTATACAATGAGCAAGCCCCTGAATTGGAGGACCCCCACCGCTTCCTCCTAGGACTGAGGAAAAGATTTGAGGACCCATCCATTGCCCTCAAAGCAGAAGAACAAATCCATAAGATAAAACAAGCTGGCTGGCCTGCCCTGGAGTATGTATGAACGTTTCTCAAGATAGCCGGTCAGCTAGACAGGTGGCCTGAGCAGTCTATAGTCCATCACTTCAGGGAATGGTTGAACGACTATTAAGCGGTACCTGATCAGCTGCAAGCATGGTACCAGGTTGTGGTAAAACTAGACGTTCAGCTTGCCCACTATAAGAAACCTCTCCCACCTGAAGCCGAGCCAAGGCCAGAGCAACCCAAACAGCAACCACCACCCCGAGGATCTCCAACTGCTGCAGCTGCTGAAAGACCCAGGCCACCTGCAGGCCCACCAATCAAGTGCTTCTGATGCAGAAAGAAGGGACATCAAGTAGCGATTTGCCCAGTCCCCTACCCCCAACAGCAGAGCAGACCGGGACCAGCAGAGAGAAAGAAACCTGCACAGCAGGCAATGAGAGAGAAATCCAAGTGGATCACACAGGAACCTGTTGCCCAAGTCACATCCCCCACACAGCAAGATGCAGGGACTCAGGCTGGATCTGCCCCCACTCTACCCTCTTTCGACAGTGAGGACAAAGGAGAGAATGACCCAATGGTGAGCCGACACATCCCACCTTTCTCACTACCTGCCAAGCTCACAATCCCTAAGTCAGGTAAGCAGGTAGATTTAAAAGTGCTAGTTGATTCTGGATGCTCCCGATGCGTTAATAATAATAATAATAATAATAATAATAATAATAATAATAATAATAATAATAATAATAATAATAATAATAATAATAATAATAATAATAATAATTATTATTATTATTATTATTATTATTATTATATATACCGCCCTTCTCCCAAAGGACTCAGGGCGGTGAACAGGGAAATGTATAAAAATACAAAAATACAAAAGTTAAAAGGAATTAAACATAATGCCCAAGGTAAAAACAATAAATACAAATATTAAGAACAATAAAAAACCCAACCCATCCCCCATCAGGCCAAGCCGGCTTGTTCAAATAAATGCGTTTTCAGATCGCGTCGGAAAGAGCGGAGGTCGGGCACCATCCGGAGCTCAACCGGCAACCGATTCCATAACTCTGGGGTGCCCACAGAGAAGGACCTCCCCCTGGGGGCCACCAAACGACATTCTCTGATCGGTGGCACCCTGAGGAGGCCCTCTCTGTGGGAACGCACAGGGCAGAAGGAAGTTGATGCCGGCAGCAGGTGCTCCCTAAGGTACTCCGGACCCATGCCATGTAGGGCCTTGAACACCATTACCAGTACCTTGAATCTCACCCGGAAGACAACTGGGAGCCAATGCAGCTCACGGAGCAGAGGTGTAACATGGGAGTATCGGGAGACTCCCAACACGACTCTTGCGGCTGCATTCTGTACCAGTTGGAGCCTCCGAGTGGTCCTCAAGGGCAGCCCCATGTAGAGAGCGTTGCAGTAGTCCAAACGAGAGGTCATGAGCACATGAGTGACTGTACACAGGGCATCCCGGTCTAGATAGGGCCGCAACTGGCGCACCAGGCGAACCTGGGCGAAGGTCTCCCTAGTCACGGCCACCATGTGATCTTCCAAAGTAAGCCGTGAATCTAGGAGGACTCCCAAGTTGCGAGCCCTATCTACGGGGGGTAATAGCTCACCCCCCATAGAAAGAGATGGGATATTCTGAATATCCCGGGATGCCGGTATGCACAGCCACTCAGTCTTGTCGGGGTTGAGTTGAAGTCTGTTCCTCCCCATCCAGACCTGAACCGCTTCCAGGCAACGGGACATCACGTCGAGGGCATCACTGGGGTGGTTTGGGGTTGAAATAAAAAGCTGGGTATCATCAGCATACTGATGATACCCAACTCCAAAACCACGAATGATCTCACCCAGCGGTTTCATATAGATGTTGAACAAGAGAGGCGAGAGGACCAACCCCTGAGGAACTCCACAAACGAGAGGCCTCGAGGTCGACCTCTGCCCCCCTGCCAACACCGACTGTGAACGTCCCAGGAGATAGGAGGAGAACCACTGGAAAACTGTGCCTCCCACTCCCAATCCCCTGAGACGCCGCAGCAGGATACCATGGTCGATGGTATCAAACGCCGCTGAGAGGTCTAATAAGACTAGGACAGAGGAATGTCCCCTGTCCCGGGCCCTCCAGAGATGATCATTCATCAGAGCGACCAATGCCGTCTCCGTGCTGTAGCCCGGCCTGAAACCCGATTGGCACGGGTCTAGATAATCTGCTTCATCTAGGACCAGAGGGAGCTGATGCACCACCACACTCTCAATAACCTTCGCAAGAAAGTGAAGTTTGGAGACCGGACGAAAGTTATTTAACACAGCTGGGTCCAAGGCAGGCTTCTTGAGGAGAGGTCTCACCACCGCCTCCTTCAAGACGGCGGGGAAACTACCCTCACTCAAAGAGGCAGATATAACCGCCTGGAACCAGCCTCGTGTCCCCTCCCGGGCCGCATAAACCAGCCAGGAGGGGCACGGGTCCAATAAACATGTGGTGGAGCTCAGCCTCCCCATCAAAATTGGGCATATGAGCAATAATGCTCTCCAAACCTGTGATGTTTGAGCAAGCCGATGGCTCCCTAATGGGAGGGACTTTAGTCACGCAATTAATGGAGCCCCTATGCCTAGAAATACGTGAGCACTAGGAGTTCATTCATTTCCTGGTGGCTCCAAAAATGACTGAGGCTGTGATCCTAGGATTAGCCTGTTTGGATAAATGGTGAGAGAAAGGAATGAGAACTTTGAGACTACCTATACGGCCCTAGCCCCCCATTGATTCAACAAATGTTACAGGAAATTTCAGCCCACCCAATGAGCGAGTGCACATGGCTGCCTCGTGACCACCAGGCGAGCCACTTATCCCCAGCGAGTATTGGGACCTAGCAGAGGCATTCAGTGAGAAAGAATGCAATACCTTGCCTCCTCACTGGCTCAATGATTGCTCTATTGAACTTCCATGACCAAGAATGTAAACTATGTCCCCCCTTGAAATGGAGGAGATGCAGAGGTATGTGGATACAAACCTAGCGAGGGGATTCATTGAATGGGCCAAGACTGCTGTGTTGTTTAAAGAAAAGAAAGATGGGTCTCTTTGTTTATGTGTTGCTTATAAGGGTCTGAACATAGTGAGTGTGGAAAATAAATACTCCCTCACCCTCCTGAAGGACTTACTAACCCACCTGGCTAAGGGGAGTGTCTTGACTAAATTAGACCTGAGAGAAGCATATTACTGGGTGAGAATAAAAGAGGGGGATGAATGGAAAACTGCCTTCAACTGCTGCTTGGGAAGCTACCAGTTCAAAGTCATGTCATTTGGACTGCAGGGGGCCCCAGCCATATTTATGCAGTTGATTAATGAGGTCCTACATGATCATTTATACAAAGGGGTTCTGGTCTATCTTGATGACATCCTGTAAATACAGTACGAATATGACTGACCATACAAGGCTGGTGAGAGAAGTGTTAAAGAAACTATTGAATGCCAAGCTTTATGTCAAATTGTCAAAATGTGAATTTCACCAAACCCGATTAGATTATCTTGGCTATAGAATTTCCAATGATGGCATTGAAATGGACCTACCCAAAATGAAAGCTATAATTGAATGGCAGCCCCCAAAGACTTGCAAACAGCTCCAGAGCTTCCTAGGTTTTGCCAACTTCTACCATCAATTCATCCCCTCCTTTGCCAAGATTGCCCTGCCCCTTACAGAACTACTAAAAACAGGCAAAGGAGGAGGGAAACCATGATCGGGCCAACCACTAGCATGGACTATGAGCTGCCAAACAGCTTTTGAGATTTTAAAAAAACTATTTGCTGCTGAACCAGTTCTAAAGCACCCCTGCCCAGGGGAGCCCTTTGTAATTCAAGCTGACGCCAACGATGTGGCAGTTGGAGCTGTATTACTGCAAATCAATAAAAGTGGGGTCCTGCAACCCTGTGCCTACACCATTAAGAAATTTACTGAAAGTGAGAGGAGATGGGCAGTCTGGGAGAAGGAGGTCTTTGCAATTAGGTGGGGACTATTAAACTGTTGACACTATCTAGAAAGGAGAAAGGTGCCTTTTGAAGTATGGACAGAGGCACTGAAAACTCCCCACAAATTGTCCCCAAAGCAAATGCAGTGGGCACAGTACTTTAACCATTTCAACTTCACTCTAAAGTACATACCGGGAGGAAAAAACTTCCTAGCTGATGCGTTATCGAGATTACCCCAGTACAAAAGCAAACGTGAAGAGGTTAATGAGGCAATCATCCCCAGTCCACAAGCAGCCGCTCAACCCATGCCTCGCAGGGCCCTGATGACCCTGGGGCAAAGAAAATAAAACAAGAGCTCCTCACTGATCAATGGTTCAAAGGCAATCAAGCCTCCCTAACATGCAGGGATGCTTTGGCTTACAAGGCGGGGGACTGTATTTGCCTGAAGCCCTCCGTCTTAATGCTCTCAAACACAGCCATGATGTAAAACAGGCTGGATGTCAAGCCCCGTGGGCTCGACATCGTGTGGGGTGTTCAGAGGAGGTCGTGCAAACCGCCCACCCACGCAGCCCCTTCGCTGTACTCACCAGGGGCCAGCAGCCGGATGGACGCTGGACGCCAGCCACGCAGAAGCCACTGCCATTTCCCCCAATGTGCAGCTGTTCCGAGGCCTTCAGGCGTGCCTGCGACAATGGGTCCTTCGAAAGGACCCGCAGGCAGTCGGGAGGGCGGCTACCGGGCCTACGGCATCTACCGAGCTGCCTGTTCCACAGCAAAGACCAACAGACTGTTCGGCTAGCAGGGTCCTTCGAAAGGACCCGCAGGCAGTTGGGAGGACGGCCACCGGGCCTACGGCATCTTCCGAGCTGCCTGTTCCGCAGCAGAGACCAACAGACTGTTCGGCTAGCAGACTGTCGTGGGGCAGTCATGGGGCATGCAGGAGGGCGTTGCAAAAGGGGCTATGGCACCTCTGTGCTGGGTGGTGGAGGGAAGCACGTTAGGGGGCTGGGGAGCATGACAGATAGGTTAGGGAGATACACTTACCTGATGCTTGGCAAGACAGCAGGTGGGAGCTCAGATGCAGGGAGACGGGAAATGCGCGAGGAGATGGAAAGAGGGTGGGATTTATTCAGAGCCAGGCGGATGCTGGTCTGCATGGGGAAGGGTGGGGCTAATTACCCACTGTTCTGAACCAGCCCTCTTCTCGTAACCCCTAATTAAAAGAAGAGTCTGGAAAGCGTCCAAGGCTAAAAGGCTTCTGCCAAGATTTAATTACGCAGTTAACAAAAACACAAGAGCTTGTCTTCTCAAGCGGAAAAGTTGCTTTCAGCAACCAGCCCCTCCCCAAACACTTCTTTTATAGAGAGCTCAGGGCGTGGTCTCCCTGTGCCTCCTCCCGAGGAGTCCCATAGTCTTTCTTTGTTTGTCCCTGCTCGTCTGCCTCCTGCGTCGGGCGTCCTTGAACAGGGCCAGCTGTGGGTCATCATCCTCCGCACTCTCGGGCTCACACAGCTGAGAAGAGGTCCCCGGCTGAGGACTCTGCAAAGCCTCCAAATCATCATCAGCCGGTTCGTTTCCCTCCTCCCCCACATCTGAGTCCTCCGATACATCGGACCCGGCTGTCGGACCCACAGGCTGGCCCTGAGTCACAACACCCACACTGTATTAAAGACGTGTTGGGGTGGCTAGTTCCCAACGCTGACTTTGTAGATACTTGGAGTTTTTGTGAGTAAAGAAACCCTCGTTGTCGACCGTACCACGTTTGACGTCTGGTTCTTTCAGCGTGGATGGCTTTGACAGTAAGTCAGCGTTCAATTTAGTGTTCCTTCATTGCTGTGTTCTGCTACGGCCTCTGAGGCGACTGACATGGCCGAGGGAACCCAGGGGGCTGTGCCTGCAGTTGAGGGAGGGGAGCCGGCTGGGGCCACACCACCCCTGGACATGGGGGAATTGGTGGAGGCTCCACCTGCTGTCCGGCCCAGTGGTTGAAGGCAGTGGGTCCCAGGGGACAAGTGTGCCGGCAAGAGCAGGGGAATGGTGGCTTAGCCCTGTTTTGGGCCAAACGGATACCGGCCAGGAACGGCCTCCTAGGCAGAGAGGGTTGTTGCTGGAGTGGAGAGAACGTCGCATCTCCGATGAAGAGGGCGAGGAGTAGAGCTATTCAACAGCTTCAGGAAGTTACACCATGGACGTCCTGAGGGACAGGTTCGGGGAGCCCCGGCCATGAACCCCCATGGACCCCAGACCAGATACCGGCCGCTGGTCTCAGGACAGGGGCGGCCCTGTACAGCAGAGCCAGACTCGCTTCTGTCTGGCCAGTCCTCACTTTCGGGGCCCGCAGGCTCTTGGCACACCGCAGGGGACCGCACTCTCATTGCAGATCCCAGGGGCTGCCCCAGGCCAGGGGCCTGTGGAGGTGGGTGCTGTGGGAGGTGGTAGCTCTTCACAACGCCCAGGACCACCAGCAGGAGTGTTGGGTTGGCAACAGCCAGGGCCTTCAGCGCAAGGACTGGGTGCTCCAGTGGGGCTCTGGGGAACAGGTGCGGCGTGGGGACCACCGCCGCTGCCCATGACTTTTGACGGCCACCCCGACCGCCTGGCCCTTTTCCTCAGCCATGTGATCCATCATCTGGACAGGTTCGGCCCTGTGTATGTTTCCCAGTGGGCGATGGTGATGGCAGTCACAACAGCACTTCAAGGGGAGGCTGCAGCGTGGGTTGCTAACCTATATAGCGACCGTGCCAGGGAGCTGGGGGACGTCGGGATGTTCCTTGAGGCCTTGCATTTACACTTTGAGGATGTTACCCGTGTACAGCGAGCCGAAGCCGAGATTATTGGACTCCGGCAAAACGGCCGCCCAGCGACGGAGTATTTCCGGGAGTTCAGGGATGTGGCAGGAAAACTCAGTCTGTGGCCAGAGCGGATGTTGATCCATCACTTCCGGGCCAGGCTGGATGAGGCTATCCAGAGGGCCTGTATCGTCCGTGGGATCCCACCCAGACTCCAGGATTGGCTCCGGATCGCAGTTGAGCTGGACGTCGGCCTGCAGGGCTGCCAGCACCGTGCAAGAGCTCCAGTAGACCCTCGCCAAACCCTGCAGAGGCTGCAGTGGGAGGGGCAAAAGCTGGCATCACCAATGTCAAAACCGACAGCACTACCACCCCGGGCCCTTCCCCGCTGTTTCCTGTGTGATCGGCCGGAGCACCGTGTTGCTGACTGCCCAATGCCGGCACCTCGGGTGACAGAGGGAGCAACCCCTGCATGGGGTGTAACCCCTGGGTGCACTGTGGAGCGCTCTCGTGCCACACGTCAAGCCCTGAATGCGACGCCCAGGAGAAACAACAAAGCTGAGACAGAGAGGCCCCTGAACGTGGATCTGGAAGTCTACGGGAGCGCTGAGGAACAGAAGGAAGACCCCATGGTAAGTGCACCGATATGTCCCTTCACGGTTTCGGTAACACTGACGAATCCTAACATGGGTGAGACACTGGGGTTTAAAGCCCTGATCGATTCAGGTAGCACCCATTGTCTAATCAATCAAGAGGTGGTAACCAAAGTGGGTGTCGGGGTGGTGCAGCTGGAAACCCCTATATGCTTCCAACAGGTGGATGGGTCCCTCTTGGGGGGAGCACCCATTACACACGTAACAAAACCCATACGCCTGGAAATAGGGGAGCACTGGGAGAAGCTACGGTTTATCGTGGTGCCCTCCATGACTGAAGAGGTGATCCTGGGACTGGCGTGGCTGGATAAGTGGGGTCCAACCATCTGGTGGGAGGGAGAGTGTCAACACCTACGTCTCGGGGTTGGACCCCAACCCCCCAACCACGAATGCATGGGGAGAGAAGTGACACCTGTTAGGCATATGGTGTTAGCCTACAATGTTGGGTTGAAAATATATTAACCATAATGCTATGTCTTTAAGAAGTTAATTGGCCAATGGGTGTGTAAGTGTTCTCATGGCCATAAGAGGAAGCTAGGAACGTAGCTTCTCTCTCTCTGAATTCACTGATCTCTACTATTACTGTTTTTGCTCTGCTGTTGGTTTACTACTGTTGTAAACCTGAACTGTGTATTGACCTCTGGACCGGTAAGAAGACCTTGTAGTTTGGATTACTCCTTGGACTGTTGCTATTGTGTATGACTTGGACTGTTTATTTTTGACTGTGCATTTTTGTTCTTACACCACCTTAAAGTAAAATACTTTTTGTTTTAACAACTCAGTGTACTCCTGTGTGTGACTCTTACTGCTCTCAGTACCCTTCCTTGTCTGTGCAACTCTTTGGTAGCACAAGGAGACCTCTGCACAACAAATTCCTTAACACTGGTTATGGGCCCAGGCCTGTACTGAGAGTTAGTTCACACAGTATTCCTAGCTGAGTTTGTGTTAGCTATTTTGGTGTAAATAGGAGCTGCAGGAGCTGTGGCATTACATAGACAAGAACCTGGCAAGGGGGTTCATCCAGCCCGCTCACTCACGAATGGCAGCACCCGTTCTCTTTAGGGAGAAGAAAGACGGTGGTCTGTGACTGTGTGTGGACTATCGTGGGGTCAATGCGGTGTGCGTCGAGCACTTGTACCCACTACCCCTAATGAAGGACATGCTAACCCACCTGGCCAGTGGGAGGGTGTTCACCCGTTTAGACCTGCAGGAGGCTTACTACCGGGTGTGAATCAAGAAAGGCGATGAATGGAAAACAGCATTTAATTGCCCACTCGGAAGCTTCCAGTTTTGTGTGATGCCGTTCGGACTCCAAGGGGCTCCCGCAGTGTTCATGCAACTGATAAATCAGGTATTGCATGAGCACCTGTACAGGGGGGGTTCTCGTGTATCTTGATGATATCTTGATTTACACGGAAACCATGGACGAGCACGTCACTCTGGTACGGCAGGTGTTACAAAAACTCCTGGAGGCCCGCTTGTACGTGAAACTTACGAAGTGTGAGTTTCATACCTCCCGTTTGGACTACCTGGGCTACCGGATATCCACGGCCGGAATTGCAATGGACCCCAAGAAAGTGGAGGCGGTACAGCAGTGGAAAGCCCCGGGGACTCAACGTCAATTGCAGAGTTTCCTGGGGTTTGCCAACTTCTACCGGCAGTTCATACCATCGTTCGCCGCAATTGCATTGCCGTTAACGGACCTTCTACAGACCAAGCAGGTTTACGAGTGGCATGGACCACCGAGTGTCAACAGCCTTTTGAGATGCTGAAGGAAAAGTTTGCCAAAGAGCCTGTACTGTTACACTTGGATCCTAGTGCATCATTCATCGCCCAAGCGGACGCCAGCGACGTGGTGGTAGGGGCCGTTCTGCTGCAGCGAAATGGTAATGGGATGCTACAACCTTGCGCTTATGCCTCTAAAAAGCTGACAGCCACCGAACGAGCCTGGTGAAATGACACATTGCTTACAGTAATATCTGCATCAATCTGCAGCTTTACCTTAGTACTCTAACCCTAGAATTATAAATCCTGGATTTAAATTCGAGGATCTAGCTGATGCAATTTTATTACTTATGTGACTCTTGGTCACTGAGTGTGAGAAACGGGGGAGGTTGGTATTAGTTCTTAATGAACCTTAAATCTGGGAAAATGGATCTAAGCCAAACAATTTCAATAAACTTAGAGAGCGCTTGGGAAGGATTCCATGGATGAGAATCCTCAAGGGGAAAACAAATCAAGAAGCTTGGGAAGTTTTGAAAAGTGAGATAATAAAAGCCCAGTCTAGCACAATACCAACAAAGAAGAAAAATATCAGCTCTCAAAAGAAACCAGCATGGCTGCATAAGAACTCTGATAAATTGAAAGATAAAAAGGACAAACATAAAAAGTGGAAAGAGGGGCAAATAACTAAAGCAGAATATCAGCAAATAGTCCGAGCATGCAAAGATGAAGTGAGGAAAGCTAAGGTTCAAAATGAACTAAGGCTTGTGACCAAAGTCAAAAATAACAACAAAAGCTTCTTTCAAGATGTAAAAAACAAGAAAAAAGTTAAGGAAATGATTGGTCCATTAGTGGGAGAAAGTGGCAAGTAGGTGGCAAGCAACAGGGAGAAAGCACAACTATTTAACTCATTTTTTGCATCTGTCTTTACACAAAGGGAAAAAACAGTCCAACCTATCAAAAACAGTACCATAAAAAACAGATTAGAAGCACAAGTTAAGATAGTCAAGAAAAAGGTAAGTGAGCACATGTCCAGCCTAGACGAGTTCAAATCACCAGGACCAGATGGAGTACACCCCAGGGTTCTCAAGGAACTGCCAGATGTGATCTCAGAACCACTGAACTATATTTTTCAAAGATCCTGGAGCACTGGTGAACTACAAGAGGACTGGAAAAGAGCTGATGTAGTTCCTATCTTCAAAAAAGAGAAAAATAGATCCAGGAAACTACAGACCTATCAGCGTGACCTCAATACCTGGGGAGATTCTGGAAAAGATAATCAAACAACGAATCAGCGAACACCTAGAAGCAAACAAAGTCATTACTAAAAGCCAACATGAATTTGTCAAAAACAGGTCATGCCAGACAAATCTTATTGCATTCTTTGACCAAGTGACAAAATTAGTGGACCAGAGGAATGCTGTGGATATAATTTACTTGGACTTCAGTAAGGCATTTGATAAATTAGATCACAACCTACTACTTGATAAGATAGAAAAATGTGGATTAGACAGCATCACCACCAGATGGATTCATAGCTGGCTGACCGGCTGTACTCAGTGTGTGGTCGTCAATGGAACTGCATCTACATGGAAGGAAGTGTGTAGTGGGGTGCCCCAGTGCTCTGTTCTAGGCCCAGTGCTCTTCAACATCTTCATCAACGATTTGGACGAGGGAATAGATGGGGAACTCATCAAATTTGCAGATGACACCAAGCTGGCAGGAATAGCCAACACTCCAGAAGAAAGGCTTAAGATACAGGAGGATCTGGACAGACTTGAACACTAGGCGCTATCTAACAAAATGAAATTCAATGGTGAAAATAGTAAAGTTCTACATCTAAGCAAGAAAAACCAAATGTTCAGGTATAGTACTATAGGTGGTACCTTGCTCAATAGTAGCAACTGTCCACTCAGAGTCCTAGTGGACAATCACTTAGATATGAGCCAGCAGTGTGCTGTAGCTGCCAAAAAAGCCAACACATTGTTAGGCTGCATTAACAGAGGGATAGAATCAAGATCACATGAAGTGTTAATACCACTTATAATGCCTTGGTAAGGCCACACTTAAATTTTTAAATTTAAATTTAAAACTTGAAATACTGTATCCAGTTTTGTAAAAACTGGATGTAAAAAAAGATGTTGAGACTCTAAAAAGAGTACAGAGAAGAGCAACAAAGATGATTAGAGGACTGGAGGCTAAAACATATAAGGAACAGTTGCTGGAATTGGGTATGTCTAGTTTAATGAAAAGAAGGATGAGGGGGGACATGATAGCAGTGTTCCAATATCTCAGGGGCTGCCACAAAGAAGAGGGAGTCAAGCTATTCTCCAAAGCGACCGAAGGCAGGACAAGAAGCAACAGATGGAAAGTAATCAAGGAGAGAAGCAACCTAGAACTGAGGAGAAATTTCCTGACAACTAGAACAATTAACCAGTGGAACAACCTACCTCCAGAAGTGGTGAATGCTCCAACACTGGAAGTTTCTAAGAAGAGGCTGGGCAGCCATTTGTCTAAAATAGTATAGGGTTTCCTGCCTGAGCAGGGGGTTGGACTAGATGACCTCCAAGGTCCCTTCCAACTTTATTGTCATTGTTATTATTATTACTATTACTATTATTATTATTTGATACTAGGACAGACTCCCAATTCAAGGTATAGTAAGTAAAGAGATAGCTATGAAGCCCCTGCCTACCATAAGCAAGTTTTAATGTCTACCAAACCTCATAAAGGAATATGCAGAGTCATTTTAGAGTCTTTTTCTGTGTTATTAGAAATCATGAAGGAATCCCTGAACATTGGAGAAAGTCAAATACTTTTATCATCTTCCAAAAGGGGAGAGGGTAGTTCAGAATTGGTTAAGATCTAAAGCCTTGGCATCTATACCTGGAAAACTCTGACCAGACTATTACGCAGTTGATCTATGAGCATTTTGAAAAGGATTTATTGGTTAGCAAGAAGACTGTATCAGTTTATAACCAGTGATTTGTACCAGCGATTTCTACTAATCTGATTTGACTTCAGCAAAACCTCCCATGAAATCTTATAGAAGATCAGAAATATGGGTTGTGAAGTGCTTCTATCAGATGGACACAGAGCTAGCTGAATAATCATACCTAATGAATCTAAGTCATCAGAGCTATGTTAAGCTTCTACCTTAAGAAGATGTTGAATGGTGTAATTTCAGTGTTCCATATTATCAATGTATATATAAATATCTTAATGGAAAGTTTTAAAATATAATTATCAAGTTTGCATCTAATAGAAAAATAGGGAGAGTAGCAAACAAGTTACAAAATAATACCAAGATTTAGGAGGATCTTGACAAGCTGGAATGGTGGAGGAGATTGCAATGAATATCACTGCAAACAAATGCAAAGTCCTACATTTGAAAAGAAAAAAGCAAAGGCATGACTAGAGGGAGGAAATAATTTTATTATAGTTTACAAAGCATGCACATAGAAAACAACATCAACTAAGAGAAGAAACTATAAAGGGTAAAAATAGAATAGACATAGAAGTGAGGTAAAGTACATAGCAAAATAAAGGAAAACACAAATATAAACTAAGAATGACTTCTGTCTTCTTCCAAGGATATAAAGAACCTACTTTTGACTCTAATTTAAGACTGTAATAAAATGTCCATTTTACCCCCAAAAGAAATCTTTTTTCCCTTTTTAAATTTTAACAATCCTCAGATCCTTAAAATTAGATTTTTCTAATTAGATTTTTCTCTATCTCCTGCAAAAGGTCCACAAAAGGATTCTAATTATAGATGAATTCTTCAGTGATATTTCTCTCATGAGGACTGTTAACCTGCTCATCGTTGCCAGTTCTGTCATCTTTATTAATCATTCCTCTATTGTGGGTATTGTAGGATCTTTCCAGAGCTGAGCGTATAAAGGTCGTACTGCTATTATCATTATATAACAATAAAAAGCCATGTGATTTTTCCCCTCTGTTTTATTCTTATTATTGTTAAACTCTTAACAAAAATGTCCAATCTAAATTGTACATTAATTTAAATTAATTATTTAAAATTACATTACTATTTTTTCTCCACTATTGCTTAGCCCTTTTACAAATCCACCAAAGGTGATAAAAGGTTCTAATCTGAGTCTTACATTTCCAGCAACTATTTGGGGATCCTTTATACAGTTTAGTCAATTTATCTGGGGATAAATACATCATTTTATAGAAATTCTCTCTGAAGTTAAAGCATAACGTAAATTCCAGTCCCTTTATCTACATATTTTCCCATTGATCAATTGGTATGTTGTATTGAAAAGTATTTGCCCAACTTATCATTTAACTAGTTTGTCTTCTCTTTCCAACTTTAACAAAGATTATACATTTTATGGTTGTGTTCATTTGTATACAGTTCCATTTCAAATATATTTTATCATGTTCAAAATCGTACTTTTTCTTAATAGCTTTAAATCTTTCTGTCAATTGCAAATACAAAAACCATTGACAATTGAAACCTTCTAATGCCAGGTGTTCTCTGGATTTTAATTTACTATCATCTGTGGAGTAATCTGATAAATCTGCATACTTTAACCATTTTTGTCCAACCATCATTTCCTTTCTGTAATATGCTTCATGAGGGGAAAGCCTTAAAGGTATTTTTGGGCATAATTTCATTTTATATTTATTCCAAATTCTCAAAATAACTCTTCTAATAAAGTGGTTTCTAAAATCAAGATTAACTTTAACTTTATCATACCATAGGTATGCAGAACATCCACATGTCAAGTCCTGGCCTTCTAGATCTAGTAAACTTGTATCCCCATTCTTTTCACCAAACAAGGCAAGAGGCTGCAAAATACCGTTTCAGATCAAACTTTCCCTCTCTTTAACATTGCACAAGATCTTAAGTTTAACTCTTGTTTTTTTTTCATTTGCCAAATAAATCAGGAAAAGGGCGGTATATAAATTCAATAAACTTAAACTTAACTTAATCTCTCTTTCTGCCATTGTCTGAAGGGTAAATCCAAAGTCAAAATTGCCATGGTTTGAAACAGAAATAACTTTCTTGGTAATACATTCATTTTTATTACTGATATTTTCCCCATCAAAGACAGTTATAGATGATCCCATCTTGAAATGTATTTTTTATTTCATTCCATGTTTTGACATAGTTATTTTGGTAAAACATACAGTTCATATTCTTCAGGGTAACTCCTAAATATGTTACCCTTTTCTCAGTCTTAAAGCCTGTTTTATTTATCAATTCTAATTGTTCCTTTTGCCCACTATTTTTTAAATTAATTTTTGTCTTTTGTTTGTTAATTTTAAATCCAGCTACAGGACCAAAAACTTTTAGTTTTTTCATTAGTAATTCTACTCCTGTCAATGGCTTCTCCAGTATCAGTATGATATTGTCAGTAAATGCTCTTAATTTATATATCTCCTATTTAATGTTTAATCTCCTTATACCTTCCTGATTTCTTATATCCTTATTCAGAACTTCTAGTGCTAATATGAATAAAAGTAGGGATAATAGGCATCCTTGTGTTGTTTCCTTCTGAATAATACAAGATTTTGCAAGGTTGCTATTAAGAATAACATATAAAAGCTTCATCTGCAGAGGCAACATCATTCTTTGCATCAAGGTCGTGACTGATTTTGCTGAAGGACCCCAGGTTGCCCTGAAACCTTCCCATGGATGCTTCCCCCATCATTTGCCTTCTGCACAGGCCTTGGGTGAGGAGGAAAGCATTATTCCATCATGTTCTCCAGCATTCCTAAAAGCTGACAGGCTACATGTGAACAAGCCCCTTCTGCTTTTCCAAATGCTGGAGAAGGCAGAAGGGGGGGGGGTGCTTGCCAACAGGAAAAGCATGAAGGTCACATAGTTTTGTGAAGCAACTTCAACACAAACTTCCACAACCTGAAGCCTGAAGGAATAAGTTGCCAATCTGAAGAATGTATTAGATTAAGGAAAGAAAACATAGCAGCTCCAAATTGCCCACATCTGCATTAGGGGAGTAGCACCACATTGCAAAAAACTTGACATTAATGTCCATTGCCTTACAACCATCAAAGTACTTGGTTGTTGGTCCAAATAGCTGTGTATTAGAATGTACAGGTAGAAATATGTTAGAAAAAGCCTACAGCACCAGCAGAATGCTGCTGATGGGTATACCTCAAAATCAGATTGCATTGTTCCCACCATCAACAGCCTTGGTGCTCAGTAGTAAGACAAATCAACTGCTCTTCCAAAGGGCTGTTGGATGTTGCCCAACTAGCAACTGAAAGTTTATTATACGGGAAAGATGTCTCCCCACCACCACATGGATACTGACAGCACTACTCTTCCACAGGATTTTTACTCTTTTCAGGTACCATGGACTTACCTGTATCAAAATGCTTTTCCTCAAATTACTAAGAGACTGTGGACAGCTCCTTAAAAAAGCACCCTATTCCATGGTGGAGGCCCCCACCAGGGGCGTGTCTGTCCTGAGAGGTTCTTTTGACATTTCAGCACAATCTGAAAATGCTTACGTTCACTCTGGGCTTTTAAAACATGGTTTTAAAATCTGGACTCTCCATCACAGATAGGTAATTTATTGTAGTGTGAACTGTGAAATTAGTTTTATTACTTTTCTCTGGTAGTGGCGCTTTATGATTTTGGTTTGATATTATACATTTGATACTAGCATTCAATGTTACTATTTTATCTATATTTTCAACAGCATATGTAAATATAGTCAATCATTTTAAAAAAGCTTGTTATCTCCAGTGAACTAGATGTCAAATGAAATCAGTTCATCACCTTTAAATTATGATGGTGCTGTAGATTCAAAACACAACTATTGATTCAGTTACAAACTAGATTAGCAACAGCCATTTGGCTGACATTACACAGGATGGCTAAGCTGCATGCAAGAGAATTAAGTGATTAGGAATCTCCTACATTGTTCACTTTAAATAACAATTACCCATCTGGGAGGCTTATGATTGCTTTTAATATTAAAGAAACTGCATTTCAAAACTGGGTTAAAATATTTAATGCTTAATGTATTTAATGATGTGACATAATTTTTACAAGCAACAAGTGCTTCCCTATATATTTTTCAGTTATAAGTTTGTTTTGGATAATTTCCTGTAATGGTATATTGACAAGACCTTGAAAGATGTGGGGAAAAGATGCTGGTTAGGGAATAGTCAGTTAAGTTGTGAGAGCCCACAGCTCCATAGCAAACAGAGAAAGAAAATTGGAAAAGATTCTTTCTAACTCGTCAGGCTATAAAAAGAGACAACAGGAAATTTTAGACTTGCAAGATTCTGTTAATATAGACTTATAATAAAACAGAACTAGCTCATCTGATCTTGTTTCCTGTCTTGTCTACCTGGAAAGATTAACATCTCCATGTAAATTTACGAATTAATTTTGGAAATCTGTATGAAAATTCATGTGTACTTTTATGCCCATAAAGCATCTATTTCCATAATATTCATGTTTTCCATAAATGGTGTAATCTAATGTACATATCATTTTCCTATATACACAAATTTAAATTACTGATTAGGAAATAGTGTATAATGAGTTTGATAAGTTCAGAAAATAGAGGATACAGTAGTCATATTCCAGTTTCTATGTTGGTTTGGAAGTTAAAGCAGATTTTATTAAAAGTTTATTCAAAATGCAAATCATGTCTGTCTCTTCTATAAGAAAGCTTATACTTTCCATGTCAAAGTAATTTCAGGTAGAGCTAGAGAAGAGTCCTGTTTAACACCTGGAACACTCATTACTATACTAGATAACCAGTAATCTGATTCATGCTGTTTCCTGTGTTCCTCTTGTGTCATTTCTCTGACTTAAAGATACTATACATACACAAGTTTCTTCAGAACTGTTGCCTTTGAGCTGATAATTGAAAGAACTTAGTCAAACCAATCTGATAAACCCTAATCATAGGTGTGCTTTACATCTAGTTTGGATACCCAATTAAACTGAGGTGAACCTCTTTGGTGGAATAAATTTACTTAGAAGAATAAGAATATATGTTTTCTGTTTCATTTTGTTTTATTTTTATTTATCTTTCTCCCACAACAAGGTCAAGCTATTGATATTCACTTGTCATTAGTTTAG
Organism: Vipera berus; assembly: GCF_964194415.1. Taxonomy (NCBI): domain Eukaryota; kingdom Metazoa; phylum Chordata; class Lepidosauria; order Squamata; family Viperidae; genus Vipera; species Vipera berus. Next base: position 182,818,576 of record NC_138202.1, on the reverse strand, counting down.
AAAGGTATTCCTTGCTCTCAGGATATATGATTGGCCCACTTAGAAATTTATGCTAACTGTAGTTACTGTGTTGTTTTTAGCCATGAGAAATGGATCTGCAATTTTCTGCCACGACACACTTGATAGCAAGACACTAATAATCTCCATGGTCCCAGGGCATAAGAACATTGCCTAGTTATATAAAGCACAAGATATCTATCATCTATTTATTGCTTTCCATTTGTTTATGATTCATATTTTGCATGTATAAATGTCTGTTTAATTCTTGGCAGAAGAATCTGGCTCATTAAAGAGAACTAATAGCACTGCCTGCAGCAAAGCTGTGCTAAGCCAAATGCAGGGCAGGTTAATACAACTGCTCAGCAACAGACACCGAGGACCTGGCATGTGGCAGCTCTGTACCCTTTCTTTTCAACCAATAAAAATGAAACCATTAGAGTTGTATTCATTGCAACTTGGTGATATCTACACAGCTTTGCCACAAAACGGTTTGTCCTGCACTGAGATCTTTTGCAGTCCCCTCAAGTACTGTTTGTTCTTCCCTAGATCATCCACACTGGCCTCCAACTTCCTTTTTTTTTTACAACCTCAACTTTTTTCAGTGCAATAGAATACAAAAAAATTTACAACTTCAACCTTTTGCTTTACATTTTCTAAATATTTGAAGTCATTTCTATAAAAATATCCTTCTAGTCTTCAAAGTTTCCATTTTTTCAGTTTCAAGCACAAAGTTCTGAAGCAGTTTCCAAGTAGAAACAAAACTAAATAAAGTCTTCTCTTTCTGGCCCCTAACTTCCAAAGAAATGCCACCCACATCAACATGGTAACATTATGCCTTTCTCCAATCCAGTCACAGTTGCCTGGGGAATTGGCTGCAATTTTTGGAAACAGAGGGCCCACTTTACTCTGTATGTCTTCCACTTTCTCCATTTTACAAGATGTCAAAAGCAGGGGGCCATGGTACTTTTAACAAGCTTGGACTTTGAGGTTTTGGTAGCTGGAGAGTTTGAGCCCACATTTGCAAGGCATCCTGATGGGATAATCAAGAGCATGACTTTTGTCCAGTGTACCACCCAAATTTCCCACCAATGGCAGGCCATGAACATTGAAGAAATGTAATGTTTGTTCATTAGTATTGGATTACATTACACACAGACACACACAAACACACAATGTTCATGTACTGCCTCTTTGGAAAAGTCCTGCCATTAGTGTTGCAGTTTCATAATGTTACTTTTATTCAAGCAGATCAAATGATTCCATGGACATTTTGGAGTTTCTTCTAGTCTATTGTTAATGTTACACAGCTTGTATTTCAGAGAATTGTGGGATTCTGTTTAAGGGGTATTGGGTGTTCTTCAGTGACACAATGAGACAAACATCTCTGAAAGTAAAGGAGTTGTCAACTATTCATTGCCCTCCTTTGCAATGTGTTGTCACAGGAGCACTTGAAACATAGAAGAAAAGGCCATGAGGCAAAAAAAAAGTAGGCTAGATAGCCCGCAGAAGTCTGGACATCTGTCCAATCAGCAGCTATGCACTTCTTCAGTCCTGGCTGGTCTCCCTAAGCCATTTACACTCCTCACTTTTCCCCTTACTAATTTTGAATGCTCAAGTTAAATGCTATTTATGCTAAGAGTCTTGAGTTTATTATTTATTATATGGTTGATCAAAAGTTTAGATTGGCATTTTTGTCCACCTATCAACTTCAAGGTATTGTCACAGGAAGTAAGATGCTCCAAGTAAAGCTGCCTTCTGCAATTGACTAATGGTGATTTTTTTATCTTGCTTTTATTGTTTTATAAGTGACTCAAGGTGACAAACATACTTAATACTCCTTGCTCCTCCTATTTTCTCCACAACAATCCTGTGAGGTAAGTGGACTGAGAGAGAGTGATTGGCTCAAAGGCATCCAATCAGCTTTCATACCTGGACTGGAACTCACCAGGTACAGGCCTGATATGGCAGTTCTGACAAACATTTTATAAAACCATAGTAAGACCACACCTGGAATACTGCATCCAGTTTTGGTCACCAAATTACAAAAAAGATGTTGAGACTTTGGAAAAAGTGCAGAGAAAAGCAGCTAGGATGATTAAATGCTTGGAGACTAAACCACACAAAGAAGAGTTGCAGGATTTGAGTTTGGCTAATCTAGAGAAAAGAAGGATTAGGGAGGACATGATAGCAGTAGTCCAGTATTTGAGAGGTTGCCACAAGAAGAGGGGGTCAAATTATTTTCCAAAGCATCAGAGGACAGGACAAGAAACAATGGATGGAAACTAATCAAGGAGAGGAAAAACCTGGAATTAAGGAGAAACTTCCTAACGTTGTGGGTAATTAACCTTCAGATGTTGTGGGCACTTTGCCTTCCAACGTTGTGGATGCTGGAGGTTTTTAAGAAAAGACTGGACAGTCACTTTTCTGAAATGGTGTAGGGTCTCCTGCTTGAGCAGAGGGTTGGACTAGAAGACCTCCAAGGTCCCTTCCAGCTCTGTTCTGAACCTATGGTGAAAAAAGATACAAAGAACAAGCTTCCAATATTTTTACAGCAGTTATAAGCACAATTATAAATTTAGATTTTGTTCTATGGTTACATCTGTTTTTTATATAATTTATTCTTTATAATTATAAAAACCATAAATCATAAGTTCATTTTTTCTGTTTCATGCAAAAGGTCTATAAGGGGTTTCCATTTAGTAATAAAAGTAGATACTGACTTTTCTCTCATCAAAAAGATAATTTGGCCATTTCAGCAAGTTTTATCTTGCTTCAACCACCAATCAGCTCCAGAAATTCTTCTGAGAAGAGGGATTCTAGAGAAAAGCCATTTTATACAGGAAACTCTAAGGAACTGCAAGGTATTATGAACCACAAAACTACCCATTCCAGAAAGATTTTTTTTTGGCCCTACCTCATGTCCTCTTCATTGCTCAATCCTCTGATTGATGGGAGTTCCCATAACAGTTCTTATTGGGCTATTAAGGGATCCTATTCAATGATTTCAAGAGAAAATTCAGGAAGAACAAAAAAGACAAAGCTGGATCAGGAAGAGGAGGAAAAACAGAAGTTGTGCCTACACATAATTTAGTTGTTTAGTGACCACAATGGGAACAGACAATGTGGTCATTAAGCAAAACCAAAAGTGAAACTGCAATTGCACTTACAGCTTTCCTTTGTTTTACAGGCTTGCCAGGGTTGTAAATACAAGGACTGGTTGCAAAGTTACTCTTTCATCACTAGTGTAACTGTGAACAATCGTTATATGAGGCGGGCGCTAAGCCAATACACCTGTATAATCCCACGTTTCTTCACAATCTTTGCTATGTTAACCATCCATTTCAGGGTTGTATTACTTTCATCCCTTGAAGCTAAGAATCTACTTTATACTGGTTAGACTTGTTGGTCCATGGAGTATTGTATTTTCTTTTCCAAGTCTTTCAGACTTTGAGAAACAGGAGCTTCTCAACCCTGGTCAATACACTTCCCAGAGACCTAAACAGCATTCTGGGTCTACTTCCTTCTCTATTACAATAGCTAGGGACATGAGGTTCTCATAAACATATGCCATTTTAAAGCTTTGTATTGTTTTTATTTTAATCCTTCTGTAATTTTTTTAGAAAAAATCTGTTCTTGATAAAATCAAAAACATAATAAAAATAAGCCTATTAAAAATCATTCCAAAAATAATATATGGTATGGAATTACATAAGGTATTCACTGATAGGTAATTATGATCAATTGCATTTAAACTGAATTATATATAATAATATTTATACTAAAATAGTGATGGTTCATGAAAGCATATTCTTTCAACCTTTTCTAAATAATTTTTTATAAGTTTTTTTATTAATTTTCTCATATTACACTCACATATTGGAAAAGCAATGTGGTGACTGGGTACAATAATTTTCTAAATAATTAAAATGCAGCAGAACTAGCATTCAAAGTGCTATAATTACTGTTGAAAGTTTGTGACTAAATATCTCTTGACTAAATATAATACAAATTAATCTTTGGTTTCTAACAGGCAATGTAATACACTGCATGTGTTTGTACACACACACACACACACACACACACACACACACAGTATATACACAAGCATGTACACATATAAATATAGGATGCCAAAAATATGGGCATATCATTTGAAGATTATGCAAGACTCCTTGCACCATAGACTGCTCCTATCTGTTCATATCTGCAAGGAAGGAATGTGAACCATTTGTATTTTGTTCTTAGCTTCCAAGCTTATGCCATTAATTTAAGAGGAAGGAAACCTGCCTGTTCACTTTTTATAAACCCAGAGGAAAGAATGAAACATTTGACAATTTATCGTTTTGGCATTCAGCACAATAAACGTGTAAAAGAAATATGGTCCAGACAGGTGTGGCACCTTCTTACTTAACAGTGCAAGGTTGGAAAGTTCAAGACTTCAGTGGGAAGGGGAAAACACATGGAAATTGCCTGACAGCAGATCTGTAAGTGGGAATGTCTGCTGATTTATATCTCAGTGTAAGGAGGGTCAACTTATACCGGAGAAAAATAAGACAACATTGAGTGAACTATCCCTCCTCTTGGCAGACTACAGCGAAACAAGGATTCCACCCATGTGTTTTGTCTGAATCATTCTTAGTAACTATGAACCAGCCTTTTATGCAGTACATCATGAAAAAACCCCAGCCACCCCTAATATTTGATGGTACATAGCCCACCCTACCAATTTCCTAAGTCGTTTGATTTAGAATCTCAAGTGAGCTTGGATGGCACCTAGAAGAAATCTGCTTCCTCCAGCTTCCTTTAAGCACCTGCCAATTACATATTAAAGGAGTAAACAGACCTGATGCTTTTCTGAATGCCATAGTTTTTGGAGGAGAGAAACATTTATTTTAATCAGCACTTACCTCCCCTCCCCCACAGAATCATTGCACAGTCCAGCACAAGATCAAAAGGTCTGAAATCTCTTCATCTAGTTCTCTGCATTCAACAGCACCAAAAATATGAAGATTTGATACTTGTTCATTTGCCATTTTTAGTCTAGGTATACAGGTAGTCCTCGATTTACATCCACAATACAGAGCCGAATCTTGATTGTTGAGTGAAGCAGTCATTAAGCCAGAATAACTCAACAATTGCAATCCCAGCGCTCCTTTTTTTGATAATTAAGCACTCTCGTGGGTTTTATACAGATGGAGTCCAGGTAAGGATTGCAGGGTGCCCCAAAGGAGTTGAGTGCTCTGCTCATCCCTGAGGATTTAGGCCCTGAGCAAAGGAATATCTGCACCTAGTCTGCTTTCAGCTTCCCAGGGCCTGCTCCCACACCACCTGAGGCACCCTGCACTCCTTACTTTACTTGCTGCCTCTCTGCTTTCTGCTTGGGATTTTGGCTCCCTTTTGTCTCTGGGGCTGGCTGAAAAACCTCCTCCTTCTATGGACAGAAAGGAGCTCCTTTGGCGGGATGCAGGAATGGAGTTGAAATCAAGATTTCAGTTCCATTTCTACACCCTTCCAAAAGGAGTTCAGCTTCCCTTGGTGGGCAGCTCTTTCAGCCAACCCCCCCCCCCACAGTCAAAAAGGAATCCTCCCAGCAGCTGGCAGCAGCTTGCAATCTTCCCTGATGGCTTCCCCATTGACTTTCTAGGGAAACAGGCAGAGAAAGTTGTAAATGGCAATCACATGATTGTGGGGTGCTTGGCAAATGGTTGTAAGTGTGAACAGGTTGCCAAGATCATGATGAGATGACCACAGGAGAGGTGGTGCAACATTTTGCAATGAATGGAAGTAATTCGTCATAAATTGAGGATTACCTATAGTATAATACAACTAACTGAGAATAACAGAGTAAAATACAAGTGTATAACTTACTGCTTCTCTTTTTAAGAATAAATGTGGAAAGCTCACCTTAATCATATTATATAAACCAGATTTTTTTAAATGTGCATTTAGTGTGCATTTTTCAGCTTCAGTATAATAACATTTTCCTCCATTTCTTCCTTTTAAAGGAAGTGAATCACATATGCACCCCTGAATTCCAAGATATACTGTATAATGTTTTCAATAATCTCAACAGAAATCAGTAACAGGAAGTCCTTGAATTACAACCAAAATTGAGCCAAAATTTGATGAGTAATTTGCCTCATTTTATGACCTTTCTTGCCACATTTGTTAAGTGAATCACTGCAGTTGTTAAGTTAGTAACACAACTATTAAGTGAATCTGGCTTCCTCATTGATTTTGCTTGTTAGAAGGTTGCAAAGGGTGATGATGTGACCCCGGGACATTTCAAACGTCATAAATATGAACCAGTTGTCAAGCATCCAAATGTAAATCACATAACCATAGGGATGCTGCAATGGTCATAAGTGGGGAAAAAAGTCATAAGTCAACTTTTTTCAATACCATTGTAACTTTAAGCAGTCACTAAACAAACTGTTGTAAATTGAGGATTACCTGTATTCCATCTGTCCATCTATTGGCACTATACCTCTGGCTGGTTTATAAATGTGAATATATTATTTTATTCTTATACCTTGATAACAAAATGCTAGCTAAATCAAAATTAAGTTATAGTGAGTTTATTTCTTTATTGACAATATATGTATAAACCTCATTTTACAAAAATGCTGAAGTGATTTAAGAGATGAAAGAACGGTTTGTTTTTGTCCAGACTACAGAACATTTTCCTTTTTAAAAATATACCCCTACAGAGAGAAAACAAGCACAGCAAAACCACTTCCAAAGGGATTTCAATTTATTTTTGTCTTTCAACTTTGTTAAGAATTCCAAATAACTGCTCCCTGCTTCAAACTGAAATTCTACTTTTTCCCATCTCCTTTAGATTCCACCAAGTGATTCACAATGCTTTTATTTAAAACAAGGCCAGAATGTATAAACCCACCTCCACTGAAACACCACAGATGAAAATTCCATTAAGCAGCACACTTCTGATAGCTCATTCATTTGAATCATCACTGGTCACCAATATGCTCTGATAAGTGAACTCAGATTTCATTAGGATTTTTTTGATGAAGAGAGTTGGTATTTTTTTAAAAAGAAATTAGTCTGAATGTGTATGTGGTTTTGATAGTACAAATGCCAATTGAAATAGTATAGTTTCAAATTGATAATTAATCCAGGTCAAAAAAGAGGAATAGTCCAACTTGTCCTACTTATTCTAGCCAAAATTCAAGATGCTCTGAATACAAGGATCAGTGTATTTATATCAAGGTCAAAGGAATGCTAGGAAGCACAAGCTGATTAACAGAAACATGCTATCATTAGACAGTATGTATGCATGTACAGGGACGCGGTGGCTCAGTGGGTTAGGACGCTGAGCTTGTCGATCAGAAGGTCGGCAGTTTGGCGGGTCGAATCCCGAGTGCCGCGTAACAGAGTGAGCGCCTGTTACTCGTCCCAGCTTCTGCCCACCTAGCAGTTCGAAAGCACGTAAAAATGCAAGTAGAAAAATAGGGACCACTACGGTGGGAAGGTAACAGCGTTCCGTGCGCCTTTGGCGTCTAGTCATGCCGGCCACATGACCACGGAGATGTCCTCGGACAAACGCTGGCTCTTCGGCTATGAAACGGAGATGAGCACCGGCCCCTAGAGTCGGAAACGACTAGCACGCATGTGCGGGGGAACCTTTACCTTTACCTTTATGCATGTACTGTATATGCTGGGGTTTAATAAATGCTGCTCCAATTCTGCAGTGACTGGGGCTATATTGGGATATACTGTATAAATTCCTGTTGACCTTGTGGTCTGATTCTGAAAAAGTTGCAGGAAAAAGCTTATGAGTCTCAAAGAAGCAGCACAAGGAGATGATAGTTACAGTTTTGTTCAATGGTCTTAATTAGGAGTGGGAAGAAATTCATTTGATTCATATGCAGATTTATCTGTATAGTTTTCAGGCTAACATACAAAACACTGTTATTTAACATTAGCATTCCCCAACTTTTGCAATACAATTTTATTTTATTTTTTTAAATAAATGCAATAATTAACATATTGAATATATGTTTTTTGACATGAATTATTGGTCATATTTTTATGTAAAAATCACATTATGTACAAACTGCCCTCTAAAACAAGGCTGCCCCAGGATCCAGATGGCCCTCCAGTCTGCAATTGTTTAGTAGGGCCAGGCTTTTGGTGAGGAGAGAGGGTGGCACCTTCCTTTATCACACTTGCCATCTTCTATCTTTATCTTTTATGGGTTTTTTTTAATTTTATTGTAATTTCTTTGTTGTGAGCCACCCACACTCTGAGAGTGAATAGCATTCAAGTTTAATAAATTATTATTAACTATTATTAGTGATGAAATGTGCATGATGACGTCAACGTGCAAATGATATGATTTAAGTGCTGGTGACAGGATGCAAATTCATAATGATGTCACTGCATGGCCCATTTTCTTGGTTTGCTGTGGACCCCACTGGACAAAGTATAATTGCACTGGGAAAGCTGAATTAAGACTTGTTTCACATTTCACAACACTGTCTTACTATTTAGTGCAGACATGTCAAACTTGCAACGTCACGTAACGTCGCGCGACGTATCGGAGCTTTTTCCCCATTGCCGGCAATGGGGTGGGCGCGGTTTCGGCGTGATGTGTCCGGCCCGTGGGCCGGCAGTTTGACACCCCTGATTTAGTGCATTAGAGGTGTTGAAAGAAAGATGTCCTGAAGAGGCAAGTGGGACTTACATAGCGCAGTACCTTTCCTCTTTTACCCAGAGCTCTTTTGTGCTATTTTTTCTTGGATACTTTGTCCTGTAATCACATCCCTCCCAAACTTATCTGAAATTTTCCAATATTTGTGTAGCGGTTCTCCTGGATAATCATGAGGCCGTATGTCTTTTACATCCCTGTTGTTTCCCCATCAAATGCGGGAGACAGATCCAGTGCATGTAAATACCAAGCCTCAGCTTTAGTTCTACCTGTTTGGAGACAAGGGGGAGGGGAAGATGACTTTAAATAGCTAGGATGAATTCTGACAGGTAAATATAGGTAGTCCTTGTTTAGCAACCACATTTGGAATTGGCAATTTTGTCATTAAGTGAAGCAGTCACTACGTGAAAACACACTTGTGCTTACAATGTTATTTCAGCTTTCCTCTGCTTCCACTGTGAAGCACTGGTCACAAAGTTGCTTTTTCATCGCCATCATAACTGTGAATGGTTGCTATATGAGGCAGTCGCTAAGTGAGGACTATCTATAGTTATAATTATATAGTTAAATTATAATATATCTGTTATAATGACGTTTGATTCTAGTTATTTTAACAAATGCTTAAATTATCTTGCATTTTGGTATTCGCAAGATGGGCAGCAAATTAATTTGATAAATAAATAAAAAGAAATTCCAAACCACTGAAAACAAAGCCCATTTCTCTGCAGACTGATTATCCAGGTACGTAAGAATCAGCTTTACACAATTAGCTGACATCATCCTCTCTGTTTTCATTCTAAAGCATCAAGCATATTTTCTCATCAGTGCAGATACCAGGAATATGAAGATTCAACTGCCTTGTTTCATATATACACAATTTATCAATTTAAAAATATGTTTTCTTAGAGTTACTTTCCAATTTTTTCTCACAATTAATAAGTCTTCAATATAGTTTTGCACACTGTGCATCAAGCACTTTGGCATGGCTGTTCAGCACTGCATAATAGATGTGTGCGTGTGTGTATTTTAAAGATTTTCTTTTTTAAAAAAATAGTTTTTATTAAAGAAATTTTACAGAATAAAATCATTTAAATAAGAAAGAAAGTAAAAAAAGAAAAAGTAGTGAGAAAAGAATAAAGAAATAAAAAGAGCGAAACAAGAGAAAAAGAAAATATAAAAAATATGAAGAAATTGCTTTTGAACTTTTTTACAGCAGTTATGAATTCATTTGAACTACATATATAAGTAATACACATTTAGCTATTGTCTTTTTTCTAATTTAAGTCAATTTTGCCATTTCTGCAAATTCTGTTATCTTCACCAACCATTCCTCCAATCCTCTTTCTCATTTTATTAATTTGCTGTGGAGGTTTACAAGATTTATAAACTACTCTGATCACAATAAACTCTGACCAGTGTACAATTCCCATTTTTGTAATGTAACAGATAATTAATATAGCAATCTAAACAATTCAGCATAACTGCAGTTGGAAAAAAAAAGAAAAGAAAATAGGACTATCACAACGGCCTAACAGTATGATTCACCAGAAGGAACACTCATCACATTCCAGCCACATGGCTTGACTGAAATTGCGCTGTTATAATGGACTTTCTAAAAGCCAGGAGGAAAGGGGATATGTCAGGGAATTGTGCAACCAGTGTCTAAATAGAGTTAGAGATGCTGACATGAACCAATGTTATATAAATAAATATATTTACAGTAAATAAGATAGGCAAACAGGAGCATCATCAGGTAAATCAACACAGTAGGAACATCATCAGATAAATTACAGAGAGCACACACAGCATAGAGAGAAAACAAGTGGGAAACAAGGAAACTCCTCCTTTTCACTTACAGCAACCAATCACAGCTCAGGTTGTCTTATGCAGTGGCCAGCTCTTTTCAACCAATTAGCTGTAACTGTGTGTTCTTACTGATTGTACAACCAGTGGTGGGATTCAAATATGTGAACAATTGGTTCTCTGTGTGAATGCCGCTTCCAGAAGTCCATTCTGGGCCTGGGCAACAAAAAATTAGCTACTGGTTCTGCCAAACTGGTGAGAACTGGCTAAATCCCACCACTGCATACAACCCTTCACTGCTCCAGCTATTAAATGTTAAATATCTTAAAAGGATATTAACGCCTATCACAACTGACCTTATTAGGGCTGAGTTCTAGTGGATAATAAAGTGGTTTGGGATGATCTGAGGCAGGACAGAGATTGACTGGAGCCTTATCTACATCACCAGTTGCTTTGCAGTAATGAATAGGTGGGCAGAATAACATTTTGGGCTCCAGCACGAATTTGTAACTTCAGAAAACAAAACCTCTCCTCCCAGTTACCAATTCAGATTGGATCCTGCAGAATATTATTACCTCTATTAACCTACCACTTCTATGGGAAAATAACCTTGGGGTGCATTTTTCTGCTCCAGTACTGAAGAATACTTGTCCATGTTTTGTTGCTTCAAAGCTCCTGAGATTTTGGAAGGTCCAATTCAGATTGTCGCAAATTGGCTCCTTGACTTGTTTGCAGAGGCAAATATGTCCCGTTCGCTGAGTCAAGGCTCACTATGGTCCCAGCTTCCTTTTAGAATGGCCTTTACTATAATGGCAAGTTGCCTTGTAAACAAATAATTATTTTGTCAAAACGCAGGAGAACTCTTGTGGTTTTTAAGATTACATTGGGGTGATTTTGAATCTGAGGAAGAAATGGGGACTGGAAAATGACAAAACAGTACACCAGTGGCCATTTTAAAAACAGAAAGCTTAGGGGAAAACCAGTAACTAACATACTAACTTGAAAATCCACACACAAATTTGTACCTTGTTAACAGGCATGATCAATTTATAATAATCCATATTTTGTAGCACTATTTTTTCTCCCTCTGAGGAATAATAAGACAAGAAAAGGAAAAGGCAGAGGCTGTTCAGCATTTAGTTTTTTCCCCAAACTAGATAATGGGACTGGTTTGGTCTACACAAATTATACTTCAGACTTAGAAACCAGTTAGAAACAACTACTCACTCAAAAAGTCATTCAGCCAGGAAGCACTTCAAATCATCCTTGCTCAAGCACCAGCTGAATGGACATTTGCACCATTTAATTTGCACTTCTATTTTATGCTTGTGCGTCATAGAAAATTAGCACGCTTTTCTTGAAAACACCAAGTACAAAGCAACAATTACGTTTGAGGTTGTTGCTCATGATGGGTTGAATTTGGGACTAAAGAGACCTGGCTCAAATCATCTTTCAGTCATTACTCTCCCAGGGAAACCTGGACAGTCTGGCTCAGCCCAACATGTCTCACAAAGTTGTGGCAGGACACAAAGCTTGTAAGCAAAATAATAGCATTGGGATGAACTGGAGTAGAGATCCTACAACAGTCAGATCTTAGCCTGAGAACAGAGCGGTAGAATCAAACTTGCAGGTGTATTTGGCATTAAAGAGAATGCCTTTTCTCTTTGCAATCCTATGTTTTGCTTATGCTGTGTAAAAAGTCATATTGCTTCCTGTGCTGTTATTGATGCAATTTCTTTCAGTCATTTCTCAGGCTGCCAAAGCAATACACATGCATGTTGACTCAATCAAATCAAACCTTTGTAGGAAGACAGCACACACACACACACACACACACACACACCGAGAAAGAAATATTTTGGGGAATATTAAAAAGGCAGAATATTATATTTCCCCAAAGGAATAATGGAGAAAATCTTAGGCAAAAACCACCACTCCCCAAAGTCTCTCTGCCTCAAGCAGAAACCAGCTGTGTAGAAATGCAGATTTGATAATCCTTTCAGAAAGACGAGCCAGGAAGCTTGGAGCTGATGGGATTAGAAAGACAAAGATCCCTAGTATTGTATAGTGGGTTCTTGCTGACATCAACAAGACCGATTAGGTTTATTTGCAGAATAATAGAACTGAACTCAACCAACAGACTGACAGCTATTTTTACGTGCCACCAGTAGGAGGCGACCAATCAAATTGAAAGCTGGTTTCCCGCTCAAATACAAGCTTCAATTTCCCTCCAAAACAGTTGGAGAGATATTCAAATCAAACATATTAACTGTTAATATCAGTACATAACACCTAGAACCAGCAGCATCTCACCCAAAAATCCAACAAAGGACATAGCCATCAGCCCCAGCGAAGCAGGACATGACCTTTAGGACATAATAGGATTAACTCACCACCATCAGAATACAAAAAGGGCACACTGAACCTCAGGTCAAAGTTCATGCCACAGGATTAGGAACAACTGCAAACACAAAAGCCCAAGAAGGTATAAAACCTACCACTGTATTACAAGAAACTGTATGACAAAGAAGAAACTCCAAGAGAGAGAATGATTCAATATCTAGAAGAAAACAATCTTCCAAAAATTCCAGACATTTAAGACTATGTTAAAGGGAAAAATTACAATGATGGAAATATCAGAGGCCATAAGAAGGCAAAAAAATGAAAAAACACCAGGTCCAGATGGATTACCGGCAAAGTTATATAAAACTCTACAAGACTAAGATGTTTGTAATGGACTTTTGTTGGAGGCTAAAATCCCAGCCACATGGATTGAAGCAAACATTACTTTAATAGGAAAAGAAGATTCAGATTTGACACAGATTAAAAACTACAGACCAATATTGTTGCTCAATGATAAAAATTTTACTTCAATAATGGCAGAGAGATTGAAAAATACTTAATGGAATTTATACATTCAAACCAAAATGGCATTCTACCAAAGAGACAAATTAAAAACAATTTAAGAGTGATAATGGACGTATTAGAATACTATGAATTACATTCAAGGAAACAATTGGCACTAATATTTCTAGATGCTCAAAAGGCATTTGATAATGTTTCATGGCAATTTATGACTTAGCAACTACAAATAATGAACTTTGGACAGAACTTTATAAATATGATAAAAACAATATATAATAAACAGCGAAAGTGAAAATATGTTGCGTCTTCGTCACCGCACCTCCAACATATTTTCACATATGGTGGACTTGTAAAAAGGTTAAGGCTTTTTGGATAAAAGTCTGGTGGAGCATGCAGAAGATTTTTAAACAGAGGATAAAGTTTTGTCCGCAACTTTTTTTGTTGGGAATAATTACAGATGCTACAGTTGTGGACACTAAGTTGATGTTGAATTTAATTACGGCAGCAAGACTCTTAATAGGTCAGTATTGGAAGAAGGAGGAACTGCCGACTATAGGAGAATGGACTTTAAAGGTTTCTGACCTGGCAGAGATGGCAAAGATATCGGCCTATTTGAAAGATCATTCGCAAGAACGTTATATTATGGAGTGGAGAAAATGGATTGAGTATATCCAGAACAAATATGGGACTAAAAAGTTTCATGTAGCATTTGAATAAGTCTTCCCTTCTTTTCTCTTTTTTTTTCTTTTTTTTTAATATAATTTATATTAATAGTGTTTCTAGTTATCCTATATGAGCTAGAGAGTGATAGATTTTAGAGTTTACGGTTGTTAGCATATGGTTGTTTATGATTCTTTTTTTTTTGTTTTTTATACCTTGTACTTAGCTCTGGGAAGTCGGGGGGGGGAGGGGGGGAGGGGTAAGGAGGGAGGGATAGGGGAGGGGTAGGGGGGTTTGTTAAAGATAAAATGTATGATAAAACTTTTAAATAAAAAAAAATAAACAGCGAAAGTGATTGTGAATGAAGACTACACTGCGAACTTTGAGATAGGGCTTCCGGGTGGCAAGGCTCCATTGACGGCAGCCATTTCGGCTGTCAGCCCCATTGTTTCTGTAGAGCCGCCAAAAACAGCTACGATCAGCTGTTTGGTGGCTCGGAAGCCCGCTCCTTGGGAGAAGAGGAGGGGGTGAGCGCCCAGGCAGGGGTAGAGCTCTCCCAGACCACCAGAGTTGAAACTCTGGTGGTTGAAGGATTGAGCCGCCCTGAAGCCTGAGTTTGCTCCAGACTTCGGGACGCCTCTGCTCCAGGGCTTTGGAGCGGAGCAGGACGCTGCAACCATCCCTGCCAGCGAGAGGGAACTTTGGATTACTTGGATGCAGGCAGAGCTGTACAGGAGAATGTTATCAGAGCAAGTATATGAACTTTAACTCAGTAGATTTTGTGGAGACTTTTAAAAGTGAAAGTGCGCAACAAAATTAAGTGGGTGAAAATGGCTGCCAAATCATCTAAAGTTTCTAGAAGCACGGGGGCTTTGCCAGTTCAGCAATCTTCATTACAGGCTTTAATGCCCCTCCTGCACCCGCACCCGCACCAGCCTTGACAATAAAATACCTGCAGGATGTTTTGCAAGAGGCTTTGAAAAAGCAATCTCAACAATTAGCTGAACTTATGGAGGAGAAGAACACAGAAATGAGGGCAGACATCTTACTTGCACTTCAAGGCATGGCTGTTTGTATTGAACATTTGGATAAGAGAGTGGAAGAACTTAGCCAAAATAGTGTGAGATTAGATGCCAAAATGACGGATGCTGAAACGGTGATGGAAAAGATTGACGATGATTTATTATTGGTTCAGCTTAGAGAGATGGAATTTGCTGTGAGAATTAGAGGGATGAAGGAAGACCCTAAGGAAAATTTGAAAAAAGTAGTTTCAGAAGCCCTTGAAGAGGTTTTGGGGTGCTCAGCAGAAGATATTATGGTGGATATAGATAAAATATTTCATGTTAATTCCTGGATTGCAAGACAAAGGAAACTACCTAGAGATGTGGTGGTTTATTTTACAAAGAGAGCAATTAGAAATGAGGTTATTCAAGCCTTTTATTATAGCAAATTTGCAGTTGCAGAGCAAGAAGTTTTAATTTTAAAAGAGATCCCTCCAAGAATTTTAAGGAGAAGGAAAGAGTTTGCTTTTTTGGCAGAAGAATTAAGAAGATGGGATATCCAGTTCAGATGGGAGATCCCAGTAGGTATGGTGGTGATGCATGCAGGCACGAGATATCGTCTTCTTACAGTGTTACAGGCACGTGATTTTTATGCCAACATTTTGAAGGCAGTCCCCATACCACTTCTGGAATCTAAAAGGAAGAATGGTGAAGGAGAGCGTCAACCACAAAGTGAGAATATACAAGGTGCTGAAGGAGTTACGCAGCTGAAAGATGGAGAATTCCAGAAAGTTACAGGAGTGGATCAGATTTCGGTACCAACGGAGGAGATCAGAGCCCAAAGAATGACACACGCTGCAGCTAGACGAATGAGACAAGAGCAAGAACAGCAGAGAGTCATGATGGCATCTCAAAAACCTACTTACAGTGAAGCAGTGGGAGGAGCGAGGCCAAAGAGAGTGCAGGTGATTTTGGAAGAGGTGCTCCAAAAGCTTCAGGTCGCAAAAGATGGCGACAAAGCTTCTAACCTGGAATGTTAATGGTCTAAATTCACCACATAAGAGAAAGAAAGTATTTCAATATCTAAAGCAATTTAAAAATGACATTATTTGTTTACAGGAAACACATATTCGAGCGGCTGATCAAAAGTATTTGGTAAATTTCAGGTTGGGCACACAGTTTATTGCTTCTGCGCCTGATAAGAAAAATGGAGTTGTTATTTATGTCAAGAATACCTTAACAGCGAGTTTAATTGAAGCAGACAAACAAGGAAGATATGTTATAATTGAAATATTAATAGAAGGCAAGAAAATGCTTTTGGTCGGACTATACGCTCCTAATCAACAGCAAGGAGATTTTTATAATTTACTACACAGCAAGATTATTCAGTGGGATTATAAATCTTGTATTTTTATGGGAGATTGGAATGACGTCTTGGATGTACAAATGGATAAGGGTGGGCTTTTTAAAAGCACGCCAAGTCATGCTAAACTGCCTAAATCTTTTTTTTGAGATGAAGGATGACTTGGAATTGAGAGATGTTTGGAGAGAAAGGAACTTGCAAGAAAAAGACTTTACTTTTTTCTCCGACAGGCATCAATCTTTTTCCAGGATCGATTTTGTACTAATTACTAATGATTTTTTTCCTAGGATTAAGAAGATCAAGATTTGTCCAAGAACTATATCTGATCATAGTCCAGTATGGTTAGAGATAGAAAAAGATAATGGAGATAGACGGTCTTGGCGTTTAAATGAAAATTTGTTTAGATATCAGGAAAATGTGGAAGAGTGTAAAAAACAGATGAAAGAATTTTTTAAAATTAATATGTATAAAGGTACTTCTATTGAGATGGTTTGGGATGCAAGTAAAGCTTATATGAGAGGTGTATTAATATATTTGAATAATAAACATAGACGTAAACTGGATTTTAAGAGGAAAGAATTAGAGGATGAAATTAAGGAAAAAGAAAAGGCTTTAATTTTGAATCCATCTGATGGGAAGATTAAAGAGGTAATTACTTTATTAAGGGGTCAGTTTGATATGTTAGTGGCAGATCAAGTGGCAACTAACTTACGGTATGCTAGACATAACACTTTTTGTAATGCTAATAAACCGGGTAGATGGTTAGCTTACTTGTTAAGGAAGAAGCAAAGAGTTTGTAATATAGATAGAATAGAACATAAGGGCAAAGTAGTGTATCAGCAGAATCTTATTAAAAAGACTTTAGTTGATTTTTATTCTAAGTTGTATGCTAGAGATAAGATTAGAGATGTAGATATAGATGAATATTTGATAAAAGCCAATATTCCTGTTCTTACACAAGAACAAAAGGAAGGGATGAACCAATTGATAACTGATGAAGAAATTTTTCAAGCAATCAAACAATTAAAACTGGGTAAAGCACCGGGAACAGACGGTTTGACCGCCGCTTATTATAAAAATTTACAGTTAGAAATGGTGGAACCTTTAAGGGAACTGTTTAAGACAATTCAATTGGGAGGAGGGGTACCCCCATCGTGGAAAACTGCTTTTATTTCGTTGATCCCGAAGGAAGATCAGGATGTCACCCAAGCTAAAAACTATAGACCAATATCACTTTAAAATACTGATTATAAGATATTTGCAAAAATCTTAGCTAATAGATTAATGAAGGTAATGCAACAAGTGATTCATAGTGATCAAACTGGATTTATAAGTGGTAGACAAATGAAGAATAATGTGAGACACATTGTAGATTTATTGGAATTTTTGGAAAGAAATAATCAGATCCCTGCAGCGCTGATTTTTTTGGATGCTGAAAAAGCCTTTGATCAATTGGGTTGGCAATTTTTGATGAAAGTATTAGAGAAAATGGAATTTGGGGAAATTTTTTTACAACCTATTAGGGCAATATATCAAAAGCAAACAGCACGTATAATAGTAAATAACAGTTTGACAGAACCATGTAATATTGAAAAGGGTACAAGGCAGGGGTGTCCGCTGTCGCCTTTATTATTTGTTTTAACATTGGAAATATTATTGATTAAAATACGAGATTCAAATAAAATTAGGGGAATTCAAATAAGAGATCAGGATTATAGATTGAGGGAGTTTGCGGACAACCTGGTTATTACAGTAACTCAGCCGGATTATTCAGTTGTAGAATTGATGGAGATAATAATGTTATATAGGAAAGTTTCTGGATTTAAGATAAACATACAAAAAACTAAAATATTGTCAAAGAATATGACTGTATCACAAAAGGCTGTTTTAGAAGAGCTAACGGGATTTGAAATAGTTAAAAAGATTAAATATTTGGGGATATATCTGTCAGCCTCAAATGTGAAGTTATATAAAATAATTATGAAATGCTATGGGGAAAAATACAAAAAGAATTAGATAGTTGGGAAAAATTACAATTATCTTTATTGGGAAGAATTGCAGCAGTGAAAATGAATGTTTTGCCAAAATTTTTATTTTTATTTCAAATGATACCTATACTCAAAAAGGATTTAAATTTGGAGGAATGGCAAAAAGGAATTAATAAATTTATTTGGGCAGGGAAAAAGCCATGAGTTAAATTTAAGATAATGCAAGATACACGTGAAAGAGGCGGTCTTAAAATGCCTAATTTTAAATTATATTATGAGGCTGCTGCTTTGTCATCAATAAGTGACTGGTTTAATCTAACACAAGGGAGATTATTAAATCTTGAGGGTCATGATTTGTTATTTGGTTGGCATGCATATTTATTGTATGATAAGAAGGTGGATAATGTGTTTAAGATACATATTTTAAGGTATGCTCTGTTGCGAGTTTGGAAAAAGTATAGACATAAGTTAAATTATAAGATACCAATTTGGGCAATACCTAAACATGCAATAGAAAATATAAATGTGGGATTTAAACATGATGAGACTACATATAAGTAAATCTTAAGTTTAGAAAGGAATGTATGGCAACTAAAGTCATATAATATTTTAAAAGAAGAAAAGATTGTACAAACTTAGTTCCAGTATGGGCAATTATAGGCAAGATGGAAAGAGGACCAGAAAGTTGGTTTCTCAATGATTGATGAAAATTTGGTAAAACAAATTAGAGATCAAGGTCAAGCACATATAAAAAGGATATATAACGCATTGATAGAAATTGATTCAGAAACGGAACTTGTTAAAGATTGTATGATAAAGTGGGCCCAGAACTTTGCAGAAGTTATAACAATGGACACTTGGGAAAAGATTTGGGTTAGAAATGTAAAATTTACACAGGCCCAAAATTTAAGAGAGAATTTTTATATAATGTTTTATAGGTGGCACTTAGACCCTAAAAAATTGGCAAGTATGTATCTGAACTGCCAGCCCAAATGTTGGAGGTGTGGTTGTGAGGATGCAACGTATTTTCATATATGGTGAACTTGTAAAAAGGTTAAAGCTTTTTGGATTAAAATTTGGTGGAATATGCAAAAGATATTTAAGAAAAGGATAAAGTTTTCTCCGCAATTGTTTTTATAGGGTATTATTATAGATACTACTGTTATAGATACAAAGTTGATGTTGAATTTAATTACAGCAGCGAGACTTTTAGTAGCACAATATTACCAAAAAATTTATTGCAATTCCAAACAATTCCCATAAAACTTGAGCAAAATTTTCCCCTCAAGATTTAAACTCATTAATTTTGAAATTTGTTTGGCAAGGAAAGAAGGCTAGAATTAAGATGAAAACATTACAAGATGCTAAGTAAAATGGAGGATTGGATTACCGGAGTGGGTAAAACATCTGTTTTAACATGGGTAAAAGAATGGATAACTCTTAGAAATAAAAGGTTGTTATATCTCGAGGGACATGACTTACAATTGGTGTGGAATACTTTTTTATGGTATGGAAAAAATAAGATTCATAAGTATTTACAAAACCATTATATAAGAAATGCATTGTTAATAGTATGGGGAAAAATCAGAAGTAAATTATATTTGAAAATTCCAGGGTGGTTGTCAACTATGGAAGCGTTTGTACACCCAAATTTGGTGGATTTTGAAAAAATCTGGACATATAGAGATATTCTAAATTCTGAAGGGAATTTAAAAACTAAACAAGAAATGGAAAATCAAGGGATCAACTTGTTGTGGTGGACACATTTACAAATGCAAACTAGATATGAAAAAGACGTTAAACTGCATGGATTTTATAAAGAACAGATGTTATTTGATAAGACTTTGTTAACTTCAGATAAGAAACTAATTAAGAAAATGTATAATCTCTTATTAATTTTGGAAGTGGAAAGTGAACAAGTTGAAGAAACGATAAGACGGGCAAAAACTTTGGATATAGAATTAGAAAAATGGCAAAAATTATGGTAAAGAAATTATAAATTGACAATGTCAACTTCTTATAAAGAAAATTTATATAAAATGTGTTATAGATGGCACTTGCCACCAGCAAGATTAGGAGAAATGTTTAAAAATATGTCAGATAGATGTTGGAAGTGTAAACATAACTCCGGCATGTAGTATCATGTTTGGTGGACATGTAATAAAGCAAAAAATTATTGCAAAAAGATACATATTTGGTTAGAAAAGATGTTGGGAGAATATGTAGATTTTATACCTGAACTTTTTTATTAGGTATAATGCCAAAAAAGATTAACAAACAAAGCCTATATTTGTTTTTACACATCACAACAGCGGCAAGAATAATATTTGTGCAATATTGGAAAAATGAAGGAATAAAACCAGATGAAGAAATAGTCAAAAAAATATTGGAATGCGCAGAGATGGATAGATTGACCATGAGAGAGAAAGAAAAAGAAGAAACAGAATATTATTGTCAAGACCCACTTTAAGCCCACCTCTTAAGAAAGCAGAACTCTTGGAAACAATTTCTTCCAAGCAGGAACTTTTATTAAGAGTAGGTGACAGCAGGCATAATAGAGACAGGATCTGACATTTCCCCTGTAATGCAGTAGATTATAGTGTCCCCAAGCAGAACCCCACCCCATAGATCAACCGCCTGATGTGGGATAGCCAATCCCCAAGTGTTAAATCCATTGTGGGAACTGGGTAGATAACATTGGCCTGTCTCCAGTTCACGCAGCGAGGGTCAGCAGCTTCTTCACACCTTTCTCTGAGAGCGTAGACATAAACCAGGCACTGAGGTTACATTCCTTATTTCCTCCTTTGTTCTTAACTGACAGTTTAAAAGATAGAGTTCAGAGAGAGAGATAATGCAGGAAACAGGATAGAGACCCAATAAACAAAATAAAGGATTATATTGTAGTGAATGGAGGAAGTGAAAGTAAGGCACATCCCCCCTCCCCCTTGGAAGTATGGCAAAACCCAGGAAAAGATGGGATGAAATAGAAATGAAATGAAATAAAATAGGAATGGGTTTTGACAATTATCAAACTTGGGACTTACTTTTCTGACAGTTAGAGGAAAGAATAAACGATTAGGAATTTAATATGTATTAGCGTATTTAAACTCAGACAGCACATTGGTTGAAAAATTATTATACATATGGAAAAAACTAATAAAATCTTACAAAAAACAAATAAAAACCTACCACTCCCAGCACCATGTGATCAGCTGCCCCAGAGCCACATGCTGTAGTGGTTCTGCTCTTCAGTAAACAAGAACCTTCTTTCAAAAGCAGCCTCCATTTTATTTATTCCTGACTTGGACTGGAGCCTGATGAAGATTTTTCTTTCAACAGTTTGGCACGTCAGATGGGACTTAAAATTTACTTCACCAATGGACTGGGCCTGGGTAAGCTTTCATTTTGCCAGCAGCAGACCCCTTGTGTCTGTGGGTGGGTTTCCCAGACCTGCCCATTTGGAGTAAAGGTAGTAAAGGGTTTTGAGTTTGAGCTCAAAGGCTGCTTTGGAAATAAGGTGAGCACCTCTAAATTTTAACTTTAGCAGCCCAGGAGGTTAAAGAGCATGAGTGTGTGTAGGTGTGGATATGTGTGTAGGTGGAATCTCTCTTTGCACAGCTGGATCCTGCCCCCTCTGCACTTTTTCCTAACGACAGAAAGATCTGTTCAACCAACAGACTCTGGAAAGCATGGGATTTGGCCAGAGTGCAGGACCTTTTGAGAAAGAGAAGAGAAAGTGTGTGAGATGTGAGTGCAAAGGAAAGAAAACATTTCACTGCTAGGCAGCTAGCTAAGAATCACTGAGCAGAGCCCTATTCTGGAAAAGAGGTATCTTTACTCTGAAATCATGGCAGACAGAGTCCGCCTAGGCATTTGCCTGAAAAAAAAGGGAGGTTACCACAGGTTGGAAGGTACCTCCACCTGTTGGGGGTGGTGTATTCTGCAGGTCAAGTATTCCGCAGGTTGCAAGGGATCAAGGAGAAAGCCTTGGAGTCTCATCATAGATGGTGGGAAAGAGCATGGGAAACTCAGGATCTAGGATCCCACCAGAGTCTCCTCTAGGGAGATGAATGAATGCCTGGGGTGGGGACAAATTGCCCGTCCAGGTGGGATGTGTAAGAAATGACTGTGCAAATTATGCAGGAGTGGACTCTGCTCAGGGATGAAGCAGGAAAAATCAATTTGGCTAAATAAAGGTACTTAAAAGAAAAGGAATATATATATAGGAACAGTGATTTTCTCTTTCTATGGTACAATGTGATACGTTTAGGATTTGTGCCTTCCCTAATTTGAGTTAACTAAGATTTATGGTGGGAATGACCTGGGGGTGAAAACTGAAAGTTCTGTTTTCCTCTCCTTTACTCTTTGTTTTTGTCAGTGGGTTAGGACGCTGAGCCTGTTGATCAGAAGGTCAGCAGTTTGGCGGATCGAATCCCGAGTGCCGTGTAACAGAGTGAGCACCTGTTACTCGTCCCAGCTTCTGCCAACCTAGTAGTTCAAAAGCACGTAAAAATGCAAGTAGAAAAATAGGGATCACTACGGTGGGAAGGTAACAGCGTTCTTTGCACCTTTGGCATCCAGTCATGCCGGCCACATGACCACGGAGATGTCCTCGGACAAGCGCTGGCTTTTCGGCTTTGAAACGGAGGTGAGCACCGGCCCCTAGAGTCGGAAATGACTAGCACGCATGTGCGGGGGAACCTTTACCTTTACCTATATGTGTCAAACTCTTTGTGTGTTAGGTGAAGGTAACTGTTAAATGTCCCTAATCCCTGGAGGATTTTTGTTTTAAATTCTGCTAGGAAAAGAAAAAAAGAAAATGTTAGAATAATCCACCCAAAGAAAAATAGTATAAGCCGACTCGAGTATAAGCCGAGACCCCTAATTTTACCCCAAAAACTGAAAAAAGTTATTGACTCGAGTATAAGCCGAGTATAAGTATAAGCTTGGAACCTTCTTAGCAACATATCTATATTCTGTGCCACGACGAGCCGCTCGTTGACTCTGGCAGCATCCCGGAGCTGGCTCGGGCCGCGGTTCGCAGGGTCCGCTCATCAGGCTGCCAGGCTTCCTGGCAGCACATCCCGCAGGGAAGGTCTGCTAGGGAGGCGGCAGTCAAGCGTTGTTTCCCTCCTCGTGCGTGTGTGTGTGTGTGTGTGTGTGTGAGACCTGCGGGAACGGCAGGTAGAGGTGGCGGCAGTCCGGCATTTCCCCCCCTCATGCATGCGTGCGTGTGTCAGACCCGCGGGAATGGCTGGTAAGGAAGCGGCATCCCCCCCCTCCTGTGTGTCGGGCCCACGGGGCTTGACACACAGAGAAACGCAAACGCCACCTTTACTAGCCATTCCTGCGGGTCTGACACACATACACACACACACGCACAAGGGGGAGAAACAACGCTGGACTGCCGCCACCTCTACCAGCCCTGCAAGCCTCTGCCGCCCCTTCTCTCCGCTGCCTGGCCTGAACAAAGAGGAGCCGAAGGGAGCAGCTCTGCAAGGCTCTGCCGCTCCTGTCGGGCCCGGCACGCCCGACATTCAGCGGGGCCGCGGAGCGACCCACCGGGCCCCGAGATCTACCGCCGGCGCCCGCGGTCTCCCGAAAAGCCGGGGAAGTGCACAGCCGCCGCGACAGCCCAGCAACCGCCCGCCCGACGCCCGGGGAGGCCACGGAGCAACCTACCGGCCTCCGGGAACAGCTGCCAGCGCCCACGCCTCCCCAACAAGCCGGAGAGGAGCGCAGCCAAGGAGACGGCGCAGCGGCCACCCGCCCATCAGCTGGAGAGGCCGCGGAGCGACCCGCCGGCCTTCGGAAGCAGCCGCCAGCGCCCGCGCCTCCCCAATGAGCCGGAGAGGAGCGCAGCCGAGGAGACGGCGCAGCGGCCACCCGCCCATCAGCTGGAGAGGCCGCGGAGCAACCCGCCGGCCTTTGGAAGCAGCCACCAGCGCCCACGCCTCCCCAACAAGCCGGAGAGGAGCGCAGTCGAGGAGACGGCGCAGCGGCCACCCGCCCATCAGCTGGAGAGGCCGCGGAGCGACCCGCCGGCCTTCGGAAGCAGCCGCCAGCGCCCGCGCCTCCCCAACGAGCCGGAGAGGAGCGCAGCCGAGGAGACGGCGCAGCGGCCACCCACCCATCAGCTGGAGAGGCCACGGAGCGACCCGCCGGCCTTTGGAAGCAGCCGCCAGCGCCCGCGCCTCCCCAACGAGCCGGAGAGGAGCGCAGCCGAGGAGACGGCGCAGCGGCCACCTGCCCATCAGCTGGAGAGGCCGCGGAGTGACCCGCCGGCCTTCGGAAGCAGCCGCCAGCGCCCGCGCCTCCCCAATGAGCCGGAGAGGAGCGCAGCCGAGGAGACGGCGCAGCGGCCACCCACCCATCAGCTGGAGAGGCCACGGAGCGACCCGCCGGCCTTTGGAAGCAGCCGCCAGCGCCCGCGCCTCCCCAACGAGCCGGAGAGGAGCGCAGCCGAGGAGACGGCGCAGCAGCCACCCGCCCATCAGCTGGAGCGCCGCGGAGCAACCCGCCGGCCCTCGGAAGCAGCCGACGAGCCGGGAAGGAGTGCGGCCGCCGAGTCGGCTCAGCGGCCACCCGCCTGGCACCTGGAGAGGCCACAGGGCGTCTTGCCAGGCCCCGGGAACAAGCCAGGGAAGGGCGCGGTCGCTGATGCGGCCCAGCAGCCTCCGGGGCCGTCCGGAAGGCCGGGGAGCAGCCGTACGGTGGCGCAGCCGGCAGTTGCCCAGCGCCCGAGCAGCAGACCAAGGACGGGCGCCAGGGTGGACCAGGAGGCGGCAGAGTCTACCGGCGGAACGGCAGAGTCTACCGGCTCTGCAAGGCTCTGCCGCTCCCTTCTCTCAGCAGCCTGGCCCGAACGAAGGGACGCCCCTTCGTTCGGAACAGGCAGCGGTGAGAAGGGGCGGCAGAGGCTTGCAGGGCTGGTAGAGGTGGCGGCAGTCCAGCGTTGTTTCTCCCCCTCGTGCGTGTGTGTGTGTGTGTGTGTCAGACCCGCAGGAATGGCTAGTAAAGGTGGCGGCAGTCCGGCATTTGCGTTTCTCTGTGTGTCAAGCCCCGTGGGCTCGACACACAGGAAGGGGGGGAATGCCGGAATGCCACTTCCATACCAGCCATTCCCGTGGGTCTGACACACACACGCACGCATGAGGGGGAGAAACAATGCTGGACTGCCGCCACCTCTACCAGCTCTGCAAGGCTCTGCCGCTCCCTTCTCTCAGCAGCCTGGCCCGAACGAAGGGACAGTTCTTTTTTTTTGTTCACTGGAGTATAAGCTGAAGTTCATTTTTTCAGCCCAAAAAGTGGGCTGAAAAATTCGGCTTATACTCAAGTATATACGGTAACTTCACCATAGTTTGGTTGGTCAGCAAAACAGGGTGAAGAGAACTGTGTTTTTCTTCTTCTTCTTCTTCTTCTTCTTCTTCTTCTTCTTCTTCTTCTTCTTCTTCTTCTTCTTCTTCTTCTTCTTCTCCTTCTTCTTCCTCCTCCTCCTCCTCCTCCTCCAACAAACTTAGCTTTCCCAGATTTTTTTCAGGAAACTTATTAGAGTTAATTTATCTACCATTTTGTCCTAAGTGAACATTAAGTATTAACTTAATCGCCATCTACAGGTCTAACTCTGCCTGCAAGCTATCTACCCCTCCCATTCCACTTCTCCATTTCTTATCCTCTGTTCTCCATTCCTCATGTCTGACCAGCAATGCCAAAAAGGGGGGAGGGGACCCTATTCTCATATCTTTCAGCCCTGCACAGATGACTCAGCAACCTTTGGAAACAGAGCACACTGACCCAGACGCTGCTTCCAGAGAAGACCCTCCATTCATTTGAGCCAGGAAATTGGATTTGAATCCAGCCATCCACTAGGAAGTCACCTTGCAACCAGAGTGGAACAGATCTTCCCAAGCCCTACCATCACCCAGATACCTGTGAAAGCTGCAGAGAAAGGAAGGGTTCCTGGATCCATTACCCCACACATGAAGCCTCAGAAGACAATTGGGAAAACTATGGGGGAGAGGGCAGAAACTCACTGTAAGGTTTTCTTTCTTGCCTCATTTGTACTGTAATAAGCCAGTCAAATGAATTGATGGACGGATGGCATATGGGAATGGTTGGCACAGCAAGTATTGAACATCTTGGATTTCTGTCTGGTGGGAGAGAAAATTTGTCCAGGATGTATTACCTGTCTTGTAAAAGTAGCTACACACACATGCACACTCACACAAACACACCATTCAGAATCACATTGAGGCTATCCCCTTCACCTACCTCCATGTAAAGTTCCCCCAGGCTGGTTCTTGCTCTGTGGTACCTTCCTGCAAATTCTATAGAGGGGAGGGAACCATGCCCCCTCAGGCAATTTACAATTGATATGCCCTCACTGAGGAGGTAGCAGAAAAGAGATCTCCGAACCAAGCCCTGAATATGTTGCACTGGTGGACTCAGAGTGGGAGTCCTGGGGCTCATTGTCTGCAATTTAAGAAATATTAATACCCTGGCTTGTACATTAAAAAGGTAAAGGTAAAGGTTCCCCCACACATGCGTGCTAGTCGTTTCCGACTCTAGGGGCCGGTGCTCATCTCCGTTTCAAAGCCGAAGAGCCAGCGCTTGTCCGAGGACATCTCCGTGGTCATGTGGCCGGCATGACTAGACGCCAAAGGCGCACGGAACGCTGTTACCTTCCCACCGGAGTGGTCCCTATTTTTCTACTTGCATTTTTACGTGCTTTCGAACTGCTAGGTTGGCAGAAGCTGGGACGAGTAACAGGCGCTCACTCTGTTACGCGGCACTCGGGATTCGACCCACCAAACTGCCGACCTTCCGATCGACAAGCTCAGCGTCCCTGGATGCACTAAACTAAGAGCTAAGGCAGGAAACAACCCTTGAAAATGGGCAGTCAGTGGTGTGGCAAACCATGGCTGTGAAGAATTTTGGGAGGCATCTTCAAAAATGACTGGAAGCTCAAAGTGACATCAAACATCTAAAACAATTGGCACAGAATATTTTGCCCTGGCTTTAGACATTCATGGTTGAAAGGCTCCCCTTTTGGGGACCACTGCAAGGATCTTTTTCTGTCTTATTTATCAGAACCATGACAGCTGCCTCTATTAGTGCCTTCCCCTCTTTACATTAACAGTTTAAAAGCTTGTTTATCAAGTCTCCCTGACCAGAACAATTTTTAATCTTTTTCCAGTAAAGGTTTGTCACCCACACGTATGTAGCACAAAGGGGGGATTGTAGGAAGACAGTACCCCAATTGTAGGAAGACAGTACCCCCGCCAAAGAAAGAAATATTTTGGGGAATATTAAAAAGGCAGAATATTTCCCCAAAGGAATAATGGAGAAAATCTTAGGCAGAAACCACCACTCCCCAAGTCTCTCTGCCCCAAGCAGAAACCAGCTCTGTAGAAATGCAGATTTGATAATCCTTTCAGAAAGACTGGAGTCAGGAAGCTTGGAGCTGATGTGATTAGAAAAACAAAGACCCCTAGAACCAGAAACCCCTCACCCAAAAATCCAACACAGGACATAGCCATCAGCCACAGCCCCAGAGAAACAGGACATGACCTTTAGGACACAATAGGATTAACTCACCACTATCAGAATACAAAAAGGGCACACTGAACCTCAGGTCAAAGTTCATGCCACAGGAACAGGAACAACTACAAACACAAAAGCCCAAGAAGGTATAAAAACCCACGACTCCCAGCACCATGTGGTCAGCTGCTCCAGAACCACATGCTGTTGTGGGTCTGTTCTTCAATAAACAAAAACATTCTTTTAAAAGCAGCCTGCATTTTATTTATTGTGGGCTTGGACTGGACGCTGATGAAGATTTTTCTTTCAACACCTTTATTACAGTTAAAGACAAGCATAAAGATAGTGGGATAAAAACATAAAAGATAAATTATAATAAAAATTATATATCAATAGCTAAGAAATCTAAAAAAAGAATCTAAATGGAGGAGTGGGAGCAATACATGGGCATAAGGAAGCATGGCAAAGTAAATCCCAAATCAAATGGACCAGCATTAGAAGGGTGGATACAAACAATTACTAATTTTAATAGCTGAAAGATATACATAAAGCTTTAAAAAATAAAATTTATATATATAAATAGAAGAACCAAGATGGGGACACATTAGCAGCTTCCAAAATAAGCTCCTGCCTTGTAACAGGTCTTACCTCTTCTGGTTTATCTTAGGCCCCCCAAATACCAGCAAAGGAGAAGAAAATGAATTATAACTGTGAAGGATGTTACCTCTTTTTTGTATAAAAGACTCTCTGCCATATGAACTTTTTGTTGTAATCTGAAATCATGTTGCATAAAATAATTTCAAGTATTAATATTAATGTTAATCTAGCTCTATCAATCCTGAAGAGAGAGAAAGTTTTAAACACAAATATTGTAAAATGTAGCTATAGTCAGAAAATTAGATTTTAGTTTCTTCTGTAAAGAAAAGAGAGGAATTCTCCAGAGTTTAAGTAAGAAATAAAAATAAATATCAAGAAAACTTTATTTGATGAAATATGAAACATTATTTATAATTCTTTAGTCTCTCTTTCAAGCCTGCTGAGCACTAGAGTCCTTGAAACGAACACTCACATGTATGTGTATGAATATGAATATCAAGAACTGTAATATTGCTTTAAATTTTTCAGCTTAGTTCACTTTTAGCATTATTGCTGATAAATACAAGAAACATAATTCCAGGTTTTCAATTGTTCAATTAAAACTCTCCAACTCTTCTTAAATCAATACAGTTGGTGAAACTAACCTCCAGCAGAAAGCAGACCAACAAAGAAAATTTCCGTAATTTGTAAAACCAAAGGAATACTTAAAATAATAGTAAACCAGTCTGCAGAATGGTATAAAATCTGCTCAATGTCCTGTTGTTACTCCACCCCTTTCTTTGGAGGCCCCATTTTCCAGTTTGTTTTGTTTTCTCTCAGCTAAAGGGGCCCAAGGTGCTTTGCCTGCCTGTCAGTAAAGCTCTTTACAGCCAGCAAAAGGCTCTGGAGTTGATTGATTTCAGCCACTCCCTCCTCCTCCTCCTCCTCCTCCTCCTCCTCCTGCTTCTGCTTCTGCTTCTGCAGGGGCTGAGAAGCGCTGCTGGCTCAGCCAGGAACTTCAGGTTTTGGTTTCCCATATCCCAGGTTGTACCAATACCCTTAGCTTCTCCAATACTTCTCCTTCTTGGTGTTTTGCAAGTGAATAGGACCACCTATAATTGCTACTGCTGGGGACAGCACCTCTTCTGTAACTCACCTAATCTCTTCCTTGGTAATGAAAGGAACCCTTAAAACTGATGGGATATGTGTAGTCTTCCAGTTAATTCAAACCTTAATTTGCTTTTCTCATATCCTGTTTAAATGTTCTTAACCCTGAAAGAAAGAAAGGCCATGGAGATTCCACCTTAGCACTAGGAGAATAGAGGGAGTTGCAAGAACCCAAGATTGGGGGGGGGGGGAGTAGGTAAAGACCTAGAAGCAAGGTAGCAACTGAACAATGGTGGTGACTAAGCAAGAAAAATCTGCCAAAGGAAGGCCTAGTATGGATTAGTGATTTCTGCTGATGAATCTCTCCAGTCCTGTTTTCACCTCACCTCATTTGACTGTTCCTTTTCTCCTTGCAAGGGGCAAGCAGGAGCAGTTAACATCTTGTTCACCTTTCATGTGACCCTCTATCGCCACACCTTAGTTGGGTGACGATAACAAAAACAGAGTTGAGAATTCCCAAAAGGGTGAGGTCCAGTTAATCCTTTCAGAAAAAATACCAACCTGATACTTCATGGGTGGGTCTCTGGTAGTTTCAGAGTGAATTAATGTCTCCTATTCTCTTCCTTATCCACTCCTCTGACTGTCTTTTTTCCCTTCCTGCCTTCTATTTTATTAAGGCAGTCATGTGTCCCATTCTCCTGCAATGACTGCTGGGCCTCTCCTACTTAAGAGTTCCTGCCTTAAACAAGCAATAGACTTTCTTGTTTTCTCACTCTTTTTTTTCTCCCTCGCTGACACTTGCCATCACTAAAATGCATACAGTTTACTTATTTGTCTCTTTTATGCCATTCCATCACTGGATCTGGAGGAAATTATGAATGAATTTATAAATGTTTAAATTATCTCACCCCATAGCTTATGGGTCATTTTCCAATGGGAGTGAGTTCCTCCATCCTATTAGCTTTCACAGAAATAATTTAGAGACATTGTTATGTATCAATGGATTACTTATGCAATGGGAAGTTGACTTGTTCTCTTCCAATTTCACACCTGTGGATAGCATGAATCTTCTCTGAAAGTTTTTTTAGCCCTGTTCTGAAAATACTATGTTCTTCAGCAGTCAGGATTTATATAGCTCAAATTGTTACAAATGTCCAATATTGCTAAACCTTGTATAATATTTGAGATCTATTTGAAATTTGTGATGTCCAGTTGGGCTCTCTAAATTGGGTTTTTATGAGCACATGAAAATGAGCAAGAGCTTAAGGAGGAACCCATTAATTCTAACTTGTACAATTCATCTAGCTTGTCAGATACTTATTTTCCAGAGTAGAAATGTTCAAATCTTTAAAATAGCTATGATATTTCCACATAATTTAAATTCATATGATAAACTCAAAAATCAACACTATTTTGGATTGCCATACTCATCTCTTTTCCAGCTTCCATTATCACATCTTAATGTAACAGTGTCCATTTTTCCAGCTTACTAGGCTAGAAACTTTAATCCAAATCAAAGTTTGACATATGAGTACACAATTCTGTATTCATGCCCCAAATTGCTGTTGGTTAGAAACCTGTTTCATCCATTCTGAATCCCTTTTTGTCTAATAGCTTTTAAAGCAGCAGTCCCCAATATTTGTGGCTCCATGGACTGGTTTTGTGGAAGATAATTTTCCCACAGACTGAGGAGGGAGCAATGTTTCAGTTTCACTTGCTTGCCCACCACTCACGTCCAGCTCTGCAGCCCAGTTCCTAACAGGCCATGGGCCTCAAAATAATATCACTGAAACTTCAGCACTATAAATATAACTCCTACCCTTGAAAACATTCCATAGGTAATTGAGAAACAAAATAAAAAGAAATAGAATGGTATTTGAATTATTTTATTGAAAGCAACATTGCCACTCAACATATTCAACATACACAGCATACTCAACTTTTGTTTTATTAGAACCACATTATAAAGTACAATAGACATAAAAAGAACATTTAAAGCCAAAGAAACAGGAAAAATGTAAAGCCCTTTAAGTCCTTAAAAGGCTGCCTCTACTAATTTACTACGGATATGTAAAGGTTAATACATTGCATTTGCTTTAAAACAAAAATAGGAAAACAAGTAAAAATACATTGATCAGTCCAACACATGTTAAAAAAAAGTCTTTTCAAGTGCAACTTAACTCCTGATGATTTCACAGACAGCCCATAGGAGCTTTCTTGGTATCTGTTTCAAAGTAATTTGCCACTGATTTCTTCCAGGATTGCATATTTTGTATATTATATGTATACTTTGTTGTATATTAGAAACAACATACAGTATCTGGCAGCAAAAATCTGGAGACCACTAGATGGCAACAGAGTTTTTGTATTTTTCTATGCATCTTTCATACTTTCTAGTGATTGTGAGGGATGCGGTGGCTCAGTGAGTTAGGACGCTGAGCTTGTCGATCAGAAGGTCAGCAGTTTGGCGGGTCGAATACCGAGTGCCGCATAACAGAGTGAGCGCCTGTTACTCGTCCCAGCTTCTGCCAACCTAGCAGTTTGAAAGCATGTAAAAATGTATTCAAAAATGTATTGTAAAACTTTTCAATTAAAAAAAAAGAAAGCATGTAAAAATGCAAATAGAAAAATAGGGATCACTAACGGTGGGAAGGTAACAGCGTTCTGTGCGCCTTTGGCCACATGACCACGGAGACGTCCTCAGACAAGCGCTGGCTCTTCGGCTTTGAAACAGAGATGAGCACCGGCCCCTAGAGTTGGAAATGACTAGCACGCATGTGCAGGGGAACCTTTACCTTTTACCTTAGTGATTGTCTAGATTTTTTTAGCCATAAAAGCTAAAAACTTCATAATTATTTAAGTTGCTCAGAATGCTGGAATATTTACTTGATTTCCATGAAACAAAGCTGATCAAGCAACATCTCTCTCTCTCTCTCTCTCTCTCTCTCTCTCTCTCTCTCTCTCTCTCTCTCTCTCTCTCTCTCTCTCTCTCTCTCTGTGTGTGTGTGTGTGTGTGTGTGTGTGTAAGATTAATATCTAACTAAACTATTCAACTGTTGGGTATAATATGTATAATTGCATATTTTACAATGATTTTTATGAGTTGTTCATTGTTTTCTTGAAAATGCTTAGAACAGTATATGGGATGGCTCTCACATTGAATTTAAAATTTTTGACATTGATTTGTCTTCACAGGAATTCCTGAATACTGCTCGTGGATTTTAAAGCATATTTCCAAACAGAAATGGGTGAATCTTTTTTTCTTTAAAAAAAACAAAAAAATAAGATTGTGTCTTATGTCACAAAAATGAACTAAGAAATTTGAGCTATCTCAAACACTAGAACCTTTGATACAACAGAATAAATGTCCTTTGTGCCAGGATTTCAAGAAAATGGAGGGACTTGTCCTCAAGCCACTATTATGTCCAAAATACTTTTAGACCGATAGTTATATTCCCTTCCTGTAGGAATGGAGGCTCCATTAGGACAGCCTGAAGGAGACTGAAGGATTCCTAAAACAGCATGCTGGAATTTTGTCCATATGATAGAACCTGTGATTCCGGGAAGGCCCTGAGACTATGACAGAATTCATTGGCATCATTGCCCCTCAGTACCGTTTCCTTCACTGTAGAGCTTGGAATGTCCTTGGAACACCAGTGGGCAGTTGAACAGACCAGGAGAAGCTGGACTACAGAAAATAGAAATCTTGGAAGAAGATGACTGAACATGTATCAGAGCACAAGACTGAGCACATGACAATAAAGAAAACTTTGAATGCCATTCAACTATATTATCTTCCTCTGCTGCTTGAAATAATTTAAAGCTTATTAGTAAGGCATTTTAAGGATAAGATATATTGTCTCCATAATGCCACATGTAGTGCAAATCCAAATGAACATTTCTCCAGTCTGAGAGATCAGTTTCTCTCCTGAAGCGTGAAGATGTGGATAAGATGATTGTAGCTCTGCATTCTTAACTCCTGTTCTTCTTGGCTGTTCCAGTCTAGTTAGAGAAGATTGACTGAATAAGTGCAGGGTGTGGCAAATGTATCTCTACAGTAAAGGTATGTGTTAGAAATCTGGAAGGAATTACAGAGCATTTTAGATTTTTTGCTTCCAGTTTACTACCATCCAGCTGCTAATGTCTTCTTTCTAGAGATGGTGACAACCCACAATACCTTCTAACTTTTCTAATATTCCACTAGTCAGCTTTATCAGCGTTGTTTTTTTTACTAGATTTGTGGGCATATTTTCAAACAAAGTTTTGGTCTATAGCCAACCCCAATTATTTCTTAGAGTATCTGTGGGGTGATGGAATTCCTAGTATTATCCTAAATCTGTCAATTGCTATTTCTCCTGACTGAGCTTTGAAATGAAGAAATTAAAAATTATAAAACAAGTTGGTTGTGTATATGCATAGACTTTGAGTTTTTTGTTTTTCCAAAAATGGGAAGACAAAACACAAGTTGAAACAAGATGGTACCTGAGTCCATGAATGTCAGCCTGTTGCTCTGCTGTTTGTTTGTTCTGTAATTCTAAGTAGGGTACAAAGGAACTAGAGCTTGGTGTCTTTGACTGATATTCTCTTTCAGAAACTAAGCACTGGAAGTGCCCTGAGTCAAAATTTTTCTTCTCTAACCAAGGTGGAGCTGAGAAAATGTGGAGTGTTCATTTCCGCATATGAATCTGTCACTCAACATGCTTAAATGCAAAACATCCAAATCCCCTCAGAAGTAAAGCAACTGGTCTTCATGCTAGTAGTTTTCCTTACAGCATATAATGAGAACATGAGTTTCTTCCCACTTTTAACAGTGAAATGATTCTATTGAGCTGTGGATGTAACTGGACCTTTACCAGCTAATTTTGAATACTGGTCACTTGTATAGCAAGATGACAACTTGGAAATTATGCCCATCCCACTGAAAGCTTGAAGTGGGAGTGCAGAATTTGTTTTCTTTTGAAGGTCATGCTCCCATAAATAAACTTTGGGCAACTGCAGCAGATGTTCAAGTTAGACATGAGTAATGAATGATAGAAGGGCCAAATATATGTGCCCTCCCCTCCTATCTCCCATTCAGGTTGACAATGGCATGTTGGTTTTGACAGATGTCTGGCTGGATTGCTAGCAAAGAGTTTTTAAATTAGGCTGAAAGCTGCATGTGGCTGCAAAGATGGGCATTGTCTGCCTATGGCTTAAATCACAGGGGGCAGACCAGAACATTCTACACCATTCCTTCTGTGGAATTTTATTTTTCATCATTTACAGCAGCAAGCATTGTCAAACAATTTCCTCAGAGTAAGTAGGAGAGGAAGGTAGCCCTAGGAAGGAGGCTGCTGGGAATGGTGATAGCATGCACCCCTGCTTCAGAGCTGGAGGATTTCTGACCCATAACTCTACTTCCCTTGGAGATCTAATACCTCCACATACTTTAGAACCTCTGCATATTTCCAATTTCCCATGTTTTGTAGTAAGGAAATCCAAAAAATTGGTTTGAATTGTGTAAATTTATGTTATGCAAATCTGCATTTTTATTCCCTAACCAGAATTTGAGTTTTTACAGAATCAGCTCAAGAAAATTGTGGTGGCTTAGAAAAAGACTATGAATAAAACAAACAAGCAAGTAATTAACAGTGAAAGAAATTCCAAGGAGGTAGGAAAACCTCAGACCTCCTAAGAATTCCTAAATAATGTTTGGAAAGCATACTGTATTTAAGGAGGTGTAGTCCAAACACCCCTGAAAAGTATTAGGTCAAGGAAGGCTTGTTTATGGACAGCTATTAAATCTTCTCTTCTAAACATTTGTATAAACCTTTGATACAGAATCCATTTTAGCAACACAAAAACTGAGTTCAGAAAGTCTGTTCCATATCCATAGATCTTGATATGAAATTTTCAATTAGGACAGAATAGCTCAGTAGCTGAAATGCAGCTTAAAACTCATTAAAGTTCCTTAGCTGAATAACAAGAAGATACATATTAATAATATAAGGCAAATAAGATAGCACTAAACTAGTTTTTGAAAGTGAATTTACAGTATTTTATTAGTGAGAGGGATGGCTTATTAAAGTAATGCACCTGGCTTATAAGCTCAGTGTCAATGTAAAATGAATCTAATAAACATTTCGCTAGAATGTATACTTGTAATTATAATTTCCTGCAGTATTAAGCTCAGTAATTCTTAACTTTCTGTTTAAACCAAGTTATGAAAATGTCATTTTGATTAAATCCACTTAATGAACAAATAACACACCTTTTATGTTAAGTGGATATCTAAGTCTGAAGGAAACTTTTTACAATCTGATTTTACTAGCTCCTGTTATTAGATTCCATGGAGTCTCAACAATGTTTGAAACCCAAACGGTTAAATCCGGAATGTATTTCTTCCAGGGCTTGCTCTCTGTCACAGAGCAATGGGGTAGAGGTAGTTCCTTCTGTCTTTTTCCTCCTCCTTTTCACATTTACTTTCATTACATTTACAAAAATATGGGCCTTTGTTGCAATTAGAAAATTCCAGTGTGGCAGCCCAACACACCAGTAGAACAGGATTCCAGCTTTCCATGGTAACAGTCTCATGTTTAGCCAATCCACCCAGACAACCTTAATCCTACCTTTGTGGTCAACCTGAAAAAGCTTCCAGCTCTGTTATCAAATGCAATCTTCCTTAGGTAAATATTTACTAGCATTGGGTTGGATTTTTCTTGGGGCGGAAGCAAAGGAAAAGCTTGTTCTATTCCAAGCTCTTGCCTTCATGCATACAATGGATTTTCAGTATCCATTTTATTTGTGCCCTGATTTCCTGGTTGAAAACTGAACAAGGTGTGTGTGTAGGGGGTAGAGTGGGAACTGTACCACTTTGCTTTCACAAGTAACTGTTGTGTTGATTTTGGAATAGCAGTGCAGAAGCTAGGGCTTTCCTTCCTATGCCAAACTGTATGTGTTCCTTCTGTGTGCTCAAAAACTTACATGGATCCTCTCTGCAAGGTAGAGCTTACAGTACTTTCTTAGCCAGCCAGGAGATGAGTTACTGTTTAATCAGACTATGGTAATCAATTCATCTTAGAAAGGGGCACAGTGAGCATCTCCCCACTGGTCCCACCTTTAATTGCTGGTCTAGGAAGAAGCGGCTCTTTTGTTCTAGTGTGTTCCAAGTGTTCCAAACTGTTGATCTCTATTGATCCATACAGCTACAGGTTGCATCCATGTAACTGTATACAAATGGGACGGAGGGATATACAGTATGATAATGGAAAAATATATAGTCCTGCTGTTTTTGCACAAGGGAAAGGCTAGTAGAAGTTTAGAGGGTGAAATAATTTTTCTGCAATGTTTGTCATGATGTGAGGGAATCAAACATAAATATATATATATGTTCCTGCAAAAATATAGAATTTTCCTTTCCAGGTCCCAATATACATTCATGGTTTGTTCAGTTTTGTGCTCAAGAAAATACTGAATATGGAAATATTCTGCTCTTTTCCACAATATTAGGCAACTAGTCTGTCTTGTGCATTTTCATGAAAGCTTTTTATATATTAAAACACTATTACCATGTTCAGGATAAAGTGTACCCCTTAACCTCATTCCTGGGTTATCAGGCTGTTGCAAATCATTGTCACTGGGCTGCACTTCTAGAGTTCTTTCCATCTCAGTTGCTCTTCTATAGATGTTATATATTAATGTATATGTATTATTGTTACTAGTTCATGTTAACTACAGTTGTATGAGGTAAATAATGGCTGACAGGAATACACGCGGCAGTTTGACAGCTGTCAAAGCTGCTGCCGGCTAATGCACAGGCGCAGCAGCTGACAGCTCTCAGCTGTCAGCCCGACTGCTGACCGTGCAAGCGCAGCCGCCACAAGGATTCCTTAGCTGTCAAAACCAGACGCAGCCAATTGGTCCAGCTTTTAGGCGGGA
Organism: Vipera berus; assembly: GCF_964194415.1. NCBI lineage: Eukaryota > Metazoa > Chordata > Lepidosauria > Squamata > Viperidae > Vipera > Vipera berus. Next base: position 182,781,085 of record NC_138202.1, on the reverse strand, counting down.
GGAGAACAAAGGGCTGATTGGTCCAGCCAGCCACCAGTTGGCTATAAAAAGAGCAGAAGCCGGCGAAGTCTGTGTCAGGTACCTCAATAAACATTCAACTTAAGCCTGCTGTCTCCGCATAATCCTTACGTTCAGCCACTTCACTGGCGACGAAGGTGGGATCTGCTTCGCCGAGCTGAAGTTGCTAGCCAAGGAAGGGGAACTTTCCGGAGGCTCAGAGCAAGTCATGGTTGAAGTCACTGACAAGGAAGTTATAACTTCCCACATCAAGGCAAAGCAGTAAGAAGGACTGAGACAGCATGGCCAACCTCGGACATATCCGAGAATTCGACACCCGACACCCAGAACGTTGGGAATCGCATCTGGGCCAAGTTGAAGGGTTCCTGCTGGTCAGCAAGATCACAGAGGACCGGGCCAAGGTGGCAACCCTCCTGTATCTAAGTGGCCCGGCCATATATGACGTGGCCGTTGGACTTTTCAGTCCAGAGCCGGTCGCGGAAGTGGCCTACGCAGAGCTGACAGAAAAACTCAGCAAGCATTATATGCCAACGCGCTCAGAGATATACTGGAGGGTCCAATTCGTGCGTCAGCACCAGCTGCCAGGTGAATCCGCGACCGACTTCATCGTAGGAGTCCGGCATGCCGCCCGATGGTGCCAATTTCCGGATCTGGAAGACCGGATCAGGGACCAATTGGTTATCGGGCTTAAGGACGAACGCCTCCAAAAGAAAATCATCGTGAAGCCCACTCTAAACTTAGCTGAAGTCACGAGGGAAATTCTGGTGTACGAGGACAGCCACCAAGGAGACCTCGCACAAGCCGGGAACGAACAACACGGATCAGTGCACCAGGATGAAATAGCCCCCAGAGACGTCGGGGAATTAGAGGATCTGACCGACGTGGACGCCATTCAACGGCGATTCGAAAGACTGCAAACATGACGAAACAATCGAGGGGAAGGGAAAAGACCCAAGAACAACCCTAAAGAACCGCGAGCCACCTGTGCCAGCTGCGGGGGAAACCACCCCAGAACCTCCTGTTGGTTCCGCAATGCCAAATGCCATAACTGCGGTAAAACTGGGCACATCAGAACCATATGCCGAAGCCGGAACCCCGAGGACCTCCACGAGCTCGAGGCGACCTCCCTAGGTATGAGACCCCCACCAGCCTCTAGAGAAAAGCCCCCCAGGTTCCTAGTACAGGCGGTAGACAGGGACAAGAGATCGAAAGAGGGCCATCAACTTAACCCAAAAGTAAAAATTAAAGCCCGTCTACAAGGGGTCCCCTGCGACATGGAAGTAGATTCCGGCTTCTCGGTTACCCTAATTTCAGGGAAAACATTCAGGGAAATTTGCCAACACAACCGGAGGGAAATTCCATTGAACCCCCCCCCCCCCCAGATTTACCTGGCGGACTACCAAAAGACCCCCATTCCATTGAAAGGGAGAGCCCAAATTTTCATGGAATTTAAACAATTCCTAGGACCCCTTAACGTTCTAGTCACTCAAGGGGACTGATCCAGCTTAATCGGGCTGGATTGGTTCAAAGCCTTAGGCATCAGCTTAACCGGAATTAACACCACACAGGCCGCAAGCCTCGACGCCGTCTGCAATCAATTTGCAGACGTCTTCAACGGTTCACTAGGGAATTACACGGGGCCCCCAATTTCCCTAAAACTAAACCCCGAGGTCCCACCCATAAGAATCAGGGCCAGGAGAGTTCTGTTCGCCCTCAAAAAGAAAATTGAGGGCGAACTGGACCGCCTGGTCAAAATAGGAGTCCTAGAACCTACAGACGGAGGAAGCTGGGAAACCCCAATAGTTACCCCAATGAAACTGAATGGCCAAATTCGGCTCTGCGCCGACTATAAGGCTACCCTTAACCGAGCTTTAAACACACACGCTTACCCAGTCCCCGCGGTAAAAGATGTCCTCTCTTCCGTCCGTTCCGGCGCCATCTTTGCCAAGTTAGACTTGGCGCAGGCGTATTTGCAACTCCTGGTAACCCAGGAAACCGCAGATGCGCAGACCATAGTCACTCACCGCAGGGCTTTTAAAGTTAAGCGCCTACAATTCGGCATATCGGCAGCCCCAGGGATATTCCAGGAAATAATGGAGAAAACATTAAAGGGAATCCCCGGGATTTGCCCCTATTTCGATGATGTCCTCATCGCCGGAGAATCTGAACAAAATTTGGCAGACCGACTGACAGCTGTTCTGAGCAGATTTAGAACAGCGGGTCTCAAACTTCAAAAAGAAAAGTGCTCAATAGGGGTTCCCTCTACCGAATTTCTCGGCTATAGAATAGATGCCCAGGGAATTCACCCGACCAACTCCAAGATCAGGGCCATCAAAGCAGCCCCCACACCCAAAAACAAACAGGAGTTGCAAGCCTTCCTCGGACTCTTAAACTTCTACCATGAATTTCTGCCCCATAAAGCCACCATAGCCGAACCCCTACATATATTGTTGGATAAGGGAAGCCCATGGATGTGGACGTCACAGCATGACACCAGTTTTCAAACCCTAAAAAACATCTTGTGTAACAGTTCCATGGTCACACTATTCAGAGAGGATCTGCCCCTATGCATCGCTTGTGACGCATCCCCATACGGAATAGGGGCAGTCCTGAGTCACTTAAAGGAAAATGGAATACAGAAGCCGATAGCATTCTATTCCAGGACTCTGACTAAGGCTGAAAGAAATTATGCCCAAATAGACAGGGAGGCATTAGCAATTGTCGCCGGCATGAAGAAGTTTCACGATTACTTGTACAGCAGACAATTCACCATCTTCACCGACCACAAACCCCTATTAGGCATTTTCACATGGGACAAATTAACGCCCCAAATCCTATCACCGAGAATATTACGGTGGTCGACCTTTTTATCAGCCTACTCATACAAACTAGTCCACAAACCGGGAAAAGAATTGGGCCATGCTGACGGGCTCAGTAGGCTACCCTTGCCAGACAAAGACCCAGACCCAGCTCCTGCAGGAAATATCCTGGTGATTTCAGAACTACCTGAATGCCCCTTATCGGCAAAAGATATCGCCTCTGCCACAGCCAAAGAAAGAACCATTTGCAGGGTACTGCAGTGGGTTACTGCAGGATGGCCAGCCACATGCCTGGGACAAGAGTTCCAGGCATATTTTACGAGAAGACAGGAACTGTCATCCCATTTGGGATGCATTCTATGGGGCAACAGGGTAGTGGTTCCAGAAAAGCACAGAGCCCAAACTTTACGCACACTACATGAGGGACACCCGGGAATTGTAAAGATGAAAGTCCTAGCCAGAAGCTATGTTTGGTGGCCACACATTGATAAAAACATTGAGGACCATGTAGCAGGATGCTATCCCTGCCAGTTAACGAGGCCAGCTCCACCTCAAAGCCCAATCCACAGATGGGAAACAACCAAGAACCCATGGTCCCGGGTGCACTTAGACTTCGCAGGACCCTTTCAGGGACAGACATTCCTAATAGCAATGGATAGCTATTCTAAGTGGCTGGAAGTTGTTCTGGTCAACAGCATCACAACGACCACCACTGTACAGGAGCTTAGGGGGCTTTTTGCCACACATGGCCTCCCCGACGTTTTGGTCTCCGATAATGGGCCCCAATTTACTTCTTGTAAATTTCAGATATTCACCAGGGGAAACTCTATTAGGCATGTCACATCGGCTCCGTTCCATCCCTCGTCTAACAGTCTGGCTAAAATTATGGTGAGATCTACAAAAGATGCCCTTCAGAAAATTATCAAAGGGAACTGGCACCGGCAACTAGCCCAACACACCACCCCATGCACGACCACAGGGAAATCACCAGCAGAACTGCGTTGGGGCGACGGCTCATCACCAGGCTCGACAGGATGCACCCTGACAGAACAAATGCCGATGCAGAACAACCCCTCCCGCAAAGATCTTTTACAAACGGACAAACTGTATGGGCACAGAACTATTCAGACGGACCTAAGTGGCTCCAGGGGGTTGTCATAGACCAAACAGGACCCTTGTCTTATCTTATAGACACGGGTCGCAACGGTCACATCCGATGACACACCAACCAGCTGAGGAAGCGGAGCCCCCAAAACCTAACAGAACTCACAGGTCCGGCAGCAGACGGAGATGGGGCTCCACAACGACCTGAACTCGAAATCACCAACCGGGCATCATTTCTCCAGCCAGGAGAGGGGGAAGGGGAGCAGGGCAATGAAACACCTCTTCGTTGCTCTGGCCGAACAAGGCAACCACCAGCCTACCTACAGGACTATGAATGAGCAGACAACAAACAGCAACCGAGGGGCAGGGCAGACACCAGTTCAGGGTAAGGGTAAGGGGTGTTATATATTAATGTATATGTATTATTGTTACTGACGGGACGCGGTGGCTCAGTGGGTTAGGACGCTGAGCTTGTCGATCGGAAGGTCGGCAGTTTGGCGGTTCGAATCCCGAGTGCCGCGTAACAGAGTGAGCGCCTGTTACTCGTCCCAGCTTCTGCCAACCTAGCAGTTCGAAAGCACGTCAAAATGCAAGTAGAAAAATAGGGACCTCTACGGTGGGAAGGTAACAGCGTTCTGTGCGCCTTTGGCGTCTAGTCATGCCGGCCACATGACCACGGAGACGTCCTCGGACAAGCGCTGGCTCTTCGGCTTTGAAACGGAGATGAGCACCGGCCCCTAGAGTCGGAAACGACTAGCACGCATGTGCGGGGGAACCTTTACCTTTACCTATTATTGTTACTAGTTCATGTTAATGACAGTTGTATGAGGTAAATAACGGCTGACTGGAATACACGCGGCAGTTTGACAGCTGTCAAAGCTGCCGCTGGCTAATGCGCGGGCGCAGAAGCTGACAGCTCTCAGCTGTCAGCCCAACTGCCGACCGCGCAAGCGCAGCCGCCACAAGGATTCCTTAGCTGTCAAAACCAGACGCAGCCAATTGGTCCAGCTTTCAGGTGGGAGGAGAACGAAGGGCTGATTGGTCCAGCCAGCCAGCAGCTGGCTGTAAAAAGAGCAGAAGCCAGCGAAGTCTGTGTCGGGTACCTCAATAAACATTCAACTTAAGCCTGCTGTCTCCGTGTAATCCTTATGTTCAGCCACTTCAATAGATATGCACCAGTTAGTCAGTTGTTTTCTTATGAGATGGAGTCCAGAACCTCTGCCTGGCTCCAAATGCAGCATGCTGACATAGAATAAACTCTAAAACTTGCTCCATTCACATATTACACTAAACTCTTAAGTGTATCACTTAAGAGGATATAAACTAGAATAAATCATGGTTGGATAAAAATGGTGAATTAAGCTCTCTGTGAGGTTCACCATTTTCGGCTTGGTGCCTTGCTGGTGTCCTGCCATCAAAGGACTAGGGAGGGAGGATGTGAAGACAAATAGGCAATAAACCTGCATGCATGTTCTATGGGAATCCGGGAGGGGGAATAACAGCTGAAGAAAAGCAGAGCAATGTGGAACCAGTTAGTGCCAAGCATCTTCAAGGCCGGTTACCCTGAGTGTGGAACGTTACCAGCCCAAATACCTCAGCATTCCCAAAACATTCTGGACGCATTGCATTGTCTGGGATTGGTCATAGGAGGAGGGAAGAGGATGAAGGAAATAGTTTTGTACTGATGCACTCCCATCTGACTTTAGTACAACCAGCATCTCTTGGTAAAAGTACCTTTCACTTCAACCAAATGGAAGGTTTTTCTCCCTAAGAGATCAGACTGGGGCAGGTCTGACATTAGACAGAATCTGCAATTGTGATCAACCTGGAGTGGACATCACTTCTACCATGGGGACCATGTACTTGATGTCAGCTTAAGGGAGCAATCAGGAAGAGATTGAAAGCTGGGGGGGAGGCTTTGTTTAGGCCTCCTCTGGGACTGGATCTCTCCAAGCAGACAGGAGAGGCAGAAAGTTGAAGTGACCCGCTGAGACCCAAGTGGTCCCTGGGTGTCAGGAGGAAGAAAGATTGGGAAGAGAGAACCATGGAGGTGATCTTCACCTGTAGAAGCTGCATCAGTCACCAAAAAAATGCAAAGTAGAGCTGGAAGAACTGGAAGAAATAGAGATGAGCGGAGAGCATGGCCAGGCCGACTGGAGGATGGAGCAAGCCATAAAGTTTATGCAGGGGGCTTTTGAAAACCTCAAAGCACGTGAAGCCCTCACCTGGGCAGCACAACCCAATGGCCAGCCATCTCCAGCCACAGTGAACAATGGGGCAACCACATCTGCTGCCACAAGCAGCATCAGAGCCAGTTATGTAACAGCAATGACCTCCACAGTCCCAGTTCCTCAACTTGCCTCCCCTGTAGGTTTAGCACCAGTGAGGAGGAGTCAGAAGACCCCACCACTGGGCATGAAATTTAATGGGGATCCCCAGCAACTGGAATTCTTCATAGCCCAAGTTTGGATCTACATGCAGGAATATGGTCTGGAAATAACTGTAAGGCGGCAAAGTGAGATGGCCTGAGAAGGAGTTGTGGTGCATTGGATGGTCATCCTCCACAATGATGATGCCCTGGAGCTGAGAAACTTCAACCAATTCATAGTGGTACTCCACAAGTGATTTGAGGACCGCTGACCAACCGCAAAGCTAGAGATCACATCAAGACCATCAGCCAGGGGCAGAGAGGCATAGCTGAGGACATGCAGGAGTTTTGCAACCTGATTTGTAGGCTCACCAATTGGCTGCAAGACATCCTGATTGGCTGCTTCAAAGACAGGCTGAGTGATGAGGTCTACAACACCTGCATCTACAGGGGTGCTTCTTCCTACCTGTCATGCCTGAGGAGGTGGAAATCAACTTAGCCCAAAACAAATATCACTGGGACGCAGTGGCGAAAATCCTCCCCAAGAAGCAGGAAGCACAGCCGAGCAGATCATGATCGAGGGTGAACAGCATTTTGAAGTTAAAGACATATTAGACTCCCATTGACACCAAGGGAAATTCCAATACTTGGTTGCATGGAAAGATTTCCCTCACTCTGAAACCAAATGGGTGGACACCAAGCACATTAAAGTGGCCAAACTCATAAAATGTTTCCACAACCAATATCCTGACAAACCAGTGATTCACTTCTTAACTGTATCCCCCCCTTCTTTTCTCTCCTCTGCAGGACTAACATCCCTGTTTAGAAGGGCAGCATGTCAGGTCCACCATCTTCGGCTTGGTGCCTTGCTGGCATCCTTCCATCAAAAGACTAGGAGGAAGGGATGTGGGAGACAAATGGGCAATAAACCTGCATGCATGTTTTGTGAGAATTTGGGAGAGGGGATGGCAGCTGAAGAAAAGCAGAGCAACCGGTTCCTGCCAAGCATCTTCAAGGTCGTTTGCCTTGAGTGTGGAAAGTTACCAGCCCAAACACCTCAAAACATCCTGGTGACATCACATTGGCTGGGTGTGGACTAGTCATGCAGGGAGATAAGAGGATGAAGGAAATAGTTGTGCATTGATATGCAGGAAACTCAGATTCCACCTGACTTTACTGCAACCAGCATCTCTTTTTTTTTGACCACGCCTCCAGAAAAGATGGCCACTCGCAGCTGATCGCAGAGATCGAGGGGAGCGAGTTTGGCATGGGGTCCTGCATGGGGCTGTTGCTCTCTAGCCCGGATGGGTGACAGAACCCTCCGAGGCTTCGGTAGAGCCCATATGAGCGCTGGAGATGACAACGGGGTGGCGCTAGAGGGGGCGGCGAGGCGGCAGGGCGGCAAGGCTTCCGGACATTAAATAGCCGAACGGGACGGCTCGGTCGGGCAGGCGGGCGACTTACAATGGCCGGCAGTGGCCGGCGGCATCCCACGGCAGCCTGTAAAGCGACCAACGATGGGCCAGCTGCAGCGTGCGGCATGCGGCTTATGCTGACGCGTTCGGGCTGGCAGAAGACATACAATGGCCGGTGGTAGCTGGTGGCATCTTGCGGCGGCCTGCAAATCAGCCGGTAAATGGCCTACTATGGCGCGCGGTGTGCGGTGGCCTGCAATGGACCTGCAACAGCCTGAAGAGGTGGTCCGGTCCTGCAGCCGCCTGCGGTGGAGCTGTAACGACCTAGGGCAGCCTAGAAAGGCAGTCCGGATGGCGAGGCTCCTGGACGTGTGGCTGCTGAGCTCATCTGCCCATATGTTAGATCTGTTAGATCGGCGAGCTTCCCCCCCGATGGAGGTTTTTTGGATGGTGAAGGCCGCCGTCCGATGGTTTGAGTGCCATTTGGAACCCTCCTAGACTGGTCTGGAGGGTGGGAACATCTGGGACCACTTGAAGAGACTTACTACAGCCCCTTGGTCGCGATGATATCTAGGACATGGAGATGGATGAATTTATCACCGTTCATCACCGGAGCTGCGAAGTTCACCACCAATAGACTATTCTACCAGCCATCGGACTTTCTCTCCTCCTGCGACCTACCCAGGGCTGGATAGTGGTTTTCTGAGATCTTGGTCACTGTGAGAGGGTGACCATGTTTTAAGGATCCACTGTTTCAGCTCTGTGGATTTAATATGCAGTTTATTCCAGCCAACTCGTTCTCTGCTCCTATTTCTACCTTTTGATGGCTTACACCAGAAATGAGCTACTTGCCCTGAGAGCTTCCTCCCTCTCTCAGATGTGGCCTTCCAACCTGCACCGCCGTTTCCTTAATGACGGGTCTTGGGACCCCGAGAGGTGGCATGGCGCTAAAAAGAGGCTTTTGGGTTTTCTTTTAAAAATTTTTGAAGGGTTAGGGAGGGGGGAGGGTCAGGCCCGGCAGAATGAGAGGAAGATTCTACCGGACCTTTCTCAGTCTAGGTTGGCCGATGGCCACGCCAATATGGGGGCCGGGGAGAGTCTTGGGACCCAGGGGGACGGGGTAGGTATAGTGATCCCCACGGTGATTGGGAATGGCAACAGATGGATGAACAGAGGGCCATATCGTAATATGGGATCACGTCCCCGCTATCTGCAAGCTGTGGTGCGCTCTGACCCTCTGGCTCTCACCTGCTCTCCCGGGGAAGGGGGAGGGCAGACACCTGAGCTCAGGCTGATCTATTTAAATGCCAGGTCTGTTGTGAATAAAGCTCCCCTCATCCGTGATTTGATCGAGGAGGAAGACGCAGACCTGGCGTGCATCACGGAAACTTGGTTGGGCCCGGAGGGAGGGGTCCCTCTGATTGATCTATGCCCTCCAGGTTTCCGTGTGCTATATCAACCTCGGGCTCAGGGTAGGTGAGGTGGCATGGCGATAGTTATTAGAGAGACCCTCCGTCCACAGGAGACCACTGCCCCTCAGATAGACGGATGTGAGTCCCTCCTCTTAAGGTGGGGTCCTGGTGGTCAGTTAGGCCTGCTACTTGCATACCTCTCTCCAAGCTGCGTAGCAACAGCTCTGCCCAGGCTACGTGACGCCCTCTCGGGATTGGTGGTTGAATTTCCCAGACTTATGGTTCTGGGAGATTTTAATCTGCCTTCCCTGGGCGGTACATCGGAGACAGCCCGAGAGTTCATGGCTTCCATGATGACCATGGACCTGACCCAAATTATTCAAGACCCGACGCACGAGGGGGGAAACACACCTGATCTTATTTTTATCTCTGGGCAGTGGCTTAATGGTCTGGGAGGGGTTACTCCAACATCTCAACCCCTTTCATGGACAGACCATTATCTCCTACAGTTGGGCCTCTGTCACGTCACCCCCCGCTGTCAAGAGGCGGAACCGACCAGATGGTTCCGCCCCAGGTGCCTGATGGACCCAGATAAGTTCCAGATGGCGCTTGGATTGATTCCTACCTCCCTCTCCCACAGCCCGGTCAAGTCCTTAGTTAATACCTGGCAACAGGCTGCCTCGGAGGCTCTCGACCGCGTTGTACCTTTGCGACCTCTGACCCGGTGCAGGTCCCGGCTCGCTCCTTGGTTCTCCAAGGACCTGCGGGAGATGAAACGCTGGAGAAGGGGCCTAAAGAGCATTTGGAGAACCAGTCGGTCCGAGTCTGACCGAACACAGTTAAGATCCTTTTCTAGATCTTATCTTGTGGCAATGGAGGTGGCGAAGCGCGCTTACTTCACCACCCTCATTGCGTCCGCAGATAACCGCCCAGCCACCCTGTTTAGGGTGGTCTGCTCCCTTTTAAATCAAGGGACGGGAGAGGACCCCTTACGAGGACGGGCTGAGGAATTTAGTAATTATCTAGTGGACAAAATTGCTCAGATTCGGGCTGGTCTGGACTCTGACTGGGCAGTATCTGACAAGAGGAAAACGATGAGTTTGGCCGAGAACATTTGGGAAGAGTTTGATCCTGTGACAGATGAAGTGGACAGGATCATGGGAAAATTAAGTGCCGCCACGTGTTTGTTGGACCCGTGTCCCTCCTGGCTGGTCTATGCCTCTCGGGAGGTTACACGAGGCTGGATCCTAGCAGTTATCAATGCCTCACTAAGTGAAGGGTACTTCCCTGCCGCCTTGAAAGAGGCGGTGGTAAGGCCCCTCCTTAAGAAACCTGCATTGGACCCAGCTATTTTAAATAACTTCTGTCCTGTCTCCAACCTTCGCTTTCTTGCGAAGGTCGTTGAGAGCGTGGTGGCACGGCAGCTCCCTTTGGTTCTGGAGGAAACTGAGTATCTGGATCCGTACTAATCGGGTTTCAGGCCCGGAGACGGCATTGGTCACGCTGTTGAATGATCTCTGGTGGGCCCGAGATAGGGGTTATTCCTCTGTCCTGGTCCTATTAGATCTCTCAGCGGCTTTTGATACCATCGACCACGGTATCTTGCTGCGTCGTCTTGAGGGGTTGGGAGTGGGAGGCACTGTTCTATGGTAGTTCTCCTCCTACCTCTCAGGCCATTTGCAGACGGTGTTGGCAGGGGGGCAGAGGTCGACCCCTAGGCCCCTTAGTTGTGGAGTGCCTCAGGGGTCAGTACTCTCGCCTCTCCTGTTCAACATCTATATGAAACCGCTGGGAGAGATCATCTGTGGCTTCGGGGTGAGGTATCATCAATATGCTGATGATACCCAGCTTTTCATCTCCACCCCGAACCAACCCAGTAATGCCCTCAATGTGATATCCCGTTGCCTGGAAGCGGTACAGATTTGGATGGGAAAGAACAGGCTCCGGCTCAACCCGGCCAAGACTGAGTGGCTTTACGTACCGGCATCTCGTTTAGTCCAAGAGGTTCCATCCTTGGTTATAGGAGGAAAGATGTTACCTCCTGTTGATAGAGTGCGCAATCTGGGCGTCCTCCTGGATTCACGACTCAGTTTTGAAGATCATATTGGAGTCGTGGCTAGGGGGGCATTTGCCCAGATTCGCCTGGTATGCCAGTTACGCCCCTTTCTGGACCGAGATGCCCTACGCACAGTCACTCACGCACTCGTTACCTCCCGTATAGATTACTGCAATGCTCTCTACATGGGGCTGCCCTTAAAGACCACCCGGAGGCTTCAGCTGGTGCAGAATGCGGCTGCACGGGTAGTGATGGGAGCACCCCGATACTCCCATATTACACCCCTCCTGCGTGAGCTGCATTGGTTACCGGTTGCCCTCCAGGTGAGATTTAAGATGCTGGTACTTACCTTTAAAGCCCTACATGGCTTAGGACCGGGATACTTGCAGGACCATCTGCTGCCAGGAACGAATTCCCATCGCCCAGTACGCTCACACAGAGAAGGCCTCCTCAGGGTACCGTCGGCTAGACAATGTCGGCTGGCAACCCCCAGGTGGAGGGCCTTCTCTGTGGGAGCGCCAGCCCTGTGGAACCAGCTCCCCCATGAGCTTCGGATGGCCCAAGATCTCCAGTCCTTTCGCCGTGGCCTCAAAACACTCCTTTTCCACCTGGCTGACCTGGACTGATAGGGATTTTAATTATGTTTTTAATTTTTAACTCTAATTTTTAATTTATTTTAATTTTAATTTATTGTACAGAGGCCTTTAATTTTAATTTTATCTTAACTTCCGTATTTATTATATGTTATTGTTGTTAGCCGCCCTGAGTCCTTCGGGAGATAGGGCGGCATATAAGTCCCAATAATAAATAAATAAATAAATAAATAAATAAATAAATAAATAAATAAATAAATAAATAAATAAAAAGTAGCTTTCACTTCAACCAAATGGGGTCGAGGGTTTTTGTTCCCAAAGGGATCAGACTGGGGCAGGTCTTACATTCCCTTTTACATCTTGCCACTGAGGACCAGTCTGCTTAGGAAGCCAATAGGGACAGCTCATCCTTTTACTCTCTTTGGGTGAATAAGAGCTTATTAATTTCCACAATCCGTAGGCAAGTTACTTTCAATACAGCTGAGTTGCTGTGCTGGCTGATCCAATGCTCATTTATTTACTGGGAATCATTCAGGTGATTTTTAGTCAAAAAAGAGCATGACAATTAAAATAACAATATTGCAATAAAATTGTAGAGAAAAAACATAAATCAATAACCATAACCATAACATAAATCATAACCAGTTTGGCAGTTTGAGTTTTACCGGCTCAAGGTTCACTCAGCCTTCCATCCTTCCAAGGTGAGTAAAATGAGGGCCCAGATTGTTGGGGGCAATGTGCTGACTCTGTAAACTGCTTAGAGAGGGCTGTAAAGCACTGTGAAGCGGTATATAAGTGTTATTGCTATAATAGCTTCTTAAAAGAGGTAGATTCATGCCTCTACTGACATTGTGAAGAAGCTATTTTTAAAACTTAGGGGCATTCCCAAAATAAACCTTCCATCATTGGCCAAAATGGCAGGACTGCCTGTGATTATCTTCACATGTTCTTAAAGAATGGGAAAGCAAAAATGAGAAAAAGCATTCATACAAATACTTTAGGCCAACAACATAAAGGCCAACAACATAAAGGGCTTTAGAAGTTAGCACACTAATACTTTAAATTTGTCAGGGATACTTTCCAGCTAAAGTAAGTAGTAGTTCATGTGGAAGAAAACAGATCAATAAGGACATCATACAAAAGAGATGCTAATGTGGTTTGTGTGACTAATGTAGAAGTTGCTAAATTAATTTTGAATCCATTCAGGTTTCAAAGGCTGCTTATGCACATGGAAACACATTTAGGATGGGCATGTAACCATCTTTGGCCCCTGAGCAGTCCAATGGAAAACCAGAAGCTTGGAAGGTCCACTCCCTCTCAGGCAGTCTGTGTTGCACCACAATGGAAAAAGAAGACACACCGTAGCAGCTCTTGGCTCAAGAAGTCAGATGGGATAAGCAATATTAATGCCTCCAGTTAGGTCTCCTTCTTGATATATCTTTATCTCCTTCATCAATACATCTTCTCAAGTGCTTTTTCAAAAATGTCTATGTGTAGTGATGGCACAGTGTTTTCTTCACATGGAATAATATCCCTCTCAGTGGAAAATGATTTCAGGCAGAAGACAACACTGCAACTTCAAAATGCTACTACCTAGCTAAGGAAGAAAAGGTAGCATCATTTGGCGTGGATTCTTGGGCCATCTGATTAAGAAACTTTAGGCAGGGATGGGTTATATCTCAGAAAAAGGGAGGACTTTAAACAAAATCAGCAGGGGGAGCATGCTGTCTTGGATGGAGAAGTGTCAATCAGCAAGAACGGTGCTGGCAATTAAGGAAACTGTCTAAGAAAGAGTACTCAAAAATCCTACACTCATGAAGGGAAGAGAACAGTAAATATGCACAGGTCACTATTAATTAGGCCCAAGAAAAAGGAACCTGGAGTGAAAGTCTATTTAAAAAGTTATAAGCCTATGACATGTAGCATCCACAATTAGACAATGTGTGCTGTGATGTCACAGTACGAACAATGCCCCTTACTTTCTTGTATATAGTGTCATGAGGCAAATACTAAATGGGGAGGTCTTGCATTTCATCTCATTTCATCACATGTCCCACTTCAGCAGATATCACAGCCTGTGAAAAAAACCAGGACTTTGAATATGTCAACTCTGTTGATAACCTCTGGGTGAAATTAAAGGCAAAAATGATCCATTCTGAAAATCTGTCCAGGTCACATAATACCTAAGCAGAGAAGGCAGACAGGGCCTTTTAAAATCATCTCTCCAGGTTTTCCAAAGGACACACATACGCTCTGGGGAAATTATACCCTGATACCTGCTGGAAACTAACTTAGCTCAGATTGGTCAGTTCAACTATCCTGAATTTAGGGATCTCAGATTCCAAACAACATGTACACCCTGCAATAACATCTGTTGCTTTATTAAAAAAAACCCTTATTACTTTCAAATTTATATCCTATGCCATCTATTTCTATAGACTATCTTAATCTTATAATCTCTGTTCTATGTCCTTAACAGAATAACAGAGTTGGAAGACCTTGGAGATCTTCTAGTCCAACCCCCTGCCCTGTACCATTTCATACAAATGATTGTCCAATTTCTTCTTAAAAATCTCCAGTGATGAAGCACCCACAACTTTTGAAGGCAAGCTTTCCCACTGGTTAGTGGTTCTGTCAGGAAATTTCTCCTTACTTCTAGGTTGGTTCTCTCCTTGATTAGTTCCCATCAGTTGGTTCTTGTCATGCCTTCTGGTGCTTTGGAGAAGAGGCTGACCCCTATTCTTTGTGGCAGTTCCACAAATATTGGAATACTGCTATCATATCATCCCTACTACTTCTTTTCATTAAACTAAACATACTCAATTTCTACAACTGTTCTTCATATGTTTTAGCCTCCAATCCCCTAATCATTTTTGTTGCTCTTTTCTGCATTCTTTCTAGAATCAAAACATCTTTTTTATGTTGTGGTGACCAAAACTGGATGCAAGGCCTGGAGACTAAAACATATGAAGAGGCAATTATATGTGTGCCTCACTTAACAACTGCAGTGTGATTTACAACTGTTAAGGGCAGGCTACATTATGATTGGACATTGAGGACTACTTGCAATTTCTTCTATTTCTTCTATATCTTAGGATGTAATTGATCTGGTTCTACAGTCTTGACTACTTCATTTACATTTCTTCTGCTCTCTTTGTTTATCTTTAGTCTAATTCTCTCCTTTCACTATAGTGGCAAAACAGTAGATAGACTTTTCCATTTTGAGAAAAGATGTAAACATTAATTTTACATGTTCTCCCTTCTCAAAATCATTTTCTTTCTTTCTTTCTTTCTTTCTTTCTTTCTTTCTTTCTTTCTTTCTTTCTTTCTTTCTTTCTTTCTTTCTTTCTTTCTTCTTCTCTATGCAAAATGTTTACAACCATTTTGCTCTTCCTTCTGTTTCTGACATGTAAAAGAAAAAAATTCTGGTTTGTTGCTGTTTTAGACATTCTTTCTGACCAAGTTCCAACTACTTCTGGTAACTGCCTTGCATTCTTCTTTGGCTATATTCCCCTTCACACATGATTTGTTTTCTCTTCAACAATGTAGAGATCTCTGTATATATCCATGTTGGTCTCTTTTAATTTCCTCCATTTTTTCTTTCAATAGAAATTGCTAGGAATAACATTTTCAGCATATAATTTCCAAGGATCTCTCATCTTTCCCAGATACTTTTCTCCTTCAGGATTTCAAGCCTTTGGATCTGACTTATCTTCTACTGAACTCATTGAAATCTGCTCCAAGAAGCCCAGGAGGTACATCTGACTCTTCTTTATTCCTCCGCTCCTTGATATCCTAAGTCAAGGATTGCATGGTTGTTTTTTTCAAGGAGCTGTCACCGTCACTTCCTCAACCAATCTCTGGCTGGCTGGCTCCCTGGCTCCTTCTTCTACCTTTTGGGCAATGACGTTTTCAGCAAGAGACAACAGGAATCTGCTGAACCTCTGAGACTTCATAGAGTTAGTTGAAATCTCCCATTGCCATTATTGCTTCTTTGCATAATTTGGTCGGCTGACATGGAACGGCCCTATCCATCTCTTCCAAACAATTAATAATCTAGTATGATATTGGTTTTGTTTCTCTTATCCTTACCCAAACACTCTCAACAGAATTTCCATGCTGTGATTTGTGAATTTCTATTCATCCACATATGGTTTCTCTTTATATAGCACATCAACCCCTAACTTTTTATCCAGTCTGAAATCAGTGTAATGCAGTAACTACAAATATGTATATACAGTAATATAATGCCTTAATAGGAAAGGTGAAATAATGAAAGGTTACTAGGATGTGTGTGGAGGGAATGTCTGTTGCTGCAAACTACAGAAAGTTTTCCTTCTGGAGTAGCAGCGGAGAAGCTCTTAACTGATGGAGCAGTTCCCCTGGCTTAAAGCCAATACTTCTGAAAGATAGAATAGGGCCATTAAATAACAATGAAAAGCAGATCTTCTTGAAAAACTAAAGGGTGAGTCATATCCCCTGAATTCATACAAAAAGTGAATCTATTGGTAATTACCAGGGTGTGAATTGTTTTACCTTAATTACTTGACCCCCTTCATGGATTACTGCCTTGTCGTGGCGAAGGGGCTTGCGTAATTCAATGAAGCTATGAGCTATGCCGTGCAGGGCCACCCAAGACGGACAGGTCATAGCTGAGAGTTCTGACAAAACGTGATCCACTGGAGAAGGAAACGGCAACCCACTCCAGTATCTTTGCCATGAAAACCCTATGGACAGTACCAAAAGGCAAAACGATATGACGCTGGAAGATGAGCCCCTCAGGTCGGAAGGCGTCCAATATGCTACTGGGGAAGAGCAGAGGGCTAGTACTAGTAGCGCCAGAAAGAATGAAGCGACTGGGCCAAAGCCGAAAGGACGCTCAGCTGTGGATATGTCTGGTGGTGAAAGGAAAGTCCGATGCTGTAAAGATTTTTTCTCCATAGGAACCTGGAATGTAAGATCCATGAATCAAGGAAAGCTGGACGTGGTCAAACAAGAGATGACAAGACTGAACATCGACATCTTAGGTATCAGCGAACTAAAATGGACAGGAATGGGTGAATTTAATTCAGATGACCATCAGGTATACTACTGCGGGCAAGAATCCCTCAGAAGAAATGGAGTAGCCTTCATAGTCAATAAAAGAGTAGGAAAATCAATACTGGGATACAATCCTCAAAATGACAGAATGATCTCAGTTCGAATCCAAGGCAAACCATTCAATATCACAGTAGTCCAAGTCTATGCCCCAACCACCAGTGCTGAAGAGGATGAAATTGACCGGTTCTATGAAGCCCTACAGCACCTTATAGAAGTAACACCAAAAAATGATGTCCTTATCATCATGGGGGATTGGAATGCTAAAGTAGGAAGCCAAAAGATAACTGGAATAACAGGCAAGTTTGGCCTTGGAGTACAAAATGAAGCAGGGCACAGGCTGATAGAATTTTGTCAGGAGAATACGATGGTCATAGCAAACACTCTTTTCCAACAACCCAAGAGACGGCTCTACACATGGACATCACCAGACGGTCAACACAGAAATCAGATTGACTATATGCTCTGCAGCCAAAGATGGAGAAGCTCTATACAGTCGGTAAAAACAAGACCAGGAGCTGACTGTGGCTCAGACCATGAGCTTCTCCTTGCAAAGTTTAGGCTTAAACTGAAGAAAGTAGGGAAAAGCACTAGGCCACTCAGGTATGAATTAAATCATATCCCTGTTGAATATACAGTAGAGGTGACAAATAGATTTAAGGAATTAGATCTGATAGACAGAGTGCCTGAAGAACTATGGACAGAGGTTCGCGACATTGTACAACAGGTAGCAACCAAAACCATCCCAAAGAAAAAGAAATGCAAGAAAGCAAAATGGCTGTCTGAGGAAGCTTTGCAAATAGCTGAGGAAAGGAGGGAAGCGAAAGGCAAGGGAGAAAAACATAGATATGCCCAATTGAATGCAGAATTCCAGAGAATAGCTAGAAGAGATAAGAATGCCTTCTTAAATGAACAGTGCAAAGAAATAGAAGAAAACAATAGAATAGGGAGGACCAGAGATCTTTTCAAGAAAATTGGAGAGATGAAGGGAACGTTTCATGCAAAAATGGGCATGATAAAGGACCAAAATGGCAGGGACCTAACAGAGGCAGAAGAGATTAAGAAGAGGTGGCAAAATTACACAGAAGAACTATACAAGAATGAGCTTAACGTCCCAGATAATCACAATGAGGTGGTCACTGACCTCGAGCCAGACATCCTAGAATGTGAGGTGAAGTGGGCCTTAGAAAAGCTGAGCAATAACAAAGCTAGTGGAGGTGACAGTATTCCAGCTGAGCTATTCAAAATCTTAAAAGACAGTGCAGTAAAAGTGCTACACTCAATTTGCCAGCAAATTTGGAAAACTCAACAGTGGCCACAGGATTGGAAAAGATCAGTTTACATTCCAATTCCAAAGAAAGGCAGTGCCAAAGAATGTTCAAACTATCGCACCATTGCACTCATTTCTCATGCTAGTAAAGTCATGCTTAAAATCCTACAAGCTAGACTTCAGCAGTATGTGGATCGAGAACTACCAGAAGTACAGGCAGGATTTCGAAGAGGCAGAGGAACTAGAGATCAAATTGCCAACATACGCTGGATCATGGAGAAAGCTAGGGAGTTCCAGAAAAACATCTACTTCTGCTTCATTGACTATGCTAAAGCCTTTGATTGTGTGGATCATAACAAACTGTGGCAAGTTCTTAAAGAGATGGGAGTACCAGACCATCTTATTTGTCTCTTGAGAAACCTATATGCGGGTCAAGAAGCAACAGTGAGAACTGGACACGGAACCACTGATTGGTTCAAAATTGGGAAAGGAGTCCGGCAAGGCTGTATACTGTCGCCCTGCCTATTTAACTTATATGCAGAGCACATCATGAGAAAGGCAGGGCTAGATGAATCAAAAGTTGGAATTAAGATTGCCGGAAGAAATATCAACAACCTAAGATACGCAGATGATACCACTCTAATGGCAGAAAGTGAAGAAGAACTAAAGAGCCTCTTGTTGCGGGTGAAGAAGGAGAGTGCAAAACTTGGGTTGAAACTTAACATTAAGAAAACCAAGATCATGGCATCTGGCCCTCTCAATTCCTGGCAAATAGATGGGGAAGAAATGGAGGTAGTGACAGATTTTGTTTTCCTGGGCTCCAAGATCACTGCAGATGGGGACTGTAGCCAAGAAATTAAAAGACGCTTGCTCCTGGGGAGGAAAGCCATGGCAAATCTAGACAGCACACTAAAAAGCAGAGACATCACCCTGTCAACAAAAGTGCGTATAGTCAAGGCTATGGTCTTCCCAGTTGCAATGTATGGCAGTGAAAGTTGGACCATAAGAAAGGCTGAGCGCCAAAGAATTGAGGCCTTTGAACTATGGTGCTGGAGAAGACTCCTGCGAGTCCCTTGGACCGCAAGGCGATCAAACCGGTCAGTCCTAGAGGAGATCAATCCTGACTGCTCTTTAGAAGGCCAGATCCTGAAGCTAAAACTCAAATACTTTGGCCACCTAATGAGAAGGAAGGACTCACTGGAGAAGAGCCTAATGCTGGGAAAGATCGAGGGCAATAGAAGAAGGGGACGACAGAGAATGAGGTGGCTGGATGGAGTCACTGAAGCAGTAGGCGTGAGCTTAAATGGACTCCAGAAGATGGTAGAAGACAGGAAGGCCTGGAGGAATGTTGTCCATAGGGTCGCGATGGGTCGGACACGACTTCGCAGCTAACAACAACAACAACAACAACAAATTACTTGACAGCTTTGACAGTGCTGTAATTTATGTCCTTAAGCGTCTATCTCCCAACATTAAAAGTTAATTCTATAATTAATGTAATATTAATAGTAACCTTTTAAATGTTTATAAAGAGATTTATGAGTTAATGGGATTTATAGTAACAAAACAGGAAATTCTTAAGAGAAAAAAAATTCTATGGAACATCAAAGCTATGCTTCAGTTTGCTTCTGTATTGCAAACTTTACTGTTAGTGTCTAGTTTTCATTTTCTCCCTGTAAGAGCCTCTGTTGTATGACTGACACATTAATTTTACACATTAGTTCTGAACCAATTGGCTGCACTGTGCAATAGTGTTAGTGCACACTCTTGGAACATCCGTGCAAATGTTCATGTCTTCAAGATAGTGACAGAGTGGATCAATGCACTTTCCTTAAATAGCCTGGGACACTGACCATCAAGACCTGGGTTAGGGATAGATGAAATGGTGATCCAAAAGAAGAGTAGGAATGATGTATTTGGTTATCACAGCATAAAATCTGTTTACTGAGATTTGTACTTGCAGTAGTTTATTCCTTCTGCAAAGATAAAAAACTTACAAGGATGATCTTCATCTAATGGGTTTTAGTGATATCAGAGGATTTGCAGATATTGTGGAGTTGTGTCAACATCTTTTTATTATTATTATTATTAAAGAGTTTTACAAAAAAATTTTTTACAATACATATCCCCAAAACCCACCCGCCCCAAACCACCCCCCTCCCCCCCCCACTTCCCAGAGCTGAATACAGGGTCATAAATATAATAATCATATTCTAACTAAAATTATCCATTATAAAATTAACCAAATTCATAATGTGCTTTAACTCCCCTTTAACATTGATACATTCAAATTATTAAAAACATAATAATAATAACTTAAACAAAAATATAATCAATACTAATACTAAAATTAATAACTATCTAAAATCTACTCATAAGCTAAATGGAACTTTTTAGTCCCATATTTATTCTGAATATAATCTATCCATCTCCTCCAAACTGAAATATATCTTTCTTGCGAATGATCCTTCAAATAAGCAGAAATCTTAGACATTTCTGTAAGATTCGATACCTTAAGTACCCATTCTTCTATAGTAGGCAAACTATCCTTCTTCCAATATTATCCCACCAGTAACCGTGCTGCTGTTATAAAGTTCAACATCAAATTGATTTCTTTGGTATCACAATCTACAACAATACCCAATAAAAACAATTGTGGAAAAAACTTTATCTTTCTCTTAGAAATCTTTTGAATGTTCCACCAAATTTTAATCCAAAAAGCTTTTATATTTCTGCAAGTCCTCCACATATGAAAATAAGTAGCATCTAAACTACCACATCTCCAGCATTTAGACTGTAGATTAGGATACATGTTAGACAACCTTTTGGGATCCAAATGCCATCTATAAAACATTTTATAAAAATTTTCTCTTAAATTTTGAGCCTGAGTAAATTTAACATTTCTGACCCAGATTACCTCCCAAGTATCCAACGGAATTGGTTCCTGTATGTTTTGTGCCCACTTTATCATACAATCTTTAACTAATTCCGTTTCCGAGTCCAATTAAATTAAAACATTATATATCCTCTTTATATGCGCACGATTTAAATCTCTAATTTGTTTTACTAAGTTTTCATCTGTAATTGTAATGCCAACCTTCTGATCCAGCTTCCACCTAGCTTTCAGTTGAGTATATTGGAACCAAGAGTAACTTATGTTTTCTTGTTTTAACTCATCTAATGATTTAAGTTGCCAATTATTCCCTTCCAATCTAAGTAATTCCTTATAGGAAAACATATCCAAACTCACTCCCATAGATACACCTTCTATCGCGTGTCCGGGAATTCCCCAAATCGGTATTTTATAATTTAACTTATAATAATACTTTTTCCAGACAGAGTCGTGTCAACATCTTGATCACTCTGTAGAATAGAGAATGCACCTAGCTGGCAAAATTGCTACCAAATGTCATTTTCTTGTTGGCAAAGCCATTTTTTTTGGGCTGTGAGAAGCATGAAAGGTACTTCACAAAGTATATGAGCACAAGTGAAGTATCTGTCCTGGAAGTTTTATCTATTTCAAAGCTTGCTCAGCTACTGTGCCAGCTGTTCCTGGATCATGTGTCCATGGACATCCTTCAAAGCAGCTGTGCAAGCTTACAAGAGATGCAGCAGTTTGAACTTCTTGAGATGTGATTTGTTTGTGCTATCACTTGCAAAGTGCTTCTTTTGAATGGTTTGCATAACTCCACAAATTAGCTTCTTGGTATATTTTTATGCTGAGCACAGTGAAACCAGAAAAATAATGTCTAAAATACAAATAAGACTGCTGAGCCTGAGTGGAATTCATTATTGAGCCTAATGAGGAGGTGACAAAAAATGGTTTTTCCCAGTTATATTCTCAGTGTTGTCCACCTGAACTGCTTTAGGTACCCACAAGTTTCTTATGCCCTGACCCTATCAGAATTAATTGCATGT
This sequence comes from Vipera berus, assembly GCF_964194415.1. Taxonomy (NCBI): domain Eukaryota; kingdom Metazoa; phylum Chordata; class Lepidosauria; order Squamata; family Viperidae; genus Vipera; species Vipera berus. The sequence continues at coordinate 182,759,015 of NC_138202.1, read as the reverse complement.
TTCACAGCTTGCTATGATAAAATTTATCCAATTATATTAGCAGAGGTGTCCAAATCTTGTCTATATACAGGTAGTCCTTTACTTTGATTGGTCACCTAGCAAGTGTTCAAAGTTATGATGAACCCTGAAAAAAGGGACTTACAACCCAGATTTCAGGTTCTGATGTCTAGAACCTATGTAGTCACATGGATGCTCAGCAGCCAGCCCACATTTAAGGCTGTTTGCAATGCTCCATGGACTACTTACAGTTTCCAGCAAAAAGAGTTCCATAATGAACAATGGGTTTGCTTAATGACTGCAGGGTTCACTTAGCAACCACTGTGTTTGTTTTATGATCACAGTGTTCACTTAATGACTGCTGCAAAAGAAAGTTGTAAAATTGGGTGCAGCCACATGGTCTTTGTGAACCTTCACAACTTACAACCAAAATTTAAGAATTCATTAATCATAAGTCAAGGACTACCTTTAGTTGTTTTGCAGAAATTTCAATTGTTGAGACCCAATGAGATAAGGTCACTGGACAAGTTCAATCAATCACATGTTGCCTATTTTGGCTTGTTAGATTTAGTTAACAGAGGGCATCTACCAGCCTTTATTAAACAAGTAATAATCAAGCTGTTGTCCTATTCAGAATCTAACCATGGTGATCCAAGCCAGTTATTAAAGCTCTCTTCTTGGTCAACTCTAAGCAATTTGAGATGAAGTTAATCTTCCAGATCCATTTCAATCCTTTTAAGTTTATGTTTGTGGTAAAAATTTAGTTATCCCAGTGATTTTTGCCCAGAGATTGTTGAATACAATTCTATTACTTCTCTTGGACTTTGCAGTATTATTTAATATTCCAACTAAAACATTTTTGTACCAAAAATGTGAATTGACAGAGGCATATTTCAGCTTGGAGCTCAATTTTATCCTTTATATTTATGAAATTATAGAGCAGATCATTTGGGGATGTGAACTGAGATGTCAATATGTAGTTTATGTCCCATTTTCTCTTCCTTTTTTGATTTAGGTAAACCATTAGATGTCTTGAACTAATGCATGGTTGATTGGATGAAGCCCTATATTGAAATTTGGTAGGGACAAGATGGTGGCTGCCCAATGCTGAAGCTATTCTAGAAAGTTTTTATCTTTGAAAGATCAAGTTGGTAATTTGGTTCCTGGATGCATTACTGTAAGGACCCACCTCAATCAGTTCTCCCAAGAAAGCAGAACTCTTGAAATGGCATCATTTCAAAAGGAACTTTTATTGGGAGGTGTTGACAGTAGGAATAGAAGACAGGATCTGAAGGTTTCCCATGTGAATCAAGCAATGAAAAGTGTCCATAGTAACCCCACCCTAACTGTCCATCCAGATGGTTCAAACAGGCCAATCCACAGGTGTGAAAGTGCCGTGGGAACAGAGTGATAAGGCACCACTTCCAAGGCTGTTAGGTGTCTGTGCCATTCCTTCTGCACTTGGAGATAAGGCAGATGGCAGGAGGTACATTTCATTCTCACCCCATTAGACACACATCAAAGAGGATAGATCAAGAGACAGAGCAAAGCAAATACACATCGGCACCTGAAGCTTCCGCCTCACCCCCAGGAGAATGGCAGAACCCAAAAAGAATAAGAAATCCCATGCACACAGATCATAGGGTTCTAACAATTACTGTCATTAGGTTAGTTAAAACATATAAACTTAGTCTAAAACACCAGCTACAAGCTTTCTATATATACTCTGGTAACCAATCATCTGAATGTATCATACAGTTATCTTTTTTTTGTCAATGTATTAGGCAGAACAGGGGTCAGCACATGTTGAAAGCATGTTATCAGCACTTTCATGAAAGGGTTCCCTGAAGGGAGTGACCAATATACCAGAAAGAAAAGCAATATTCAAAAAATAAATGTAGCAGAAATCAAACAAAGCACTGTACTGCAGTCAGCATAAAGGAGAATGAAGCTACCCTTGAAAAAAGGAATGCAAGAACATAAGGTAAATTTCCATTCAGTCCTGGGAAGGAAGGAAGAATAAGAATGAAAATTCAAGCTAATCTGCTTTTATTCTCTTTAATGAGAAACAGAAGGAAATTTTGTCAGGTTTTCAGGATTCTAATATTGTACCCTACAACCATAGAGTTCCAGTAGCATTTATAGTATTTCTCTCTTGAAGTGGCCTTCTTTGAAGTGATGACAGTCACTTATCACTTTGTTTTCTGTCTAGGGCCTTAAGTCATTGTGGTAAGATTGTGCAAAACTGTCAACTGTTGACATCCCTTTAAAATATTCCAGGAAACATGGTATCATTGTTCTTCTGGACTGCATTAATTCAGAAACTATAGAGAACTGTCCTGTAGTTTTCAAGCAGTAAATCTTCCACAATGAGAAGTAGTTAATGATGTTCTAGATATAGTGAGATACCCAACTTCCAAATATAGCTACAAATTACTATTGAATTAGCCAATAAAATAATGTGATAACATCACTTCTATATTACCTGTTACTCTATTTCTAGGCTCAGTTCAAATATTGACAATGGTATTTAATGTCCTGAAGGCATGAGACAGATAGTTGGCTTCTGAAAGAGAAGAGAATGAGCATGACGAATAAACAAATAAACATACCTTTATTGTAATACCAAAACATGGTAACTATGTAAGACAGTTAATAGTTTCCCTGCAAGCAGAAATGGTAAATTAGAATTTATTCCTATTCAATTCTGAAAGCCTTCATGCTCTTTTCACCTTCTCCAAAAAGAGGCTTTTACCAATATCTGTGCAATATCTTTTGTTGTAACTTCTCTCAAAATTTTAATATTCCAAAATGTATTGCTTTCCACCCAATATTTGGTTAATTTTCACATATTGATTGTTCTTCTTAGTTGAGGTTTTGAATAGTATTTTAACATACCAAAATACTTTTCAAATACAATTAAAAAGACTAATTTATGTGTGAAAATTAACTAGATGTTGGGTGGAAAGCATTAAAATGGGTAAAGAATGAATGTGTCATGGTTCCGATAGATGAAACCCATTAAAGAACTTCAAGGCAAGAATTCTTCCTTAAAGAACATTTTATTCAGGAAACAAAGTATCGGCACTACATGTTGTTGTTAGCTGCGAAGTCGTGTCCAACCCACTGCGACCCTATGGACAACATTCCTCCAGGCCTTCCTGTCCTCTACCATCTTCTGGAGTCCGTTTAAGTTCATGCCTACTGCTTCAGTGACTCCATCCATCATTCTCTGTCGTCCCCTTCTTCTCTTGCCCTCAATCTTTCCCAGCATTAGGCTCTTCTCCAGTGAGTCCTTCCTTCTCATTAGGTGGCCAAAGTATTTGAGTTTTAGCTTCAGGATCTGGCCTTCTAAAGAGCAGTCAGGGTTGATCTCCTCTAGGACTGACCGGTTTGATCGCCTTGCAGTCCAAGGGACTCGCAGGAGTCTTCTCCAGCACCATAGCTCAAAGGCCTCAATTCTTTGGTGCTCAGCCTTTCTTATGGTCCAACTTTCACTGCTATACATTGCAACTGGGAAGACCATAGCCTTGACTATACGCACTTTTGTTGACAGGGTGATGTCTCTGCTTTTCAGTGTGCTGTCTAGATTTGTCATGGCTTTCCTCCCAAGGAGCAAGCGTCTTTTAATTTCTTGGCTACAGTCCCCATCTTGGAGCCACCTTGGAGCCCAGGAAAATAAAATCTGTCACTACCTGCATTTCTTCCCCATCTATTTGCCAGGAATTGAGAGGGCCGGATGCCATGATCTTGGTTTTCTTAATGTTAAGTTTCAACCCATGTTTTGCACTCTCCTTCTTCACCCGCAACAAGAGGCTAGTTCTTGATCCACACAATCAAAGGCTTTAGCATACTCAATGAAGCAGAAGTAGATGTTTTTCTGGAACTCTCTAGCTTTCTCCATGCAAAGTCGCGTGGTCACACAGAGAGACGGACACTGGAGCTGGGTAGTAACTTCTTTATTGGATCAGGAATGAAGCTGGGGCAAAGGGGTTACCTGGCGTCTATTTATACCTGCCCAGGTGAATCGCTACCAATAGATTCAAACCTGGGCTTCCCGCCAGTGCAGGTGGCCAATGGATTTAAACCCTGGCTTCCCGCCAGAGCTGACCATGCCCTGGGGCTGTCAACGACTTGCTCTATTCAGGCTTTCCCGCCAAAAGCGGTTGTAGTCTGGAGCTGTCCAGCCCCCTGCTGTGCTGACATCCTGTGTATGCTTAAGAGCATACACTACACCCCTTCCCCCATGTGAGGAATTAACCTCTGTCATTCTGTCTCCCATAACTATATACACTTATTTACATCTATACACAGAATTTACATTTGTTTACTTCCCAGTTACACCTTTCCCTAAGAATGCACATAGTCAGCGAGGTAGCTTGGAGCCTTGTGAGGTCTGCTTGATCTCCTTGGGACTGGTTCCCCGGGTGGTGTGGTGCTGTTTCTCTTCCTTGCTGTTGTTGTTGTGGTGGATTGTGGTGTGTATGTGTGTGTGTCGGGGTGCCTTGACTTTGTGTTATGCTGGGTTCTGCTGACTGCCTGGTTTCCCTGTCAGTCTCCTGCCTGAGGTGAGGTTGCCTCTGTGCCCCTCTGGTGACCCTCCTGGGTGTTTGTGTTAGTGTTGGCTCCTCCTCCTCAGCCCCCAGTGTGTCCTCAACAACCCTTTCAGGAGCCCTTTTCCTCAGCTGGTCCAGGTGCCTCTTCCAACAGAGTCCCCCCTCCACCCTTACCTTGTAGGAAAGGGGTCCTGTTTGCTCTAGTACTTCCCCTGGCACCCATGGGTGACCTGAGCTATAGTTCCTTGCCCAGATGGGGTCCCCCGTGTTAAAAATTGTTTTGATGTTTGGGGTCCCGGCGTCTTCTGCTACTCTGTCTGGGTGAAGCCTGTCCAGCGTTGTTATTAGGCGTCTGCCCCATCTGAGTTCCACTGGGCTTTTGCCTGTGGCAGTGCAGGGTGTTGCATGTTGGTGTAGGAGGAAGGTGGCCAGTCTTTGCTTCCAATTTCCCTGCACTATGCGCTTGAGGGCATCCTTTGTTGTCCTCACGAATCGCTCTGCCAACCCATTACTGGCCGGGTGAAAGGGAGCCGAGGTGGCGTGTCTAATCCCCAAGGTACTCAGGAACACCTGAAAATCTGATGAGGTAAATTGTGTTCCATTATCTGACACGATCATGTCTGGCAGACCATGAGTTGCAAACATTCCCCTTAATGCTTGAATGGTTCCTGCTGAGGTCATGTTGCCCACAGGCACCACCTCCAGCCATTTGGAATGACTGTCTACTGCTACCAGAAATGTGTGTCCTTGGAATGGGCCCGCATAGTCTATGTGTACCCTGGACCATGGGGTGTGTGTCTCCTCCCACTTGTGAACTGGTGCATGTGGCTGTTCTGGCCATGACCTCTGGCATGTGTAGCACCCAGCTACTAACCCTTCTATCTCCTTGTCCAACCCTGGCCACCACAGGTAGCTCCTTGCCAGGGCCTTCATTCTTACCACTCCTGGGTGGCCCTCGTGCAGTGACTGGAGGACTCTTTCTCTAAGCCTTGTGGGAATGATGACTCTACTTCCCCACAGCAGACACCCCTTGTGTGTTGATAGTTCATGTCTTCTGGAAAAGTATGCAGTGAACTCTTGCCCTGGTGATTTGTCCTGCCACCCACTGCTCACCCACGATTGTATCCTGCTTAGAACCTTGTCCTTGGGGGTCTCTGCGGCTATGTCCTTTGCGTTAAGGGGGCATTCTGGCAGCTCCTGTATTGCCAATATTTGGGTAGCAGGTGCGGGGTCCGGCTCAGTATCCCTTAGGGGGAGTCTGCTGAGGCCGTCTGCATGCCCCATCTCTTTGCCTGGTCTGTGTACCAGCTTGCAGGAATATGCTGACAGGAAGATGGACCAGTGTAACATCCGGGGTGACAGGATTTGTGGTGTCTGCTTCTCCGTTGTAAATAACCCTAACAATGGCTTATGGTCAGTATATATTAGAAATTCCCTACCATATAGGTAGTCATGAAATTTCTTTACTCCTGCAACCACTGCCAGTGCCTCCTTGTCTATCTGTGCATAATTTCTTTCTGCAGCTGACAGGGTTCTGGAGTAGTAGGCGATGGGGGCCTGAGTTCCATCCTCCCTTAAATGGCTGAGAACTGCCCCAATCCCATAAGGGGATGCATCGCATGCAAGGCAGATTGGCTGGTCCTCCCTGAAGTGCGTGACTGTAGCATTGCCTGCTAACAAGTTCTTCAGTGTTTTGAACGCGTTTGTGTGTGTGTCAGTCCAGTCCCAGGATGCTTGCTTGTCAAGCAACCTGTGTAGGGGTTCTGCAATTGTTGCTTTGTGTGGCAGGAATGCTTGATAAAAGTTGAGGAGGCCCAGAAATACCTGCAACTCAGACTTGTTTTTGGGAGTTGGGGCTTCTTTGATTGCCCTGACTTTGGATGCAGATGGGTGGATGCCTTGAGCATCAATCCTGAACCCCAGGAACTCTGTCTCAGTTACCTCAATCTTGCATTTTTCCCTTTTGAGTTTCAGCCCTGCATCCCTGAACCTCTCTAGCACTGCTTTCAATCGGGTTGCCAAAATGTCCTCGGAGCTGGCTGCGATTAGGATGTTGTCGAAGTAAGGGCAAACCCCTGGTATTCCCTTGAAGGTCCTTTCCATCACCTCCTGGAATATTCCAGGAGCCATGCTGACCCCAAACTGCAACCGGTCTACCCGGAACGCCCCTTTGTGTGTGATTATTGTTTGTGCTTTAGCAGCCTCTGGGTCTACCGGCAGCTGCTGATAAGCTTGGGCAAGATTCAGTTTTGCGAACACCGCCCTGCCTTGCAGGGACGCCAGGATGCTGCTTACCGCGGGGACTGGGTAGGAATGGGCACTCAAAGCTCAGTTAATGGTCCCCTTATAGTCAGTGCAAATTCTAATTTCGCCATTTGTCTTGAGCGGCGTTACAATGGGGGTTTCCCATTCTGCTCCATCGACTGGCGTTAACACCCCCTGGTCTACCAGCTTATCCAGTTCCTGCTCTATTTTGTGTTTTAGTGCAAATGGGACTCTCCTAGCCTTCATTCTGATGGGCTGAACCTGGGGGTTTAATTTAAATGAAATTGGGAAACCGGTGTATCTCCCTAGCTGCTTGTCAAACACGTCTGCAAAGTCCTTGCAGATACCTTTAAGTGAAAGACAGCTCCGCGTCTGGTGAATCCCCGTGATTCCAATGCCCAGTGCTTTGAACCACCCTAACCCCACGAGGCTGGTTCACTGCCCTTCGACGACCAACACGCTTAATTTGCCCGTGAACCCCTTGTACTGAACCAACACCGACGCCTCCTCCGAACGTTAATGGGTGCGTTTTGAAAGTCAGAGAGGGTCAGCCAAGATGGCCTCAAGGGAACCCGTTGGCCGCTCTGCTTGCAAATGTCTTTAAACGTTCTGGTGGAGATGATTGACACGGCTGACCCTGAGTCCAGTTCCATCATGCAGGGAATCCCTTGCAGCTTCACCCTTAGTTTTATTTTTGGGGTGAGTGTCGGGGGGGGCCCTGTTAAGCAAACAGCCAGCCGTCATTCCGTGTGGCTGACCGACAGTCTTGGCAACCGCTCCCCGGTACCTGTAGCAAACTGGAACTCTGCTTCCACTTCATGCAGGCTGTCCCGTTGCTTGCTCCTGCAGACCGCCGCGATGTGCCTGGTGTTCCCACACGGCCGACACTTTGCCGACTTGAATCGGCAGGTAGACCGGGAATGCTGTCCTCCGCAGCTTGCACAATGGGTAGCTCGGGAGCTGCTGCCGTGCTGGGTAGACCAGGGTCCGCAACCGCAATGCTGGGTAGACCGGGGCCGGTTCGCACTGTAGCCAGGGAGTTGGGTAGACCGGGGCCCGCTCGCTCCGCACCTGCACTCCTGGTACCTCAGGTCTGCTGCAGCTGGTCGTGGCTCCCTCACGTTGTCTCGGTTGGAGTTGACGGGTTGCGGTTGTTGGTGTATGGCATCCACTTCCACCCCTTCTGCTTCACTGCAACTGCTCAACTGGTGGACGGCTCTGCTCTCTCTTGCGTCGGACTCCTCGGCTGCGTCCCAGGCTAGGAACTCCTCCTGGACGTCCCTCAGGGTTAACTTCTGCTTCACAAAAATTTTCTGCTGCAGCTTCCGGTCCCTCAGCCCACAGACGATCCGATCCCGCAGCCAGACCTCTAAATTTTCAAAGTTGCAAAGACGGGCTGCCTGCCTTAGGGTGGCCATGTATTGTTTGGCAGACTCACCCGGCCGTTGATCCCGTTTCTCGAAGCGGTACCGCCACGCGATTTCATACGTCTCAGGCCTGAAGTGCTCGGTCAGCTTCGCTAGCAACCTGCCATACCCGATGGTGTGGATGTCGTCGGGCGAGCAGAGACTGACCGCCGGCTGTTACGTTTCTGTCCTGCAGCTGCAGAATAGCGCCGCCACTCTCTGTCGGTCATCTTTCACCCCGTTCGCCCTTAGGTAGCACTCGAGCTGTCCCACGAAGGCTTCCCACTCCTCGGGGCAGTTACTATTGAAAAGGAGATACTGACCCAGTTGTGCCATTCCGCCGTCTTGGTCGTCCTGCGTCTGGATCCGGGGCTGCCGATAGGGTTCCGTCCGTGGCTAGCGCTGTCCGGTGCAGGATCCCACCTTCGTCGCCAGTGCAAAGTCACATGGTCACACAGAGAGACGGACACTGGAGCTGGGTAGTAACTTCTTTATTGGATCAGGAATGAAGCTGGGGCAAAGGGGTTACCTGGCGTCTATTTATATCTTCCCAGGTGAATCGCTACCAATAGATTGAAACCTGGGCTTCCCGCCAGTGCAGGTGACCAATGGATTTAAACCCTGGCTTCCTGCCAGAGCTGACCATGCCCTGGGGCTGTCAATGACTTGCTCTATTCAGGCTTTCCCGCCAAAAGCGGTTGTAGCCTGGAGCTGTCCAGCCCCCTGCTGTGCTGACATCCTGTGTATGCTTAAGAGCATACACTACACTCCATGATCCAGCGTATATTGGCAATTTGATCTCTAGTTCCTCTGCCTCTTCGAAATCCTGCCTGTACCTCTGGTAGTTCTCGATCCACATACTGCTGGAGTCTAGCTTGTAGGATTTTAAGCATAACTTTACTAGCATGAGAAATGAGTGCAATGGTGCGATAGTTTGAACATTCTTTGGCACTGCCTTTCTTTGGAATTGGAATGTAAACTGATCTTTTCCAATCCTTTGGCCACTGTTGAGTTTTCCAAATTTGCTGGCAAATTGAGTGTAGCACTTTTACTGCATTGTCTTTTAAGATTTTGAATAGCTCAGCTGGAATACTGTCACCTCCACTAGCTTTGTTGTTGCTCAGCTTTTCTAAAGCCCACTTCACTTCACATTCTAGGATGTCTGGCTCGAGGTCAGTGACCACCTCATTGTGATTATCAGGGATGTTAAGCTCATTCTTGTATAGTTCTGCTGTTTAATTTTGCCACCTCTTCTTAATCTCTTCTGCCTCTGTTAGGTCCCTGCCATTTTGGTCGTTTATCATGTCCATTTTTGCATTAAAAATTCCCTTCATCTCTCCAATTTTCTTGAAAAGATCTCTGGTCCTCCCTATTCTATTGTTTTCTTCTATTTCTTTGCACTGTTCATTTAAGAAGGCATTCTTATCTCTTCTAGCTATTCTCTGGAATTCTGCATTCAATTGGGCGTATCTTTCTTTTTCTCCCTTGTCATTTTGCTTTCTTGCATTTCTTTTTCTTTGGGATGGTTTTGGTTGCTACCTCTTGTACAATGTTGCGAACCTCTGTCTATAGTTCTTCAGGCACTCTGTCTATCAGATCTAGTTCCTTAAATCTATTTGTGACCTCTACTGTATATTCAACAGGGATATGATTTAATTCATACCTGAGTGGCCTAATGCTTTTCCCTACTTTCTTCAGTTTAAGCCTAAACTTTGCAATGAGAAGCTCATGGTCTGAGCCACAGTCAGCTCCTGGTCTTGTTTTTACTGACTGTATAGAGCTTCTCCATCTTTGGCTGCAGAGCACATAGTCAATCTGATTTCTGTGTTGACTGTCTGGTGATGTCCATGTGTAGAGCCGTCTCTTGGGTTGTTGGAAAAGAGTGTTTTCTATGACCATCGTATTCTCTTCCCCTAGATACAAAGTAACAAGTTGCAATTCCCACCTCCATGAAGCAGTCATAAATAACATTCTCCAATTAGCCTGAAACGTGGGTTCCCTCTCCAGCTCCTCAGCCTGCCAAAACGTTATCAGTTTGTGTCCTTGAGTTCCCACGAAGCTGCATTATTGTTATGGCTAGTTGAGCTCAAGCATTCACCTTCTACATCTGATTTCTAAACAGCAGAAAAAGCAAGCTGTAAGCAGAGTAAAAATGGCTGCAATTTCCCTCAGTTGTCAGAGCGGGAACATCCATTGCCACAGTGTTGACATCTAGCCTCACTTAACAAAAAGGATAAATCCTGCAATTCAAATCCTGCATAGCTTAGGGGTTGCCTCTCGGCTTAGTAGGGTGTTTGTTGTAAAATTTACAAATGAGCCTGTCGGCTTTCACATAGCTAGATTTTACCCAAGTGGCCTCAGATAATGGGTATCCTTTCTACTGTACTAAATACTGTAACTTTCCCTTATAAAGTCTAGAATCAAGAATGCGCTTCACTTCATAATGTGTCTGTCCAGCTACTATCAGAGGTCCAGGTGCTTGTTTAAAGAGAGGTCGTAGAGTAGAACCCTGAAAAGGTTTTAATAGACTACAGTGGAACACAGGGTAGACTTTCCCTAAAAGTCAGGAAAGCTTCAACTCCACTGTAACTGGATTCATGATCTTTACGATGGGGAAAGGACCAATGTATTTTGGTCCCAATTTCTTACTAGGCAACTTGTGTCTTAAATATTTTGTGGATAAATAATTTTTCCCCAACTTAAATGACCTTTGGGAAGCCCTTTTTTTAATCCGCTTGTTTTTTATACATCTCGGAAGCTTTCTTCAGAGTGAGTTTCATTTTGTCCCAAGCCTCCCCCCACCCCCTCACCCACTGGTCAAGAGTTTGGGAGGCAGAGGGTCCCTGAAGATACTCAGGTATTGGGCTGAATTCCTTTCCCATGGTGATTTTAAAACGTGTAAAACTGGTGCTGCTGTGAACAGTTATTGTAAGCCACCTCCGCGAAAGGGAGGAGGTCAGTTCATTTGTTGATAGTCCACATAGCATCTGAGGTACTGCTCCTGCATCAAGTTCTCTTTTTCAGCCGCCTCATTCGTAGATGGGTGAAAAGCCAATGACAACCCCTGCAATGAGCCAATTAATTTGAAAAAAACCCTCCAAAATTTGTCCATAAATTGTACCCCCTCTGTCAGAGATTAAATGTGCTTAAGAAACATCTTGGCCAGTCTCTGGGCTGACAGGAGTCCTTTGCAGGCTATAAAATGAGCCTGCTTTGAGAAAAGATCAATCACAGTCCAAATCACCATACTGCAGGTAGCTCAACTATAAAATTCATAGCAATTTCTTCCCATGGCTGGGAAGGGTCTGTGACTGGTTGTAATAACTCAGGGGGCTTCCCCAGAATTCTTTTCATGCTGGCACACACATCACAGCTTTTAATATAGTTTTCTATGTCCCATTTCAAACCTGGCCACCAAGACTGCCAATGAATCAAATGCAGCATTTTGAAATAGCTGAAGTGTCCACGCTGAAGTGACCACACTGGAGACCATGGAGGCGGAGGGTTTCGGGCAAATACAATTTCCCCCCTTTGTAAGCCAATCTGTCCCTACACATCAGGGTAGTCTGATCATTGAGGAGTTCCTGCTTTAGCTTTCTTGTCCCAGGATCATCGGGGTTTGGGACTCTCAGAGATGGGACTCTGCAATGTTAATTGAGATTGCGGTGTAGGTATGATTGATTCATTAATCTCTTCATGCTGGCTCTTGTACTGAGGCAACCTTGATAGAGTGTCAGCTAAAAAGTTTTACCCTCCCCCACCCAGTATGTACTTTAGGGTGAAATTAAACCAGTTAAAATACTGTGCCCACCGTACTTGCTTAGGGGAAAGCTTGTGAGAGGTTTTCAGTGCCTCTACGTTTTTGTGATCAGTCCATACTTCAGTCCATACTTCAGTCCATACTTCAGTCCATACTTCAGTCCATACTGCCAGTTTAACAGAGCCCAATGAATTGCGAAGGCTTCCTTCTTCCACACTGCCCACCTTTTCTTAGAGTTGGTGAACTTTTTTGAGGTGTAGGCACAGGGCTGCAGGACCCCCTCATGGTTCTTTTGTAATAGTATAGCTCCAACTGCCACGTCGCTGGCATCGGCTTGGATCACAAAGGGCTGCCCTGGACAGGAGTGTTTTAGGACTGGCTCAACCACAAACAGTCTTTTCAAATTCTCAAAAGCAGTTTGACAGTTCATAGTCCATGTTAGCAGCTGGCCTGGTCACAGCTTTCCCCCATCTTTGCCAGTTTTTAACAAATCCATGAGAGGTAAAGCAATTTTGGCAAATGAGGGGATGAATTGACAGGAAAAGTTGGCAAACCCTAGAAAGCTTTGAAGCTGTTTGCGAGTCTTTGGGGGTTGCCATTCAATTACAGCCTTCACTTTTCCAGGATCCATTTCAATGCCCTCACAGGAAATTCTATAGCCCAAATAATTCAGTCGAGTTTGATGGAATTCACACTTTGACAATTTAACATATAGTTCGGCATTCAACAATTTCTTCAACACTTATAACACTCATTTGGCTGATGAGATGGCAGGATGTCACACTCTTTCTCACTAAACACCTCTGCTAAATCCCGGTACTCGCTGGGAATGAGTGGCTCACCTGGCCAGGGAATGGCTTAGGCCCTCCAGTAACATCAGCAGAATCAAGAGGGGGTTTGGGCCCTATGGGCAATCTCACAGTCCTCATCCCCTTTCGCACCAGATAAAAGGTTTCCACTTGTCTAACCAGGTTAGACCTAAAATCACAGCTTCAGTCATCTTCGGAGCCACCACAAAATGGATGAACTCCCAATCTTCACCTATTTCTAAGCATATAGGTTTGGTTAGATGGGTGACTAAAGTGCCTCCCATTAAAGAGCCATCTGCCTGTTCAAACCTCATGGGCTTGGAGAGCAATCTTGCTCATATACATCTTAAGGGAAATTGGCAAACTGATAACACACCAGGAACATCCTGAGTCCACTAGCACTTTCAGGTCCATTCATACCCCTGTCTTAGGGACTATGAACTTAGCAGCTAGTGAAAAAGGTGGAATGGGTCAACTCGCCATCAGGTCATTCTCCCCTTCATCATCGCTGTTGTAGGAGGGCAGGGAGGTGGAAGGTCCAGTTTGGACCTCGGCGCTCCCCATGTGGGCGATGTGACCTGGGTGACAGGTTCTTGCATGATCCAGCTTGATTTTTCTTTTGCTGGCTGTTAGGCTGGTTTCTTCCTCCCTTGTGGTCCTGATCTACCCCCCTTTTGGGGGTATGGGATTCCAACAGGCCCAGTGTCCCTGTTGCCCACACCTGAAGCATTTGATTGGTGGGCCAGCAGGTGGTTTGGGGGATTCTGTAGCCATGTTGGCTGGGGGTCTTTGTGGAGGTGGCCACCTGGTTCGCTCTGGTTTTGGTCTGGCTTCTGGAAGAGATGGTTTCTTGTAACAAGCAAGCTCGACGTCTAGTCTCACTGCCACTGATACCACTCTTGCAGTTGATCAGGGACAGCCCGGTAGATGCAGGCCTGGGAGATGTGATCATCTAGCCCCTCCTTGAAGTGATGCACTAGAGATTGCTCAGGCCAGCCTTCAATCTGGCTTGCCACGTTGCAAAACTCTCACACATATTCCAACGCAGATCTGCCACCTTGCTTTATCTTGTGAATTTGTTTTTCAGCTTTGAGGGCTATGGATTGATCCTAAAACCTGGCCCTCAACCCCAGGAGGAAGAGATGGAGATCCATCAGTTCAGGCACTGCTCGTTGTACAAATTGTTTAGCCACTAGGATGCTTTTCCTTCTAGATTAGCTGCAACAACATCAACCATTGCAGCTGGATCTGGGTAAAGATTGGCATTTCGATTCATGTGGGAACATACTTGATTAAGAAAGAAAATCAGCTTCTCCAGGTCACCATCGAACTTTGCCTTAAGGGGGACTTCCAGTTTTTGCATCTGCAGCACATGGCTGCATGAGAGTTGACCTCCGCTCCCCACAGCTAGTTTCTTCCTGCTTGGGGAACCCTAGATGAGTCTGAAGTTGCCCCAGAGAGGGGACTGTGAAGGAGGGGTGCCCCGTCAATCATGAAGTGACGGCAATTGCTTCATTTGATCCCTCCAAACCCAACAGGAGAAAGGCTAGCGTGAGATCAGCATCTAGCCCAAGCTGCTTGCAGCCAATGTCCCAGAGCATGAACTTAAACATCGGTGAACAACGTGCTTGGAATTGGTGAGAGTACTGATCTTCTTTCTTCTATCTACTATTTAAATCTTTGAAAAGATCCCCAAAGCAAGAAAATCTCCAGAAGTGAAGGGAGTGGACTATATCCCGATTCCCTTACAGATGGAAGTGGCGAATTAACACAAAGGTTGATTTAAATATTTCAGTCTGGAAAAATCTAGGAACTAAAAAACTGTCAAGATTATATCCTAAAAAAATTCTGATGAAATTATGAAAATATATAACAGAAATAACTTTTTGAATGAAAGAAAAACTGAAAAAAATAACTGCTGACATCTAGAGGAGAATCAGAGAATAGAAAACAAACAATAAGGACTCATAATTTGGCAGAATGCCCAGAAACAAAGAAAAAGTTGTTCCTTTGAACTGCAAATAACCTTGAATACAGCTGGGAACAAAGGAAGACCCAGCTATAAGATTAAAAAGTTTTTGAAATAAAAAACAACACCTAGACTGTTGCTTAAACCTAAGAACTGTTTATGGGGGAAAAAACTTTAGCTTTTTGGCTAATCTTTTAGAGGAGAATTTGCAGGAAGGATTTAAAGTGGCTTAATATACTGAATCTGGAATTTTGACTGACTGATAAATTGACTTTTGAATTAAAACACTGATGAAAGATTATTTGAAGGGGGGAGACAACATGGATATCACATAAGTATCAAAACTGACAGGATGCCACATGCAATATTTTCTCCTGAAGAACTTAGCCTGGAAAATCAAGGGCCTCCCAAAGCAATACTTCAAGGCAAGATAAATACTTTCCCGGAGGAAATACATGTAATGCTAGGACAAATACAAATGACAATAGATTCAAACCATGATGAAATTCGAAATAACTTTGAGGATTTAAATAAACATATTTCCAGTCTAAATCTACAATTAAAAAATACCCAGGAAATAACAACAAAGGAACAAACAAATCAGACAGCAGATTACAAACTAGAAGAGTATGATCAAATTGATGAAATAACAACGGGAAAGAATTACAGTTTGACACAAGAAATCTACAAGGTTCTGATACAACAAGAAAAATGGAATTATTAGGAGAACTATTAAAGTTTGGGGGACAGAAAGAATTTATCTTACTTACTTCATCTTTTGTATTCCCAACAACATTTGTAAAAATACAGGAACTGTTGGGTAAGTGGATTACATCAACTTGGAAAATTACTTGGCAAAAGAAGATCAGAGATAGATACAAGAGATTTGACTTGCCCTACCAGATGGACTATTACTTGAATAAACATTTGTTTGAATATGGCTAAAAGAACAGAGAATTTCAAACTGATTAAAAAGGATGTTATATCTAGATACTATAAGACAGATAAAAAGTATAATATTTTTATAATGCATGACATAAAATATTGGGATGATGTACTTACATGGGAAAATTTAGACAGTGAGATGAGTAATATAAAGAAATTATGACTGATAAGAATTGGATTAAATATAAGGGAATCTAAGCGAACAAAAATTATAAAACTAGGATGTATACTGAACTAATGAGATGATGTTTATGAGAATAATATAAGCTGAAAAAAATGTTATATAGAGAGGTTCTTATTATTTGTATAAATATAAAAAATGCATATACCTAATCATTTATATATTGAAAATATTAAGAATTATATTTTGGCTAAGGTTGAAGAAGGAAAATACAAATGGGAGAAGGGAAGATCAAAGAAATGTATTATTAATTAATATATTAATTATGTAATTATCAAATTTAATCATTATTGACTGTTAATTAATTATTACTGTCCTTTTTTTCTTGTTAAAATATAAACCAAGACAACACGGTGTACACCAGGCACTGGAGATTGTTATAGTTAAAAACCAATAAAATATCTACAAAAAAGTTGCCTTAAGGGGTGGTGCCATCATGGGTTGCTGCCCCCCCCATTGCTGCTGCACTCCTAGCGGTTGTTGACCTCCCAGCAGCAGCTGCTGCACTCCCAACACCTGTTGACCTCCCAGCAGTGGCTGTGGCATCCCCAACTGCTGCAGGCTCCCCAGCAGCTGCTGTGCTCCAACCTGTCACTGCCTGTCCAACAGGTTGCATAGCTGCTGAATCAAATCATGTTGAATGCCCTCATTTGGGTCTTCTCTCTGCACTGGCCTCAGGCTCGGGCTTTGCTGATGGTGATGTTCAGGGCTATGTGACTGATAGCAGTAACAGTCAGGGCTCTCACAATGCCAGTAACGATCTGGGCTTTGATGGTATCGGTGGCTTCGGTAGTAAGGGTGTCTCTCGGGGCTGTCATCGTAGTCTTGCCATTTGGAGCTATCATGATGGTGGCGCCTATCAGAAGATTGTGACGAGCAACATCGATCAGGGCTTCTCTGGTGGCTGGGGCTCTTGTGCCGCAAGCGGCACTCTGGGGTCCTTGAGGAGCGGCAATGTCCCAGGCTGCCGCATCCCAAATGGCCGTCAGGACTCCTCTTTATCACCGGGCTGGAAGTTAACACCGGTGATTTTGGATGTGGGGAAGCCACTCACGCTCTGTCGATGGGGCTAGGGCTTCTCTTGGGCATCGATTTGCATCGATCCCATTGGTCATCATGCGAGGAATGGGAGAGTTGTTCCCCGCTTCTTACTTCCAGCCCCTTGAACCTCTCCACTAATTTGTCTACTGATTGGCTTTGTACAGCAGACATGTACTTCCATTCCCCAAAGTCCTCAGTGGCTGCCAATCTCTTGGCTCCCTGGCAGTCTGCAGAGCATGATTCTCGAGAGGCCCCTGCCTGCAAGTCAGCCTCAGATGCTTTTGAAGAGCTCGTCTTTGGCAGGATTGCCTCAAGATGCTTGGAATCTCCACTGGGCAGGGTACACTCCAAGGACCAGATCAGCTTCCACATCTTTGGTCTTGCTCCCATCTGCAAGGCTTCCAAATTTTCTTTCTCTGCTGTGCGATGGCTTGCGCTCCCTACTTTGAGGCAGCAGCCATGGTCAGGGTGGTAGTTACAGGTGCTTCTTCCTTCTCCATGCTGAGATCTTCCCCGAGTGTTGGTCAGCCTATCCCTTGACTTCGGGAAGGTGACTGGAGCTCAGGACCCCTAAGTGGTTAAAGTAGAAATCGGTTTTGGGTTAATATTGTCGTTCCGATAGATGAAACCCATTAAAGAACTTCAAGGCAAGAATTCCTCCTTAAAGAACATTTTATTCAGGAAACAGAGTATCATCACTACATAGCTGAACCAAAACTAAATTCCCTTCCCCCAGATACAAAGTAACAAGTTGCAATTCCCACCCCCATGAAGCAGTCATAAATTTATTCAATTAGCCTGAAGTGCGGGCTCCCTCTCCAGCTTCTCAGCCCACCAAAACGTTATTGGTTTGTGTCCTTGAGTTCCCACAAAGCTGCATTATTATTATGGCTAGTTGAGCTCAAGTGTTCACCCCATCCCCCCTTCTACATCTGATTTCTAAACAGCAGAAAAAGCAAGCTGTAAGCAGAGTAAAAATGGCTGCAATTTCCCTCAGCTGTCAGAGCGGGAACATCCATTGTCACAACATTGACAGAATGCAGTTCCTATAAAATATTATAGGAAGATAGAAGCCTGGTTTTGTCCAACTCTGATTTCTCCAGATAGTTGACAAACAAGTATTTTGCAAACTCGCTCTAGCAAGATATCATGAAAGGAAGAATTGACTAAGTATTCTTGAAATTTCCCAAATGAACAAAATCTGTGAAATTGGAAAATGATGGTGCTTTCTTGTGAAAGTGTTTCTTTATAAATGGACCTTCATTTAATTAACTACTACCAGAAAAACAAGCATAGAAAATTGTCTCTTTTTGGTTACTGTCAAAGTAGATGAAGTATAAAAGGAAAGATTATTTTGAATTTTGTTCAACACTGGGTGGCTACATGGACTAGGCTCCAGATTCCTAATTTAGAGTCCTATAGATTCCTAGTTTAGCCTGCAATCCTGGATGTTCTGGTTGTCTTCTATACAAGTGTTAATCAGGTCCAACTAAACTAAACTTTTCTGAAACCAGCCAAAGTGCTGTCATTTGCTGTGATTTCTTAAGTGGCTTAATTCACATATTATGTCAAAGAAATTAATACAGAAATGATGGAACTATATTTAGTATAGAAATTAATCTTGATTCTCCAACCCAACCTTTATAGGCTGATAGCCAGCTAATAGAGCAGAAGAGAGCACAATAAGGTGTTTTTGGTGGTTCTGCTGGCAGTTACAGAAATCTGATTCCCCACTCCCTGGATTTTGTGAAATATTTTTGTAGGAATGTGTAAATAATCAGGTTACTTCACAGTGTTTTAACTGAATTTTCTTCTTTAACAAATAATTTTAAAATTATAATCCATTCACTAACAGCAATATTTCTATTGATAACTAGTATTCAATTTAAATTTTATGACTATGATCACAGCCCCTTCATGGATTACTGCCTTGTCGTGGCAAAGGGGCTTGCGTAATTCAATGAAGCTATGAGCTATGTCATGCAGGGCCACCCAAGACAGACAAAACGTGATCCACTGGAGAAAGAAATGGCAACCCACTCCAGTATCTTTGCCATGAAAACGCCATGGACAGTACCAAAAAGCAAAAAGATATGACACTGGAAGATGAGCCCCTCAGGTCAGAAGGTGTCCAATATGCTACTGCAAAAAAGCAGAGGGCTAGTACTAGCAGCGCCAGAAAGAATGAAGCGACTGGGCCAAAGCCGAAAGGATGCTCAGCTGTGGATGTGTCTGGTGGTGAAAGGAAAGTCCGATGCTGTAAAGATTTTTTCTCCATAGAAACCTGGAATGTAAGATCCATGAATCAAGGCAAGCTGGACGTGGTCAAACAAGAGCCTTGGTGGAGCAGTGGGCTAATGCCTCCTTAAGTAACACCAGCTGCCTGCAATTAATGCAGGTTCGAGTCCCACCAGGCTCAAGGTTGACTCAGCCTTCCATCCTTCCGAGGTAGGTAAAATGAGGACCCAGATTGTTGGGGGCAATTAAGCTGACTTTGTAATAATGCCACTTGGGGGGTGTATGAAAGCCCTAATAAGCAGGCATATACATAGAATGAAGGCTACTGCTAAGCTTGTAAGCCGCCCTGAGTCTTTGGAGAAGGGCGGGATATAAATGGAATTAAAATAAATAAAATAAATAAATAAAGAGATGACAAGGCTGAACATCGACATCTTAGGAATCAGTGAACTAAAATGGACAGAAATGGGTGAATTTAATACAGATGACCATCAGGTATACTACTGCAGGCAAGAATCCCTCAAAAGAAATGGAGTAGCCTTCATAATAAATAAAAGAGTAGGGAAAGCAATACTGGGATACAATCCCCAAAATGACAGAATGATCTGAGTTCGAATCCAACGCAAACCATTCAATATCACAATAGCCCACGTCTATGCCCAAACCACCAGTGCTGAAGAGGATGCAATTGACTGGTTCTATGAAGCCCTACAGCACCTTATAGAACTAACACCAAAAATGTTGTCCTTATCATCATGGGGGATTGGAATGCTAAAGTAGGAAGCCAAAAGATAACCAGAATAACAGGAAAGTTTGGTCTTGGAGTACAAAATGAAGTAGATAGAATTTTTTCAAGAGAATGCAATGGTCATAACAAACACTCTTTTCCAACAACCCAAGAGACGGCTTTACACATGGACATCACCAGACGATCAACAAAGAAATCAGATTCTCTATGTGCTCTGCAGCCAAAGATGGAGAAGCTCTATACAGTCAGTAAAAACAAGTCCAGGAGCTGACTGTGGCTCAAATCATGAGCTTCTCGTTGCAAAATTTAGGCTTAAATTGAAGAAAGTAGGGAAAAGCACTAGGCCACTCAGGTATGAACTAAATCATATCCCTGATGAATATACAGTTGAGGTAACAAATAGATTTAAGGAATTAGATCTGATAGACAGAGTGCCTGAAGAACTATGGACGGACGTTCACAACATTGTACAAGAGGTAGCAACTAAAACCATCCCAAAGAAAAAGAAATGCAAGAAAGCAAAATGGCTGTCTGAGGAAGCTTTGCAAATAGCTGAGGAAAGGAGGAAAGCGAAAGCCAAGGGAGAAAAAGAAAGGGACACCCAATTGAATGCAGAATTCCAGAGAATAGCTAGAAGAGATAAAAATGCCTTCTTAAAAGAACAGTGCAAAGAAATAGAAGAAAACAATAGAATAGGGAGGACCAGAGATCTCTTAAAAAAATGGAGAGATGAAGGGAACGTTTCATGCAAAAATGGGCATGATAAAGGACCAAAATCACAGGGATCTAATAGAGGCAGAAGACATTAAGAAGAGGTGGCAAAATTACACAGAAGAACTATACAAGAATGAGCTTAATGTCCCTGATAACCACGATGGTGGTAAATGACCTCGAGCCAGATATCCTAGAATGTGAAGTGAAGTGGGCCTTAGGAAAGCTGAACAACAACAAAGCTAGTGGAGGTGACAATATTCCAGCTGAGCTATTCAAAATCTTAAAAGACAATGCAGTGAAAGTGCTACACACAATTTGCCAGCAAATTTGGAAAACTCAACAGTGGCCACAGGATTGGAAAAGATCAATTTACATTCCAATTCCAAAGAAAGGAAGTGCCAAAGAATGTTCAAACTATCACACCATTGCACTCATTTCACATGCTAGTAAAGTTATGCTTAAAATCCTACAAGCTAGAGTCCAGCAGTATGTGGATCAAGAACTACCAGAAGTACAGGCAGGATTTCAAAGAGGCAGAGGAACTAGAGATCAAATTGCCAACATACACTGGATCATGGAGAAAGCTAGGGAGTTCCAGAAAAACATCTACTTCTGCTTCATTGACTATGCTAAAGCATTTGATTGTGTGGATCACAACAACCTGTGGCAAGTTCTTAAAGAGATGGGAGTACCAGACCATCTTATTTGTCTCTTGAGAAACCTATATGCGGGTCAAGAAGCAACAGTGAGAACTGGAATGGAACCACTGATTGGTTCAAATTTGGGAAAGGAGTCTGGCAAGGCTGTATACTGTCACCCTGCCTGTTTAACTTATATGCAGAGCACATCATGAGAAAGGCAGGGCTAGATGAATCAAAAGTTGGAATTAAGATTGCCGGGAGAAAAATATCAACAACCTAAGATATGCAGATGATACCACTCTAATGGCAGAAAGTGAAGAGGAATTGATTTAATCTTATTTTAATTTATTTTAATTTTAATTTTTATACCTTGCGTGTTGTTAGCGTTTTAATTGCCCTGTACACCGCCCCGAGTCCTTGGAGAGGGGCGGTATATAAATCTAATTAAAAAAATAAACTAAAGAACCTCTTGTTGAGAGTGAAGAAGGAGAGTGCAAATGTTGGCTTGAAACTTAAAATTAAGAAAACCAAGATCATGGCATCCGGCCCTCTCAATTCCTGGCAAACAGATGGGGAAGAAATGGAGGTAGTGACAGATTTTATTTTCCTGGGCTACAAGATCACCACAGACGGGGACTGCAGCCAAGAAATTAAAAGACGCTTGCTCCTGGGGAGGAAAGCCATGGCAAATCTAGACAGTACACTAAAAAGCAGAGACATCACCCTGCCAACAAAAGTGTGTATAGTCAAGGCTATGGTCTTCTCAGTTGCAATGTATGGCTGTGAAAGTTGGACCATAAGAAAGGGTGAACACCAAAGAACTGAGACCTTTGAGGATGGTGCTGGAGAAGACTCCTGCGAGTCCCTTGGACTGCAAGGCGATCAAACCGGTCAGTCCTAGAGGAGATCAACCCTGACTGCTCTTTAGAAGGCCAGATCCTGAAATTGAAACTCAAATACTTTGGCCATCTAATGGGAAGTAAGGACTCACTGGAGAAGAGCCTAATGCTGGGAAAGATTGAGGGCAATAGAAGAAGGGGACGACAGAGAATGAGGCGGCTGGATGGAGTCACTGAAGCAGTAGGAGTGAGCTTAAATGGACTCCAGAAGGTGGTAGAGGACAGGAAGGCCTGGAGGAACGTTGTCCATGGGGTTGCGATGGGTTGGACATGACTTCGCAACTAAAAACAAAATGATCACAGCTGCAAATTAGTTATGTAAAAAATAATTGTATAAATAATTTTATTTGTGTATATTCAGTTAATTGAGTTGAAAATGCATTTTCATCTCAAAATCCATTTTATAAACTCTAAAAACCTCTTGAGTAACATTTTAAGAGTCTTGGTTTCAGAAATGTGTAAATTGATAAAACAGAAAGTTGTGGAATGAATCTATGACATGTACATTCTTGTCCAAATAACCTGTAACAATCAGAAATAGAAATGTGTTGATCTAAATTCTTCAAAGCATCCTTTTTATATCTGAGCTAATGTCAGTATTTTAATAGCATTGTTTCATACTTTTTCTCAATTTAGGTATATTTTAAAATTTATACTTCCATTACTGAATATAAGTTTTCTTTGATTAATTTTGTTTAATCTACAAATAATAGTGAAAACATGTAATGAAAAATAATTATAGAAGTGCAAAGTTGACCAAAACATGGGATTTTTAAAATGTAGTGTTGATAATAAAGCTACTTCTGAAACATCCAATTATATTTCCTATACTATGATTTTTTTAAAAGGGGGGGGGGCAGGGCCTCTCTTTAACAGCTAGATTTAGAAAGATTTGGAAATGTTTTTTTGACAATGAATGATGATAAGAGTTATATTGCTTACAGGGACGTGGTGGCTCAGTGGGTTAGGACGCTGAGCTTGTCGATCAGAAGGTCGGCAGTTTGGTGGGTCGAATCCCGAATGCCGTGTAACACAGCAAGCGCCTGTTACTCGTCCTAGCTTCTGCCAACCTAGCAGTTCGAAAGCACATAAAAATGCAAGTAGAAAAATAGGGACCACTACGGTGGGAAGGTAACAGCGTTCCGTGCGCCTTTGGCATCCAGTCATGCCAGCCACATGACCACGGAGACATCCTCGGACAAGCGCTGGCTCTTTGGCTTTGAAACGGAGATGAGCCCCTAGAGTTGGAAACTAGCACGCATGTGTGGGGGAAACTTTACCTTTACCTTTAAACACAAATACCACCAAACCAATCCTTTTCTACATTACACCTACACTTTTCAACCCTGGCAATTGCCTGCAGGGTTATTTAATCTCCTAAAGAGAAAGTGAGGATTCTTTGCTCCCAAATTACTCCTTTTCTTTTCATGTCCCATTCCACAGGTTCTCCAACCCATGCCTTCTCAGTTTATTTTAAAGACTACTTTTAAACACAAAAAGTGCAGCATTAAATCAACCTGTTTAATTACAAGTTTAAGAACAGTAGACAAGTTTTGGGGTGGGGACTTTCTTCATTGTAAGTGGTCCTTCCCACTTCACATTGCACCACCAACACTTGTCAGTTGTTTTTAGAGGAAATTTTCAACATGGGTTTAGCACTCTTCTGAGTAGGATTAGAGTTCCCACATGATGCCTTCTTTTGAAATTTATTTGGAATATAAGAAGCTAGACACCAATAGAAAGAGGACTGTAATACTGAAGGATAGGAATCTTTCCTTCTCTCACATATAATATCCAATTTTTAAGTTCAAGAAAGCTATACCCGAATCATGAACTTGTTTCTAAACTTTAATTTAATAAGAGCAGTAGTGGTACAGTGGTTAGAATGGAGTATTGCAGGCTAATTCTGCTGACTGCCAACTGCCAGGGGTCTGGCAGTTCAATTCTCACCGGCTCAAGGTTCACTCAGCCATCCATCCTTCCAAGGGCAGTAAAATGAGGACCCAGATTGTTGGGGGCAATAGGCTGACTCTTTAAACCACTTAGACAGGACTATACAACACTATGAAGCGGTATATAAGTCTAAGTGTTATTGCTAATGTCCCCTTGATCCCCCCCACCCAAGCACCTGGGAGAAATGGTGCAAGATTATAAAAGTCTTTTGTGTTTTCCTCAAATGAAATCTGAATACAGGCAAATATTTTAGTAATGATTGTAAGTTGTAAAAGAATAATTTACATGTATGGTCAGCAGGTGGTGCTGTATTTATGATGTAGCTATATTTACAACCATAAATATATTTATACAAGCCAGTTGGGTGTATTTCTTCTTGCTGACTCATTTTCTTTCCTTCCCTCTCTGCTGAGGTACATGCAGGTGAGAAGCTTCCCTTTTCCACAGGTGTTGACCTCATAGAGTATCTCCTCAGGTGCCTTTATTTTGGACCACTCCCAACCAACCAGAATAGAATGAAAGGTTAAAGTCAAACTTCAAAGCAATAAAATAATATCTTAGTATTTTAATTCAGTGTGGTCAAGCATAATTTATCTTAAGAATAAGGGTTATTGAATACATAATCACATAGTTTAAATTTCCTTGCATCAGTGCTCCTCTTTGGATATATAATATTCATGGTGTCTCCATGCAGGACCTTTTATTTCATGTTGATTTGCTTTCCTTGCCTCCAGTTTGGTGTAATATATATCTAGGAATCTGACATTTCTTTCAGTGAGCTTAGAATTACATCTTTGCTGATCTATCATCTTGACCTGACTTCTTTTTCTTTTAGAAAAACAAAGATTGGAGTGAGAAAACAAGTTGGATCAATCTTTCTAGATTAAAAAAGGCTCTTGACAATTTGAACTAGACTTTCTTGTTTAAAAATTTTGGGAGATATGAACTTTGGTGAGAATTTTATTAAATGAATAAAATCAATTTATACTTTGCAAAAGGTATAATTGTAAATGGAGAATTAAAAAATATTGTGAGATATAGAATGTGACAAGACAAGGATGTCCCTTTTATATATGTGTATATTTATTAGTTTTTTTATAATCACAAGTGCTTGAAATATTATCAGCAACATATTGTCTGGGTTTCAATATCTAGTTTACTAATACATATTGTTCCTTTCTGTCTACCTCATTTTTCTAGCCAATTATAAAAAGTATCCCATGTTCTAAAATAAACTGAATCTTCTTTCTCTTTCATTTTCAATGTCAATCTGTCCATTTCTGCACACTCTAAGATTTTTTTGATTAACACTTCCTCCACTGGCAGATCTTCATTTTTCCAATATTGAGCAAATAAAATTCTTGCTGCAGTTAATATATGTAAAATTAAATATATACGCTCTTTCTCATAATTGCCTAGAATTATGCCTAACAAAAATAATTCTGATTTAAAATCTATATGTTTTTTTATCATTTTCTCTAACCCTGTATGTAATTCTTAACCAAAATCTTTTAGCTTTAGAACATGTGCACCAAAGATGATAATACGTGCCTGTTTTTGTTTACATTTCCAACATTTGATACATCTTTAAACATATTTGCTAATTTCACAGGTGTTAAATGCCATCTACAAAACATTTTATATGAATTTTCTTTGTACACTACCACTTTTGTTATTTTCAAATTTCTTTCCCAAAGGCTTTGCCATTTTTCTAGTTCTATGTTATGTTCAAAGTTCTTTGCCTATGTTATCATTTTTTTAACTTGTTCCTCTTCCATCTTTAAGCTTAGCATATATTTATAGTTTCTTGATCAATTTTTCATCTGATGTCAGTAATATCTTATCAAATTCTGTCCGTTCTTTATAGAACCCAGATATTTTAATATCTTTTTCATATCTTGTTTGAATTTGCAGATATGGCCACCATGATAAATCAATACCCTGTTCTTCTAGTTCTTGTCTGTTTTAATTTTCCTTCTTTATTAAAAGTGTCTTTATAATGTCATAATTTTATCATAGTTTATTAAGTTTGGGTGAACAAACGCTTCCATTGTTGAAAGCCATCCAGGTATGTTCATGTAGATTTTCGCTTTTATATTTTTCCCTTTCTAACAGAAGTGCATTTCTTATGTAGCGATATTGAAAGTATCTGTGAATTTTATTTTTTCCGTACCATAGAAAGGCATGCCATCCAATTTGTAGGTCATGTCCCTCTAGGTATAATAATCTTCTATCTCTAAGAGTTATCCACTCTTTTAGCCATGTTAGAACGGCTGCTTGGTAATATAGACTCCAGTCTGGCAGTCCAAATCCTCTATTTTCTTTTGCTTCTTGAAGCATTTTCAGTCTTATTCTACTTTTTTTTCCTTGCCAAATAAATTTCAGTATTGATTTGTTTAGTTCACCAAAGAAGTTTTTCCCCACTTTTATAAGTATAGTTTGGAACAAAAAGAGTATTTTTGGTAGAATATTCATCTTCACTATTGCTATTCTCCCCAACATTGAAAGTTGTAGATTTTTCCATTTTTCCAAGTCTAGTTTTATTTGTTTTAATAACTTTACATAATTATCTTCTTTTACTGTTGCACATCTTGCTGTTAGGTAGATTCCCAGGTACTTAACTTTTTTATTATTTGAAGACCTGTTTTTTCTGATAGTTAACACTTTGGTCTTTTCTCTGTTTATTTTTAGACCTGCCACTTCCCTAAATTCTTCTATCTTTTTCATAAGCTTAAAGCTTGTCTCAAAAGGTTCTTCTAGTATAAAAAGTAAATCATCTGCAAATACTTGTAATTTTTATTTTTTATTTTTTATTTCCAGTCCTTTAATTTCCATATCTTGTCTAATGTTTCTATTTAGTACCTCCAATGTGAGTATGAATAGCAATGGAGATAATGGACATCCTAAGACAAGGATGGCCCTTATCACCTCTGTTATTCATATTAGTTTTGGAAGTATTGAACAGAGACGTAAGACAAGATGAGAGAATGGCTGGAGTGAGGATTAAAAGGAATATATGTAAATTGTGGGTATTTGCTGATAATTTAGGAGGACCCTTTGGATGGAATAGAAATATTAATGGATCAGCAGGCTTCTGAAAGAAAGGTGCTAACAAGAAATCTTGTTGTTGTTGGTTGCGAAGTCGTGTCCGACCCATTGCGACCCTATGGACAATGTTCCTCCAGGCCTTCCTGTCCTCTACCATCTTCTGGAATCCATTTAGGCTCATGCCTACTGCTTCAGTGACTCCATCCAGCTGCCTCATTCTCTGTCGTCCCCTTCTTCTATTGCCCTCAATCTTTCCCAGCATTAGGCTCTTCTCCAGTGAATCCTTCCTTCTCATTAGGTGGCCAAAGTATTTGAGTTTTAGCTTCAGGATCTGGCCTTCTAAAGAGCAGTCAGGGTTGATCTCCTCTAGGACTGACCGGTTTGATCTCCTTGCAGTCCAAGGGACTCGCAGGAGTCTTCTCCAGCACCATAGTTCAAAGGCTTCAATTCTTTGGCGCTCAGCCTTTCTTATGGTCCAGCTTTCACTGCCATACATTGCAAATGGGAAGACCATCGCCTTGACTATATGCACTTTTGTTGACAGGGTGATGTCTCTGCTTTTTAGTGTGCTGTCTAGATTTGACATGGCTTTCCTCCCAAGGAGCAAGCGTCTTTTAATTTCTTGGCTGCAGTCCCCATCTGTGGTGATCTTGTAGCCCAGGAAAATAAAATCTGTCACTACCTGCATTTCTTCCCCATCTATTTGCCAGGAATTGAGAGGGCCGGATGCCATGATCTTGGTTTTCTTAATGTTTAGTTTCAACCCAAGTTTTGCACTCTCCTTCTTCACTCGCAACAAGAGGCTCAAGAAATCTAGAGATGCTAATAAGGTTATTAACAAAAATATGAAAATGGAAAACCAAATGAAACTTTACAGAAAATTAGTTTTAGGACTGGAAAAGTAAAATACTTGGCTATCATTATGACTAATAAGAATTGTATATTATACAGGGATCACCTGCTGCCGGCATCAACTTCCCTCCGCCCTGTGCGTTCCCACAGAGAGGGCCTCCTCAGGGTGCCACCGGTCGGAGAATGTCGTCTGGTGGCCCCCAGGGTGAGGTCCTTCTCTGTGGGTGCCCCGGATTTATGGAATTGGTTGTTGGTCGAGCTCTGGATGGCACCCGACCTTCGCTCCTTCCGACGCGATCTGAAGACTCACTTATTCGAACAAGCCGGCCTGGCCTGATGGGGGATGGGTTGGGATGAGTGCTTTTCCAAGGATGAGGCTTTTGTTTCAAACAATACCTATTTTGACAATTGATGTACCATTAAACAATGACAGAAAGATAGACTTATATGGCAAGGGAAAAAGCCAAGGGTTAAATATAAAGTCTTCCAAGATGCAAAGGAATGAGAAGGATTGTGACTGCATGATTTAAAACTGTATTTTGAAGCCAGTTGTTTGGTTTAGATGAAAAAGAATGGTGCTGCTGAGAACTAAAAGAATTAAATACAAGCAGATTTTGTAGGAAAAAAAATCAGATCATGAGAAGGATTAACCTACCAAGAATTGTTAGAATAAAAATATGGAGAATATAATATGGAACTGAATAATAATTGGTTGCAGAGGGATTAGTTTTTCAATGGTTGTGTACACCATTGAAAGAGTCAAGGTAGATAATAGTATATTTGAAATTGAGCAACAAAAGATTGAATATGAAAAAGAAAAAAAATGAACTTGTGATTTGTGTGATTTATTGCAATGATTAGAAAGGGTTGCTGATGGAAAAAGAAATTAAGATGTACAGGTTTTTTACCTGGTAGACATATGAAAGACAATATTAGGAACATAGTTGATATTTTGGAAAGGTTAGAGGCCAAAAAGAACTCTAAGGCTATATTAATGTTTATTGATGCGGAGAAGGCCTTTGACTATTTCTTGGATTTTTATGAAAAAGAATTTTGAAAATATGGAGGTTGGGCAGAGTTTTATGAATGGTTTAAATGCAATCTATTCTGAGCAAAAAGCAAAAATTATAGTTAATAATGTGGTGTCAGAGGAAATTGGAATTAAAAAGGGTACCAGGCAAGGGTGCCCACTCTCCCCTCTGTTATTTATTACGGTTCTGGAAGTTTTGCTGAATATGATAAGGAAAGAGGAAGGTGTGAAAGGGATTGTAGTGGGTTCAAAACAATATAAGCTAAAAGCCTTTGCTGATGATTTGGTCTTAACATTACAAGATCCAGAGACCAGTGCAATTAAAGCACTGGAAATAATACAAGAGTTCGGACATGCTGCAGGTTTTAAACTGAATAAGAATAAAACCAAAGTTTTAGGGAAAAATCTGTCATTAGAGGAAAAAGTAAGTTACAGGAAGCCACTGGTTTGATGTTTGTAAAAAAGGTGAAGTATCTGGGTGTAAATATGACAGCAAAAAATTTGAATTTGTATAAAGATAATTATGATAAAATGTGGAATGAAATTAAGAGAGATTTAGATATTTGGACAAATTTGAAATTGTCTTTGATGGGCCGAATCTCAGTTGTTAAGATGAATGTATTGCCAAAAATGTTGTTTCTATTTCAAGTACTTCCAATTATTGAAAAGTTGAATTGTTTTAAAGAATGGCAAAAGGTATTATCGAAATTCATCTGGCAGGGGAAAAAACCTAGAATTAAGCTCAAGCTATTAACAGATTCAAAAGATAGAGGGGGCTTTTCCCTGCCAGATTTGAAACTTTATTTTGAAGCTGCTGCTTTTTGCTGGTTGAGAGATTGGTTTGTGTTAGAGAATACAGATGTATTAGACTTGGAAGGTTTTGACAATGTATTTGGATGGCATGCATATTTATGGTACGATAAGACAAAGGTCCACAAAGGCTTTAAAAATCATATAATTAGAAAGTCATTGATTAATGTGTGGATGAGATATAAAGACCTGTTAGAAAGTAAAACACCCAGGTGGATTTCGCCACTAGAGGCTAAGACCCAGAAAAGGTCAAATATGGAAACCAAGTGGCTGAAATATAAGGATATATTTATACAAGAAGGAGACCAATTTAAGATAAAAACATATGAGCAGCTGAAAGATAAGGTTGATGATTGGTTTCAATATTACCAAA
The DNA here is from genome assembly GCF_964194415.1 of Vipera berus. NCBI lineage: Eukaryota > Metazoa > Chordata > Lepidosauria > Squamata > Viperidae > Vipera > Vipera berus. Next base: position 182,728,780 of record NC_138202.1, on the reverse strand, counting down.
TGAATGAAGTGTATAAAATGGATAAAAAAGAGGTTTTCAAATAGAGAAATCCAAATTGGAAACGTTACTGTTAGATACAAAATTAAAGAACCTTTCCAAGATGTATAATTTATTGCTGGAGTGGCACACAGAAGATGAACAAGTGAAATCAGTGATGATCGATTGGGCTAATGATGTGGGGCATAACATTATGATTGAGGACTGGGAGAGGATGTGGAAAAAGGGTATTAAGTTTACAGCATGCAATGTTTTGAAAGAAAATATGATGAAGATGATGTATAGGTGGTATTTAACACCGGTTAAGCTTGCAAAAATTTATCATACATATGATAACAAATGCTGGAAATGTAAAGCTGTAGAAGGAACCTTTTACCACATGTGGTGGACTTGCCCCATAGTAAAAGACTTCTGGGAAAATATTTATAATGAATTAAAGAAAGTTTTGAAAAAATACATATATTAAGAAACCAGAAGCCTTCTTATTGGGTATAATCGGAAAAGAAATTCCCAAAAAAGATGTTAGTTTCTTTCTGTATGCCACAACAGCGGCGAGAATTTTGATAGCCAAGAATTGGAAGACATAAGAAATACCAACAGTGGTAGACTGGCAGATGAAAATGATGGACTATATGGAACTCGCTGAACTGACAGGGAGAATCCATGACCAAGGAGAAGAGTCGGTGGAAGAAGACTGGAAGAAATTCAAGGACTATTTGAAGAAATATCGTTATATCAACTAGTTTGAAATGGACTTGGAAGTGTTTATAAGTTGTAGTTTTAGAGTTTAATGTTTAATATTAAGGACAATATGAAATGATGATTGTTAAATGATAAGAAATTAAATATAGATAGATATTAAATACGATTTAAAATTATGAAATAGAAATTGCTAATTATGATTAATGAAGAAACGCAGATAGGGGGGACTCGAGGAAGTCACCTGAAAATGATTAGAAAGATTAGGAATAACGGAAGCTAAGTATTTTTGTTGATTGTATTGTTTATGTTATGTCTTGTTTTTTTTATCTGTATATATTTTTTTGTTGTTTAAATATATGTTTATATAAAAGCAATAAAAATAAAAAAAAGAAATTAAGATGTAGCCTTAGAGGGGGTAAAATATAAATGCATTTATGTATGCTATCAAAAATATAGGAAGCCACTTCATTATCATCTTTTCTTTCTTTTTCTACTTACTTTCTTACTTATTCACCTTCTTCATTTTTTGTTTTTTCCCTAGTATTTATATTGCTTTTATCTTAATTATCTTATCTTATTAAAATCAATAAAATGAAAAACAAATCTGGGTTGCAAAAATCCAGATAATCACTAGATGGCAGCATTGAGTCAGAGCTCTATATTGTTTTGTTGCCTTTTAGCAATTGACTAGAGTTTTATGAGGTTGATCTGGTAGCTTAGGAAAAGCTACATGTTAGTTTTGTTATTGTTTGGTCACATTTTGGCAATATATGCTGAGACAATGCCAGGGATTCTCTTGTGGATTTAGCTTTACTGTTATTATTCACATATTGGTAAGTTGGGGAACATTGATAAGAGTTTATTTACTAGCATTTTTAGAAAGTGGAAAGTATCTTATAATAATCCAAAATAATTCAGTGGTCATTATTTCCCAATTAATTTGGCCATTTTATCTATTGCCATCCATTTAGTAATAAATTATATTTATTTATTTATTTAGACTCCAGAATGAATCTGGGATGCTAACATTGTAAAAATAGATCACAGATTCAGTAACAAAATAAAACAAATTAAAAAAGAAAAATCTGGGGAACAATATCAGCACAAAACATATTGATCACCTTTAACAAGAAGAGGGGTCTGCACCCCACCCTGATGTCTGGGAGAGAAGCCAGGTCTTGAAGGTCTTCCTGAATGCCCTCAGGGTGGAAGCTGTCATTTAAATCAAACACACAAGCTGAAACGTAAGTCATAATTTTGCTTGCTAAATCAAAGGGAATCTAGTACTCACCAAAAGTAATTATATGATTAATTTGGGCTACCGTTTATAGGAAATAATGATTTGTGCTTAGAATACAAACAGCTGCTGTTTTGCGGTTTGTTGTTGTTAGTTGCGAAGTCGTGTCCAACCAATCATGACCCTGTGGACAACATTCCTCCAGGACTTCCTGTCCTCTATCATCTTCTGGAGTCCATTTCAGCTCATGCCTACTGCTTCAGTGACTCCAGCCAGTCACCTCATTCTCTGTCGTCCTTTCTTCTCTTGCCCTCAATCTTCCCCAGCATTAGGATCTTCTCCAGTGAGTCCTTCCTTCTCATTAGGTGGCCAAAGTATTTGAGTTTCAACTTCAGGATCTGGCCTTCTAAAGAGCAGTCAGGGTTGATCTCCTCTAGGACTGACCGGTTTGATCGCCTTGCAGTCCAAGGGACTCGCAGGAGTCTTCTCCAGCACCATAGTTCAAAGGCCTCAGTTCTTTGGTGTTCAGCCTTTCTTATGGTCCAACTTTCACAGCCATACATTACAACTGGGAAAACCATGGACTTCACTATAGGCACTTTTGTTGACAGGGTGATACAGTATCTCTGCTTTTTAGTGTGCTGTTTAGATTTGCCATGGCTTTCCTCCCCAGGATCAAGCGTCTTTTAATTTCTTGGCTGCAGTCCCCATCTGCAGTGATCTTGGAGCCCAGGAAAATAAAATCTGTCACTACCTCCATTTCTTCCCCATCTGTTTGCCAGGAATTGAGAGGGCTGGATGCCATGATCTTGGTTTTCTTAATGTTGAGTTTCAAGGCCAAATTTGCACTCTCCTTCTTCACCCGCAACAAGAGGCTCTTTAGTTCCTCTTCACTTTCTGCCATTAGAGTGATACCATCTGCATATCTTTGGTTGTTGATATTTCTCCCAGCAATCTTAATTCCAATTTTTGATTCATCTAGCCCTGCCTTTCTCATAATGTGCTCTGCTTATAAGTTAAATAGGCAGGGCGACAGTATACAGCCTTGCCAGACTCCTTTCCCAATTTTGAACCAATCAGTGGTTCCGTGTCCAGTTCTCACTGTTGCTTCTTGACCCACATATAGGTTTCTCAAGAGACAAATAAGATGGTCTGGTACTCCCATCTCTTTAAGAACTTGCCACAGGTTGTTGTGATCCACACAATCAAATGCTTTAGCATAGTCAATGAAGCAGAAGTAGATGTTTTTCTGGAACTCCCTAGCTTTCTCCATTATCCAGCATATGTTGACAGTTTGATGTCTAGTCCTCTGCCTCTTTGAAATCCTGCCTGTACTTTTGGTAGTTCTCAGTCCACATACTGCTGGAGTCTAGCTTGTAGGATTTTAACCTTAACTTTACTAGAATGTGAAATGAGTGCAATGGTGTGATAGTTTGAACATTCTTTGGCACTTCCTTTCTTTGGAATTGGAATGTAAACTGATATTTTCCAATCCTGTGGCCACTGTTGAGTTTTCCAAATTTGCAGGCAAATTGTGTGTAGCACTTTTACTGCACCGTCTTTTAAGATTTTGAATAGCTCAGCTGGAATACTGTCACTTCCACTAGCTTTATTGTTGCTCAGGTTTCCTAAGGCCCATTTCAATTCACATTCTAGGATATCTGGCTTGGGGTCAGTGACCACCCAATTGTCGTTATCTGGGATGTTAAGCTCGTTCTTGTATAGTTCTTCTGTGTAGTTTTGCCACCTCTTCTTAATCTCTTCTGCCTCTGTTAGGTCCCTGCCATTTTGGTCCTTTATCATGCCCATTTTTGCATGAAACGTTCCCTTCATCTCTCCAATTTTCTTGAAGAGATCTCTGCTCCTCCCTATTCTATTGTTTTCTTCTATTTCTTTACATTGTTCATTTAAGAAGGCATTCTTATCTCTTCTAGCTATTCTCTGGAATTCTGCAATCAGTTGGGCGTATCTTTTTCTTTCTCCCTTGCCTTTTTCTTCCCTTCTCTCCTCAGCTATTTTCAAAGCTTCCTCAGACAGCCATTTTGCTTTTTTGTATTTCTTTTTCTTTGGGGTGGTTTTAGTTGCTACCTCTTGTACAATGTTGTGAACCTCCGTCCATAATTCTTCAGCCGCTCTGTCTATCAGATCTAATTCCTTAAATCTATTTGTCATCTCTACTGTGTATTCATCAGGGATATGATTTAATTCATATCTGAGTGGCCTAGTGCTTTTCCCTACTTTCTTCAATTTAAGCCTAAATTTTGCAATGAGAAGCTCATGATTTGAGCCACAGTCAACTCCTGGTCTTGTTTTTACTGACTGTATAAAGCTTCTCCATCTTTGGCTACAGAGCACATAGTCAATCAGATTTCTGTGTTGACCTTCTGGTGATGTCCATTTGTAGAGCCATCTCTTGGGTTGTTGGAACACAGTGTTTGCTATGACCATTGTATTCTTTTGACAAAATTCTATCAGCCTGTGCCCTGCTTCATTTTGTACTCCAAGGCCTAACTTGCCTGTTATTCTGGTTATGTTTTGGCTTCCTACTTTAGCATTCCAATCCCCCATGATGATAAGGACATCATTTTTTGGTGTTAATTCTATAAGGTGCTGTAGGGCTTCATAGAACCAGTCAATTTTATCCTCTTCAGCACTGGTGGTTGGGGCATAGACTTGGACTACTGTGATATTGAATGGTTTTCCTTGGATTTTCACTGAGATCATTCTGTCATTTTGGGGGTTGTATCCCAGTATTGTTTTTCCTACTCTTTTATGGAGTATGAAGACTACTCCATTTCTTCTGAGGGATTCTTGCCCGCAGTAGTATACCTGATGGTCATCTGAATTAAATTCACGTTTTGTGGTTAAGGTATGCTAAATTGGAAGTTAAAAGAACTGGACTGTTGTTTGTGAATTCCAGCTCTGCTATTAACAATTGATCTGAAGAATATTGAATGTTGCTTATATGTACAACATATACAGTAAATATGTACTGCCCGATTCAATAATACTCATCCCTACACCAAAAATCTATGTGTAGCTCTTTTACTGGAAAGGTGCATTGTCTAAGCGTTTATAGAGCATAACAGTAGCACACATTTGCAATTACTCCAAACACCATGAGACGACAATAGGTGGATAGATATCAGAAATAAGATGAAGAAGCTAAATGCACTTGAGTTTTGATTCAGGTTTTGTTTCTTTTTAGTTTTGGTTAATTTCAATTTTTGGAATTATTCAAGCCTTGCCATTGATGATATCTTGGGAAGTCATTTTAATGCCCATGCGCCATGGATGTTTATATCTTCTTAGGTGATTGGGAAATATGTACTTAGATACTACACCAACAGACTTTATTGAAATTAATTTGTAATAACTTACTGGTGGAACATTTGACCCATTACTTAATACATTGAAAATTTTATCAGGAGTTTAGAACTAGATTCATTATGCTCATTAATCCATTTGAATTAATGTAGTTTGGAAGAAAAAACATCTATTTTCTATTGTTTGATGAAGGTGAACATGTAAGAAAACAACTTGCATTGTTTGCAGTGGCTGCAAGGAAGATACTAAAGCACATCCTGAAAAATTGTGCTATTAATTATTATTATTTATTAAATTTATTGACCATCCATCTTACTACAGAAAAATGTATGTGGTATGTATTTACTGATATGGAGTGCTGTAATTTTATGTGAATTTTGCTAAAACCTATGGTTGTAAAAATAAATGTTTCAATACATAGCTTTATTCAACTAATAATGCCATGATTGATGCCTACAGCTATGGCCCATGGCCCCAACAGCAAACCTTGCTTGTTAGCTGCTGTCCACCATGTATGGTTGAACATCCAAACATACAAAAAAAAAGGTAGGAATAAGAGGCAATAAGCTATAATTTCTTTTTCCATTTCTACAGATGCCTAGAAAGAATTTTATAATTTAATTTGAAAAATATGAGCTTCAGAACTGTGGACAGTTCCTTTGGATTTCACAGAACTTCATAGGACTTCTTGAGACATATGGACAGTAATTTCACACAATAATATTTTATTTATTTGTTCATTCATTTCATTGGTGTATTGGACCACCCAGTTGAAACAAAGTGGTGTGGTGTACAAACAAACTATGTGGTGTACAACAGGAAGAAATAACAACTATATAACACTTAAAAAGTACAATGTAATAAGTAAAACGTAACGTGGTAACCAAAGGGATAATTAAACAACCAAAAGGAGGCTCCACTCAAATGGATCCAAACACTTGAGGAAAGAGCTAGGTCTTAATAGCTTTTCCAAAGGCAAGCAGAGTTGGGGCCCATATGTGTTCAAACCACTAGGACTAGATGGATTGTGTCCCCAGATTCTGAAGGAGCTGGCAGATGTCATCTCAGAACAGCTAAATTATATCCAGGAAACTACAGACCAATCAGTCTGACATTGATACCTGGGAAGATCCTGGAAAAGATAATCAAGCTACAGATCTATGAACACCTAGAAGCAAGCAAAGATATAACCAGAAGCCAACTTGGGTTTGTCAAAAACAGATCATGCCAGACAAACCTTATTGCCTTCTTTGACAAAGTGACTAAATTAGCGGATTGGGAAAAGGCTGCGGACACACTTTATTTAGACTTCCGTAAGGCATTTGACAAAGTATGGAGTTTACACCTGCAAGAAGTTCTTACACATCAAAATAAAAGAATAATAGAGTTGGAAGGAACCTAGAAGTTCTTCTAGTCCAACCCTCTGCTCAAACAGGAGACTGTATACCAGGGGTATCAAACTGCCAGCCCGCGGGCTGGATGCATCATAGTGAAACCATGCCCACTCCATTGCCAGCAATGGCAAAAAAGTTTTGATATGTCACGACAAGTCACGTGACGTTGTGAGTTTTACACCCCTGCTGTATACCATTCCAGATAAGTGGCTGTCCAATCTCTTCTTAAAAGCCTCCAGTGATGGAGTACCTACAACTTCTGAAGCTAAGCCGTTCCACTAGTTAATTGTTCTCACTATTAGGAAATTACTACTTAGTTCTAGGTTGCTTCTTTACTTGATTAGTTTCCATCCATTGTTTCTTATCTTGTCTTCTGGTCCTTTGGAAAATAGGTTGACCACCTCTACTTTGTGGTAGCCTCTCAAATATTGGAATACTGTTATCATGTCACTCTTACTTCTTTTCACTAGACATACCCAATTCCTACAACTGTTCTTCATACGTATTAGCCTCCAGCCTTCTAATCATCTTTGTTGCTCTTTTCTGCTCTCTTTCCACTGTCTCTACATCTTTTTTATAATATGATGACCAAACTAGATGCCGTATTCTAAGTGTGGTCTTACCAAGGCATTATAAGAGGTATTAATACTTCAAATGATTTTGATTCTATCCCTGTTATTGCAGCCTAGAACTGTATTGGCTTTTTTGACTGCTGCAAACACTGCTGGCTCATATTTCAGTGATTGTCCACTTAAATGTCCAAGATTCTTCTCAGTTACTGCTATTGAGTCAGGTTTCACATAATCTGTACCTACACATTTGATTTTTTTGTAAAAAAGTAAGAGCTAAACCTTATTTTTCTTACTACTGAATTTTGTTTTGTTAGATAGGGCCCAGTGTTGAAGTCTGTAAAGATCCATCTGGATCTAGATCCTGTCTTCTGAAGTGCTGGCTATTCCTGCCAATTTAATGTTGTCTGCAAATTTAATGAGTTCCCCTTCTATTGCCTAATCTAAATCTTTTATCAACATATTGAAGAGTTGGTGGGCCTAAAATGGAACCTTGTGGTACCCCACTGCTTGCCTACCTCCATGTAGAAGAAGAACATCATTCTGTCTGTGTAGAAGAACATCATTCTTGCTCACTTGTTTCTCTCTCACTTGTTGTCCCTAGTACATACAACTGTAAGTCAGACTGATTTAATTTAGTGAGTCTTTCACTCAGGACTGCTACATTGATCTGACATATCCTGTAATCATATCTACACGAAATATATTTAACTGAACAAGCCCAACTGGTCTGTTTGCTTTTTGGAAATTTTACAAGCTTTGATCTGCAGTCAAGGGAAAAGCTGTTAAAAGTGGGAAACAACCAGCAATTGAAAGCTGTATTCCCTAGTTACAACCCCACCCAAGACCCCTTAAATAACTCAGCTTCATTGACAGGAGTGGCTCTTTACTAAGCAGGTGGGAAAGGATGGGAAAGTCCTGCAAGTAACAAATACCTTCTTTTCTGATCCAAATACCCACCCACAGGCATTTCCATTCCAGGTATTCCTTTCAAATCATGAACACTTTATCAGATTTATCAGTATGATTATGATTTATCAGTATGATTAATAGAAAATCTCTTGAGGGCTTGACACCACTGCTTATTTCTAAGGCTGACTAGAGCTCTGTTTCCTTCTTTTTCCAGTTCAATAGCCATGAGCATGTTCAGTATTGATGATTACAGTGAAACATGCTAGACAAAACAAGATAAAGTTTTATAATATAGGGTAAACAAAGAACTAGCAGAATGACTTCTATTTATTTGAAATATGTATGTCCATTTTCCTTAAAGGTTCCAAGGTGACTGAATCCCTTTTGTTAAGGAGAAAAGAGAAATCAGGATTAAAAGCAGAAGGGAAGCCTAAAAGACCTATATACAGGGCTTTTTTTTTGTCATAGAACACCCAGAACGGAGTTCTGGCACCTTTTTTTGGATGGAACCTTGTAGGGTAGGCAAGGCAGGTTGTATGACGTGTGTGAGTTCTGGCACTAGTTAAAATTCCCAGATATGATAGAGAAGCTTCAGGAAGTCTAAAGGCCAGACAGGAGGAAAAGAGGCCCCTCCCAAGAGAAGGCATGAAGAGCCACTTGTATTCGGGTCTTAATGGGAGCCACATCATGCCAAGAAGCCATGGCTATTTTTTGTTATATAAGGTGTAGAGGCCCACTGACACTCTTGTAATAGTATAGAAGTTAAAACAGTCTCACATTGTCTAGGTTTGTCTTAATTTTTTATTTCATACATTTCTTAACATCTTCATATTAAACTGATTTATTGATAACAAATATTTATAGAAAATTAAGCGCTCAAGACAGATTTTTATTACGTGTATAAATTAATACCTTCCTATCCCATAAAGAACAATATTCATCGACATTATCCAATAAACTTCTTAAAGTGCTGCTTTTGTCAAAGGTTTAGAATGCCTCACTTGCAATATTTGTGCCATATGAGTGTCAGTGTGGCAAGTTTGGGAATGCCTCACTGGGTTACCTTGAAGAGGAGGACATTACCTTGGGGATAACATACATATGGTTCAACATATTGCTGTCTTCAGGGTGACTTTTCCTTGCCTACTATAAGAAGAATTTATCCTATATTTTTGGAAATATTATATGATTATATGCACATCTACTGCTGGGTGATTTCCTTTTTCTTTTGCTATTAATTTTTATGTTTTCAACAGTATAAAAATAATACAGATTCTAAATTGAAGAGAAAAAGAACAGGGAAAAAGTAGTAAGAAAGTGAAAAGGAAATAATGTACAGCAAAAGAATGAAAAAAGCGGGAAAAGGAAAAAAGTAGTAATCTTCAATCTTCAGAACAGCAGTTATAAGTATATTTTACCCTCTCTCTAAGGTTACATCATAATATCCTTCTTTCCATAATCTGCTAGTTGACTTTCATCTGACTCAGTTTCCATCAAGAAGCCCAATAGAAACAGCTTGATGCCCATCCTGTCTCGTGTTGTAGATGAGCTGGGATCTCACTCAGCACTTGCAGTAGGATAATGCCCTCTACTAGATCTGATATAGCAAATTAATTTAAGGGCAGAATGAGCCGAGAGCCAGGCAGAACTCTGTCATCCATAAAAGGAACAGCAGGGAAATCCAGACAGAGCAGTCAAAGAGCTTCGATGTCTTTGGTCTCTTTGGCTGCCTGAGGCTAGGATTTCATTAGGAGGCAGCAGGACCTTTGCATGTGGATTATGATCTGAGATGGCTATTTCTGTGTGTACTTGTGGGTGTTACCTGTCATTGCAATAAAATGGTGAAAATTTATAGAGAAATTCGTCTTAAGGATCCATGTGATATATAATGTGCATGTATACACACACACTTACCTATAAAAATGCAGCCTAACATTATTGTTAAAGAGTAGATTATGTAGAATTATGAAAAAGTAAAATGATTATTATTAAATATTTCAGCAAAGTGCCTGAGATATGTGAAATAAATAAGGATAAAATTATCTGGACAATATGTTTCCTTTTTAGCCCAAAACTGACTTCAGTACATACAAGATTAATGATATATTTTAAAGTTAAAATGGATTACTTTGAGGATTCCTGTCATAATATATGTCCTAAGATATGTTCCTTCAGTACCCATTTATGTGGCATTGAACAAAAAAATAATTTTTAGAAAGAAATTATATTCTGAACTAATTATTTTGATACTTTAGCAGTGTTTCAAACAAACATGAAAAAATTCACCTGAACAGTCTTCTAATGTTGCAGAGCCACTGCGGTTGCTTGTAAGGGCGAATGACTGCTGTGGTGCTGCAATATTCGTAACTTCGGGACTTGCTCGTAAGCACTAGGGGGCGCTCATCACATAATTTTGAATGACCGTTAAGTGAATGCTCGTAACTCGGAGATTACCTGTATCTGAATCACCATAACAAATGAACATGGTGGGTTTTGCCCTAGCAACAAAACTCTGAGAATTTGCCCCATTCAGTTAGTATTAGAAAAAACGTCTAAATTAAATAGGCAAAGTGGGTAATAGTACTTTTTAACTGGGTTAAATCTAATGCTGATCCAAACCATTTCCCTTAATTTGTGCCATTCATTCAGGTGAAAGGAAGGTTTCACAGGAAGAGTGAGGAGGAAGGTAAAAATTGAAAAGATACCAGTGGATTTTCCCCTATGGTTTCTTTATTTTACTTTTTAACATACATGTTATAGCCATGGCAGGGGATCTTTCTAATCTGCTGTATTTTCCTGAAGAAAATGATCATTTAAACATAAAATATCACACACTCAATTGCTAATTTGTGCAAGACACTATGCATAGATCTACTACACTGTTGCAGGTAAGATTGTGTGGGAAATATATAAGGAAAAGAAGGGAAGATTCCTTCTGCCAATTCAAAAGCCTGTAGAATTCCCCCCTCCTTTCCCCTCATTGTATTGTTGTTATAGGTTCCAGTTTCTATAAATATAAAATCATGGTAGTTCTTGAAAAATTAGTAAACTAAGCTTTTTGTTTCAGAGCCATGTTTGAAGGGAATGAGAGCAGGGGGGATGTAGTGGCCATTTGCATGTGCTTATTAGCCAGATAATTTGACTTAAGTGTGTGATAGAAAAACACCCAGTATATGTAAGTTTTACGTAAGTTTTACTTACACACACTTAGGGCTAAAATATCCATACATAGCTATGTTGGTAGATCTGTAGTCACACTTCTGCACCCTTCTACCTGGCCACTGAAAAAATAACCATTGAATGGCCTCTTTGGGTAGAATATCCTCTAAGCTATGGATCTGAATTCCTGGTTACAAGATGGTACGTATTATGTTGTGGGCTCTGATGAGCAGGAATGAGAACATGCAGAGGAGTACAGATGAACACATACTTTATTAAGCACAAACTGTACTGAGAGATTGGATTCACCCTGCCTCAATATATATAGCCAGGCCCTATAGCTTCAATAGGATTGAAGCTATACTTGCTGCCCAAAGTTGACCAATAGCAGGACTGGCGCAATCCTGTCTGAGATGCCGGAGAACCGTTGGTTCTCCAGCAGAGCATGTGGTGATATTCCAAAAGCCCAGTACATAACACCCCTCCCTCCTAAGATCAGACTATAATACCCTTGATAATTGTCAAGGCCCAAACTAAACAATACTAAATGTGATGATTTGTAAGCTAAGGTAATTAGAAGTCCTTACGCAACCTTCTCAGACGTGTCTTGTAGAGTGGACTACAAAGATATTAAAGAACGATATGACAATGCAATATACTACAATGAGATAAAACAACGTCTCAATGAGCATGCCATACAGCAGTTAAATGTGCCCCCAATTTCTGTAGATAGTAGCAGATTGTCATACAGTTACACATCACTTTATTTTACAACATAGTCTTTAAGATATGCTGGGGGTTTATGTGGTCTGGATGAGCGCCTAGGGGTTCCAGTCACTTTGTGGTCTACCAGCTTACCCAGTGGGCTGGGAGACCCATGTCCCCCTGAGCTCCTGTGTCTAGGGAAGTTTCATTGCTCTGGCTGGCGTCTTCCAGTGGGCCCACCTCAGAGTCTGATTGTTTAGCAGAGTGTGCACAATGGTTGCTGAAATTCCGCTGGTTTGCCTGGTCAGGGGTTCCATGTTGCACTTCTGAGCTGCCATGCTCCTCTTCTGGATCAAGTTCCACTGAGGAAGGAAAACCCTGGTGGTACTGATGTGAGCTGGCCTGGATGCCAACTTGAGGACTTCGGGAGGGACTTGTACCATAGTCCTCACTTAGTGACTGCTCTGGGAATATTTTTCTAAGTTGGTCAATATGCCTTCTGACCAGTCGTCCTCCCTCCAACCCCACTTTGTAAGATAGGGGTCCAGATTCTTTGACCACCTGACCAGGAACCCACAAGTTTCCAGGCCCATAGTTCCTGGCCCAAACCCAATCACCTGTTTGCAGCCCCCTTGGGGGTTTAGGTTTAGAGGCTTCGTATGCCACTCTGGATGAAACCTATCCAGTTTAATAATCAATTGCCATCCCCATCGAAGCTCAGCAGGACTTTTTCCTGTAGCTGTGCAGGGTGTAGTGTGTTGACAGAGCAAGAAATCTGCCAGTCTATGATGCCAGTCACCTGTGATGATATGCTTGAGCGCCTCCTTCATTGTCCTCACCATGCGTTCGGCTTGTCTATTCGTAGAGGGTGAAATGGTGCAGACGTAGCATGTCTGATGAGGTTAGCTCTGAGAAAAGCCTGAAACTCAGCAGCAGTGAATTGAGCCCCATTATCAGAAACCAAAAAATCAGGCAACCCATGTGTTGCAAAGAGTTTTCTCAGCACCTGGATGGTCCTAGCAGTAGTCACATTAGGGACTGAAACTACTTCCAGCCATTTTGAGTGGCTATCCACTACTACCATAAAAAGCTGTCCTTGAAAAGGCCCAGCATAGTCAATATGAACCCTGGACCAGGGGGTATGTGTTTCCTCCCACCTATGAACTGGGGCCTGAGGCATTTCAGGCCTAGACCTCTGACAGGTATAGCACCCATGAACTTGATCCTCTACAGCCTTATCCAGGCCAGGCCACCACAGGTAGCTTCTAGCCAACGCTTTCATCCATACAATGCCTGGATGGCCTTTATGTAAGGACTGTAACACTCTGTCCCTCAAAGTTGTGGGAATAATAACTCTGTTGCCCCATAAAATGCAACCCTTATGTGCAGACAATTCATGTCTCCTGACAAAATAACTTTGGAACTCAGGGCCTGGACTTTTTTCCAACCAGCCCGTGTGTACCCATGACAATACTCTGCTCAGAAGTTTATCTGTAGCAGTCTCAGCAGCAATATCCCCAGCATGGAGGGGAAACTCAGGTAAATCCTGAATAGACAATATTTTAGCAGCAGGGGCTGGATCAGTATCCATTAGTGGCAGTGGTAATCTACTGAGGCCATCTGCATGGCCCATTTCCTTTCCAGGTTTGTGAACTAACTTAAATCTGTAAGCAGCCAAAAATATAGACCATCTCAGCATTCTTGGAGACAGTATGTGGGGAGTTTGCTTATCAGTGGTGAATAAGCCCAAAAGAGGTTTGTGATCAGTGAACACAATGAAATCCCTTCCAAATAAATAATTGTGAATTTTTTTGACTCCAGCCACTATGGCTAAGGCTTCTTTATCAATCTGTGCATAATTACGCTCAACAGCAGATAAGGTTCTAGAATAGAATGCAATAGAAACTTGTTCCCCATTCTTCTCAATGTGGCTTAAGACTGCCCCCACCCCATAGGGAGATGCATCACATGCAAGGCAAACAGGTTTAGACTCAATGTAATGAGTGACAGTGGACGTATCTGAAAGGAGGGCCTTTAGATCCTGGAAACTTTTTCCATGTAATTCAGTCCACTTCCAAGGGGCTTTTTTATCAAGTAACCTGTGGAGGGGCTCAGCTATTGCAGCCTTATGAGGTAGAAATGTGTGATAAAAATTCAGGAGGCCCAAAAATGCTTGCAGTTCTGTCTTTGATTGTGGCCTAGGATCCATTTTGATGGCCTTAACTTTTGACTCAGCAGGGTGAATTCCACTAGCATCAATACGGAAACCTAAGAATGCCATTGAAGAAACCCCAATACTACATTTGTTTTTCTTTTACTTGAGGCCCACATCATGTAGCCTTTGTAACACAGCCCTGAGCCTGTTGGCCAACACTTCTGGGGATTCCCCAGCAATGAGAACATCATCAAAAAAAGGACAGACACCCTGAATTCCTTTAAGTGTACACTCCATAATTCCTTGGAAGATGCCCGGTGCAACACTAACCCCAAACTGCAAGCGTTTGACTTTGAATGCTCCTCTATGAGTCACTATAGTTTGAGCCGCGGCTGTGGCCTCATCTACTGGCAGCTGCTGATACGCCAGCGCTAAATAGAGTTTAGCAAAAATGGTTCCCCCTTACAAAGAGGCTAGAATATGGCTGACTATCGGGACCAGGTATACATGTTGCTTTAAAGCTTTATTTATCATGCATTTGTAGTCTGCGCAAATGCGAATCTCTCTGTTGGGCTTTAGTGGGGTGACAATAGGAGTTTCCCACTCCCCCCATCAACAGGCTGCAATACACCTTGCTCTACTAACTTATCGATTTCAGTATCGATTTTATGTTTTAAGGTGAAAGGAACTCTGCGAGGTTTGACTCTTATCAGAACAATGTTAGGATCTAACTTAAAAGAGATGGGTGGCCCAGTATAAGTTCCTAGTTTTGACTCAAACACATCTGCAAATTCCTCACAAACAGCCTTGAGATCTGCCGTCTGTGTCTGGTTAATGTCTGTTATTTGAATGCCCAACGCCTCAAACCAATCAAGTCCTATAAGACTTGTTCTATGGCCCTCTACTACTATGACAGCCAGCTGCCCCAAAAACCCTTTAAATTTCACCAATACAGTGGCTTCACCCTTAACTTTAACCCGAGCATTCTGAAAATCTGTTAAAATAATGTCTGATGGTCTTAATGTAGCCCACTGGTTGCTGCGTCTGCAAACAAGGTTGAATGTGTCCTGTGAAATAATTGAGACCGCCGAGCTGGAGTCCAATTCCATTTTGCATGGAATTCCTTGTAGCTCTACTGAGAGCTTAAGTTTAGGCTTAAGGGGACGACGAGCCCTGGTGCGCCAAATGCTTCTCCGGCTCCTGAAGACCCCACACTGACTGGACCCAGGGCCCCAGTACCTTTCCTAGTCGGTTCCTCTGACTGGTGCTTGGGTGGCCTGTCTCTCTGGTGAGCCCTGCATACCACCGCAATGTGCCCGGTCCTCCCGCAAGCCCTGCATGTGGCCGAACGGAATCTGCAGTCTGCGCGGGAGTGGTTGCCTCCACACCCCTTACATCTTGGTAAGAGAACTGCCTTGTAATTATTCTCTCTTTGTTGATTTCAGTGGTTTTGCTCTCTTGGCTGTCTCTGGAGTTTGTTGATTTCGGGTTCCTCTTCTTCAGACGATTCTACGGTGCCAATGGCGACCTCATGGTGGACAGAAACTTCTGTCTTTGGGGTTTTGGTGGGCTGTACAGTTTGTACTGCACCTCTGGCTGCTTTGTCAGCCATGACCTCATCTTGTGCTTCAGCGAACGGGAGGTTTGGTCTGGCAAATAGTCTCTGTTGCAAAGTTCTGTCTCTTAGTCCGCAGACGAGTCGGTCTCTCAAACGCTCCTCCAAATTCAAAAATTTGCAGAGACGTGTGGCCCGCGATAAACTCAGATGCTGTCTCACCGGGAAGCTGCACTCAGTCTAATTTAAACCGCCAGGCCATCTCCGACATTTTTGGCTGGAAATGCCCGGTCAGCTTCTTCTTCAGGTCAGCAAAAGATACTGCTTTGATGGGCGTTGGCGTGAAGAGGTTCTCAGCTAAATCAAAAGTCGCTGGCCCACATACACACAGCAATGTTGCAGCTTTTAGGCCTTCCTCTGCTATCTGGTTAGCTCATAGGTAATTTTCTACCTGTGAGAGGTAAGACGGCCAATCTTTTGGATGTTTGATGTCGAATTCTCTGAGTTTGCCGACTTTTGGCATTTTTCCTTAATTCCTGCTCTGCTGTTGGATCCTGCTTCACGTCTCAGGGAACGCTTCCACTGAGCACGCGGCCGCTAGCTTAGTTTACTAGCCAGCTAGAGGGGGGGAAGATACCTCTTCCCTCCAGCGAGTAATGCCATCCCCTCGTGACTTCAGCCCTCAGGCGGAGAAGCAAGATCCCACGTTCGTCGCCACTATTATGTCGTGGGCTCTGATGAGCAGGAATGAGAACACGCAAAGGAGTACAGACGAACACATACTTTATTAAGCACAAACTGTACTGAGAGATTGGATTCACCCTGTTTCAATATATATAGCCAGGCCCTATGGTATTAACCAATTGGATTGAAGCTATACTGCCGCCCAAAGTTGACCAATAGCAGGACTGGCGCCACCCTGTCTGAGATGCTGGAGAACCAATGGAAAGCACATGGTGATATTCCAAAAGCCCAGTACATAACAGTACCTATAATAAAGCAATTATTCTAAACTATTAAGTTTCTCTGCTAACAGTTTAAACAAACTTTAATATAACAATTTGGTTTGTATATGCACAGTTTCATGGACTTGCTCAGAAATAACATTTGTTTCATTATGACATTTTAAACTTTGATATTAATTGCACTCCATTTTTGATATTGAAATTTAGACATTAAGAAATTTAGGCTGAAGAAAGTTTTATTTCCAGAGGAAGAAATGTGCCGTCATTGTCAGTAGGTAATATACAGGTGCCTTAAGAGAGAAAATAATAATACAATCTGCTGATAAGTGTTAGAATTCAACATTCCTCTTTTATCAGTATATTACAAGGTGTGGATATTAGACATAACATGGAAATGGAATGTTCAGATTGGATGTAACATAAAAGTCTAAGAATCAAAAGTGATAATGTTTACATGTGCCAACATGTGGCTTTTAAAGGTTTTTTGAAAATCTGCTATCTATCCATTAAAAGAAAGTATCTGGATGTCTATATCGTAGCTGGAATGTTACTATTCAGAGTATCCCAAGGCACAACATCAAGCTACTTGCAGGAAACCTAATGCAAAATACCTTTTGAGGTAAGATGGAGAGATATGAGCAGTTGGCTGGCTTGTAGGGGAATTGAAGTCTACGGACTACAGAAAAGTGCAGAGTTCTGAGATTTATTCTCTCATGTCAACAGTTAAAAAGAATTGAGGTTGCTAGGCCAAGAAGAACTTTGGCCTTACCTGATAAATATATATGTGGAAAAGGCAGAGACCAATAAAAGTTTTTTTCTTGGTTCATATTATATCTCGATTGCGTTTGGAAGATGCCAACAATTCTGAGAATTGAGGCTTGAAAACTAGTTACATAAAGTTACTGGAAAGAGAAATCCATACCTGATCTGTTTGTTGAAAGGTCTTGTTTGCCAGTATTTGAATTTAAGGCTCTTTTATTTCCTTTTGGGTTTTGTTTTGTTTTTGACAAAGCATCAAAGATAAATATTTCCTAGTGACAAAGTCCAATTTTTGGTTTTGTTTAAGGGGCCCCTTCCACCAGCCTTGTTTAGATTATTACTTTTGAATGTACATTTTTAAAAAAGATGCCCTTAAGTTATGTTTGACTTCTCGTAGCTGCATCCACGCAACGTTCTTTTTCTAAGAAATTTTTCAACTTCCTCACTGAGCCTAATAGCTCTGGAATTCCTAGGCTTGCAAAGACCCATTAGCTTATGAGATCAGCTGAGGTGACCTGGAACTGCATTGCAACCCAGGTTCAAAGGGGAGAAGTTGATTCAGTGTGTGAGTGGGTGAATACTATACACCTGCCAACACCTACTTAAATCAAATATGCCAAGGAAAAGATACAGCAACTTTAAGGAATTGTTCACAGGTTCAGAGCACACACCCTTGTACACACTGAATCATCTTCTCCCCTTGGAATCTAGATCATTGCACAGTCCTGCATTACATGTATATGTAGTATAACTTTTCTATTAATTAGTTGGAATATACTAAACTAAAAATATTTTAAAAGTCTATTTATAACTCTCTTTACAAGATGATATGCCCCCTTATCCAACATATATTGGTAGGATATCTTCATGACTCTTCTGTTGCCTTAAAACAGAAATAATGATTCTGAAATTGTTTAATACTATTATCTGTTACTACAGTCATGGTAACTTTGATATTGGATTGTAGTAAAAAAAGAAATACCTAGTATTTCTAGCAGGAGTATTTAGCTGCTTAAGTTTGCATAAAGCATTGCTTTAGAAAGTATATATAAAGTTCAAGTCAGAAACCTTTTTCTGTATAAATTAATTGTATTGTTTTATGAACTGCCAGATATTGGGAAAATGAATGCCATGTTAGCTTCCTTTGAGATACTCTACTCATACTATGTAGGTATATTTTATTTCATGAAATATCCTTTTTCTTCCTCGATTTGTAACTGTAAATTCATTATCTTTTATTTTTTATTTTTTTAACTCAATATAGGTTATATTCTCCAAGGGCCTCCCTCCTATCGAAACTGCCTTCTACAGACAAGTTCTGCTACATTCTACCCCTTGCAGATAAACTCATACTGTGTCTATACACAGATGCTCCCTTCAGAGAGCCTGCAAAGGCCCATTCATTCATGACATGTTTCTTAGAACACATTCAGGTTTGGACCATGTTGAGAAGCAAATACCTGTCATATTCAACCCCACAGGTGAAGGGCAGGCACTCATGCTATCATTCTCCATCGTATACATTCTTGAAAGTATTTTTGTGGTTAAGGCTTTCATGGATCAATGAGCAGAGGGATGACATTTTGGCTGAATTTATTTAGATGTAAAAAGAATTCAACAGTGGACATGAATTATCAGTTAATACTTCTTAAAAAGTAGTACTTCAAAAGAAAAACTCCCTGAAATCCACATGTGAATGACAGTTGCTCCCTCTTATGGCAAAAAATATTAATGATGCAACATAGGGGAAAATTATATTTGCCATTTAACAACATGATTTATTTCCTGTTTTTTTAACAGATCAAACATAGTATGTAATCTGTTAAAATCTACATTATCATTTGATTGGCTCTAATGTCTCAAAAAATTCCAAAATATTTTCAGCTCTGTTGCAGGAATCTGTCTCTTTAGCCTCTCCCTTTCGATTGTACCCTTATAGCTATAGCAATAAGACTTATATACCACTTCATAGTGCTTTACAACCCTAAATGGTTTACAAGTCAGCTTCTTGCCCCCAACAATCTGAGTCCTCATTTTAACAACTTTGGAAGGATGAAGGCTGAGCCAACCTTCAGCATGGTGAGAACTGAACTACTGGCAGTTGGCAGAATTAGCCTGAAATACTGCCGCCATGCCTCTTCCAGCACTTATATCCAGCACTTGGAAGTAAAGTATGCTATTTGAAATCAAAGCTAGAAGAAATATTGGAAGGCTCTAAATGACAACAACAACAAAAAAATAAAACTCACCAGCATTAGGTTATTAGGGTTGAAGAATTAATTGATTAGGATTGAAGAAATCCTTCCCTCATTTGCATCCTATTGTACAATTACTTTATACTGAACTACATTTTCTTTACCCATACTGCACCATAGAAAACATCTGAAATGAATATTGAAACTGGGATTTTAGAAGTTGTGGATGTCAGTTCTTATCCTTTTCACACTGCAGTTACCAATGTACACAAAGGATATGACAGAAATTGAACCACCAGTCAAAATCTTTACCATTTAGAGAGTGACCGATCCATTTTATTAAACTGTATTAAAGATCTTTTCAGAAACACTCATTTGAAAGACCAAATCAGAATGACATTCTGTAATTATGTAGCTCTTTATGTAGCTCTTCACCAGACTTTTATATAATAGCATCTGATCGTTTAGATATTAACTACTTTTCCCCTCTTTTCAATTTTCTTATGCTTGACTTTTAGTTTTTATAGCAGACATTTTTACTCTTTGGGTCTTTACCCTATTGCTTGCTTTTTTATACTGTTAAAGCAGGAATGCACAATCTTTTGGTTAGGGTAGCTGGAGACACAAATTGAATTTTTCTCTATATCTTATAGAAGTTTGGGTGCTAATCACAAAAATAACTTGCAATTTAACACATCACATACTATTTTACAGATTGTTGTTGTTGTTGTTGTTGTTAGTTGTCAAGTCATGTCTGACCCATCGCAACCCCATGGACAATGTTCTTCCAGGCCTTCCTATCCTCTACCATCTTCTGGAGTCCATCTAGGCTCACGCCTACTGCTTCAGTGACTCCATCCAGCCACCTCATTCTCTGTCGTCCCCTTCTTCTCTTGCCCTCAACCTTTCCCACCATTAGGCTCTTTTCCAGTGAGTCCTTCCTTCTCATTAGGTGGCCAAAGTATTTGAGTTTCAATTTCAGGATATGGCCTTCTAAAGACCAAACAGGGTTGATCTCCTCTAGGACTTGGACTGACTGGTTTGATTGCCTTGCAGCCAAGGAACTAGCAGGAGTCTTCTCCAGCACCATAGTTCAAAGGCCTCAATTCTTTGGCACTCAGCCTTTCTTATGGTCTGACTATTTTACAGATACCTTCTGTTTTTACACAATGACAATGTACTCTCTTTGGTACCCATTGGCTATGCTGCATACATGAAAGAAACATGAAAATATGGAACTGTTGTTTAAGCACATCCAGTACACCAAGTACAACTGGAATATCTGTGGAGATCTAAAAGTAGTGGCTCTGCTGCCTGGAATGCAGCTTGGATACACCAAGTCCTATGCAATTAGGACAACTGTGCAAGTGAACTGCATTATATTAAACAGAAATAGCCACTACAAAAGAATTTGGTTCCACAAAATAAAAAAGTGGCACATGAGCCACTTGAATAGAATAGAATATCTTTATTGTTATTGTGTGACTCACAAAAAAATTAAGTGCTGTCCACAGTGCACACTACACACAAATAAAAACCACAAACCATAAAAAACCATAAAAACCACAAAACCACAAATAAGAATATACGTTATATACACACATCCTTCACATTCTATTCACCATTGTGCTGCCCCTAACTTCAATGTTGCACTATACTGTGGTATTTAATATGGTTACAGCTCAGATAAAAACTATTTTTCAGCCTATTTGTCTTTGTTTTCATTATCTGGTACCATCTGCCAGATGGCAATAGTTCAAAAAAAGAATATCTGAGGTGAGATGTGTCTTTAAAAATATTTTGAACTTTCCTAAGACAACAGGAACTGTAAAGTTTGTCCGAGGGCAGGGAAGGAGAGGGCAGCCAATAATCCTCTGGGCAATGGTGATGACCCTTTGGAGTGCTTTCCTATCTGCTACTGTGCAGTAAGCAAACTACATACAAATTTAATAGGTTAGAATGCTCCCTATGGAGCAAACAGTAGAAGGTCACCAGCAGTTACACAATGACAATAAAGATATTGACCCAACAAAGATATTTTTGTCTCTGCTTCACATACAACTAAGACTTATGGAAAAAAAAAATAAAAAAGCAATGAAAAGGAAGATGAGATTTTTAATTATTTGAGACAGATATTTCCAAGAATGCCAAGATTAAGGAAGGTATTTTTGTTGGTCCACAGATCAGATATGACAAATGATTTGAAGATCTGCTACTGGGCCAGAGAAAATCATCTGGAAAGTATTCAACGATCTCGTTGAGAATTTTCTTAGCAACTACAGAGCACCAAACTACATTCAGCTGGTTGACAAAATTCTTATAGCATACAGGACCATGAAGTGCAACCTGACACTGAAGATTTATTTTCTGCATTCAGACTTGATCTTCTTTCTTGAAAATCTAGGTGCAGCCAGTGACAAACATGGTAAAAGTTTCACCAGGATATTGCCACAATAGAAAAAAATGATATCAGGGCAACTGAAATCCATCAGTGCAGGCTGACTATTGTTGGACATTGCAGTGAAATGCGTCAGACAATCAGTAGAGATGAAAATCAGCAGCAAAACACTTTTAGTCCTGTTGAACTCATGCAGCATGTTGGAAACATTATGCAATTAAATACATTATAGTTATTAAAAGTTAACTTTATAGCAATAGCATTTTGCAATGACACTTACCTATATACCGCTTCACAGTGCTTTACAGCCCTAAGTGGTTTATAGAGTCAGCAATCTGGGTCCTCATTTTACCAACCTCAGAAGGATGGAAGGCTGGGTCAACCCTGAGTCGGTGAGAATCGAACTGCCGAACCACTGGCAGTTCGCAGAATTAGCCTGCAATGCTGCATTCTAACCACTGTGCCACCATGGCTCTTATTTCTTCATATTTCTTAAGAATTTTATGTAGTACAATCATTCTGAAATTATATTTGTGTTCAGTTTGAAGGGGTCTATCATAACCACCAAAAAAAATTTAGGAAGCAAAACTGTTGAAAATATTTGTTGTACATTTTACAATTAAGTTAAATTCATTTATTTAACTTTTTATTTTGCAGCTTATACCCATGTTTTTCAACTTTGGTAACTTTAAGATGTGTGGACTTCAGTTCCAGAATTGCCCATTTATCATGCTGGTTGGGAAATTCTGGAAGTTACAGACTCTACATCTTAAAATTACCAAAGTTGAGAAACACTAGCCAAAACTAGTCTTCTGAAATTTCCCACTTCAGAATAGCATGAAACCATACCATAAATCCCCATAAATCATATTCTTCCATGTTTCTCTTCCCGGAAATTCATTTGTTAATTAATTGTTTTCATCTTTCCTGTATTGCTTTTAATGAGAATATATTCAATATAGCCTCTTAAAGAAAGTGTAAGCATTTCTTAGTTTTTCTCATTGTATGAATCTGCAAAACCATACTGATTTTCTAAATAGTTCGCTCTCTTGACCTTAGCTTCTTTCCTTTCCATCCTGCACTATTGTTTACAACTTATAATATTTTTTTAGGAAATATTTTTTCAACACTTTTTCAACAAATACTTTTTCAACAAATTTTATGGGAGAAGTGGTTGAGCTCTTGATGCAATCTGAAGAATAATTCATTTCCATGCTTCCATTTGATGAAAATATCCTCAAATAAATCTCAAGTAAAGGAGGAGCTTAGGGATAAGTGTTGAGAAAGCATTTTTCCAGACCAGCCTTGAAAATGTATCAACCCTTTGAAATAGACTAGGTCAGGAAACAGATACAAAGGGAATATTAAAACACTATTTTATTCATATAAGGTATGACAGAATCTTGAAGGTCTGATCTCATTTATCCTTCTCTCTCTCTTCTACCAAAGAAGTCAAGATGGGGCATTCTTGATTTCTTTCTCCTGTCTTCCTGTTTGCAAGTTCATGCTTGCCTAACAGTTGCCTCATACTTTCTACAAGGCTATCTCAGCATCGCTGCGCTGCTTTACAAGACACTGGCATATTGTGCAGCTATGAATGTGTCAGTAGTCGATTTGTTATTTCCAAAGGAAATGTAGTTGACAACAAACTCACAGAACCTGCTGTTGTGTTTACATCATTGTTGGTGTTCCTGATGGCTTAAAGTTCTGGGAGATGCTGATGTAAATTGCTTCAACATCCATGGTAGCTAAAATAGTAGTATTTCAGAGATTGCCAATGAGATTCCACTCAGTGGTGTCTGTCAGGTTACTGGAAATCTGGTGGCATAAAGTCCGAGTACAGAATTCTTGAAACCTAATAGTTGTGATGCTTTTGATGCTTAAAGACAATGGGATGGCCTAAATGGCCTGGTATGTGTAGCGGGGAAAGTAGGGAGAGGATATTTTGTCATGGCACTTGGCATATGACCATTTAGATCCAGTCTTACATCCTTTGGAAATTGCATAGTTCCTTCAGATAAGTTACTGTGCGATTTCAGGATAGAACTTGGTAGAACATAGCATTAAGAGTTACATTCTGGCTTCTTTGATATCATCCACATTATTCATAAGGGCAACTATTTTTATAAAGATATTACAAGATTTATCATTAGATTTAGATTACAAAACCCCCAATTTAGCCAATCCAAACTTCAGTTTTCTTCTATCCTAATTCCAAAATTTCAGATTATTTTAAATAATACCTTGGAATTGATTTTTCACATCTTTGAAGAAGAAAAAATATTTTCTTATACATCAATTTTCTTTTGAAGATTGTAGCTACGTATTTGCATGCTTGAATGATGTGATAATATATATTATTATGATTATTGCTGTTTATATTATTACTTCTCAAATTCTGATGCACTGCTGAAAAATATGGCTTTTTAATGGACAGAGTTACTCCGGGGCTTCAATGGTGCCTCTTAAGCAAGCCTTCACATCTGCAGAAGCAATTTGATTGCCTAGGGTGGTACAGACTAGGTGTTAGACTAGGATAAGGCACCAGTACAAGTCTACCTTCTGCCATAATGATCACAAGATGCCATTGAACCATGCAGTTCTACTTACCCCATAGGATTGTTAGGGTTAGGCAATACTGTCTTGAGCTTCTAGAGGAAAGGTAGGATATTACTCAGACTTCAATCAATCAATCAATCAATCAATCAATCAATCAATCAATCAATGTGGCAGAATTCCAGACTAGTCCATCTGCAAACTTTAATTAAAACTGAGTAGCATAATCTGTTGCAACCTTTAATTAAAAATGAGTAGCATATGTTGCTTTCATATATGTTATATTTTCCCACTAGGTAAAGAAGTCTAATAGTTGAATAATAAATGTAGAGTATAAAGTACTATATGTAATTTACTCAACATGTTTATTGCTTATGTCACAATGTGTTTTGCCTTCCCTGAGAAGTGTCTAGAGGTTTACAGAATTGTGTCAGCTGAAGAAAAGGGGTTATCATTCATCAGCCATCTGGTAGCAGGACTTCTTTTTAACTAGTTAAGTTGTGCCACAAAGGGAAGGTTTAAATAACTGAGTGGAAAGGGAACAACACTGCACACAGGAACAGCAAAGCACAATGAAATTATTAGCCTAATGAGCCATGAAATGATGATCCATTCAGTTGCATGGGAAGTTAATGGCAGCCTACATATTAGGCTCAGACATGGCTGACTGAACTTTCTCAGGAAAGCTGAGAAGGTAGAAAGGAATTTGATTTAATTGTAGCTACCTCCAACATCCAGCTGCAGAGAAATGTTTTCCAATATTATACTTTAACACAGAAAGTCAATGCTAGATCAGAGTTTGGTTTGTACATTTTTGGAGGGCAGGTTATTCTTTTATTTGTCCTTCTTGCTACCTCTCTACATTTGCAAGTCTCTCTTCTAGTTCCCATCCACTTCTTTTGACCCACTATGCCCATCTCTTTACACAAGTCTTTGTGCTTTTTGCCTCTTACATCCCTACCTCTCTAGGTGTCAGAGAGAGGGAATACCAAAAGAGGTAAACAACCTTTTGTATTTTCTGTACTTTGGACTGACTGCATCACCAGGAGAATTCATTTGTAAAAAGACTGGCCATTTCCTAACAAAATGGCTCATTGTGGAAAAACCAGAATTTATTTGAATAGGAGTTCCATATTTATTTTGGAGATAAATCATTGTAGTTCAACCACCTCAAAATTTAGCCTTTTTATATAAAAAAAATGATCTTATCTCTTCTCTTCCAGGTAGCATCATATCAGATTTGCCAGAAGGAACTATATCATATCACATCGGGAGAGCCAATTCTCGGAGACTGAGTTGTAGGCCTGGGTTTAAAACTAGACTGTGAGTTGTAGGCTTGGGTCAAGAACTAAACTCTGAGTTGTAGGCCTGGGTCTAGAACTAGGCTAGTTCTAGGATGACTTTAGGCCAGTCACTCTCTCTCAGCCCTATTCACTTCAGTGTTCTTGTTGTGGGAATAAAGGAGGAAGAAAAAGTACTAGATATATTTCTATAAAGAATTTAAAAATTATGTCTATCATTAACTCAAAGAACCTTTATTTCACAATATTAACATATAATATTGGGGATCAGCTCTTTTTCTTTAAAGTGGTACTAATAAAAGTACTACATTCTTAATTACAGAGCGATTCCTTAGTTTGTTCAAGGTTATCAAGGTGTTGTTTATCTTTCAAGACCCCTCATGTCTTCCATTCCTTTCTTTTCACTCTAACTTTTCTTTTCTTCTCTCCTTCATCTCACCCACCTCTATGTTCTCTTAGTTTTCCAGCTGCTTTCTTGTGAGAGGGAAGGAGGAGGGTTAACTTTATACCTGCATTGTAATAGAACCAGGGCTTTTTTTCTCATAGAACGCTCAAAACGGAGTTCCGGCACCTTTTTTGGATGGAACCTTGTAGGGTAGGCAAGGCAGTTTGTATGACATGTGTGAGTTCCGGCACCTTTTTCTTTTACAAAAAAAGCACTGAATAGAACAATTCCCGTTCATTACATCCATCACACCCATACACTTTCCCTAGTGGGGGAAATGTGATGTGGTAGTTAAGGGAGTTGTGCCCAATTTCAGGACCTTTTTTAGATGCAGGAAGGTAGAGATAACATGATCCCAGGACCTTGCAATCCCAGGATACCGCAACAGTTATAAACACGTTCTGGTTGCCAAAAGTACCCAAATGTTGATTATATCAGGGCTTTTCAACCGGTGGCATGCGTACCACTGGTGTACGCGAGCACCTGGCTGGTGGTATGTGGTGTCGTCTTCCTCCCCCCGCCTCCCCCCTGCTCCTTCCCAGCTTACTTGCTGCTGGAAAACATGCTGCTGCAGGAACCTACCAGGCTGCGCAAAGAGCGCAGGTGCAGAGTGAAGCCCCGCCCTCCCCTGGGACTCATTGTGTAGCAACCATGTTGTCCTTCCCCCAGAAGCAAGCATGAGCCTGAAGGGGACAGAGCCATCCACTCCCTTGGCAGGTAGGTGTTTGCATCCACTCGCGTCCATCTTCTTTTCCTCCCCCCCTCTGCAAGCTTACGATACCCCTCACGGCCCTCACATTGCCTCCCTCCTGGGGCTTGAGAGATTTCCCCCTCTCCTCTTCCTGATGTGCAATGCAAAGGGGAAAGCAAAGTGGCCAGATGGCACGCGCCCTCCCTGAGGATTCATCCTGTGGCAGCAGGTGGGAATCGAGGCCCATGTTTGTTTTCCTGATGCACGCCAGGGCAGGTGAAGCCATCAGAACATGGGTGTGGAGGGAAAAACGCGCCCAACTCCCTCCCCCCACCGTTGGCAACTACGTACAGCTGGCCCTGACCTCCGCTGACTGGAGCCCATTGGCAGAGGTCGGGGCTGGCCATATGGGATTGCCAGCTGATCCGTATGGCCTGTTGTGATTCAGGGTCAGCCTGTGGGTTCGGCAGTTGGGTCGGATGACTCAGATGAGGGGGAGGAGGGGGGTGTTGAAGAACTTGCTGATGATGGCTTTGAGGCTCCGCAGAGCCCCCAGCCAGGCCCCTCCTACCTGGTGGAGACCCAGCTGTGTGAGCCTGACAGTGTGGATGAAGATGACCCACAGCTGGCCCTGTTCAAGGACGCCCGACGCAGGAGGCAGTCAAGTAGGAGCAAGCAGAGGAAGGCTGTGGGGCTTCTCGGAAGGAGGCAAAGAGAGGCCACGCCCTGAACTCTTTATAAAGGGAATGTTTGGGGAGGGCTGGTTTGCTGAAAGCAACCACTCCGATAGTGTTTCAAAGCTCCTGTATCTTGGTATGTGTTTTGTTTGTTTTTGTAATAAATTTGGCAGACGTATTCCAGCCTCTTGCCGTTTATAAAGGGGTTGCCTTTTATGCAAGGCCGGTAGCAGGCTGGTACAGAACAGTTTGCTTTCAGCCACCCACCCCTTACTAATATTATGGAGCAGCTACGTGCTGAGAATGCCCAGCTCACCCAGCAACTCACTTTGCTGGCAGCTCAGGTGGCTCAACTGCAAGCTCAGGTTCATGCTGCACCCCCACCATCACCCCCACCCAGGAGAAAATGCCAAGTTGCAATGCCGGATAAATTTACAGGCACTCCAGAACTGTTTCCTGCTTTCCTGGGACAATGCCAGCTCTTTATCAGCGTGAGAGCAGCTGATTTCCCCACTGACCGGGATAAGGTGGGGTTTGTGTTAAGCCTTCTTTCGGGTGATGCAGCTCGTTGGGGCACGCCTCTGCTGTCTCAACCTAGCCCATTGTTGGACAACTTTGTGGGGTTTTGTGATCATATGCGTCTGATGTATGAGGACCCTATTAAGACGCAGACTGCTACTCGACGTCTGAAAGCTATGAGGCAGGGTCAACAGGGCTATATCAGCGATTTCCGGCTGCTTAGCCAGGATTCCGCCTGGAATGAGGCTGCACTCGTGGATGCCTTCCAGGATGGATTGTCGGAGGAGATGTTGGATGAGCTGGCCCGTGTGGATATTCCCTCAGACCTGAATGGGCTGATCCATCTCTGCCTGCGGATCGATGCTCGGTTGCAGCAGCGAAGGAGTCGCCATGCCACCCCACAGACCCCTGCAGCCCCTGTTGTGCGTGAGACCCCAGTTCAAAGGGAGGAGCCAATGGAGCTGGGTGCTGCCAGGTCTCGTCTATCGGTGACTGAAATGAACAGATGACGATCGGGGGGGTTGTGTTTTTACTGTGGGGACCCTGGACATTTGGCTGCTTTTTGCCCAAAGAAGCGACAGCGGGCATCAGTGATCGAGTCTGCCCCGAGAAAGTCCCCTACTTTTCTGTCGGGAAACGCCCCGAGCCCGATCTAGACGGTGTGATAGATCGGGCGTCCCACAACAACACTGAGCGACGTCTTTCCGATGCTGCCTGTGGACCTCCATGGCATCTGATATTGGAGGCACGTCTGATCCTTCCTGGCAAGCCAGAGGGGATTCCAGTCCATGCCTTAATTGACTCTGGGGCCACCACAAATTTTATGGACTCAGCATTTGTGGCCAAATGGGCTGTTCCCCAGTGCCCGGTGGATCCGCCCATGTTAGTGGAGACTATCGATGGTCGAGTGCTCCTGTCTGGGCCTATTACGGCCACCACGCAACCATTATGTATGGCCATCAGCTCCCATGTGGAGGCCATCCAGTTCTATATCACCTCAGATCTGCACTTCCCCGTGGTCTTGGGACTGGCGTGGCTCCGGGCGCATGACCCACAGATCTATTGGTCACAGAACTTGGTCACCTTCCCAAGCTTGCAGTGCGTGGACCACTCCCGCCATATCTGTGCCGGCCAGGTGGAGGGTTTCCCAGGGGTTTCCTTGCCTCCCGAACTGTCCGACTTTGCTGATGTGTTCAGCGAGACAGAGGCAGATCAATTACCCCCGCACAGGCCCTATGACTGCCCCATTGATTTAGTCCCTGATGCGCCTCTCCCAGTGGGGCGTTTGTACTCCATGTCGGACCCCGAGTTGGCTGCATTGCGGGACTTTCTGGAGAAGAATTTGGCCCGTGGTCTCATCCGGCCCTCGGCCTCACCAGTGTCTGCACCCGTGCTCTTCGTCAAAAAGAAGTCGGGCGAATTGCGGCTTTGCTGCGATTATAGGAAACTCAACGCCATCACGGTGCGCAACCGTTACCCGCTGCCCCTCATCCCCGAACTCTTGGACCGACTCCGGGAGGCTAAGATCTTCACGAAACTGGATCTGCGTGGAGCTTACAACCTCGTCAGGGTTCGGCCGGGTGATGAGTGGAAGACGGCGTTTGGTACTCGCTATGGACATTTTGAGTACACGGTGATGCCGTTTGGCCTGACCAACGCCCCCGCCGTGTTTCAGCATTTCATGAATGACATTTTCCGGGATTTGTTGGATCAGTTTGTTGTGATCTACTTGGATGACATCCTGATCTACTCCCCGTCGCGTGAGGTGCACCATCAGCATCTCCATCAGGACCTGCAGCGACTCCGAGAACATCGGCTGTTTGCCAAGTTGGAGAAGTGCCAGTTCTACTGGGTGACCATCGATTTCCTGGGTCACCGCATTTCTCCTGAGGGCATTGCCATGGAGCCGAGTAAGGTTGAGTCTTTGCAGAGTTGGCAACCCCCGCGTCGCGTGAAGGATCTTCAGCGACTTCTTGGATTTGCCAACTATTACCGAACTTTCCTCCCTGGGTTTGCTGCCTTGACAGCCCCCCTCACCCGGCTCCTGCAGAAGAAGACTCGGTTCCAGTGGAACGCTCCAGAACAACAGGCTTTCCAGACTTTGAAGGAAGCCTTCATGAAGGAGCCCATCTTGAAGCATCCTGACCCGCAACGGCCGTTTGTTGTGGAGGCGGACGCCTCCGACATTGCCATTGGGGCGGTGTTACTCCAGGCAACGATGCCCAGCGGTACCCTCTTCCCTTGTGCGTACCATTCGCGAAAACTGAACCCTTCAGAGCGCAATTATACAATCTGGGAGAAGGAGCTGCTGGCCATCAAAGCGGCATTCGAGGCCTGGAGGCATCATCTGGACGGAGCGTGGCATCAAATCGAGGTCCGGACGGACCATAAGAATTTGGAAAGCCTGCAGACCGCTCGGAATTTGAACCAACGCCAGATCCGGTGGTCTCTTTTCTTTGCGAGGTTTGACTTCCGGGTTCGGTACATACCTAGCGGGCACAATCAAAGAGCGGATGCTCTGTCCAGGAAGCCCGAATATTCCCGAGTGGAACACAAGATTCTGCCCAGGACAGTGATCCCCGTCGAGTCTTTTGCTGCAGTGCGGGAGCCGGTTGATATACGGGCTCGGATCCGGGAGGCACAGCAGCAGGAGGTGTGGGTGGCTCAGCGGAAGGAGGAGGTGGGGCCAGATTCTCCTTGGACGGTCACGGATGGACTCTTGTATTATCGTGACCGGCTCAACGTTCCGGGAGGGCCACTCAGGGGACTCATCCTCAGCCAGTGTCACGATAACACGGCGGCGGGCCATTTTGGCCTGTTCAAGACCCTGAACCTGGTCTCCCGTACCTTCTGGTGGCCCCGAGTCCGACACGATGTCCAGTCCTATGTCACTTCCTGCATCCCATGCAGGCAGGCCAAGTCAGCGACAGGGGCCCCGCCTGGATTACTGCAGCCCTTGCCGACACCCAAAAGACCCTGGGGGGCTGTGTCCATGGACTTTCTGACGGATTTACCCCCATCCTCTGGTTTTACGACAGTGTATGTGGTGGTGGACATGCTGACCAAGATGGCGCACTTCATCCCCTGTCGCGGCTTACCGTCAGCCTGCGCCACTAGTCGTATGTCCATTCAGCAGGTGTTTCGGCTGCACGGCCTCCCTGATAGAGTTGTCTCTGATAGGGGGGGCCAGTTTACAGCCCGCTTCTGGCAGGAGTTGATGCATGCATTGGATATCAAGATTTGCCTCTCGTCCGCGCATCATCCTCAAACTGACGGGGGAACCGAGAAGGTCATCGGTATCCTGGAACAATATCTGCGCTGCTACGTCAATCTGCAGCAAAACAATTGGGTGGACTATCTGGCCATAGCTGAGTTTGCATTTAACAATTCGCAGCACACCTCCACACAGATGACACCGTTCTTGGCCAATGTGGGTTATCACCCCCGGTTTTTCCCCCTTTCTCCCGTGGACTCCCCGGAGCCGGCAGCGAACGACTTCATGGCAGAGTTACAGGCGATCCATCGATTGGTGCGACGTCAGTTAGAGAAGTCCAAGGCCGATTACAAAAGGTTTGCTGATCAGTCAAGACGGGATACGCCTCCACTATCGGTGGGGGATCGGGTCTGGTTCTCTACCAGGAACCTACTGTCAACACAGCCGGTGAGAAAGTTAGATCACCGATATTTAGGACCGTTCCCAGTCGAGGCTGTCATCAATCCGGTCGCCTATCGCTTAACTCTGCCACGTTCCCTGCGCATGCACCCAGTCTTTCATCGGTCTCTGTTGGTCCCCGAGCAACCGGCTTGTCCACTCCGCCGAGCGGAACCTCCCCCATCAGGACCTCGTGATGGAGGCAGCACCCCCGAGTACGAGGTCGCCAGCATCAGGGATTCCCGTTGGCTGAAAGGTCGTTTCCAGTACCTGATTGAATGGAAAGGTTACGGACCAGAGGACTTCACCTGGGAAGACGCGACCACCGTTCATGCCCCTGCGTTGGTGACTGCTTTTCATGAACAATTCCCATCCCGACCGCATCCGGATTGGCAGCCCCGGGGGAAGGGCCCTGCGATGCGGGATAGTGTTGTGATTCAGGGTCAGCCTGTGGGTTCGGCAGTTGGGTCGGATGACTCAGATGAGGGGGAGGAGGGGGGTGTTGAAGAACTTGCTGATGATGGCTTTGAGGCTCCGCAGAGCCACCAGCCAGGCCCCTCCTACCTGGTAGAGACCCAGCTGTGTGAGCCTGACAGTGTGGATGAAGATGACCCACAGCTGGCCCTGTTCAAGGACGCCCGACGCAGGAGGCAGTCAAGTAGGAGCAAGCAGAGGAAGGCTGTGGGGCTTCTCGGAAGGAGGCAAAGAGAGGCCACGCCCTGAACTCTTTATAAAGGGAATGTTTGGGGAGGGCTGGTTTGCTGAAAGCAACCGCTCCGATAGTGTTTCAAAGCTCCTGTATCTTGGTATGTGTTTTTTTTTTTGTAATAAATTTGGCAGACGTATTCCAGCCTCTTGCCGTTTATAAAGGGGTTGCCTTTTATGCAAGGCCGGTAGCAGGCTGGTACAGAACATGGCCAGCCCCGACCTCCGCAAGTGGAAAGCGAGGGAGATTCCCAGGAGCACGAATCGGTGCGTGCTGACAAACGCTGATCTCGCACTGCTGCAATCTCCCTTGCTCAGTTTCAGCTTTCCTTGCTGCAAGAGAAAGCAAGCTGAAACCGAGCAAGGGAGATTGCCAAGAACGCGAATTGGCACATGCTGAGAAATGCCTATCTTGCACTGCTGCAATCTCCCTCACTTGGTTTCAGCTTGCCTTGCTGCAAGAGAAAGCAAGCTGAAACGGAGCGAGGGAGGTTGCCAGGAACATGAATTGGCTGATCTCGCGCTGCTGCAATCTCCCTCGCTCGGTTTCAGCTTGCCTTGCTGCAAGAGAAAGCAAGCTGAAATGGAGCGAGGGAGATTGCCAGGAACGTGAATTGGCCAATCTCGCGCTGCTGCAATCTCCCTCACTCAGTTTCAGCTTGCTTTCTCTTGCAGTAAGGCAAGCTGAAACCGAGCAAGGGAGATTGCAGCAATGCGAGATCGGCGTTTCTCAGCATGCGCCGATTCGCGTTCCTGGCAATCTCCCTCTCTTGGTTTCAGCTTGCTTTCTACAAGAGAAAGGCGGGCCGCAGGGCCACCTCCACGGGTGCTGCTCTAGTGCAGAGCGGGAGAGGCCGGTCCCCATTTGGCCTGCCAGCCCTGGGAGAGCCCCGCACAAGCAGCTCACTGGCCGCCGAATCCTGACTTTCGAGCAGGAACGGCCTTGCCCTGCTTGCCCTTAGTTGGCACCGGGAGCAGCCACTGCCACCCGCCCTGCTTTTCACAAGCCCTGCTATGCCGCCACCACAGGTTTCCAGCAGCGGGAGGCTCCAGAATGAGGGCCTGTCAGGGCTGCTCCGGCGGGCCGATTCTGTGGCAGTGGGGCATGCTGGTGCCCTGCACTGCATTCTGCTGCAGGGGCTGCCCTGGGAAAGGTGGAAGTGCAGCTGTAGTCCGGGACAGTCAACTGCTCCAAGCCCTGTCTGGCTGGCTTTGTGCCTCCATCCCCCAAGAGAAGCTGGTTGTGAGTTGCTAGCGTGCACTTCCCTGAGTTTGTGTTCCACTGTTCATGGAATAATATCTTCAACAGAAGAAGCAAGAAACAGTTCCTCGGTACATTTTAAGACAAGTCAATGACAAACAATATTTCCTTTAAGCATTCTTCCTTCACTCATCTGATCTGCTGACCAAGATCTACATTAGTATATCTGAAAGAAAAATAATGAATATCCAAAATTTGCAATATGCTTACTATGTAACTTTTGAGGAAAGTAGACCAGAAAGCTAGATTTCCTTTTATTGTTTGCCAACCTTTGCTTAACAAAATACTGCATGATTAGTTAATTGTAACATTGTTTGATTTATCATTATCATTACCAATTGCATTGAAAATGCAAAAGCCCTTGACATGTTTCTCTGGTGGTCAAAAATTTAAAAAATGAATATAGCATAGATTTAACATTTTCTATGCTAACTATGGAACTATATTTGGCTATTTTTACCTTTGGACGAGTGATATAATCATCAATGTTTCTACTACAGACAGTCTTTACAGCTTTTTTCCACATGGCCTGTGTCATACCATTAAGTGTGTTTAGTTCTATTTATCTGAAAAATACCTTTCACTTACTTTGAAAACAGAAATTTCTAAAGTAGTGCCAACCAGAAGTGCTGGACTATAACTTTCATAAGCTCTAGCCACAGGAAAATTTTAATCTTATCATCTTTGGAAGGCAACACAGTGAGGAAGACTGATGCATATAGTTTTTTAAATGAATATTTTCTTTAAATTGACCAAACAGAATATTCCTTGGCATGAGACTTGTACTCATTGTTATTCCCCAATCACTCCAAAATCATTTGGGATTTTTGGTAAATTAGTTGTTCAATATCTTTCCATCAATTATTGTTGGTTAACAAATGCTAACATTGAATTGAAATATGCTTTAATCACATATAGTAATTATTCCTTTCCCCATAATTTCTTGTAATTAAGCAGTAATCCCACTTGATAGAATCTTTAATAGATAAAAATAAGTCACATAATGATTTAAAAATATTGAAAATTTTCTTGATACAAAAGCCAACACAAGCAGGGTGGTATAATTATGAAAACACTTTTCAGAAAGCTGACCTAATATTTATGCTATTCCATAATACCTATTAAATAGATTTTGTCTTAAATGACCTGAAATATGTAATCTTTAAAAGTTTTTTTTTCCTTTATAGAAGACATAGGCAATTATTTAATACAACCTAAGAATACAACTTATTAAATCCTTTTTAAAATTTAATGGCTGCCTCCATGTTTACATCAATGAGCACTTTGATAATTTATATTTTGATTGCAGCCAAATTCAATGCAAATTTACACAGAATTAAGAGGATTTCTTAGTAGGTTTTACTCCCTGGTAAATTTGCATAGGTTTACAGCTTAGGTCCGTACAGTACACTCATCTAATAACTATTCACCTGTTCCAGAGTGTTTGTAGACACTGACATTCAAATAGGAGAGATGAATGGAAGATGCTTTATGGATTTAGTTCATCTATCTTTAAGCAATCAGATACTGGCCAATGTAGTCATTGCAAAGGCTTATGAAAAAGTCCCACAATGTCAGTGCTTGCTCTGGACTTGTGACAGATGTGAAGCTCCCTTATGCACAACTGGTAATCAAGTAAGACATTTTTAACTAATTATGCAGAGAGTGTTCATTCAAACGAATATTGCTTTGATGCTGTAATGCTTTTTTCTCTGTTACATTTTTAAATTAATTTTTGTTAAAGAAGATATGACATCTACAAGATTTACGGTACATCTACAAGGCTAAACAAGTAAAACATATATTGGTGATTTAACTATATAAAACCATTAATATCTGTTACAACATTACATTAATCTGTTTAATGAAATCTGTTACATTGCCCAGGCCCCTTTTAATAGTAACTTCCTCACCTTATGGCAGGGTGGCATTAACACACAGGACTGTATAACAAAGACTGATGACATTCAAGACCCAAAATAGCCAATATCAGTAAAATAAGTCAGCCTGCCCTGGGAATCTGGAGATGAGAGATGAGATCAATGGCAAAAGAGTGTCCCTGTAGAATTGGCAGGAGAACAAAACTAGTTCCTATTGCATCCGCCCCTTAGGGACACCATTGTTTAGCAAAAAGGGGTTATCTCCCTCCCTATGTTCCTATGAGGAGAGTGTTGGAATTAGCCGAGGATTAAGCTCTTCTGAATTTCAGAAGGTGATCTTGTCCATATAATTATTTGGTTTGAATTGGAAACTGGTTGCTAGTGAAGACATCCTGGGGTATACCTCCTTAATCTAATTGCCTTTTATATCTTGACACCTTTGCTTCAAAATTGAGTTGGCTTGTTCCAATCAACTTCAAAAGACCATCTGAAGAAAAGTAATATAATTTCCACATGGAGTCAAAATTGCCTAGTATAGTTAAAGGGACCAATCCATCTTGACTATGTAATAATTTCAAACAAGCATAATCAAAATTCAGCTTCAAGTCTAGTGATTTCTGCTTCTTGAGGGGCATCTTATTTGGGATGTTGTGAGGAATCTGAAAAATATTTCTCAAAAATTTGGAGTGGATTTTCTCTAATGTTGCCAACTTGCTATATGGCACTAATTAAATCCCATTCAGTACCTGGGTAGGAGCCTTAGCTGTAAATAACTTAATAGGAGCAAGAATGAACTGTATGCCTTAATTAAAGTAGAAGGCTTGCAGTACTGAAGCTGATATTTGTGCCTTAGGATATGTTGTGCTGATGAGCATTTCAGGTTCCAGTGGCTTGAAAAAACATCCCTAAGTAAGATTTTTATGGTGTACCATCCTATTTGCCAGCTCTATAACTTGGGGGTATTTGGAAAATATAAGGACTTGCAATGATTTATGACTTAGGTCCTCATTATTGCAATGAAGGAGTATGTAAGTACGAGCCTTGGTGGAGCAGTGGGCTAATGCCTCCTTAAGTAACACCAGCTGCCTGCAATTAGTGCAAGTTCGCATCCCACCAGGCTCAAGGTTGACTCAGCCTTCCATTCTTCCGAGGTAGGTAAAATGAGGACCCAGATTGTTGGGGGCAATTAAGCTGACTTTGTAATAATGCCGCTTGGGGTTTGTGTGTGAAAGCCCTAAGAAGCAAGCATATACATAGAATGAAGGCTACTGCTAAGCTTGTAAGCCGCCCTGAGTCTTCGGAGAAGGGCGGGATATAAATGGAATTAAAATAAAAAAATAAATAAAATGTAAGACTCTTCAAAGCTGAGAGGAATTAAGGGCAAAACTTCCATTATCAGCATAAATTAATATCCCATTGGACCAGTTTAGGAAGATGGAAATCTAGGCTGATTAAAGTGGTCAATGAACTTATCTAAAAATAGGGCTAGAGTTAGCATTATATACAAGTCACTTTCATGTCTTTATACATTTTAAACATTAGTAGGAACAGTTGTTTATCAAAATAGAATTCAGGTTAGCAGTTGGAAAGGACCTTGGAGGTCTTCTAGTCCAATCCCCTGCTCAGTTAGGGGACCATATACCATTCCAGACAAATGGCTGTCTAGTCTCTCCTTAAAAACCTCTGGTGATGGAGCACCCATCATTTCTGGAGGCAAGCAGTCCGCTGATTGATTGTTTTCACTGTCAGGAAATTTCTCCTTAATTCTAGGTTGGTTCTCTCTTTGATAATCTTCCATGCTTTACATCTCATCCTACCCTCAGGTGCTTTGGAGAATAGGTTGATCCCCTCTTTGTGACAGCCCTTCAAATATTGGAAAACTGCTATCATATTACCCTTATCAATTATGAGAATCTTTAAGTTTGCTTCTCTAGATCAATTCAGATTCAAACAATCTAGGAGTTTAATCTTCGCATGTTTAGCATACATTTTACTAATTCTACAGCAGTGAAGAATTGGCAGGTTCTTCTCTTTTGCCTCTCATATTTATTAAATTTGTAGGCCATCCATCTCCCTGATAAGGTGACTCTAGGGTAGGAATTATAATAGAATCTTGGGAGGATTGTCTATGGCTGTAAACAAAGAAGATAGAAGAGATGCCAATCAATCCACACTGCTTTTTAGTATTTCATAAATCATATAATCCGGTAAGTGGAATTTTCTTTACATAGTCTGAAATTTGGTTCAGACCTCTCTTGGCCTCTTGACAATTTTAATTGAAACAGGCTTAAAACCTATAAACCTCTTGATAATATGCAAGCATGAGACAGTTACTGTGGTTTGGAGGAGGTTGATCAGTTTATCATAATTATTCAAAACAACATCATCAATATTATCTTTTACAATTGCTACATGGAGTAGGTTAGTTGTCTCTGAAAATTTAGTAATTTTAACTCAAACGTGAGTAGGGCAAACAATATCCCTTAGAATGGAAATACAATGAAATGATGAAATAAACCTAGCAAAGAGACCAACATTCATAATTTGCCATATATCAGAGGAAGAAAAACAAGAAAATTTGTTAAAAAGAAATTTAAGGAGAATAGTGACACCTACTGTTTAAAATAGATCAAAATAAATATAATGTGCAATGCTTTGGAAAATTGATTAAAACTTGACAGTTTTTTGCCATTACATCACATAGTGTTTGTTTTTGCCTTTTCTATTGTTATATTGTCTAGGGCAGACATGCCAAACACAAGGCCCAGGGGCCGGATCCAGCCCATGGAGGGCCCAGATTTGGCCTCCGGGGCTGTCCCAGCCCTGGCCATCTCAACCCAGCTGGGCGCGCCCCCCCTGCATACACATGAAATAGTGAGCACTCAGGGGCTGGTGGTGAACAGCAGCAGCTACAGCTCATTTGCCTCACCCTACCCTGCCCCTCCCAGCCTAACCCCTTCAGTTCTGGCCATGCCCCGCTTTGCTGGGCCTCTCCTTGCCTGGCTCTGCTTTGCTGAACTGTGCCTTTCCTCGCTTGGGCCATGGCGTTCTGTAAGCCTAGTGCCCCAGTGCATGCCCGGCCTGTGGGATGAAAAGCATGGAAATGGGAGCATGTGGTGGCACAAGCCAAGCGTTGGCCAGCTCCCGGTCACCCTCTCCACCACGTGGTAGGACCGGAGAGGGGAACACAGCATTCACTCCGGATGCAGAGCCTGGAACTGCTGGCAACCGAACACGTTTGAGCCTCTGTGGAGCCTGGAGAGAAAGGGTGAGAAGGAGGAGAAAGCAGGAGGGAAGAGGAGGAAGAGGAAGCCAAGGTGTTAAAAAAGGGGAGCTTCCCCCTTTCTAACCCCCCCTTTTTTAACCTCCCACTCCTTTCAGGTGCAGCTGGAGTAAAAGAGTGAGAAGGGGGAGAAAGGGAGAGGTTTTCTGTCTGAGTGTGTGTGTGAAAGAGAGAGTGTGTTCGAGAGAGAGAGCCAGGAGGGAAGAGGAGGAGGAGGAAGACGAGGTGATACAAAAAAGGGGAGCTTCCCCTTTTCTCCCCTCTTCTTTTTTTTAACCTTCTCCCACTCCATTCAGTGCAGCTGGAGGAAAAGAGCAAGAAGGGGGAGAAAGCAGGGAGAGTTTTTGTATGTGAGTGTGAAATAGAGAGAGAGAGTGAGACTGAGCCAACAGGGAAGCAAAAGTGCGGGGAACGGGGAGCATTGCAAATAGAGTAAGCAAACTTACAAAAAGAGGATCTCTTTTACACACACACACACACACACACACACACACACACACACACACACACACACATGGATGCATGCTGTGTCAGGGAGGTGGTGTGCAGGCAGGTGAGAGAGCAAACTCGCAGATTGGCTTTGCTGCCTCCCCTCCCTAAAATCCAGCCAATAATAGAACTCTTTGGATTGAATGGGAAGTTAAGAGGAATTGGCATGAGTTGAAATTAAAAGGCTGAGTCAACTGCTCCCCTCCCCAATTATTTTGTCAGAGACGTGGAAAGTGTTTCTTGCTTTTACTTCCTCTCATCTGCTCTTTTATAATTTAATCCAGCCTTACCCAAACTAATGTGAACTATTACCCCCCGTAGATAGGGCTCGCAACTTGGGAGTCCTCCTAGATTCACGGCTCACCCTGGAAGACCACATAGGAGCTGTGACTAGGGGGGCTTTCGCCCAGGTTCGCCTGGTGCGCCAGTTGCGGCCCTATCTAAGCCGGGATGATCTATGCACGGTCACTCATGCGCTCGTGACCTCTCGACTAGACTACTGCAACGCTCTCTACATGGGGCTGCCCTTGAGGACCACCCGGAAGCTCCAACTGGTACAGAATGCAGCCGCGAGAGTTGTGTTGGGAGTCTCCCGATACTCCCACATTACACCTCTGCTCCGTGAGCTGCATTGGTTACCAGTTGCCTTCCGGGTGAGATTCAAGGTACTAGTAATGGTATTCAAAGCCCTACATGGCAGGGGTCCGGAGTACCTGAGGGAACACCTGCTGCCGGCATCGACTTCCCTCCGCCCTGTGCGTTCCCACAGAGAGGGCCTCCTCAGGGTGCCACCGGTCAGAGAATGTCGATTGGTGGCCCCCAGGGGGAGATCCTTCTCTGTGAGCGCCCTGGAGCTATGGAACCAGCTACCGGTTGAGCTCCGGACGGCGCCCGACCTTCGCTCCTTTCTCCGCGAGCTAAAAACATACTTTTTTGAACAAGCTGGCCTGGCCTGATGAGGGGATTGGGGGGGGGTTGCTACTGTTTTTTATTAGTTTTTAATGATGTATTTTAGTATGTGGGCATTTATTTAATCTTGTTTTAACTTTTGTAATTTGTATTTTTATTCTTGCCCTGTTCACCGCCCTGAGTCCTTCGGGAGAAGGGCGGTATAGAAATAGTATTAAATAAATAAATAAATAAATAATGTTCCCATCATCCTGTGGCTATGCTGGCTAGAAATGGAATGCCTTATTTTCTCTGTTGTATGCACCTAGGAGGCAGTAGGTCTGTGGGATTTAGATGAATTTAAACATTTGTTTCTTCTGCCTAATTTATTAAATCAATATCTAATTTGAAATTAAATGTTCTGGAGAAATCCAGTGTGGTTTACAAGAAAACTCTCAAAGACAGCTATTGTAAAGTTTCACCAGCACTGTTTAAAACAATATTAAAAGTGTGTATTTTAAGAAAGAAAAATATTAGTAGTAATTTACTTAGTGCTGTTTGACCATAAAATGTGATGTTGTTCTATATATGCATGGCTGAATAGTGTGTTTGGAGTTGTCTCTAAATGGGTGAGGGATGCACTGTTCATATTTACCTTGGGAGAAAGTTCTATAATTAGGGTGCTGTCTCTGAGAAGGCTCTGCTCGTGGCTACTGTTCTATAAACCAAACCAGGGGGACCATCTGGTCTAAATGGATGGTAAACAAAAATGATTAGGGGGCTGGAGTCTAAAACATATGACAAATGTTTGTGGGAATTGGGCATGTCTAGCTTAGTGAAAAGGACTAGGGGTGGTGATATGATAGCAATGTTCCAATATTTGATGGGCTGCCATAGAGAAGAAGGGGTCAACCTATTCTCCAAAGCATCAGAAGGCAATAATAAATGGAAACTAATCAAGAAGAAAACCAGCCTAGAAATAAAGACTTGTAAAAACAACTAACCAGTGAAAAGGCTTGCCTTCAGAAGTTGTGGATACTCCATCACTGGAGGTTTTTGTCATCGTCTGTAAAAGAAATAGAGTTGCAATATTTCTTCACTTTGATAGTCTCCTGTCTGGATTATTCTAATGCAGTATATGTGGGGCTGCTATTGCAAATGTTTCAAAAACCAATTAACCTAAAGGGGACTGTCAGACTTTGATTCTGGTGTATGCAGTCATAGCTCAAT
This sequence comes from Vipera berus, assembly GCF_964194415.1. NCBI lineage: Eukaryota > Metazoa > Chordata > Lepidosauria > Squamata > Viperidae > Vipera > Vipera berus. The sequence continues at coordinate 182,687,174 of NC_138202.1, read as the reverse complement.
CCTTTTGCCATCTGAATTAACTGGCCAGTCTGTCACTCTTATGGATGTAGGGTGTTATTTCTCTCCCACCTTACCTATTTCTAGTAGATAGAAAACGAGGACACTGTAATCCAAGTAAGGGTAAGTCAGAGAAAGTCCAATTCAAATAGAGAATCAATTGTGTTGTTAACATTGCACAGTACTGACAAAGCTATCTCAGTGAAGCATCAGTAAAAAATGCAGTCTTGACTTCCAAAACATGTTAACACATTTAAACATATAAGCTCCCCTCTTTGAGGAAGATGGACAGTTTACTGTAGAAATAAGAAATGTAAATAAATAAATATTCAGTGAATAGATGAGCTCCCTAAAGTGGCGCAACACCCCATATGTGATGCAGACCCTTTACATTCTTAAACATTTTTGAGGACTCCAAAAAGCTTTTGTTTGCATATATCAATACCTACTGTATTGAAACAGAAATTTTACACATGTTTATCAATTCATTTAAAGATAAGAATCAAAAGCCTTCCTAAAATCTATAAAATTTATGGTGTAGGGTCCCAGTCCCTTACTTAAACTTGAGATGCCGTATCAATCTAATCAGATAAACCAAGTGGAGACTTCTTGATCAAGCAGCACTTTATTTGATCAAATTAAGCAGCTGGGTGGCCAATGAACTGGAATGCTGGCAGAGTTACGTCCAGAAGTGCCATGCATTAGGAAATTGGTAGCATTGCTTCATAAACTTTGTTAGCCAATGAAAATCAGACAACAGAGCCATTACATCATAAGAAACACATCAGTCATTCCTGTACACTCCCTTATTCCCTCCTTCAGTATATCCCATCCATGTACATGTTTCCCACACTTGCATGAAATTTCTCTGGTGCAAAAGCTGATTACAAAAAGCAGGAAAGCAACAGTTAAACTAAACAATTTCCCTTTGTTCCAGAACCCTTCATTCCCCCCTTTAATGTTTGTAACAGAACGCTTTCTGTTACTTGGTGACCAATGACATATATTCTTTTGTTATTGCGGTGATAATCAGGACCTTGGCTGGCTTACGGGGTTTATCACTACTTACATAATATGCTATGACCTTCATCCCTGAGATGGTAGAAATAACTGTTCTTTGGATAACAGGAATCAAAGATTGCAAAACCAAAAGACCTCTAAATGCTAACATAACCAGAAAATTTTCCCTTTGCCAATCACCAAAGATCTCTCCAAACCAGGTTTGGCAATTGTCCAGGTTTCCAAAGAAGCTGAGTGTATTTCTTCCACAACAACATGTAAAAAGGAAAACCATTGTTGTTGTTGTTGTTAGTTGCGAAGTCGTGTCCGACCCATCACGACCCTATGGACAATGTTCCTCCAGGCCTTCCTGTCCTCTACCATCTTCTGGAGTCCATTTAAGCTCACGCCTACTGCTTCAGTGACTCCATCCAGCCACCTCATTCTCTGTCGTCCCCTTCTTCTATTGCCCTCAATCTTCACCACCAGACATATCCACAGCTGAGCGTCCTTTCGGCTTTGGCCCAGTCGCTTCATTCTTTCTGGCGCTACTAGTACTAGCCCTCTGCTCTTCCCCAGTAGCATATTGGATGCCTTCCGACCTGAGGGGCTCATCTTCCAGTGTCATATCGTTTAGCCTTTTGGTACTGTCCATAGGGTTTTCATGGCAAAGATACTGGAGTGGTTTGCCATTTCCTTCTCCAGTGGATCATGTTTTGTCAGAACTCTCTGCTATGACCTTTCCGTCTTGGGTGGCCCTGCACGGCATAGCTCATAGCTTCATTGAATTACGCAAGCCCCTTCGCCACGACAAGGCAGTAATCCATGAAGGGGAAGGAAAACCATACCCCCCTTTAATTTTGTAGTGTTATTTTAACCAATCAATTTTCTTTATCTTTCTGTACGTATACTTCTTGCCTTGGGCTAATGGAGGTTCCTGTGCAAGCATAGTATAGAGGAGCAAAACAGCATTGTTATTATAAATGCCCTTGATTTGTAATTATTTCTGATATAGCTTGCAGTCTAACAATTCGATTAAGCATATAAAAAAGAGTCCTATTACTTATACATTCCATCTTCTTGCCACGTAGTAGGTCCACTTGGGGCAGTTCAGTTCAGGGTGGCATCTGTTAGATTGGTCCCTAAGGTAGACAGTTGGAGAATGTTTGCCATGGGATTTTGGGGTTAGGCCAAATCGGTGGTAATCCACCAAAAGGATACTTAGGTGCTCACCTTCAAGAGATGCTCACACCTAAATCTCCCGAAGGTTTTTACCAGAACCTTCTCTTTTTAAAACAGAGGTTTCCCACTATGGAAGTGGTCACATGTTGGGTCTATTGGTGGCTTTTCCCAGTGAGATTTTGACTAGTCTGGGCAGTAAAATTTACTTCACGTACATGCCAAGACCATTTTTCACCCATGTTAGTACCCACACAGATATAACAGTTAGTCACATTTAGAGATGAAGCAATTCTTTTGGGCCAGATCAATAAAACGATTCTTTGATGCTGAGAGAATTTCAATTGTGGTTTCCAGTTCATCGTAAAAAGAATGAAAAACTCAAAAATGTTTTTGGGACGGTGGTATAATAATGTGTCTGGTTTAATCAATAGCTGGTCCAAATGATGCTGAGAAGTCTGCTGGTCTGGTTATCTCATAGCACACCGGGTTGCAGGAATCAGCATTGCACTGAGAAGTGCTGATTCCTTTAATCATATTGAATTTTCCTTTGATTGTGCCAGGTTGGGTAGGACTGCATTATTGTGAGCAACTTCTGAAAAGGGGAGTAGGTCCGTCCAATTTGTTTGCTGGAAATTAATAAAACATCTTAAATATTGCTCAAGTACTGAGTTCCCACATTCTGATTGGCCTTTTGTCTAAGGATGATGACAAGATGAAAGTCCCTGAGTAGTTCTTAAGAGGGATAAAAATTCCTTCCAAAACTTTGACGTAAATTTAATTTAATTTAATTTAATAATTTAATAATTTAATTTGTATACCGCCCTTCTCCCGAAGGACTCAGGGTGGTGAACAGGGCAATACATAATAAAAACAAGATACAAAAATTAAAAAATAATTAAATAGCAATGCCCGTAAAATAATACACATTAAAAGTTAAGATCCATTTATAAAAACCCAACCCCATCCCATCAGGCCAGGTCGGATTGTTCAAAAAGGAAGGTTTTGAGATCGCGCCGGAAGGAGCGAAGGTCGGGGGCCGTCCGGAGCTCAACCGGCAAGCGGTTCCATAGGTCTGGTGCACCCACAGAGAACGCTCTCCCCCTGGGGGCCACCAATTGACATTCTTTGATCGGAGGCACCCTGAGGAGGCCCTCTCTGTGGGAGCGCACTGGACGGAGGGAAGTTGACGCCGGCCGCAGGTGTTGCCGTAGGTAATCCGGACCCATGCCATGAAGGGCTTTGTAAGTCATCACTAACACCTTGAACCTCACCCGGAGGGCAACCGGCAGCCAATGCAGCTCGCGGAGCAAAGGTGTAGCATGGGAGTATCGGGAAACCCCCAGCACAACTCGCGTGGCTGCATTCTGCACCAGTTGGAGTCTCCGAGTGGACTTCAAGGGCAGCCCCATGTAGAGAGCATTACAGTAGTCTAGACGAGAAGTCACGAGCGCATGAGTGACTGTACGCAAGGCATCCCGGTCTAGATAGGGTCGCAACTGGCGCACCAGGCGAACCTGGGCAAAGGCCCCCCTAGTCACAGCTCCAATATGCTCTTCTAAGGAGAGCTGTGAATCTAGAAGGTCCCCCAAGTTGCGCACCCTATCTACGGGGGGTAATAGCTCACCCCCCATGGCCAGAGATGGGATAAGCGGAATTTCCCGGGATGCCGGCACGAACAGCCACTCAGTCTTGTCAGGGTTGAGTCGAAGCCTGTTCCTCCCCATCCAGACCCGGACCGCCTCCAGGCAGCGGGACATCACGTCGAGGGCATCACTGGGGTGGTTTGGGGTCAAAATAAAAAGCTGGGTATCATCAGCATATTGATGATACCCAACTCCAAAACCACGAATGATCTCCAGAGGGTCGGAGCGCATCACCGCTTGGAGACAGCGGGGACACGCTCCCCGATGTTGATACGGCCCTCTGTTCATGCACCTGTGGCCATTCCCTACCGTCGTGGGAATGGGCAATCCCACACCCCGCTCCGGGGCCCCGTAGGCACCCAGCCCAAGCCCCGTCACGGCGCGATCAATCTCAGGCCTGGTCTGAGTAACGGTTGATGGAAACCCCCCCCAGTTTCCAACCAAACCTGTGAACCCACCCCCTTCCCTAACCCCACAAAAACTTTTGCTAAAAAGTGCACTAGAGGCCTCTTATTAAATTTATGATAGAGGCTCCTGTCCCTGCCTAGCCATCTCTCGGGGTCCCAATAATTGGGCCCGTCATCAAGAGGAGCTATGGAAAAGGCGGGTCGCGCCCAGGAATGGGGGGCACCCCTGAGCGCAAACAAGTCTGTGCTGGAATAGAACAAACGGCCCATTTTCCGGGTAGGTCCAGTCAGGCAGTCCCATAGGCAGACTGTTAGAATATGTTGTTGAAAAAATGGTTTGTTTAACAGAGTATTATTAATACACAGTGGAAGTTGTACTGGGACTTTTAGGCAAACAGTAATGCACTAACACGAGTTTTATAACTTATTTTTACTCAGACAACAAAAAGAAACACAGTAAGAAATAGTCCAAGTATCAATCCAGTATCATGCACATAAAAGTCAGTCCATAAAAAACATAGTATCAAAATACAAAAACTGCTTACCAATATCAAAAACAATATACACTGTAGCAAGCAGTTGATTCTTGAGAGAATAAATATCAAGTTAGCAAACAAGAGAACAAGAGGTATCCAAACACTAACATCAAACACATATACAAGAGCAACTACGTGTAACATCTAACTTTCTTTTATGTGGAATAATTACAGCCACACCCTAAGGCCGTTTAACTCCTTAAAGGTGCTTTTACTCCATTATATAATATTGTCACCCAAATCAAGTTTAATCTCTAACAATCTCCCCTTTTGGGTGGCATATTATACACATATTTTTACAATCTCAAATTACACATATCACAAACAGATTTATGCTTTATAGCACCCTGAGCTTTAGTAAACTGGTCAGCAATATTATCTTCAGTTGCACAATATTCCAGTTTAATCAAATTATCTTTAACACATTGTCTGACATTTAGATACCGTAGATCCGTATGTTTTGATCTAGTTTTCACTGCAGCATTAGTTGCTAATTTTATAGCTGCTTGATTGTCTTCATACACTTTTATTGGTTCATTACAATTTAAACCCATATCAAACAATAATTGTTTCCATACCAATAGCTCAGTACATAATAAAGATAAACAAGAAAATTCGGATTCAGTTGTTGATAAGCTTATATGCTTCTGTCTGTTAGACCTCCATCCTACTAAAGCGTTTCCCAATAATACAACCAATCCTGAAGTGGATTTCCTGGTTACAGTATCAGATGCAAAACTAGCATCTGCAAATGCTTTTAGTTCCAATTCCTTTGTTGGCTCTAGATATAGAGAATAATGTATGGTGTGCTTCAAATATCTTAAAACTCTTTTCGCACCTTGCCAACATCTGGTTGTAGGATTCTCACAATATCTAGCTAAATGATTAACTGTAAATGCTATGTCAGGTCTTGACCAGTTACATAAATACATCAAGCTGCCTATTAATGATTGATATATCTTTTTATCAAAGACATTGCTGTTATCTGCTGAACTCTCAAAACCTTGAACCATAGGTGTTTTTACTGGTTTACAGTTTTCCATATTATAACGTTTCAGCAAACCATTAATTTTCTTAGCTTGAGACAGTTTAAATCCTTTACTAGTCCTGACAATATCCAGCCCTAGATAATGACTAATAGCTCCTAGATCTTTTACTCTAAATTTTCTTTTTAACCCTGAAATTATTCTTTCAGTTTCTGTTTCATCTTTTGCTATAATAGCAATATCATCAGTGAATAATAATAACAATGATAATTCACTATTTTGCTGTTTTATAAATAAACAAGGATCTGCAATACTAGCTTTAAATCCCAAACTATTTAACTCTTTTACTAAACATCTATTCCATTCATAACCTGACTGTTTTAAACCATACAAACTCTTATTCAGTTTCCAACAGTACCCTACCTTACTTTCTATTCCTGATGGAACTTTCATATATATATCATGGTTTAATGTTGCATGCAAATAAGCAGTTTCAATATCTACATGTTTTATACTATAATTCTTATTTGCTGCCCAAACTAAAGCAGCCCTAAGAGTGGAAGCTCTTAACGTTGGGGAAAATACTTCATCATAATCACTATTATTCTGTGCAAATCCTTGAGCAACTAATCTTGCTTTATGTATTACCTCTCCTGTAACACTTTCTTTCAGTTTAAAAACCCATTTACATCCAATTAACTTTTCTGTTTTAGGTATTTTAACCTCTTGATAAACATTAAGATCTTGCAAAGACTTTATTTCTTTATCCATAGCTACTTTCCAATTCTTTCTTTCATTCTCAGGATACATTTTTATTTCTTCAACATTAGAAGGTTCAATGTCTATTTGACAAATTAAACCTGCCTCGAAACGATCAGGCTGTCGTCTTTCCCTGTTAGACCTTCTGAGAATTATTGGACTTATAGGTACATTTACATTATTATCTTCTTCCTCTCCTGTCTCCACTATCAGTGGTTCTTGTTTGATCTCTCTAGCAGATTCCTCCTCTTCTTTATCACTTTCATTTGAGGAGTTAGTTAAATCTTGTTGAGGAATATATACAATATCTTCTACCCTTTCCCAGCCTGACTGTTCTTGAAAAAAAGCGCTAGAACTACAATAAATGTTTTTAGTACCTTTCTCCCAGAACCGATAAGACTTATGGTTTAACTCATAGCCAACAAAAAATAATTGTTTAGCTCTATGTTCTCCTTTATTTCTTATTGAACTTGGAATATGTACCCAAGCAGGTGTCCCAAATGTGTGAATATAACTAAGATTTGGTTTTCTCTTATACCATAAGGTATAAGGAATTTTACCTGTAGCTGAACTAACCACATTGTTTAAAATATGATTAGCACATTTTGCTGCTTCTCCCCATAAGCTATCAGGTAAACCAGAATCTTCAATCATAGATCTAATCATAGCTTGCAATGTTTGGCTCCTCCGTTCAACAAATGCATTATGCTGAGGTCTATAAGGAGCTGTACGTCTATGCTCTATTCCCTCTGAAACTAACAGCTCATTGAACTGTTTATTAACAAACTCAGTTCCATTGTCTGTTATTATGGTTTTTACATTTAACTGAGTTTTCCTTTGTACAAACTTGAGCCAATTAGATATTGTTTGTATAGTTTCAGTTTTTGACGTAAGGAGATAACAGAACCCATATCTGCTATAATGGTCTAGAATATTTAATATGTAGCAAGCACCCCCTAAACTGGGTTTCATAGGACCTATCAAATCCATAAATACCAGTTCTAATGGAGTTGTGGTTTTAAATCCATCTAACCTATTAGCTGGTGATGCCCTGCTCTTTTCTCTACCACATACGTTACACTGCAGATATTTCTTACAAGCCTTTAACTTAAACCCATTAGACAAAGCTACAGTTCTTTTTAGTGTATTAAAATTCACATGACCCAATCTTCTATGTAATAAATGAATACATTCATCATGTGGTTTTTGATTTGTACAAGTAGTAGCCATTATAATAGGATCATTGCTAATTACAAACAAACCGTCTTTCATATTAGCTATTAAGTTCACTTCATTCTTTTGAATAAGACATTCCTCCCCTTGGAAAGTAACTTTAAAACCTGCTTCCAATAATGCCTTAACTGATAATAGATTATAATCACATCTGGGAACATATAGCATTTCCAAATTTTGTTTTAAAAATGAACAGTAAACCTTACCCTCTCCAGAGACCTTGACTCTCCAGCCATTAGCCATAGAAATATATTTTTTACTAGACCTTATATTCTCAAAATCCCTTTTTATTTTTGAAATACAGTGTGTAGCTCCACTATCTACCACCCACCAATTGTGGTTATTAGTAGTTCTATTAGCTACAGCTACATTAATCAGCTTTTTATTCTTTCTATGGTTTTCCTTTCTCTGACAATTACTATTCTGACAAAACTTAGCAATATGTCCCTTTAACCCACAATTAAAGCATTTCCTTAAAATATAAGCAGATTCAGTCTTCTTTATTTCTTGTTGCAATGGCTCTCTCAACTGTTTTCTCTCCATACGACATCTTGATTCTTCCAACAACCTTCCAGTTATTGAAGAAACAGTTAGGTCTTCTTTGGACAAAACCTCCAAGGACGATACAAAGGCATCGTAGCTCTCATCCAATGATGATAAAATGATGTAAACCTGGTGAAGCTCTGAGAAAATAAGTTCTTTTTCTTGCAGTTCCAACAAAGTTGCTTTTATAAAGTTAAGGTGAGCTAACATATCGCCATTCTTTTCCAGTCTAGCTCTAAATAGCTTTCTGGTAAGATTTATATGAGCACCAACACTGTCCCGAACAAAAATCTTTTTCAACTTAGCCCAACATTTAGCAGCAGATTCTTCTCCACGCACATGGACTAGCTGTTGGTCTCCTAATGTTAGCCCAATGATAGATAAAGCCTTATCATTGTCTTTATTGAAGTCTACAATCTTCTTGTTATCTTCTTCATTAGTTGGATCCCAGTCAGTTACATCAGGAGGATTATGGACTATTTTCCAAAGACCTTGATTTTGTAATAACAAACTACATTGTGTAGACCAGGATACGTAGTTTGACCCATTAAGCCGGGTAATGCAGAATGGATTGAATAGTCCTTGTGCCATTGTCTGAATTTGAAAACTCAGTTAGGAAATATAAATACAATACTGTGCCTGTCCTCAGCACCACACTGGATCTGGGCCCATAACCATTGTTAGAATATGTTGTTGAAAAAATGGTTTGTTTAACAGAGTATTATTAATACACAGTGGAAGTTGTACTGGGACTTTTAGGCAAACAGTAATGCACTAACACGAGTTTTATAACTTATTTTTACTCAGACAACAAAAAGAAACACAGTAAGAAATAGTCCAAGTATCAATCCAGTATCATGCACATAAAAGTCAGTCCATAAAAAACATAGTATCAAAATACAAAAACTGCTTACCAATATCAAAAACAATATACACTGTAGCAAGCAGTTGATTCTTGAGAGAATAAATATCAAGTTAGCAAACAAGAGAACAAGAGGTATCCAAACACTAACATCAAACACATATACAAGAGCAACTACGTGTAACATCTAACTCTCTTTTATGTGGAATAATTACAGCCACACCCTAAGGCCGTTTAACTCCTTAAAGGTGCTTTTACTCCATTATATAATATTGTCACCCAAATCAAGTTTAATCTCTAACACAGACCAATCAGGAAGATGTACAAAGGAAGGTCGAAAATGTCCACTCCACCAGCTCCCTGCCACTGAGCTGGCTACCTTTCAGGTAAGTTCCAAAGTAGGTTGGGCACCTCCCTCTCACGGAGGGCTCAAATTCATCTTGGAGTGGATGGAATACCAACCCAAATGAGGCATACCTCCCTAGAACTCTCACCTCTAGAGAGGCAGCAGATGGCATAGGTTGGTATAGGTGATGGTACATCCGAGCCACCCTCTCACAGCAGCTCGACACAGACCTTCTAAGTCCAGTGGGTTCATAGGGGGAAAGAGAAGAAGAGCAGCAGTTCCCAGGCATAGCAACCTGGAGGTGACATCAGATATGATGATATCAGATATGATGCATTGGGGTGATATCAGATATGATGCATTGGGGTGCTCTATGAAGTCTGTAAATGTGCTGCACTAATAGTTTCACTAAGGCTTTTGTGGTGGGAATCTTTTGGCATGGGATAAAGTGTACTTGTTTGGAAAACAAATCTGTGTCCACCCAGATGACAGTGTTCCCATTGCTTTATGGTAATTCCACTATAAAATCCTTGGCTATTTCTTTCCAGGGGGCTGAGGAGTTCGCCACTGGTTGTAACAGTCCGGGTGACTTCCCCTGCAGCCTCTTAGCGGTTGCACATGTTTGGCAGCTGGCCACATAGCTTTCTATGTCCTTTTTCATGGATGGCCACCAAAATTGCCTTTTAGTTAAATGTAAAGTTTTTACAAACCCAAAATGTCCTGCTGATTTTGTATCATGGCACAACTGCATGAAATTGATCCTCTGGGTGACAGGTATATATAACTTCTCCCCCACCCAGGGTAGTCCCTCTTTGATTGTGCACACATGTCTATTTTCTGGAACCATTCATCTGTTTCCAAAGACTTTCGGAATTCAATTCCAGTTTGGCTATCCAGCTGCGGCTTCATTTTAACTTGGGCCCTGGAGATTACTTGTGCTGCCAGTTGTTGTTCGGGTATAAGTGGTTTAGAGTCAGTGGCTCATGTGCTGTTATTATTGGGGCATGTGAAACAGTGCATGTGCCAGGAAATTCTTTCCCCCCGGTAAGTGTTTAAGTGTGAAACGGAATCGGTGAAAGTGCTGAGACCAGTGGGCTTGCTTAGGAGTGAGTTTCCTGGGTGTTTTTAGCGCTTCCAGGTAAGACTTAAGATATATGTTTCCCACACTTGCATGAAATTTCTCTGGTAGAAAAGCTGATTACAAAAGCAAGAAAGCAACAGTTAGACTAAACAATTTCCCTTTGTTCCAGAACCCTTTTCCACAATAACAACAAGTAAGTAAAAAGGTGTTTGCATGAGAATCTGAAGAGAGTAATTTAAAAGGGGCTGAGGTCCCTGTGCAATTTTTTTAAACAACAAAATCTTCAATTTACTGTTTCTTCCACAGCCTGGGGTAGGGTAGGGAACTCACACACACACACACACACACTCACTCACTCACACACAACCACCAGGGTTTTTTCCTTAACAGTCACACAGTTTGCATGATTCCCAGTTTCTTCCAGCAATCTCACATTGCAGGCAACTAAATTCCTGCCTTTCAGGTATCACACACACACATACACACACACATTTGCACATCAGCATATTCACATAATCACTTCCATTCAAACTACTTACATAAACAATTTCACATACAGATATTTCATTTTCACACTTTTTACAAGCAAACCATTTATTTTTAAATAATTCCTTTTTGACCTTTTTCCAAGTCTTAGAAATAACACAAAATAACACAGGCACACTTATATACACAGATACTGTTGTGTAGTGGGTTCTGGAGAGCAGGAAGGACACCAGGCCGATGAGTACAGCATAACAGCTCTTTATTAGGTGGAAGTGACTGTACTGGAGAATAGGGGTTACCTGCACTCTTTATATACCTGGCCAGTACCTGGCCAGGTACAGAGCCAACCAATCAGATTGAACCTGTTTCCTGTCAAAACTGATTCCCGCCAAAACAGTTACAGTTCAACGCCTCCTGGTGGTGACTCTTATGCAAGTGCTTTAGGTGTTCCTTTAAGCCTAATACATAACAGATACCATTAAGACAACGTTTCCAGGACTTCTTGATCAAGGAGCACTTTATTTGATCAAATTAAGCAGTTGGGTGGCCAACGATCTGGAATGCTGGCAGAGTTACATCCAGGAGTGCCACACATTAGGAAATTGGTAGCATTGCTTTATAAACTTTGTTATCCAATGAAAATCAGACAACAGAGCCATTACATCATAAGAAAGACATCAATCATTCCTGTACACCCCCTCATTCCCTCCTTTAGTATATCCCACCCATGTACATGTTTCCCACACTTGCATGAAATTTCTCAGGTGGAAAAGCTGATTACAAAAAGCAAGAAAACAGCATTTAGACTAAACAATTTCCCTTTGTTCTAGAACCCTTCAATGGCAAGTTTGGAGCTGGAACTCAATACACTGCTCGATAATGTTGCATAGTTCAGGGGTCCCAAACCCCGGGCTGCAGCCCACTACAAGGCTGCAGCCTGTTCAAAACTGGGCCGCAAGTGAGATGGGCAAGCATGCACACATGAAGCTCCACTCAGGCTGGAGTAGAGGGCGCTTGTGCTCATGTGCAAAGTTCCACTTGCATGAGTGGAGGGTGCTTGTGCTCATACATGAAGCTTCATTCATGCAAATGGAGCTTCGCTGTGAGTGATCTCCGCTTGTGAAATGGAGCTTCATGCATGAGCAGAGCTTCAGGTGCATGAGTGGCAGGCTCTTGCGCTCACGTGGGAAGCTCCAGCTGCGCAAGTGGAGGGCACTTGAGCTCATGCATGAAGCTCCACTTGTGTGAGTGGAGGGCACTTTGCGCTCACACGCGAAACTCCATCCATGCAAATGGAGATTCTCTGTGAGCTCCCTCCTCTTGTGTGAGTGAAGCTTCACACATGAGCACAAGCACCCTCTGCTCAAGCGGCCTCCACCCGTGTGGCTGGAGCTTTCCACATGAGTGTAAGAGACTGCCACTCACATGCCTGAAGCTTCAAGTGTGAGCACAAGCACCCTCCACTTGTGCACGAAGCTCCATTCGTACGAGTAAAGGATGCACATGCACCCCCCCTCGCATAAATGAAGCTGCACATTTGCGTGAGCACCTGCCACTCACATCCCCTGCACTGGGCCAGGTCACCAAGCTGGAAAGGTTGGGGACCGCTGGCGTAGTTGGTTCATTGACTGATGCAGAACTTCCAATAGTTGATACATTTCATTATACAGTTTCCCAAACTGTAAAAATCATATTTGTTAATACTGCCACCAAGCATGTCAGAAAACATTAAGTTCATAATGGTAGATACAAGTATTCCAAAACTCTCATTTGAAAGCTCAGATTTTACTATTGGCAACAAATACTGACAGTTGTTTTCTAAAAGTGACAGATTCTCTTCATTCACTTTTGAAAAAATGTCTGCTAGATATCCAAGTCTGAATAACTATCATTTGTTTTGATTCTTTCTTTCAAATAAAAATGCTATATTGTATTCCATGAAAAGAGTTGCTAACTCAGTTCACTACATAAAGGACAACATCATACTTCAGTACATAGCATAAGTGCTTTACACGTATTCCCCATTTCATCATACAGAATATTAAAAAGACACATGCTTAAGAGTCAGGTCTGCTGTGATTTCTTTACTGATCTTATATCTAGTAGGCATTCATCAATATTAACTGCACAAGACTCTCAGATATTTTAGCCAATACGTGGTGTTTTCATTTTTACTTTGAAAAGCTATAACAATTTTTGGCTTTCAAAGAGCTCATTGCATTTGTGTTTAAAATATTCAGTGTCGGTTTCTTTAAATTGAATGATTGGTCTCAAAATGATGCTAAAAGTTAACACAAAGTAATGTTCTGTTGCATAAAATGCAATAATGCAAATTATTAACACCAATAAAGCTGAGGGAAAGTTAGCTTTCATCATATTTTGTTTCTCATTTATGGTTTCACCCTGTTTCTTTAGATTCCCCACTTCGATAAGTCAGAAAATTCAAAGTTTCATCTTTTTCAGCATCGTTAGAGATAGAGAATTCATCTGTGAGATAAGAAAGGAATCTTCTAATCTCCCTTTTTAAAACCAATACTCAATTAAATATAAGAAAATGTATTATAATTTTCTTTTCTTTTAGAATAAAATATTAAATAATACATTTTAGATGCAATTTAAAAAAATTAGAAGTTTTTGAAAAAAATATTGTTGGAAAATAAGATAAGACAACAAAGTGTGTTTGCACTCCACACAAGTACAAGTACAAGGAAAATACTGGAATTTCAAATAATGTTTTACTGGACAATAATAAGATTACACAGATTATATTTCCTGTAACTGAAGGCAGTTATGAACAAAAGTACTGAGATCAAACTGAAAATGTACACATTTAATGTCAACGCTGCTAACATCGAATGTTATTGCTTGACAAGAGATGAAGAAGTAGCCATTTCATATGTTAAACTTGTGTATTGCTTTAAGAGATTGGGAGGGGGGAAGAGGAGGATTGTTCCTCAAGGCCATCTGAAATTAAAGAAGATAAGGCGGGTTTTCTAATGGAAGAGAAACTGATTCTTTAAATTAATAAGAGAATATGATTAATAACAAATTTAGAAAGGTGGAGAATTCTGTTTTAATATATTGTGCAAGGGGTGGAGATTTCAGATTCCAGCTTCCTTTGAGCAAGCATTTGCCGGTGTATTAGGCTGAATAAAGGACTTTTAAGGTAAAAAATGCCTCAGAGTCACTTGAAAAGCCCATACATCAGAAACTTGACATTTATACTCAAAACCTACTACCTTAGAAAAATTTTGAAAACCAGAATGTGCAAGCACAAATTCCATTAGCTGTCATAGTGAAGATGTCATTGCACCTCATGTAATGTTTGGAAAATGTCACTGTATGTTTATGAGAGAATGAGAGTGACAAAGGCAACTAATGTCTTAGTATTACTACAAAAATAGTTTTGATCTTACTGACCCCCTGAAAGACTCTCAGGTATCCCCAAGGGTCCACAAATCAGGCTTTGAGGACTGCTGATGCAGACAAATAATTCCCTGGACTTTTCTGTATCTTGAATCTCCAACTTCTGCTAATTCTTGTTCAAGATGCTTTTTACTTTGCCTTCTATTCCACTTTTCAGTTGTTGAGATACCAGCTTTGTTAAAGATGTCTTCCAGAAGCAATTGATCCTTAAGTGCATCATTTCTTCTAATAATATGCTATAATGAGTGATGAAACTGCCACAAAAACTGTGACATCAGTAAACCTTAACAGTGTCCAATGCATAACATATGTTCAGAGGCATATACACTGGGAATGAGCTATTAGTAGTGGCATGAACTGGTTTATAAGCCAGAACCTCCATTTACTTTGCTAGACTGAAGTCTTACCAGTCATCCTCTTTCATGATTTCCTTCTCAGAGATGTTAACAAAAACAGAAAAGAATTATCTATTAGAAATGTATAACTTTTAATAAGGAGTAAATAAGGGACATGAACACAGTGTAAGGATGATCCAGCAAAGCAGTTGCTTCAGAAGTTATATATCTGGATAAACATCAGGGGTTGGTTGGTACAAAAGGCTTAAGTACCTCAAGTCTTCCTGAGTCCCTTAGCATTCATGATAAAAAAAGTCACAAGGGCATTACATGCAGATGCAAAGTTTGATGACAATGGCTGTGACTCATCTCCTTGAATCTCTCATGAATCCAATAGCAGCTGTTCCTTGGAGCCGTGGTGGTGCAGTGGTTAGAATGTTGTAATGCCGGCTAATTCTGCCAACTGCCAGCAATTCAATTTTCACTGTCTAAAGGTTGACTCAGCCTTCCATCCTTCTGAGGTCAGTAAAATGAGGAGCCAGATTGTTGGGGGCAACATGCTGACTCTGTAAATCACTTAGTGAGGGCTGTAAAGCACTATGAAGTGATATACAGTATACTGTAAGTGCTATTGCTATTCTTGTAGAATTTTGTGACAGAAGTCTGTCCCAAGTCAGCCATCAAGCTTTTGTCTATGACTGCTTTATAATTAAAGCAGATGAGTACCAAGGGATTACAAAAATTATATCAATAATTTGAAGTTGCTTATATTTAGGGGAAAAGACTGAAGATCATAACTGATATAAACTGATATAAACAACCACTATGGCCAATATATGGACTGCAGAGTTTTCTCTTCTATGCAAACATTAAATTGACTTACAGATCCTAATAATTAGTAGATGGGAAGAATTCCTTACCCTTTATTTCCCTTCCAGTGTTTATGAAGATAGTCCCCAAGAATGTCACCAAAGGAATATTCTGTGAATCTGCATGGTCTTCCAAGTACCCGAATTAGTACCAATAAGCTGTTCCAATCATTTTGGCTACCTTATTGCAAATCTGTAGTAAAGATAAAATTTCTCTTGAAGTTTGATTGTACTCATGATGGTTTAAAAATGTGTCCATGCAGTATTCTTTGCAACAATAGGAAGTTGATATGCAACTTGGATGTTTATTACTCAGTTTAACCTACAGCTATAATTTTCCCTGGTAGTTTCTTATCGAGGTACTAAGCTAAATCATATAGAAATGGTTGAGGGAGCTTGGTATGTCTAACCTATTGAAGAGAAGGATTAGGAGGGATAGGATAACTGTCTTCCAGTACTTGAGGGGCTCGAGAAGAGAGGAGGTGACTGACTGATTCTCTAAGGGCAGGACAAGAAGTAATGGACAGAAGATTATTAACTAGAAATCCAGTCTGGAACTATGGAGAACTTTTCTGACAGTGAGAAGAATTAATCAGTGAAATGGTTTGCCTCCAAAAATTGTGGGTGCTCCATTACTGGAGGTTTTCCAGAAGAGATTGGACAGCTATTTGTCTGGAATGGTATAGGGTCTCCGGCTTGAGCAGGGTGTTCAACTAGAAAATCTCCAAAGTCTCTTCCAACTCTGTTATTCTATATTCTAACAATTAAATGGATGAGTTTGAATGTGTTACATGGGTTGTCTTTGAGAGAAAGTCCATAAGATTAGGCCCCTATAACCTTATTTGTGAGTATTGTAAGGTAAAGCTGAAGAAGAGGATTGTTAGATTACTAGTAAAGAAGCATGTATCTTCTTTTTGGCTAGAAGCACCGAGTCTGAACCGTTGAAATACTTAACAGTAGAATAGAATAGAATAGAATAGAATAGAATAGAATAGAATAGAATAGAATAGAATAGAATAGAATAGAATAGAATAGAATAGAATAGAATAGAATAGAATAGAATATTCTTTATTGGCCAAGTGTGATTGGATCCACAAGGAATTTGTTTCCGATGCATAAACTCTCAGTTTACATAAAAGCAACAAAATGATAAATCATAAATCATAAGATACAACCCAGTGATAATCATAAGATACCAATAGGAGTAGATAATAGGAAAGATGAGAAGGATATACCTATGTTATGCCAACTTAGCAACCTTTACTTTGTTGGAGAGCAAAAAGATTGTGTGGTACAGTAGTAACTAAGTGGGAAAATGAGATTCACACCTCTGTTTGACTATGGACCTCAGTATATGATTGGGAGAATCATGATCTCTTGGTTCAACCTATTTTACACAGATGACTATGTAAAAATTGCGCAAACATTGCAAGTCAATAGTTATAAATGAATTGTAAAATTATAGGCAATGCCTGATTTTTTTTATATTGTTTCGAATTACATTAAGCAAATATTTTATTATCTTTATGTACAATAAGAACTCCTGTTGAGGAATGATGCCTCAAAGTGGGATAACATAGTCTTTCTTAGCTTTTCTTAGCCCCTGCATCCTGGTATGCCAATTAAAATGAGACTGTCCTTCAGAATCATATAGGTAGTTAACTACCCTACCATGGAGGGTAGTTAATCTAGTCTAGTTTATCCCATCTGTTCTTGCTTTAATATAATATTTTTCTTTTTCTGAATGTCCGTATCTCCTTCTTTGCCCGATCCTAAGGGACATGCAAGATCCTCAAGCAGATGAAAATGAGAATATAACTTTCTTCTCTAGTTGTACATGTGGTTATAGCCAAACTAAAATTAAGAGATATCCAGGGAGGGCATATGAATCATATGGATATAAAGGGATGGTGATTGTTTAACACTTCTCATCACAACAATTGATCACCCCGAAAACCCAATGGCATATGGGGAGGCAGAATAAACCTTGCCTTTGACAGATGACTTTATCTCATCTTACAAACGTTCATCTTCATTTTTTAAATAAATATGATGATAAGTCAATATTCACAGAGGTATAGTAAAAATGTCATCTTGATTTTCTCTATAACATTTAATTCTAACAGTAATTTAATAATACAGTTATGAAGGTGTACAGAAAATAAAATACTTTTAGCTACCATCTCTAAACATGACTGGCAAACACAGTGCTAGAGAAATAAAAAGGGAAATAAACCTGGGAGGACATTATTATATCAAGCCTGTGTTCCTGCATGTCAAGGAATTGCTGCCTGATTTTTCATTGGCTTTTATGATGCATGTCCATGTAAGACCAATTTATTCACTGTTTCTGTCTGGGTTTTTGTGACTGAGTCCTGTCAATATTAGTTATTGAGCTGTAATCATTTTTTTAGCTGTGATTTCACTATTCTTTTCTAAGTTCATAACTTTCCTTGTAAAATATGTATCTGCTTGAGAGAGCAAAATAAAACCTTTCAATGTTGATTATGGCGTTTAATACATAATCCACTAGAGGCCACTGGTGTATTGCGTTAGAAACTGGGTTGTTTCAGCGAGGAATTAATTCCTCTACCTTAATGAAACACTACAAGCAAAGTCCCTTGTAAGAAACAAAGCAAAATTGCTGCTGCTATCTTTTTTTAATTGATTTCACACAAATTATCTTAAATTATCTTCTTGTTATTTTTTTCAGTGAGCAAAGTAAGTACAGTAAGGAATAACTGTTTCATATTCCACTCTCACCAGAAAACATTCAGTGACAGACTTACCAAGAGCTTAAGAATGAAATTTAAAAGTTTTTTTTTTAAAAAAAGCAAATTAATATTTGGAAGCAGTAACAAGAATTTTAACTATGAAGAGGCAAGTATTCATTAGTTACCAGGACCAGACAGATTACATCCCAGAGTTTTGAAGGAGCTGGCAGATGTTATCTCAGAACCATTGCACCACATCTTTCAAAAATCCTGGAGCACCAGGAAAGTACCTGATGATTGGAAAAGGGCTAATTTGGTTCCCATCTTCAAGAAAGGGGAAAAAACAGACCCCGGAAACTACAGACCAATCAGTCTAACATCAATACCTGGGAAGATCCTGGAAAAGATAATAAAAAACAGATCTGCAAACAACTAGAAGCAAAGTTATAACCAACAGCCAGCACGAGTTTGTCAAAAAACCCTTTATAAAACCCTAGTAAGACCACACTATAATGAACAGTTAAAACATTCATATTCTGTTTACTGCATACGGTAGATACTCTCTTCCATTCTCCCTTCCCCTTTTGGTGATCACCTTCATCCACTCCCTTCCCCAGATTGAACCATACCAGCAAACCCAACCTCCCAGGTTTCTACTCCCATTTAGAATGACAGCAAACAATTCTCAAAATCCTTAAAGGAGCCTTGGATTGTATACTATGGGGGAGGTGTTGCCTACTGAATTCCTTCTCCCTCTCCTCAGCCTATAAACTCCTAATTGTGGTTTTGGTTTCTGCCTCACTGCAGAATTATACCAGTAATAGACTGAAAGAGTAGAAAACACTAGAATTGATAGTCTTCAGCTAAAGGAATAAGGATCTAGAAAAATAATTTGTATATACATCATATAGTTTAATTTAAGAACACAAGCTTCCTGCAGGAGTAGAGTTGAGGTTATCATTTCTCAATATGGCTTAGAAGAAGACTGCCGAGGATGGATTCTGCAATCATTAAAGGAAAAAAAACTGAAAGGGGAGGGATGGATAATGGAAATGGCAGACCACTAAAAATACACCAGGAAACAAGGACTTAATAGGCTCCTCACTACCAAATCTTGGGTAGTAATCTTCCATTAACAAATGCTGATGAAGCCACTCTCCACATATTTCACAAGATTACAATGACTTGTGTAAGAATTACATTTACCCTACACTGGATTGAGACTTTAGGATGCTGTAGAGTTAACCTGACCATTTCAGGTTTTCTAGTTGTAGGCTGGAAACATTCTGAAGCTATCTTTGATGTGGTTTTCCTTATTTGCTCCTTTTGCAGTCAATTTGAGATAAGGTCTTAAAAATGTTTATGAAACTGATCTGTTTTGATGTACCGTATATACTTGAGTATAAGCCGACTCGAGTATAAGCCGAGACCCCCAATTTCACCCCCAAAAACTGGGAAAAGTTGTTGACTCGAGTATAAGCCGATCCGCCGTTCTGCAAGCCTCCGCCGCCGGCGGAGGCTGGATCCGCGCTCTGCAAGCCTCCGCCGCCGGTGGAGGCTGGATCCGCGCTCTGCAAGCCTCTGCCGCCAGCAGAGGCTCGATCCGCCATTTTGCAAGCCTGAATACACAGGAATACCCTGTGTGGCCGCGGCTCTCGGGGAAGCCCTGGCTGTCCGCTTCCTCGCTCCACGCTGCCATTCGGGGCCCGCGCGTTCCCCGGGCAAATCACGGTGCCCAGCAGGCGAGGAAACACGCCCGCTCCAGTCGCCCCCCCTTCCCTCAGGAGACGCGAAGCAAGTGACCACCCGGAGCTTACCGAGGACTTGCGCGCGGCCGAGGCTTCGGTGCTTCCAGGATCGCGCACACCTCTCCCAAGCCGCCGCCGTCCGGAGACCTGCCGAAGTTTGGGGAGGTTTGGGGAGGTGCGCGCGCACCTCCCCAAACCTCCCCAAACGTCGGCAGGTCTCCGGACCTCCGCGCCCTGCCTGCTTGCTTCTTTCCGCTGCGGAAAGAAGCAGGCAGGCAGGGCGCGGAGGAACGGAGACCTGCCGACGTTTGGGGAGGTTTGGGCGCCTCCCCAAACCTCCCCAAACGTCGGCAGGTCTCCGTTCCTCCGCGCAGACCTGCCGACGTTTGGGGAGGTTTGGGCGCCTCCCCAAACCTCCCCAAACGTCGGCAGGTCTCCGTTCCTCCTGCCGACGTTTGGGGAGGTTTGGGCACCTCCCCAAACCTCCCCAGGTCTCCGTTCCTCCGCGCAGACCTGCCGACGTTTGGGGAGGTTTGGGCGCCTCCCCAAACCTCCCCAAATGTCGGCAGGTCTCCGTTCCTCCTGCCGACGTTTGGGGAGGTTTGGGCGCCTCCCCAAACCTCCCCAGGTCTCCGTTCCTCCGCGCAGACCTGCCGACGTTTGGGGAGGTTTGGGCGCCTCCCCAAACCTCCCCAAACGTCGGCAGGTCTCCGTTCCTCCTGCCGACGTTTGGGGAGGTTTGGGCGCCTCCCCAAACGTCGGCAGGTCTGCGCGACGTTTGGGGAGGTTTGGGGAGGCGCCCAAACCTCCCCAAACGTCGGCAGGTCTGCGCGGAGGAACGGAGACCTGGGGAGGTTTGGGGAGGTGCCCAAACCTCCCCAAACGTCGGCAGGAGGAACGGAGACCTGCCGACGTTTGGGGAGGTTTGGGGAGGCGCCCAAACCTCCCCAAACGTCGGCAGGTCTGCGCGGAGGAACGGAGACCTGGGGAGGTTTGGGGAGGCGCCCAAACCTCCCCAAACGTCGGCAGGAGGAACGGAGACCTGCCAACGTTTGGGGAGGTTTGGGGAGGCGCCCAAACCTCCCCAAACGTCGGCAGGTCTGCGCGGAGGAACGGAGACCTGGGGAGGTTTGGGGAGGCGCCCAAACCTCCCCAAACGTCGGCAGGAGGAACAGAGACCTGGGGAGGTTTGGGGAGGTTTGGGGAGGCGCCCAAACCTCCCCAAACGTCGGCAGGTCTGCGCGGAGGAACGGAGACCTGGGGAGGTTTGGGGAGGCGCCCAAACCTCCCCAAACTTCGGCAGGAGGAACGGAGACCTGCCGACGTTTGGGGAGGTTTGGGGAGGCGCCCAAACCTCCCCAAACGTCGGCAGGTCTCCGTTCCTCCGCGCCCTGCCTGCCTGCTTCTTTCCGCTGCGGAAAGAAGCAGGCAGGCAGGGCGCGGAGGAACGGAGACCTGCCGACGTTTGGGGAGGTTTGGGGAGGTGCGCGCGCACCTCCCCAAACCTCCCCAAACTTCGGCAGGTCTCGGACGGCGGTGGCTTGGGAGAGGTGCGCGCGATCCCGGAAGCACCAAAGCCTCGGCCGCGCACAAGTCCTTGGTAAGTTTTTTTGTTGACTGGAGTATAAGCCGAAGTGGAATTTTTCAGCCCAAAAAGTGGGCTGAAAAATTCGGCTTATACTCAAGTATATACGGTAGTTCTGAATTGCTCTATGTCTCCTGGAATCCTTTTACTATAAATGATCAGTGTTCTCAGCAACTGGAGGGAAACATCCTCTTAAAATAAATTCTCTTACAGGTGTGTCAGGATCCACCCCAGTCCACGTCTTAGGAAAGAAGAACTCTTGGAGACAGGATTGTCCAAGCAGGAACTTTTACTAAAACATGATTGTCAGTGGATAATCTAGACAGGATCTGGAAACTGTGTTTCAGATTGATACTTTTAAAGTGTCCCTGAGTTAAAAAAAAAACCTCCCCTCAGTCCATTTGGTCAGTCCCAGATCAATTAAGGTTCAGGTGTCAAAACCTTCCATGGGAAAAGGGATCTTCCATGCCTTTACGACATTTACTTCCTCCCCTTCAGATTCCAATCGGAGATACAAACCAAAATCCCCCCCCTTTCTTTGTTCTTCTCAGTTCAAAGGTTCTTCCCCCAGCCAGGCTGAATAAACAACCTTGCATCTAATGGATAGGGATGGCCAATTAACAGTTTCTCTTCTCTTTGGGAATGGCAGAATCCAGTGAGGGGTGAGATTTAGGGGTGCACAGATAGGGATTTAGGAATGGAATATAAATGGATTCTGACAAGGTGTGCATTTCTATTTCAAAGTCATATAAAAAGAAGAAAAGATGTGACCGTGGAAGATGACAGTACAGTATTAAATTTCAGTGTAATTTTAAAAATGAGAAATTTCAGCATGATCAGATTTCTGTTTTTGTTTTTAAAGATAAACATTGAAACTCAGCAGTATCCAATCTTTTTGTGGCCAATAATTCACACAAAGCTACTCTCCAAAATGTAGCCAGAGTCAGGATTTTAAAAGATGGTAAGAACCAGGACAAATCTGAAGTTGATTTAATAAGATTTAATGCAATTAACTAAATAGCATGAATAATGTGATGATTCTTTTTATCTACTTTAATATTAAATTCCCTCACAAGAATAATGGTTTAAATAAAATTTAAGAAGGCTGATCTTTTTAAACTCGATGGAGCAAACATTTAAAAGAGTAATAATTGGTTGCATACATGTTTTTCTAAGTGTTCCTACTTGTGAATAAAACTAGGGCATCATATCTCATTATACAAAGGCTAACTGTTTGGGAAGATAGGTTTTGGCTCAGTCCCTCCACTCTCCCTCTCCTTATCCCCAGGAGATTCTGTTATTGATCTTGAGATAATTATTCTTTATAAAAGCTTTATTGATATTTAGCTGAGCAAGAATTCATCTAGATCAGACATGTCAAACTTGTGATGTCACATGACGTTGTGCGATGTATCGGAGCTTTTTCCCCATTGCCAGCAATGGGGTGGGCTTTCCTTGTGATGCATCCAGCCCGTGGGCCGGCAGTTTGACACCCCTGATCTAGGTGTTCCAATGAGAAAACAAATATTACTATGTGTTAACCAGTTAGCTAATGTGGGAATTTCTTTCTCTGTTTTTGCTACCAGTAAGGATATTGCCAAGAGGGACGCGGTGGCTCAGTGGGTTAGGATGCTGAGCTTGTCGATCAGAAGGTTGGCAGTTTGACGGGTTGAATCCCGAGTGCCGCGTAACAGAGTGAGCGCCTGTTACTCATCCCAGCTTCTGCCAACCTAGCAGTTCTAAAGCACGTAAAAATGCAAGTAGAAAAATAGGGACCACTACGGTGGGAAGGTAACAGTGTTCCGTGCGCCTTTGGTGTCTAGTCATGCCGGCCACATGACCACGGAGACGTCCTCAGACAAGCGCTGGCTCTTCGGCTTTGAAACGGAGATGAGCACCGGCCCCTAGAGTCGGAAACGACTAGCACGCACGTGCGGGGGAACCTTTACCTTTACCTTTTAAGGATATTGCCATTTGGATATTATCTCTCCAAATTTATTATTATTCCCCTCCCCATGAATCTTCTGTATACTTTGTGGATTTATGTTAAAAAGGACTTAGAAAATCATTTACAGTTGAGGAGTAGCACTCAGAAATGATGAACAGCAACAGAACTTCAGTTATTGATTTGACAAGAACCAAACTTGAAAATCTGTATAATTAAGATTCTGTTTCCTTTCCTAAAACACTTGGCTGAACACGCAAAAGTAGTTCTAGCTGTATGAATTTGCACTTGATTAGGTGGCACCTTTCTTGGTCATAGTTCTCAATGGAATACCTTTCCTGTGAAATGCAATTCCTATTGCATTATAGAAACTGGGTTGGAACACTTTGTTCAGATGATTATCTGAACAGAGCCTTGGTGGAGCAGTGGGCTAATGCCTCCTTAAGTAACACCAGCTGCCTGCAATTAGTGCAGGTTCGAGTCCCACCAGGCTCAAGGTTGACTCAGCCTTCCATCCTTCCCAGGTAGGTAAAATGAGGACCCAGATTGTTGGGGGCAATAAGCTGACTTTGTAATAATGCCGCTTGGGGTGTGTGTGAAAGCCCTAACAAGCAGGCATATACATTGAATGAAGGCTACTGCTAAGCTTGTAAGCCGCCCTGAGTCTTCGGAGAAGGGCGGGATATAAATGGAATTAAAATAAAAAATAAATAAATAAAAAATCTTCAACCTTCTGATCATTACTATGATCTACTTCCAGGCATTCCCAACTGGGAACTTTCTAGCTTCTGACTGAATACCACCTCATGCCCTCTATAGACAATTGGTTTAATGTTGTTGTTGTTGTTGTTGATCAGCAGCTACTTCTTTTTTAAAAAAAATATTTTATTGATTTTCCAGTTTTACATATAAGTATTTAGAAGGCAACGTGGTAATTGGGTTAAGCAATAATACAATATTTGGTATGTACCTCAGGTTAAATCATCAAATATTTCTTCTCTGTTTCCCTTAACATTTGCTATTTCATATTTAGGCTAACAGATTTCTAATTGTATCAAAACTTAATATAAACTTCATTATCACAATTATACATTTTTTGCTTATACATACCTTAATAAATCTCCATAAACTATCAATATCCTGTTGTTAAATTTTACCTAGTTTTAATTTTTAATGACATATTTCCAGTTTAATTTTTAATATCCGTAGCATTTAACTTTCAGGTAACCCAAATTTCCTTTATCTCTACCTTGATTATATTCTCTGGGCTAGTCAATAATTCAAACCTCTTTTCTAGTAGTTAGTTTGCATTTCCCTTGTACATCTGAATCTTCAATATTAAGCAGATTAATCCCTTATTTTTTGCTATGTTCCAACTATTTTAAATCTAATAATCAAACTTCCCTTTGTCTCAAAATCTCCATTTAAGCCACTAACAGTTTAGGGTACTCTCAATTAAATCACAAGGCCCCAGTTTTCCAACCTAATTCTAGCTTTCTTCTTTTGCCAACCAGGCTTCCATACCAATGTTTTCAAATCATCAAATAGATTCATTCTTGTATGTATTATTTGAATTAAGGGAGACCATCTCAGAGCCAATTTTCTGAAAAATCTGGCCCATTTATAATCATTAAGCTGTCGCTCTGATATCCCAGATCTCCGTGTTTGTTCTAATATAGTTGTCTTCAATTCAATCTCATCTTTTTTCCCCTCAAATTTCTTCTGGTTTGTATAGAAGGTCATTTCCAGTTTTGGAATTATTGTTTTGTTGTCTGGATTTTCAGTAGACTATGCTTGTTGTTCTGTAAAGCCCTCTGTCTTGGCATCCACTTGTTCCACTCCCGTTGTTTTTTGAGTTAGTTGTTTTCTAGCTTCAATCAGGATTTCGCTTTCTGGAGGTAAGCTGGCACCTTTGATTTTCAGATTAGCTTTAAGTTTATCAATATTTGCAAAGATGATTTCAAGTATAAGTAGCATATACGAGATCTGTTATTGATCCTCCTCCATTTTTGACATAGACAGTTTTTCTAGTGACGGCTATTTATTAAATGATAGTCAGTAAGTGTTCACCTCCACCATTCCTACCAATTGTATTACCCAGCTGCTCTTTCAAAATTAAGTTTTTCATAGATAATACCAAGGTCAGATCTGGGCAGTAAACAGGTTTCTATGTCAGAGTTAATAAAACTGCTGTACCGAACTTCACCACAAGATGTCTCCAATAGCATTTAGAGTCTTTTTCAGATCACAGGCTAGATTCTTATCTGAGTTCTTTTTTAGAAGTAAAGCCAAATAGCAGATTCCAGTGAGAATAGGAACTTTTTGGGTCCCCAAATTCCAAACAGAAGACAGATATCTAACTGTGGTAAGTTAATCTTTTCAAGGCTTTATTTCCCCAGAGTAAGCAGGAACCACCATTTTAGAGGGTGGGGTAATGGAGTTCCCTTCCCTCTCTCCTCAGAAGGGGATAAATTTTCAAAATGCTTTTAACAGGAAAGGTGCTTGGGGTAGAGAGAAGGTAAAATCTCACCCAATTTTCCACATCGCTTTCAAGGTGCTTGGTAGTAAGTTTGGCCTTGGCTGTTAACAGCTTAATGATGGACCATAAATGGCTGATCTTTTCCCCATCAGTTTGAAGAGCTGCCCCAGATCAAACGGCAAGGCTGCCACCCTTCCGCGATCACTCGGGGGTCCTCTTCATGCTTGTTGCCCCTCCAGGGGGACTTCTGACCCTCTTTAGGGTCCCCCGGCAGGAGAAAACAGGGCAGTAGAGGGAGCAATCTCCTCAAACGTCTGCAAGTGCCGAAATCACAAACCGGAAGCCAGCAGCTACTTCTTCTAGATCCCTTCCCAGAAGAACAAGTCTTCTCATAATCCCTCTTTTGTGGGACAATATGGTATTCCCAGGGGTGGGATTCAGCCACTTCACACCACTTTGGCAGAACTGGTAGCTAACTTTTTGTTGCCCAGAATGGACTTCCGGAAGTGGCATCCACACAGAGAACCAGTTGTTCACATATTTGAATCCCACCACTGGGTATTCCCTCCCTCTACCAATCTACCATGATCAGACTGCCTTCCACCATGGATTTTTAGGGTATGTGTATAGCCATTATAACTTTTATTCCCCACTATTTTGGGAATGTATTTTGCGTTTGATTATTTATCTGGTGAAAAGATTTTTTAATAACTGATTGCAGCATAGCTTTTTTGAGTTTGGTCTTAACATTTTCTATTGCAAACTTCACTCTAAAGGGGATATAAACTGCTTGAAGGCTTTTTGATTGGTGCATCATATAAGAAAATAAATAAACAACACATAAATAAATAATAAATAAGCATGCCCAGGCATTTTAAAATGATTTATATTAAACAGAATTTATTTCTCCTCTTTTATTTTTATGGTTGGGATTGTTTTCATTGTGTACTATGTTGCAATTTATTTTTCTTCTATATTACCTGGTATAGGAAGGATAATATTATAAATATAATAATATTTCAGTTAATTAAATAATTTGTGCCCATTGCAGTTCTGAGCTGCAAAAAATATTTTTCCCTGGAGAGAGTAAAATGGAAAAAATGACATAATAGCAGCCAAGTATGAGTGATAAAATCAAGGATGAAATTGAGGTTGTCATCAAAATAACAGATTATTTAAAATCCTAAACAGATCTACATTTTTTCTCAGAGATTGTGATCAGTATAAATGATGCTGGATATAAGATGTGTTAATACCTTCTTCTATCATATCATATAATCTGTATCTTGATATTAGCAAGTGTTAAATTAAGACAAATTAGTACCTATTAATAAGAGATTCATTATATGAACAAATACAAACTGAAACTTACCTGAGAGTTTCGGATCCATGTATTTACTGGAATGACTCACTAAAATCCCATTTTCATTAAAATTTCAACAAGTATATCTTAATTGCTAAGAATCTTGTAGGTTTTACATTCATATATTTGTCTCCTAATTTATAACAAAAAATGGAAAATAAAATTAGCATACATAAGGTAAAAATTGTAATCTGAAAATAGAAACTAAATTTAGAGAAGCAAGGAAGGGTTACTCTCTTTAATTGTATTGCTCAGGTTATAATTTGAACTTTTGCTGGAGATGCATATAGTTGCTTATTGTTAACTAGGGTTAAATTAAGCTTCAATTTGATGATTTGAAATGGATTCATTTAAATCTCTATATCAAACTAGAAAATCCAACTATCGGATTGAGTGATTTCCAAAACCATGCCTTAAGATTCAGAGACATTCCAAAGAAATGAGAATTGATTTCTTAAAGGAAGACTGTGGCAGTTAATGTTTCATTGTTTCAATTTTTTTAGTTATAATTAATTATTATATTGAGGTACATATGTACATCATCATACATGTATTTACAACTTTTTGTAATAAGTTTTTAAAGAGACAGAGAGAGGCCACCATTGCCATCCTATATCACAAACTGCTTTTTTTGCTTATGCAGCACTAAAGCGAGAGCAAGAGCTACTATTTGTGAAACAAAAAACACAGAATCCCATTTCAGCATGAAAAAAATTAATTGGTTTGCATCCATGATTGTATATGGAACACTTTATTTTTTTCCCTTCAGAATCAGCCGATTCACAATAAAAACCTAAAGAGGGAATTCTGGAGAAAGTCAAATTTCCATGATGCACATAACTTAGGTTACTTGCATGATCATTTTTTCAAAATGAAAGTTGAAGCCTCATTAGTTATATATCTTTAAAGTTCATAAATATTTCTCTCTCGCTCAAGACAGACAGAATTTCACTTTCCAAGAAGGCTCTACAATGATTCTGTTATTAAAAAGAGAGAGAAAGATTTATCGCCAAGCCACAGCTGTTCAGGCATGTAGTCATTTTCCCCATTCTATTGAGTCAGTACATCTAATGGCCTTTCATTCTATCTGTAGTTCAGATTAAAGTGTTTATTAGAATTTTTGTGCATTGTAAAAAAAAAAGGATATTGTAGACCTTTTATTTTAAAGATTACAGCAATAAAAATTTAGATGGTTCAAATTTATCAAGTGTATTGCACTAGACAGTTACTGCTATTTTTTTTCATACTGCTAAGAGATTCGCTGGAATTTTGTACTCATCATAAATAAGCAAAGTGTTTACAAGATGTTGTAGTGCAAGGGGAAGAGAAAATATATGTATGTATGTATGCATGTATGTACATATGCATGTACCAGCCAACTGCTTAATTCTAATGGAAGTCTTAAATAGAATTTAAGCACCAGCTAACAAAACAGTACTGAAATCTTCAATATAAATGCTTACGAATTTTATTTTTTGCTTTCAGAATTTGCCCAGATAAAAGAAAAGGGTACACATGTTGCCTGAGATTCAGATGTAGCAAAACCTTTTCTGAATGCAATTCTACTGGAGCTGTGGGAAGGCTCACCTATGAATTCCAAAGAAATTGCTAGCTATCTTTGAGAATCACCTTCACATGCTTCATTTAAAATGTTCACAACACAATATGTGTTGTGAATTTGTCAGAATAAAAATGGGCATTTCAAAGTACTTATATGGTTTAATATATGCCATGTCCTGCACACTGTCCAACAAAGAGGAGGTTCTCAACCTTTCATTGTGGACCATCAGTTCCTGTATTTGAGGAATGGCATTGTCCTTGAGTCTTTTCTTCAGAAAGCTAAGCATTTCCAACAACTTCTTCCACTTCATAGGTGTTAGTTACTAGTTCCCTGATTATTCTTGTTGCCCTTTCTGAACTTGTGCTGGGTTTACTGGTTCCTTCTTAAAATATGGTGTTTGCAACCCTCTGATCAAAACAAAATAAAAGGAAATCATTACGTCCTCTAATTTGAAACCAAGCAAGAGGCCACTCTTTTTTTTACAAAGAGTGCTCATCAGAGCAGCACTGAAGACCAACACCTTCTAATCTTGTGCATTCTTATCTCTCCTGCAGGAGCTTCTTTAACTACCGCAGCAGCCCAAAGCAATTACATTACAATAGATATTACAATACAGTAGATATTTAAAATAGAGCAAGGCAAAATGCTTTAGGAAGATAAAGCCTAAAGTCCCAAGTTCAACCTGCAATTAAAAGAGTGGGCTGAGGCGTCTGCCTAATATCTGGACAGCCTCAGTCAGTGAGAGGTGTTGAAGACCATACAATAGTAAATTGAGTAGATCAAAGTAGGACTCCATGACAACTGCTTAGGAATGCAAATCCATTGTGTTTCAAGAACATGTTAATGCCCACAATGAGCTTAGAAAAAAAAACCTAACAGTCTATGTGCATTTGCTAGAATCTCCACTGAACAAAGACAATTTTCTGCACACTTGTTCGTGCAGTTAGTCCTCGACTGGTGACCACAGTTGAGCTCAAAGTTTCCAGTACTCATCAAGACCGTTGTTAAGTGAGTTTTGCCCCATTTTATTATCTTTCTTGCCAAAGTTGTCAAGTGTTGTGAATCACTGCAGTTGTTAACTAAGTAACATGGTTGTTAAGTGAACCTGGCTTCCCCACTGACATTGCTTGTCAGAAGGTCTCGAAAAGTGACCATGTGGCCCCAGAATCCCACAACTGTCATAAATACGAATCAATTGCAGAGCATCTGAATTTTGATCATGTGACCACGGCGGTGCTGTAAGGGTTCTGTGAAAAACGGTCCTAAGTCATGTTTTTCAGTGCTGTTGCAACTTCAAATGGTCATTACACAAATTGCAGTAAGTCAAAAACTACCTGTATTCTCAAAGTATTGCATATATGTTCTGCCTGCATAGGCATGCCTCATAAACTTCATCTGCTTTGGCAGGCCTAGGAGGAGCTCACACCTCCACGGTTTCACTCCAGCTACCTTATCTCTGTTATTTTTTTAACCACTGCAGTGTTAGCATGTCTAGGAATATTCTCTTATCTCTTTAGGGATAATTTGGATAATTTGTGCACATAGAATAGAATAGAGCTGGAAGAGACCTTGGAGGTCTTCTAGTCCAGCCCCCTGCTCAAGCAGGAAAACCTATACCATCTCAGACAAGTGACTGTCCAGCCTCTTCTTAAAAATCTCCACTGATAGAGTGCCCACGATTTCTGGAGGCAAGCTGTTCTACTGGTTAATTGTCCTTACTGTCAGGTAGTTTCTCCTTAAATTCACGTTGCTTCTCTCTTTGGTCAGTTTCCAACCATTGTTTATTGTCCTGCCCTGTGGTGCTTTGGTGAATAATGTGACCCCCTCTTCTCGGTGGCAGCCTCTGAAATACTGGAATACTACTATCATGTCTCCCCTATTTCTTCTTTTCTTTAGACTAGCCAAACCCAAGTCTTGCAACTGTTCTTCGTATGTTTTAGTCTCCAGGCCTTTGATCATGTTAGTTACTCTTCTCTGAATTTTTTCCAAACTCTCAACATCTTTTTTGTGATATGGTGACTAAAATTGGCTGCAGTATTCCAGGTGTGGTCTTAATAGGGTTTTATAAAGCAGTACTAATACTTCACGTGATCTTGATTCTATGCCTCTTTTTATGCAGCCCAGGATTGTATTAGTTTTTTGGCTGCTTCTGCACACTGCTGGCTCATGAAACAAGATTCATTTTGTTTTGAGCTTAGAAAGAAATAGCTCAATTATTATTCTGTCAGAACTATTGAACTATTTGTTTTAATGGAACAAAACTCAGAATGAATTCTTAAAACTTAACATTTAATTGTTTCAGACGTAGGTAACACTGAACTTAAATAATCCTTTTTGTTCTTGAGCTCAGACCCAGATGAGTAAGTACTGTAGCTGTCCTCTTTAATTGATTCTGGCCAGCCAGCTTACATAAAAATTATCCCACTGTCATTTTTAGAACAGCCAGCCTGCTTCTGTTTCATCTTTTCTGGTCAGACATTCAAGAACTCAAGACATTTCTCAGATAGAGGTAAATACAGAAATTGGGGATCAAGGCTAAAATGACCAATGGGTTTCATTCCGTCTCTCCAACAGATTTAGAATTCACTGCTGGAATCTTCAGGTATCTGAGAGGAAGCTGGGATTTAATTAAGAGAAAGGAAGTTCAAGAAAAGTTATTTTTGAAAATATACATAAAACCCTTTTAGGAGAAATATTTATGTTTGCTATGTGTTTTCTGGTATTTCTTTCTTCTGTAAAGCTCAGTAATTGTATCTTTCATGAAACTTGAAACCTTTTTACAGCAGAGTGGCCTCTAAATTAGGGGCAGATCAAC
Organism: Vipera berus; assembly: GCF_964194415.1. Taxonomy (NCBI): domain Eukaryota; kingdom Metazoa; phylum Chordata; class Lepidosauria; order Squamata; family Viperidae; genus Vipera; species Vipera berus. The sequence goes on along the minus strand of NC_138202.1, from coordinate 182,655,274 downwards.
ATAATTTCTCTGAATATTTTTATGAGAAATATTTTTGTGTCATGTCCTGTGGTTTGAATAGACCCATATTTTATCTCTTTTGCCACTGAATACCTGCATGTGACTAAATCTAAAATGGGATTTTTTTATATTCTCTTTTTTGCTTTTAAAAAAAAAATAGCTTGATTTTATAGACCTGTTATGAGATTTGTCTGTATCCCGTGGGGGAGGGAGAAGAAAAGCTAATTCTCTTAATCAAATATCTCAGTGCTATAGGAAGTGGCAGTATAGAATTTACTTCACTTCCCCCTCATTTTTTCTCTTCATTTGCTTATTTAATATTTATCTCACACAGTAAGGTTGGGAGGAGGATGCCAGGTGAGGTGCTTTCATATGATGAACCAGTAAGTATTGATACACCAAAGAAGAAGGTATATATAGTTAAGGATTTTTCATTCAGAAGATTTTGAAAGAGGAAGTTTAAGATCTCCAGCTTATGGGTTTAGCAATGGCACTACAGAAATCCTATAGGAAATAAAGGGAGCACAATTCAGCTTTCATTCACAGAAAAAAATTAAATTAGATTAGAATCATTCAAGAATCCTTACTTACTTAAGCTGTAAAACCTTTTTAGCTCTTATCTGAACTTAGTTAGGTTAAACAAACAAATTAGCAGAACTAAAATGGTAGTTTTAAAACATTTCTTTCCATTTGAATAGAACAGAATAACAAAGTTGGAAGGGATCTTGGATGTCTTCTAGTCCAACCCCCCCTGCTCAAGAAGGGAACTCTATACTATTTCAGAAAAATAGTTGTCCAATCTCTTCTTAAGAACCTCAAGCGTTGGAGCATCCACAACTTCTGAAGGCAAGTCATTCCATTGATTAATTGTTCTAATTAATTAACATAACTCTTATAAACTACATAAACAAGTCAGATAGGCACAGGTTATATTTCTTATCTGTGAGATTTTGCTTAAAAATATGACCAATATTTATGGAGGCTCTGCAATCTTACCAAATTCAAGTAACTTATTTGGCATATTTTTATATGGAGTGTTTTTATTTTTATTTTTTTAAAAAATAGTTTGGTTCTTGTAGTTTGTCTAGCCCTTGGGCATGAACATTTTATTGATCTTTGTCAGAATGGTATTAAACTACTATGCAGAAACCAAATCTCTCTTATTAGATCCTTTACTATAGAAAGAAGCTCTATAAGCTCTGTCTTTAAAATGAAGATATAATGCACTGGTGATATTATTTAGTTGGGTAATGAAATGTCTGTAAGAAAACATCAAAGCTCAGAGAACACCAGAGACCCCACAGTAAGGATATCAGTATAGATTAAGATTGCTTATAAAACACTTAGTATTTTTGCTTCAGTGCAGGCAATGTTGTCTACCAAAATTTTGTCTCTAGTATTAATTACTTTGGCTGCTTCTATACCTTCATCCACAGTGGTGTCACCATTCTCTGCATCAAAACCAAAGAACCTTCTTCTACAGATAAGGAAGAATACCTTGACTTTACCTTGTAAGAAAAATAAAATGTTTAGACATGTTCTACTGAAATTCTACTGAATCTGCCTATATGAAACTATTGCACTCTTATCTTTCCCCCAACCTCTGCTATCATTATTGAAAGTGCAATCACTTCCTGTATCTTCCTCTCCAAGCAAAGCCCAGTTTATTAGCATGGCTTCAGAGAAGCTTATACTGGGATCATGAAATGCATGTCCAGGATGTACTGGGAGTAAAGGAAGAACAACAGATTGCTTCCCTGTAATGATGGGTCTTAATTGGTCATCTATACAGCCCAACCTGTAGAGGCTCTATGTACCACTACATTGGCTTCAGGGAACTACTCTAAAGAGAGTTCTTCTGAGCATGTCATTTCTAGGCCCACTAAAAACAATGAAAATGAGTTCTACAATATTCCAGAGGACACTCTTCCTCATCAGAGTTACAGTTAAGGCATCTACAGTAGATGAGGGAGAGGGAGGAGGAGCAGAACAATGGAAGCAGCATCACAGCGCAAACCCTGTCCTTATATATCCAGTGATGTTTTTGTCACTGACAAAAGTACAGCAACTTGTTTTTCCTTCTAGATTCTATTTTGATTTTCTTCAATTATTGATGAATATTGCAAAGGGATTACATTGCTACCTGGGATGTGTTCAGTATTCATAAAGTATTTCTATTTATATCAAATGGGAGGCAAATAAAAGGTGAATGCTAAAATGTTAAAATACAACACAAGTCATGTTGATTATCTTTCATACTCTAGGCAAAGCAATTGAGTTTATTTGGGGAATATATTAGTTATATTCCATCACTTGTATAATTTTTCAGGCAATCATGTTTACTGAGCCTCTGGTTACTGAGTTCAGCTTTAGTTTCTTTTCTAAATCTAGTTGTGCATTTGTACAAATACAGTTTAAGGACCTCTCTTTATAGATTTCATTGTTCCTTTATGAATATAATATGCATACTTTTATGCATGGATCATTTATTATATTTTGTAACACAATGCACTATAATATTTCATCATCTCATATACAATATACATCTGAAATTTGCTCTTTCTAATGCTTTCAGTAATTGTAAAAAATATTATTTTTATAGGTGGAAAATGAGTTTAAGAAGATAGACACCTTCCCTGGGTTTATATTAATAGTGCCTTGGAACATTGAATCCCTGGATTCTAACAATTGGATTCCAACATCCCTCATTGGTCCCTTCCAGTATTATGATTCTATGTTTTATATAATGCTGTGCATAAATAGGCACCAAGAAATTAGCTTAACTTGAGAATCTGTATCTTTTTCTTTATTTTTGTAGGAGGGGATTTCATATATATTTTACGGAACAGACTGTTGTTCCCTGAATTGCCAGCTCATTTCAGGATAAGAATCCTTTTCATCACATATTAAAATTCTTGTGGTTGTTTCTGTTCTAAAACAGACAATGAATCAACAAGGAGGCTAACAACAGATAACAATGGAACTAATGTTGACACCAGAAAAATTGGCATAAATTAATTGGTGAATAGATTATTTTACAATCCACTTGTAGTCCCACTTTGTTTTACCACTTGTGTTATGATATCATTTCAAGGCCCAACAAATGCAGCTGATTCCGATAAGCCTTTATTGTGCATTGTAATTACAGAAAAATGACATTTGTGAGAATTGAAGTCAATAAAGAGGCTTTTTCCCATGATTTTTTGAAAACCCCCAAATGTTTTAACACTAAACATTTTATGTTGCCTTATATCTAAATATTTTCCAGATGATTTACAAAAGAAGCAATGAATGAAAAAGACAGTAACTATCCAATAAAGACAGTAACTGTTTATTAAAACAAAATTAAACGTGTGAACAATTAACAAAAATGTTAGAAAAATGTAACTGGCGAAGATGCTATTTCAAGCAGGGCAATGCCTGCTATAGTATTTACTAAATTCTTACAGAGACTTCCACTGTGCATATTGCATTGATTTAGAGGAATGGCAGGCAATCCAATGCTCTCCAGATATTTTCTTGGAAAAGTCTTAATCATCCCTAGAATTATTGGATTTAAGGGAGTTGTAACTCATATCATCTATGGACCGGAGATCATAGAATTACAAAATAATTGGGCTGGAAGAGACCTTGGTGGTCTTCTAGTTCAACCTCCTGCCCTAGATAGGACACATTGATTTCTGGACAAATACCATGTTTCCCCAAAAGTAAGACCCAGCCATAAAGTAAGCCCTAGCTTGATTTTGGGGGGTGAGCCTAATATAAGCCCTACTGCAAAAATAAGCCCTAGTTTTGGGGTGAGGCTCAAGCTAGGGTGGGGGTGAAGCGCCCCACGCACCCTGCACCCGCTTACCTTACCGGCAAGACCACTGCAGCCAGGCCTCCCATGCCCTGACACTTCTCAAGCTGCGTGGCTCATCACGCCAGTGCCACCGCTCATGGCAGGAGGTTGCACAGCGCTTCGGGCTGTTGCTGCTGCTTGCAGCAGGATGCTGCATGGTGCTTTGCACCATTTCTGCTACTCACGGCAAGAAGCCGCATGGCACTTTGGGCTGGCAGAAATGACCCAAAGAGCCATGCAGTGTCCTGCCGCGAGCAGCAGAAACAGCCCAAAGAGCCATGCAGTGTCCTGCTGCAAGCAGCAGACATGGCCTGAAAAGCCACGCGGCTTCTTGCTACAAACATCAGAAATGGCGCAAAGCACCATGCGGCCTCCTGCCATGAGTAGCGGCAACAGCACAATGGCCACATGGCATCTGGCCACAAGTGGTGGTAAGCGACCGTAGAAGACGTTAAGCAGTGGTGCAACAGGTGTTGGGGTGTGGGAGGCCTGGCTGTGGTGATCCTATGATAAGACATTCTCTGAAATTAAAACCTAGTGCCTCTTTTGGGGTAAAAAAAATATAAGACTTGGTCTTATTTTCAGGGGAACATAGGTAGTTGTCCAATCCTTTCCTGAAAATCTTTTTTTTTATTTAAAAAGTTTTACAATACATTTTAACTTTAATCCCCCCCTCCCCCAACCCCATCTAACCCTCCCTATCCCTCTCCCCTATTCCCACCTCCCCCCCCGACTTCCCAGAGCTAAATACAGGGTATAAAAACAAAAAACAAACATAAGCATCCATATGCTATCAACAATAAACTATTAATTCTATCACCCTCTGGCTCATGTAAAATGATTACAAACAGTAGTAATATTACAAATAAGAAAAAAAAGGAAGAAAACAGAAAAGGAATTTTACTCAAATGCTAGATAAAATTTCTTAATCCCAATCCTTATTCATATTAATTTCAAAGAAAAAACTTTCATCTACTATTTACATTCTCCCACATTTCTCTAATCTCTAGACAAATTCTCAATTACGCACCAAAAGCGCCTATCTCTATTAACCTTATTAATCTCCAACCAAACTAAACTATAATCAAAAATAGTTCTTGCATATATCACGCCAAATATCTCGCAGTTCCAGATCATCCATCTATACGTCCAGGACACCATTCCAATCTCCAATAAGAATAAAATAAAAATTTTTAAAAAATTATAATCCAATTAGGTAACCTTTGTTTATAGTAAGTTAAGAAAAATCAACTTGTTGTTGATTAGAAGCTTGCGTACAAATACTTTTAGTCCACAACCCTAATATACGTTTCTTGCAAACAGATAACATCAGTCTTAATTTATTTTAAATATTAAAGAGCTTTCTTTCTCCTCTATGATGAATTCAATCCATTGACATTCTAATTAGAAATTTAGTCACCAATCTTGACACTCCAAAGCTTTTGGAGCATATCTGAAATGACCCCTTCAACTTCTTTAGACCGCGCCCCTCCCACAGCTTCACTGTAAGTACGCTTTGGAGGTTCCATAACTTTCTGCTGGTCTTGCTCTTGCTCTCGTCTCGCTCGTCTTAGGGCGGCACGCGTCATCCTCTGCTCTCCTGCAGCAACCGATGAGACTGTAACTTGATCCCCTCCAGCACCATTCTCCTCTGTCTGTCTATCTGCAACTTCTTGAAGCTTTCCCTCACCATATCCCTTTGCAGCTTCCAGAAGTGGTAGGGGGATTGCTTTTAACACATTGCTATAAAAATCACGTGCCTGGGCCACAGGAACCAAACGATGTCTTTTACCTTCATGCATCACCACCAGTCCAACTGGAATCTCCCATCTGAACTTAATATCACATTTCTTAAGTTCCTGTACAAGAAATGCAAAATCTTTCCTTCTCTTTAAAATCTTTGGAGGAATCTCTTTTAAAACCAAGACTTCTTGCTCAGAAACTACCAATTTAGTATCATAAGCAGCTTGAATGACTTCATCTCTAATTACTCTCTTTGTAAAATAGACCATCACATCTCTGGGTAACTTCCTCTGTCTTGCAATCCATGAATTAACACAAAAATTTTTATCCATACTTCCCTCAATTTCAGATGCTGGCTGGCCCAATACCGTTTCCAAAGCTTCAGAGATCAGCTGCTTTAAATCTTCTTTAGAATTCTCCTTTAAGCCCCTAATTCTAATAGCATACTGCATCTGATGATACTGAGCGAGGCTCAATTCTCCGTCCACTTTATCCCTTATATTTTCATTCTCTAATACCTTTGCTTCTAATATAGAGTTCTTTTGACTGAGATCCTCCACTTTTGCATCCAGCTGTTGCACACATTCAGCTACACTTTCAATCATAGACAACATGTCTACCCTCATTGCTCTAAACTTCTCTTCCATCTTCTTCTCCAACTTCTCCTCCAGCTTTTTCAACTTTTCATCCATCATATCAGATATTAATTGTGAATGCTTTTCAAGGGCATCTTGTAAATCCTTAGGCGTCAACGCCGGAGGAGGTACAGGAGGAAGCAAAGCTTGCAACGAGGTCTGTTGCACCGGGGAAAACCCTGCATTCCGAAGAGCTTTAGAAGTTTTGGCCGCCATCTTTCGTCACTTTCACTTATTGCGCACTTTCACTTTAAAGCTATAAAATCCGTTGAGCTAGAGAGTAAAAATAAAAGTCCACATCACCTTGACCTCCTGTACCACTCTGCCTGCATCTTTATACTCAAAAGTATTCCTTCTGGCAGGGGTGGTTGCTAACGCCTGGCTCTGCTCCAAAAATCACGGAGCAGAGACACTGCGCAGCTCGGAGCAACCCAGGCTTCGGGGGGGCTCAATCCTTCAGCCGCCCACTCTCAGTTCAGGCGGCCCCGGAGAGCTCAACCCCTACCTGGGGCCTCACCCCCTCCTCTTCTCCCGAGGAGGGGGCTTCAAATCCATCTAAACAGCTGATCGGCGCTGTTTACGATGGAAAAACACAGCTGCGGAGCGGACAGCCCGGAGGCGGCTGTCTTCGGCGCCGCGTCGCCACCGGAAGTCCCTTTCCTGAAAATCTTCAGCGATGGATAGCACCCCAACCCTGGATAGCAAGCTGTTCCATTGGTTAATTGTTCTCACTATCAAGACATTTCCCCTTAGTTCCAGGTAGGATCTCTCTTTAACCAGTTTCCACTCATTTCTTTTTGTCCTGCCCTCTGGTGCTTATAGAATAAAAGTTGAATTAGAGTTACCAATAACTGACTGTAGTCATTGCCATATACCTATGCCAGGGCTTTTCAACCTTTTCACGCATTGTACCACTTTTAGGATAAGGCAATGTCTGAGTACCACCAGTCACCCGGCAAGGTGTCAAAAATGTGACCAAAAAAAAAAGAGGAAAAAAAATGATAAAGTACAGGTAGTCCTCGACTTACAACAATTCGCTTAGTGACTGTTCAAAGTTACTCGGCACTGAAAATAGTGACTTATGACCATTTTTCACACTTATGACCATTGCAGCATCCCCAGGGTCATGTGATTTACATTTGGATGCTTGGCAACCGATTCATATTTATGATGGTCACATTGTTCCAGGGTCATGTGATCACCTTTTGCAACCTTCTGACAAGCAAAGTTAGTGGGGAAACCAGATTCACTTAACCACCATGTTACTAATTTAATCTCTCTCTCTCCCTCTCTTTCTCTCCCTCTCTCTCTCCCCCTCTCTCTTTCTCTCTTTCCCTCTCTTTCTCTCTCCCTCCCTCCCTCCTCCTCTCTCTCCCTCTTTATCTCTCTCTCCCTCCCTCTCTCCCTCTTTCTCTCCCTCTATTTCTCACTCCATCTTTCTCTCTCCCTCATTATCTCTCTCCCTCTCTCTATTTCTCTCTTCCTCTTTCTTTCTGTCTCCTTCTCTCTCTCCCTCTCTCTCTCTCTCTCCTTCCCTCTCCCTCTTTCTTTCCCTCTCTCTATTTCTCTCTCTTTCTCTCCCTCTTTTTCTCTTTTTCTCTCTCCCTCCCTTTCTCTCTCTCTCCTTCTCTCTCTCTCCCTTTCTCCCTCTCCCTCTCTCTATTTTTCTCTCTCTCCCTCTTTCTCTCCCTCTCTCTCTTTCTCTCCCTCCCTCTGTCTGTCCCATTGTCCCTTCCTTCTTTCCTTCCTTTTTTCCTTCCCTCCCTCTTTGTCCTTTCCTCCTTCCCTCCCTCCCTCCCATTGTCACTTCCTTCCTTCCTTCCTTCCTTCCTTCCTTCCTTCCTTCCTTCCTTCCTTCCTTCCTTCCTTCCTTCCTTCCTTCCTTCCTTCCTTCCTTCCTTCTCCATTTTTACCAAGAAACCTGATGCCCACTTAACTCTTTATGAAGCACCAGAGGAAAGTTGGGGAAGATCTATCAACAATACTTGGAGGTTGCCAGCTCATTTAATAAGCTTTATTCCAGCAACAGAAACACCTTGCATTCGCTCACAGTCGATCCATGTGCACCAACAATGCTGCTGTGGACCGTGGGGAAGGAAGGCGCCGTTCACACGGGAGGGATGGAAGACACGCCAAAGCGCCCTTCATCCCGCTGCCTTCTGCAGATGTGGCCGGAGTACCAGGTGGGGGGAGATCCAGGGCTGAAGTGCACTCAGGGAAGCGCATGGCAGCAACTCACAACCAGCTGCTCTTGGGTGATGGAGGCATAAAGCCAGCCAGCCAGGGCTCGGAGTAGTTGACCATCCCAGACCACAGCTGCGCTTCCACCTTTTCCAGGGCAGCCCCTGCAGACAGAGCGCAGCGCAGGGAAGATGTGCCAAAGCTCGTCCTGGAGCCTCCCGCTTTTGGAAGCCTGCAGCAGCAGCATCACGGGGCTTGCAAAAAGTGGGGCGGGTGGCAGCAGCTGCTCATGGCAGCAGCTGCTCATGGTGCTGGCCAAGGGCAAGCAGGAGAAGGCTGCTATCAACTGGGTGTGTGGGGAAATCCATGCAGCTACCTGGCCTGCCAGCCGCTCATTGCTCTGCTGATCAGTTGGGAGGCTGAGACTCTGGATTTGAGCTGCCGACCAAAGGAGAGCACCGCTGACCAGCTGGGAGGCTGGGACTCTGGATCCGATGCCACCGGCCAGCTGGAAGTTCCGGCGGATGGTCCCAATGCCACCAAACAGCCGGGAGCATCAACAACCTTCACTCGGGGCTGCCAGTCAGCTGGGAGCGCTGGTGGTTTCGAGCAGGAGTGGCTGTCAAGCCCCGGGCTCCCAGCTGACTGGCAGCCCTGAGAGAAGGTTGCTGACTCTCCCGGCTGTTCAGTGGGTCGGGGCCGCTCGCCAGGACTTCCAGCTGGCTGGCAGCATCAGATCCGGAGTCCCAGCCTCCCAGCTGATCAGCAGTGCTCTCCTCTGGTCGGCAGCTCAAATCCGGAGTCTCAGCCTCCCAGCTGATCAGCGGAGCAGCAAGCAGCTGGCAGGCCAGGTAGCCGGGTTGCTGTGCAGATCCCCCCCTTGGTTGATTGTCAAGCCCGGGGCTTGACAGCTGCTCCTTCTCGAAAGGCAGGGTTCAACGGCTGGTGAGGCAGGGCTTTCCCAGGGCTGGCGGACCGAACGGGGACCAGCCTCCCCCTCTCCGCACTAGAGCGGCACCTGTGGAGGTGGCCAAGGGCAAACAGGACAAGGCCGCTCCTGCTCGAAAGGCAGGATTCGGCAGCTGGCAAGGCGCTTGTGCGGGGCTCTCCTGGGCCTGGCGGGCGATGGGGGAGGAGCAGGCCGATTGCCTTACTGGTACCTGGGACTCCAATGCGCCTTCCCGGCCATGTGTGCCCCAAAGAAGCACTGATCAGAAGTTCCTGGGGAGGGCGGGGCCTCGCTCTGCACCTGTGTGCGCCCTCTGTAGGGTTCCTGGAGGCTGCTGCCAAGCAGCATGCTTTCTGGCAGCAAGTAAGCTGGGAAGGAGCAGAGCGTTGGGGGAGGAGGAGGCGGGGGAGGCGGGGGGGAGGAAGGCGACGCCACGTACCACCAGCCAGGTGCTCGCGTACCACCAGAGGTATGTGTACCACCGGTTGAAAAGCCCTGACCTATGCTGCAAAATGGTTGATGGATAGGTGTAGGTTGCTGAAGTGCACGCTTCTTCCCAAATCCCAACTCCATGTTGTGCAGAGGTGTGTATCCTGTTTGCTGATTGGTTGACCCAACTTGCTGTTCAGTCCTTTGCTATTTGAGTGCCCCCTAGCCAGAATATTACATTTGCAGAAATATAAATGGAACACCTATGCAACTGTTCCCGAACGACAGACACATATGTTCCCTGATGTCTACTTCTTGACCCTTAAGACTGAGAAAAAAAAAGACTGTTATAAAATTTATGGGATGTCACAAAAATGGGCTTTCATAGTTAAATGTATTAATCACATGTATTAATCACATAGTTAAATGTATTAATCTCCCCCAGGATGTTCCATAGCATTAGAGCTTATCTTTGCTTTTGGGAAATGCAGGTAGACACGCTTGCAAACAAAGTAGTGGATGGCCCTGATTCCATAGAGGCCTCCTTGTATTTCAAAAATAGATAAAATATTTCTAATCTTTTTTCTAACTTGTGAAGAAGCAGTAGGGACTCTTGCTATCTATGAGTCAGCCAAAGCAAAAAGGGAAATCTTGATACCAGCAGAAGCAGGATAACTAGCTTTGGGCTGAAGTAGTCAGCCATAGAATACAAGATAAAGTCCCAGCACCTGGTGAAAAAAACAGACAAGATGGAAACATTTCCAGTGCTAGAAACAGGACAGGAAAAATATTGATGCTTTTGAATTCCTGAGAATGCCACAGATAACTAAGAAAACAAAAAAATGAATTATTGAACAATTCCAAGAAAAATTCTCATTTGAAGCAATGTTAAATTATTCTACGATGGATACATTATGTGTAGGATTGGTAAACTGAGGACCGAGATTGTTGGAGGCAATATGCTGACTCTGAAAACTGCTTAGAGACTTCTGTAAAACACTATCAAGTGGTATATAAATCTAAGTGCTATTGCTATAAAACATAATCATGAAGAAATAGAGGGGAAAAAATTAAAAAGCGTGAAAGCAATACAGATCTAAAATGAAAAAAGAACAGGATAATTAAATGAGTAACTTCCAATCTTCTTCATAGCATTTATAAACCCATTTAATATGCTTTCTCCGTCTCTAACATTACACTTCTATCCTACATTCAACCCTTTCTAATCATCAAATTCAAAAATCACCATTTCATTTCTGAAAAATTCATAAAAAGGTTTCTAGTCTTTCAAGTAAGTACTTATTGTTTTATCTCTGATTGAACAGATCAATTTTGCCATTTCTGTGAATTCTGCCATTTTCACAATTGAATCTTCCATTATGGGCATTTCAGTATTTCTCCATCATCTTGGCCAATTTCTCTGATGTCATAAACCAATTGCCAATATTTTTTTTTAAAAAAAATCTTACATTATAATACAAATGAATTTCAATGCTTTTAATAATTTTCTCTTCCATTGACCTGGGAAGATAATAAAACAATGTAGGTTGACTTGGACTTGGTGAATACATAGCATGTCCATATTGTTCTATTGACAACTGTACAGATTTCTGAGATTAAATTAATTTATTTTTAAATTTCCCAAGTTAGCCAACAGCTCTAGAACTTCATGGTGGTATGTTAGTTCAATACTAGTCAGGTGTAATCCTTTTCTTCAGTATTGTATCCGCCAAGATTAGCATGGTGGAGTGACCCGCTTTTGTTCTGCTGCTTAAGAATCTTTTCTAGGCTCCATCTTGAAAAAAGACTATAGTAGGGATGATAAGCATTTAAATTAATTCACCCTTTTAAGAAAGTAAGGCAGTTTTGACTTTCCTTTCAAATCCAGTGAAACCAAACACAGTTTTTCTTGATGACCAAAGATGAAGAACTTGTATGAGACATTATGACATCATGTTCTTTATAAACCAGGGGCACATGCTAGTTTCTTAACTATAGTTGTAAGAACAGAAGACAAAACTTCACACTCCTCTTGGTTGCCATAATTAGCCCTTTCCCCCCCACCACTGATGTATGCTAGGCTTTCATGGGACCCTAATAAGTAGCATGCAACCAGTGCAGAAATATCAAACAGGTCTGTTTCAGCAAATCTGGGTAATTCATTACAATCAGAACTGTTGTGATTTGGAGCAGAAAGAGGGTAAAAGAACTGTAATTATGTGACATAATCTTGAAATATAGCTTTCTCTTTGGGATACACAATGCAAGATAGTCCCAAGCTTAATAGAAAAAGAGGTGATCAAAAGATTACAAAACTGAAAATGTTGACCTGCATAAAGAAATATCATTACTTGTTTTAGATGTCCTCTGCAAAAAACATCTCTAGATGTAAAGCATGTCATAGACAATAATTAGCTTTACCCAGAACAGCTTATATCCTGCAATGATGCCTAACACCATTAAACATCCACATCTGCCTATCCCAGATCCTTGGGAAGAACTTCAGAGGTAAATAAAAATGCTAAATTCAGTCTAAACATATGGTTGACTGTGCAAGCAACCATAATAATAACAATAATCTGTCCAATTTCCATTGACTCTGGGCAGCTCACAAATAAAAACATCACACCAAAATCAAGAAAAGAATACAATAATAGACACAGAGAATAAAAGATGTCAAGGATGACCAGAACCAGACAGTCTTTAAAATATCATTGCTTCCAAAAGGTGCTGTTGATAGCAAATTGTTCAAGATTAGTTGTATTAAGCTGAAGCATGAGTGAAATTGACTATTTAATGGCAAACTTTCCAGCGAATAATGAAGGTTGCTGAGTTCACAGAGATTTGAGTCAAAGATGTCGGGAGAGAAGGGCCATCTCTGGCCACAGTGCATATGCAACCCTCATTGGCTTTTTGTCCCAATTTCTGGGGACATTCCTAGGATATTGGAGGATGGCAACCTGGCAGTTTTCCAATCACAGAATCTTCTTTAGCTTTTGGAAATATTTCTCATCTTCATTACCAAAGCAGTTCAGGAGGAAGATGGAGAGCAAACTTTCAAACATAGAAACATAGAATCATAAGACTGGAAGGGACCCTGGAGGTCTTCGAGTCCAACCTATAATGAGTTTCCAGTCATTGCTTCTTGTCCTGCCTCATGTGCTTTGGAGACAAGTTAACCCCTTTTTCTCTGTGACAATCCCTCAAGTACTGCAAGGCAGTTATCATGTCACTCTAAACTTCCTCTTCAACAGGCTAGACATACCTAGCTCCCTCAATCATTCATCATATGTTATCTTCATTGCTCTTATCTGCACTCTTTCTAGAGTTTCAGCATTTTGTTTGTATTGTGGTGACCAGAACTGGATGCAATATTCCAAGTGTGGTTTCATTAGTGTATTATAGAGTGGGTATTATCACTTCTTGTGATGTTGATGCTATCCTTCTGTTCATGCAGCCTAGGACTGCATTGACTTTTTTGGCAGCTGCAGCACACTGCTGGCTTATATTTAAGTGGTGGTCCACTAGGACACTTAGATCCCTCTCACAGTTACTACTGTTGAGCCAGGTATTGCTATTTGTACCTGTGTGTTTGGTTTTTCCTGCCAAAGTGCAGAACCTTGCATTTCTCAGCAATGAACTGCATCATGTTGACTATGACCCAAGGTTCAGGTCTTTCAAGATCCATCTGAATTTTGAGTCTATCTACCAAAGTGTTAATGATTACGCTCAGCTTAGTGTCATCTGCATATTTAATGAACTCTCATTTTATCCCTTCATCTAGATAGTTTAGAAAGATGTGGAAGAACAATGGGCCCAAGACAGAACCCTGAAGTACCCCACCGCATGCTTCCCTCCATGTAGATGTCATTCCATTAAGGACTGTAGTTTGAGTGCAGTTGGTTGGCTAATTGCGACTCCATCTGGTGGTAGTACTCTCTATCCCATATTGTTTTATCTTATCAAGAAGCAGGTTGTGGTCTGAAGTCTAAGTAAAGTATATCGATAGCAGACTTAAGACTTTATTTAGGACAGTTTCACAATGAGTATCTTTGTCATAACACTGATAAGGAATACATGGAGTAATTATATTAAATAGTCATCATGCTTGATGTTGCAGACATTACTGTACTGATTCCTTTCAAGCATATCAGAGGCTCTCCGGTCTGTTGGACAACTGTTCTAATAAGCTGTCCATTACAGAGCAGGCCTCTGTAGCAGGTAACTCATCAAGTTGCAGTTCACCTTGCTCCATTGCTGGTGGTTGCTTAGGATATACTTGCCAGAAAACAGTTGGCTTCCTATAGTAAGCATTTGTCCTGGCTCTTGTCTTCCTTTCTCTGTCAGTCTCTGGGTTGTCAGCATTGTTCTCATGCATCTATGCATTAACTAGTGCGAATTAGTTTGTAATAAAACTGAATTCAGGGAAGGCTCAGACTGGCTTGTTTGCATTTGTATTCTGTTTTGGATCATTTTTAGTAGTGAACAAATTACAGGCAAGAAAAGCACTGTTCCCTAGAAAAGATGCAAAGAAAGCAGACAGATTTTGATTAGTGACACAGTGAACAGTTCAAACAAAATTAGTGGAATGTACTGCTTTTCTCTAACAGATTTATTTCAGATCTTCACATTATTAGATATTTTAAAGAGGCTTCAGTGCAGAAAAGGCATACCCTTTTTCTTGCCACAATCTAAGTACACTATAGAATATATCCATAACATGTATTATTCATATTCTAAACTGAAATTATATCTAATAGATGACAAATCATTAAAAACGTGAAGGAAGGATTCTTATGCATTCATCATATTTTTTGTGACATTCTACCAAACCGATTTTCCTATTTAACGTTTCCAGGAGTGACATTTCTGAGTTCTTTGTCCATTCTTCACAATTATTTCCAACCACATTGTCTTCTCCATCCACCATTAATCCCTTTAACGTGCCCATACATTTTCTTCTGTTACAATTTCTTGCCAATAAATTCCTAATTTTCCAGCCCATCTAGGATAAAGCATGAAAAGTAAAGAAGCTGATGAAAAATAAATTGATATGCCTAATTTGTGTTCATAAGCAGCATTCATTTATATAACAAATGCAACTAGAACCTTTTATTCCTAAAACAAATTAACAAAAAAGTATGTAACGGGATTCAAATGATTTCAGGAAGGATGCTATTGCAATAAGCTTGTGTCAGAACTTTCAGGCTGATATCGATGCTGGTTTGAGCAGTCCAGTCTTTAAACTTTGTTGGAAAATATCTTTTATTTGTCATCTAGGCCCTCATAATATCTACTGGGGCATTAATCAATGAAAGGGTAAAGAGATCATGAATTGTGTAATAAAGGCCGTGGGCTCCATTCCGTCTTTCATCATGATTCATGAATCCAATTGCTATGATTTACTAAATTGCTGCAGTAGCCACTAGAAAAAAATCTCCATTCTGTCTCAGACCCAACAGAGGTGCAAGTTGGCTCCCAATATGTGAAGAGTAAGCGACTGTCCCCTTTCCAAATAGTTTGAACTTAGAAGGTAGTATTGTGTGTGTGTGCTTTGTGTATGTGGTATGACATTATAATCTAAAACATATGGAGGGCACAAGGTGCTCGTTTGGGCTCTTGGCAGAGCAAATGTCGGAATTCACATCCTCTAGGATGGTGCTCCTGCATATTGTAACTTGTGGAAACTGGAGAAATTGTCTGATGATAACTTAAATATGTAACTGCAGATTAATATGGGGAAATGCCAAAAGAAAATGGCTTATTCATAGGCACACAGTTTGATTTGTTTTACACCAAGTGCATCACTATTTTGCTGATTCTTTCCTTTCCAAAAGCAGACATGGGCATCATTTTACTTTAATTCTCATAATAATCCCGAGAGATAAAGATGTCGAAAGAGAATGAGAGGCCTATGATTAGCTAGTGACTATCATGGTTCAGCAATACATTTCCGTGCATGACTGATAATTTGCCTTTCACTCAACCCCATGCTACCTGTTCAACAAATGAGACCCTTCTGTATTTTTAAGAGTTCCTGCAGATCAGGAAAAAATGGAAATGAATCTGAGTCAGTCGATTTCAGGATGCATCAAGACAAGTGTTTCCAATTTTGCACATCTATGTGATTGCGAATGTTTTTTGAATCCTGCATTTCCATATTATTATCTCACATATTACTTTTATTTATAAAAGGAATCTACAATCTTGGAAAAGGGACAAGGGAAACAACATAGAAGGAAACTGAAGAATGACACTACCGTAGCTATAATAGGTACTCAATTACTACACTGTAGCGTGAGTTTGTTTCATTAAGACAAGTGGGAAAACCCATTAGACTGACCAAATACTGTATGATAGAGCTGGATGCATCTGTAGTGGAAAACACAACCTGTTCTTTTATTCTCTGAAATAAAAGCTTCATTAAAACAAGACCATTAGGAATGACTATGAAATTATTTCCATCTGTCTTTTCTCCATATTTCCAAATTGCCTTATCTTGTTTACAGCAGGGCACCAAAACCTGGGGAATATGTCAGCCCTCCAGTTTTATTTCACTGTGCACCTGCCCAATTTGCAGCAGTTTTAATTTAATTCTAGTCCTTTGGATTCAATGAAATTCAGTGCACAATCTTAGTATGTCTAAAGTTGTGGTCTGAAGCTTGTGCTCAGAATGTACTCAGAACCTTGTGATGTTCCTCATACAGGTTATGTTCGATCAAAGTTCACTTACCTTATATCCTCAGGAAAAGCAGAGGGCTAGTGCAAAGATAAGAACAGAAAGGAAGTAAATAAAAGAGAGCAAATGTTCATTTGAATTATAACAATTTTGTGAAACCAATATATAGGTGTAGAGGGATGCAAGCAGGTACTGCAAATCAGCCACCCTTTTTGGTACTATGGCCTGTCCATCCATTTCAAGCACCATGAGGACACAATCAAAGTGGAACCAATCTTAAAAGATTGGCAGCCTTTCCGTTATTTATATCATACATAACAAGGAGTTTGTTCATCTAAAGATTTAAAAGGAAAACAAGCAAATGTTAGTTTCAAAATCTATGCACCGCTGGTTTAATATGTATTATTAATAAAAACACGACAGCATGGTTTTAATTCTTAATAATTTTCACGGAAGTATAAACGCACGAATCTTTCCACCTTCCTTCGGATCTTGCACGCTCCCCCCACTTCCCAAACGATACATCCTACACGAAAGGCTTTCCCTATCTGGAGCCTTTAGTCTGTTTGGAGGCTGTCCGTAAACCAGGTCGGATGTTTTGCGTGTAAAGAAGTTTTTACAAAAATCGCCGCCCGACAAATTGCAGTGTCGAATCTTTGGTCAGCGGCGGGCGGCCGACAGGGAGACCGTTGCCAATCGCCCTTTCCGCAGCTGTATTCGCGCTGTGTCCGAGGATTGACGCTCTTCCATGAAAGCCTTGGCACAATCTGTTAGCCGCTTCCTGTTTCGCTTCTCTCTTTTCTGCCGGCAAAACAGAACTTTTTAAACTTCCAAGTCTTTCGCTACAGTATTTGCCTCCACTCTTCGGGACAAATCCAAAGCATGGAAGAAACTGCGCCTTCCCTAGAGAAGAAAACTGCGGGGTGAAGATGGAAGTCAGTCTCACGCCGCGTCCTCTTTCTTTTTTCCAGGTCGCGAAAGGCCGAACACGCGATCCTATCGGCCATCTAGAGAACTTTTCTTCCGAACGATTATGGATAGGATCGGATTGTGCCTAGCGTTAGGGACGGGAATGGGAAAGGAAACAGATTGTTGTAATAGAGGGAAGCTGCCTGGATTTGGAACACCGACGGAACAAATAAATCTGTAAAAAAAATGTTAAAGCGAGAAATAGAGCGCGCGCAAATCACAAAATCGTTTTCGTCCCCTGCCTGCTCTGAAAAGGCGCATTGTTGCGCTTACTGGCAGTGGCTGCCTTTGCATCGCTCCATGGTAACCTGCGGGCAGCAGCCGCGCGCCCGGACGAATGCACGCGCCCGGTTCCGGTGACAGGTGTTTCCCGGGTATTTTGATGGGGCGAGGGAGGGGGGAAGGGAGAGAACGACTGATCCTAGAACGCTGGGCGGGGGGGGCGGGCAGGGGGCGTGGCATCTCCAGTTAAGAGGCAAAGAGGGGGCGGGGTTGGACCGAGTTGGCCCACCCTATCGTCTCCTCCTCCTCCTCCCCCCTTTGCGTTGGGGGGGCGGGGGGGGCAGCTTGGTTTGTTAACCGGCGAAGCCGCCGGAGCTCCGGGAGTCGCTAGAAGTGGTTTTCCTACCTCGGCAGCGGCTGCAAGCGAGCGAAAGAAGCGGAGGGGAAGGGGGAGACGGGAACGTCAACTAACGCCCCCGCACGGATCCCTCCGTCCCCCCTTCGCTTGAAACACCGGGGGACACGGAGAGCGAAGGCAGGGATAAAAGCCAGCCGGCTCCGAAGGGAAATTGCGGGAACAGCGGCGGATTTTGGTTTGGGAACTGCGGGCAGCAACTTTTGGGCGTCCTTGGCTTGCGGCGCGGGAGAAACTTCCTCGGCGCCCCCGCAGAGCTCGGGGCCGCGCGCCGGAGCCCGACTCGCCCGTCACACCTTGGGAGGAAAGGGAGCGACCTGCTGGCTGGCCTCGTCCCAGCACGGGGGAGCCAAGTCGCGGAGGCCATGCAGGCGTCGCGACCCCGGAGCTGAGGAGGAGGCGTCCTCGTCCTTTTGGGGCTTCTCCTACGCCGCCGCTGCAACAATAGTACTACTGAGAGAGAGAGAGAGAGAGATTTTACAACAAACAAGCATGAAGCCTGTACGAAGACTCCTTGGCTGGGTGAGCCTCCTTGCCATCTCCGGGACCTTCTGTCTCAGCGCTTCTCAGTCAGGTGCGGTCCAGTTCCTTCCTTCCTTCCTTCCCTTCCTTCCCTTCCTTCCCTTCCTTCCTTCCCTTCCTTCCTTCCTTCCTTCCTTCCTTCCTTCCTTCCTTCCTTCCTTCCTTCCTTCCTTCCTTCCTTCCTTCCTTCCTTCCTTCCTTCCTTCCTTCCCTTCCTGGAAAGGGTGGCGGGAGGCTGCGGTTTTCCAATATTTCTTCACCTCAAGGAGCGGCTTCCTTATTCTGCGAGAAAAAGATCCTCGGACAAGATTTAAAATGGAGAGAGAGGCAGCTGAATGGCTTAACTTGCCCTGTATTTCCGGGATAACCTGGCCGCCTTTGGGCCGTTCGGTGCGTGTCGCGCTCAGAAGTTGTTGGCGTTACTGAAGGAAGGAAGAAAAAGTCCCGGGAGCCCTGGTTCTTTTGTAGGGCACCGCTGGCGCCAGTCTTGAGATGTGCATTTCGCGGCGGAGGCGGCCGCTGGCCTCCCGTCCTTTCGGCACCTGTGGCCGAGACCCAAACCAGGCGTGTGACGGCCGAGCTGTTGCCTGTTTCTTGCTGTCCTCAGCGGGAAGGACCCGGGTGGAAGGAAGGAAAGCTAGATTGAGGCGCCAGGTGTGGGAAAGTGAAGAGAAGGGAGAGGTGAGATGCTTTGGGGCACGATCCCAACTCCATTGATTGCGGGAGCCTTGAGCGTCTGCCTAAATCTCCTAACAGAGCAGCGGAAATTGCAGGTGCTTAACTTTAAGGATCGTGCCCGAAGTCTTCGGCTTTACTTGACAAGCGGAGCCCTACAAATCCCGCCATTGAATACAAATGTGGATTTTCTCGCGCGGTTCTCTCTCTCTCCCCGCCCCCCAATCTCTGTAAACAGGGGAGTCTTTCTCCTTCTGTACTGAATGGGCGACGGCGGCGAGAAAGGTCGAGTGTGGCTCGTTCTCCTCCCTTAATTCTGAATAAATACGCGGGCTCCCCTTCGGGGTGGCTGGTACTTGATGGCTACTTCTCTCATAGATTCAAGGGCCAGCTGGGAAGGTTAGGTAGACAAGCGTGTCCTGAGCGCATGGTGCAAGGGCAAGTGCTTAGTTGTGGTTTCGGGAGACACTCGGGTAGCCGGAGGTGGAGATCTTTTGAATTCTCATGCTGGGACTAGTCCGAGTAGCAAGTTCGGGACATTTTCTTCTTAGTCTGATCTTAATCAGGCTTTTGTAGAAGTAATGGGTCTGGCGGATTTCAGTGCGATCTCCTTCCCCTTAAGAAGGCAGTTTTAACCGATTGCCTCAACGGACCCCATAGGAATCTAGGGCTCCAGATATCTTGGGTACAGCATACATGCAAAGCCATCAGTAGGAGTATTTTCTCCATTCCTGGCCTGAGTTTTCTTCTGGTCAAAGGCGCTCCTCTGTTGTATGTCAGCCCCTTGTTTCCCAACTTTTTGGGCTATTACTTTTGCATGAAATGAATTCAGGATGCCAGCCCATTCCCCATCTCCATCTTGGCTTTGTCTTTGCCTCTTTTAATTGTCTTCTCCCGGTTTTCAGGGCCAGAAGTATGGCTGGTTCCCCTGCCCCTGTAACAGTGGAGGCAACAGTGAACAGGCATTTCAAAGACAGCTTATATATATTATGCATTTCAGTCAAAGCAATCCTAGAATTCACTTAAACTTTCTGAAGTCAGCAGGGCTGGTGTTGTCTAAAGGACTTTGAGCAAATATTTGACATTTTTACTCAAAGTGAATAGCCTCGTGATTTCATGGCACTGCCATAAATGTTATGGTGATCAGTTGGGTTATATTTTAAACAGGTGGCACTGGGATTAAACAATAAAATATATGGGCATTTCTGCTAAGAAAAGTTATTTATCTGTGTGATAATGAGAATGTAAGGAGTGAGAGGAGGATGAAATACATAACTGTGAAGATGTGTATTGTACACATAGGTTACATCAAATTCTTATTGTACTAAATGAACAAAAACAAATTATTGGAGTGTGTGTATTTATGCTATGAGCAGAACAAATGAAAAACAGCATCACTTACATATTTCATAAATTCTCTTGTATATGCCCCACTGAAATGAGATGTCCTCTTACATTTTTTGGTTCATTTCAGTTGCTCTTTTACAAAAGATTTTCACAGTAAATTGAACACTTCATAACCAGAACCCACTTAACAACCACTGCCTGTTTCAGTTGGGCTGTCTGTGGAGGACTAACCTTGTGGCAGATCTATGCAAAGAGTTTCTTTCCCCCCTTCCCCCCTTCAGCCAGTGGCAGTTCAGAAGAGTTTGTTTTGGTCCAAATGAGAAATTAAGTGTGGATAAGTAAACTGAGCTGCCAGAGGGCGACAAGATGTTGAGTGAATTGCTTTTAGATGATACAAATTAAGGAAATGAGAAAGACAATCTGCTTCTTGCATTATTAGACACAGCTTACAGTTGATGGGGAGGGGAAAGTTGCATATTTTTGAAATGTTAATTTCTGAAGAAATGGGAGAATTCACCTTATTTACTGCTCTATATCAATTGCATAGAAGAACAATCTTTTTTGCTCTGGTACAGTAGGAAAAACAATTAAGGGAACAATTTTTCTTCTGTGTATAGTCCTCCAAAGAAAACAAAATATTTCTCTACATAATTGTTTCTTTCCTTTATTGCTTGATTTATGTGTGGACAACCCAGACCCTTTAAAATTTTATTCAGAGGGAATCTTGAGATGTTGTGTTATTGTCAATCTGGTTCAGAAAGTAATTGCATGGATTACTTAAAAGTGAATAGTTGTTTACATTTTTGCTCCAGAGAATTTGAGAACTGAATAACTGAAGAAGAAAAAAAGTGTTATATTGGGCCAGAAATGACTGGTGTCAGAATCTTGCTTAGTGCAAAATCAGGTTTCATGAATCCAGTGAAAAATATAATACAGTATTGTCTTTTGGGGAATTAAATATAATTTCATCTGATTTAATGGAGATATCATGTTACAGCCTGATAAATTGTAGCCAATAATATTTTTTCATAAATCCTTTTGGACTGATTAAATTGAGCAAAAACATAAGAGAATAGATATTGTTTATACCTAAGATTCCCATTACTTGATTCTTCTCCATAGCACCATCCTTTTATATTAGTACCATCATGACTTTTCTATACACAAAACATACCCGCATGTTGGTTAGATTTGACCAAATCCGTGCATATTGCATTGCGCTGTTTAATTTGGATCTCTGTTGAACATTCAAGCTGGCTACTTATCCATTTCATTTTAAGGTGTCACCAAACATTGTTGAGGAAACTGAGATAAAACTGGGAATCTGACTGCATGTGAGCCAGATAATGATGTTGGAGCTGAGAACAAAAAAAAAATAATAGACTGAATAAAACTCTATTTACATGTAAAACATTATGCTGACAACAAACTGACAGGCTGATCAGACCCCACATTTAAAGCATTTCCCATGTTATATTTGCTTGTACTGTAGTTCTCAAGATCTTGCATTGTACTGGGCCATTGTATAGAAAAAATATGATAACTGCAATCTATTACGTTTCCCAAATGATCAAATGAGATTTTAAACCTGATTTAATTAAAGATAAACATGTGAACTTAAATATATTTTCAAAGACAATGTTAAAAAGTGTGGCAAATATGAGCTTTTAAAAATTGCATATTGTATACTGGGGCTCATCATTCTGTTTGTATCAGATAAAGCATATATATATATATGGAGAGAGAGAGAGAGAGAGAGAGAGAGAGAGAGAGAGAGAGAGAGAGAGAAGCGGAATATTCTATCTTACAATAATTGTTTTAGGGAATTTCCTTCAGGTTTGTACTATTTTCCTTTTTAAAATGATATTGGCTGTTTGGTTTCTGTTTCATGAATTGTATTTTGGTCCCCTGTCTATTTTTAAATTGCTGTTTCCTTTGTATTGCCTTCTGTTATGGTTTTCTATTGGTAGTTCCAGGATATTAATAATTCTACTTATTTTTATGCAAGCCTTTCTTCTCTGGTAGCCATAGCTGAAATATCATTTCTTATTCTGTCTGGGCTTTTCCCCCCCTTTGTTCTCTTCTTGCCAGCTAGCCTCCCTTCCCGTTTTCCTTATTGACTCTATATTTCTTTGCTGTCTTATTACTTTTTTCCTTAGCCTTTCCTTGCCACATCCCCTGATTATTACTTTGTTACTTACCATTGTTTTTACTGTGTGGCTAGAGTTAATCACTTCAACCCATACCTCATTGAAGTAGAGCACTTGCACTTAAATAGTGCAATCCTGTTTATTTAGAAGTCATACGTATGCAGTAACTTCAGAGTCAAGGTGTAATATTACTATGCTAGACATTTACAGTTTTAAAAGATTCTAAGGAATATTTTGAAAAAAACAAATTGGGGTGACTCACTAGGCTTCACTGATGTCTGACTGCCTTAGGTTTCACAGCAGCAGTCCCACTGACCATATCATTTCACATCTAAGCCTTACAGTTTAACTTGACTGTGGATTACTTCCTGAGCCACTTTCTATTTGCCTCTGTCTGATGGAGCTGGCTGAATGGACAATCACTATTCCACCACCCAGATTTATTCCTGAAAGAAAATAACATGGCATTGATCCAAGGTCAGCTGCTCTTTTAAAACACTGACTCCCAAGGCTGAATTGGTCCTAAAAGGAATGCTTATGCATCCCTCGGGTACCATCTCTTACAATTTCTCTTCAGTGAAAAAGGAAGAAAGCAGCTCTCTCTAACACGAATTGTTTTAATTGTTAACATCTACTGGTCCATTGTTTACTTATTATCTCATGATGGATGTATTATTCCCTGAAGAGTTCAGTGTATTATGCTGCAGTCTACAACACACTTTGCTCTGTAGGGCTTCTACTGCAGCTTCATATATTTCAGCGAGAGTTTAGTAAAATGCTCCCAAGTGGGTGGTTGAAAGCCTCCAGGCTCAATCCACCACATGGATTGAGATTGCATATATGTGTCTCTTAACACATTTAAGAGAAACCAGTATAGAGGCCACTTATAGTGTAATGGGGCCAGGACCTGTTGAGTTAGATATTTGTTTCAGACCTAAAATCCAAGGAGCTCTGAATTAAAAATCAGTATGTCTTGTTAGTAAGGATAATCACAATTATTAGCCACTTACAGTATGTACAGTAGTCTGATGAGTGGAATCTGGCATGAATGAATAAATGAATTCCATAACAAATTGCTATTTGTCCTTAATTAGCTGACAATTATAAGACTATATTAAAAGAACCTTTACTCTATATTTGACCCATTGCTCACTCAGGTTCTTCCTGTGAAACTACTGCAGTTTTCCATGGACATTGGGGCAGGGGAAAATTTTGACTTTCTTACACATTACTGTAACTAAGAATCAAGCCTTATCCATATGCCATATTCTGCATAGTTCATAGACATCAATAAGAATGTCTGGTAACATATAAGTATTATTGTACTTTGTGTATGATTCATTGGAAAGTTTCCCTGTATAATAACCACTGAAATTAATAGAAGTTTTGTCTACGACCATACTATCCTGAAAATGCCCAATCTTGTTTGATCTTGGAAGCTAAACAGGGTCAGTACTTGGATGGGAGAAATTAATAGAAGTTTTGTTAAGAGTGTGTATATATGACATGGCCATCTCTTCTTCCAATTAATTGATTCACTTGCTGCACACGATGTCAAATGGCTTGACCAATCATCTTGCAGTTACGTTTTAGACTTCCTAGCTACTGCAAAGGTGGTTGAGAGCTATTATTTCGCTTGCCATAATATCCATCTCACTTGTTCACCTTCGGTCTGTGCAATTTTGACAGACTTGGGAGGCTGTATATAAACCCATTTATTCCTGTACTTTTTTGACACTCCCCCCCCCAGCCATGAGAATGCATACAAAGCCAAAAGAAATTGTTAAGTAAATGGTGGTTAGTAGAGGACTCACCCCAATCAAGCCATCCCAGACTTGGTCCCACCCAGTCCTGAGCTTCAGTAAGGTAAGTGACTGACTCCAAGTCCCTCCACCCACCTATCACCCCCACCCACCCTCTCCCTCTGTACCCTGCCCTTATGGGGTGGCAAGCAGCCCCAGAACTGTGTGGATCTGGGGCTTCTTGCCATGACCCTGGAAGCTGTAGCTGCCCCAGTTCAAACCCAGTTCTCCCTTTTCTTGCTCCCGTTGTAGACAAGGTGTGCCTGGCCTAACTGCTGGGGCAGCTGGAGTTGGCTTTGCACTGTGAATAAAGGGGGGAAAGGGTTGCTTTGGGCATTTCCCCTCATTTTCCATAGTGCAAAACCAGCCCCATCCAGGCACAGGAGCTATTTGCAAAAGGGCATTTCTTTGAAAAATGTTCCTAGGCAGGAATGGGGCTGGATTTACACTGTTAAAAGGGGGGGGTGGGTGGGTGGGTGGGAAGAGAAGGTTGCTTTCAGCCTCTTTTTGCAGCCCAAAGCTAAGCCCAGCTAGGCTCAACAGCCAGGCAGGGTGTGTATCATGGCATAGCCTCAGGATAAGAAGATACCAAAAGTGAGATGAGGCAGTGGATTGAGGGTCCAAGATGAGGCCAAAAGAGGATAGATGGGGGAGGAGATGGGGGGCAGCTGTAGTGTCTCTGTATCTTAAAAAATGAGGTTAGGCTGCCAAGTACCTGCATTTTGTTCACATAGCTGTGTGGAACACTGCAATGGCTGTAATTTCAGGCATGGGTCACGTCTTTTTGTTCAGCGCCATTGTGACTTTGAATAGTTGCTGAGCAAAGGGTTGTACATTGAGGACACCTGTATCCCATTTTGTTGAAGCCTCCGTATGGATTCATCTTGATTACAGATGGGATAATTAAACCTCCAATAAAGGTTTGTACAAGATAGGTAGATTGCCAGTTGACCAGAAAATGGTAGTTTGGACTCAGACTTATTTCAGGTTAATTTTAAATTCCTTTGGATTAATTGTCATGGTTAATTACTTCAGTTTTGGAGTTTACATGACACTCTTACTCCCTTTCTGTGACTCATTTAACTATGTCAGGCAAAAAGGCCTGTGAGTATTGGACAGGATTATTAAATTAATTTGGAAAAAATGCCCAAGATTGCTCATATATTATATCTCTAACTGCAATTTGATGAAGCTTTCAGATTGCAGTGCTAAGTAAGTTCTCTTTGCACGTCAGGCTGTTCCTAAGATCAGCTGCAGTGGTGGCCACTTGAAAAGTTGCCAGTACTAAATAAATCTCCCAAAGGCATGGGGAGCATGCAGCCTTTGTTTAGCTTTGAAGAAAGCATGTCAAGAATGACTAGCCTGTATGAGAAAACTCTGAACTGTCTTTGTATGTATCAAGGACATTTAATTGCATTATTCAGCCCCTGAAGCTCAGCAAGAAAAGAAACTCATGTATATGTAAGAATGATTCAGAAATTTTCCTCATCTAAATTTCTTCCCAAATTGTTAAATTCTAAACCATCTGGAGTTGTTTCCACAATGGAACAAATGGATTAGTAATACTTTATTCTTTTATCTATTGCCAAATTTAAGCATAGCCATGCACCCATACAATTTTCTGTAGATCTCAATTCCTTTGTGCCTTACTCTTCATTTACATTACCCATCCAATGTGATACAATGATGTAGTCATGCATAAAATTTTGATTTGTTTTATGCATGATTGCATCAAGATTTCTTTGGTGCAGTGTGATTGTAGGAAGCATTGTGAAACAAATTTAATTTGAAAACATGATTCTTTTTATCTGGTGTTTTACAGCAAGATGTAATGGTAAATAATAGTACCTTTGTGCATTGATACAACCTTGAAAAAATAAAGAATTTTAATGCAAGCTCAGTAATGATTTTCCTATAGTATTTTATCAATTCACCCATCCATGCACATCTTGCATACGGAGGGAAAATCTCTACACAAATTTAAGACTATGGCAAATTGTACATGTCCCTGTTCTACACTTCATGAAGAAATACTAGTTATTTATCTCATAACTTTAAGCAAAAATCCTGCTCTCATTTAACTATTTCTAGTTAAGTTAGAATATAGTGAAATAAAAACCTGAAATAAAATTGGGGAATGTTTTAGTGTGTGTAATTGTAGCTTTTAATTGAAAGTCATCATTATATGCAAAACCTGTTCAGTTCTTGCCTGCAAGTAATTTAGCATGATACTGTTTCTTTAAACGAATGGATTAATCTATTTCATGAAAATGGTCCAACTTTTTACCACTTAATGCAATTTTCAAATGTCATAGTAAACAGAAGTTCCTATTTCTTTCTTTCACAAAAAAAAAAACACAAAACAACAACCAAAAAAACCAAACCCCAGGCGTTTGCGGACGACTTGGTTATTACATTAAGTCAACCGACTTTGTCGGTTGTAGACTTGATGGAGATAATTTTGCAATATGAAAAAGTTTCTGGTTTTAAGATAAATAGGCAAAAAACTAAAATACTGTCTAAAAATATGACTATAGAACAAAAGGAAGTCCTAGGAAAATTAACAGGATTTGAAATTGTTAAAAAGATTAAATATTTAGGGGTATATATTTCAGTTTCAAATGTGAAATTATATAAAAATAATTATGAATTGTTATGGTTAAAAGTACAAAAAGAGTTAGATAGTTGGAGAAAATTACAATTGTCTTTATTGGGAAGAATTGCAGCAGTGAAAATAAATGTCTTACCAAAATTTTTATTTTTGTTTCAAATGATACCTATACTTAAAAAAGATTCAAATTTGGAAGAATGGCAGAAAGGCATTAATAAATTTATTTGGGCAGGGAAAAGACTGAGAGTAAAACTTAAGATAATGCAAGATATACGTGAAAGAGGTGGTCTTAAAATGCCCAACTTTAAATTATATTATGAGGCTGCGGTTTTATCGTCAATTAGTAATTGGTTTAATTTAACACAAGGAAGATTATTGAACATTGAGGGATGTGATTTATTATATGGTTGGCATGCATATTTGTTGTATGATAAGGTGGATAATATCTTTAAAACTCATATATTAAGATATACTCTGTTGCGAGTTTGGAAAAAATACCGATATAAGTTAAATTATAAAATGCCAATTTGGGCAATACCTAAACACACAATAGAAAATATAAGTGTGGGATTTAAACATGATGTGACTACATATAAAGAAATTCTTAGAATGGAAAGGAATGTATGGCAATTAAAGTCGTTTAATATTTTAAAAGAAGAAAAAATAGTTCAGACCTGGTTTCAGTATGGGCAGTTACAAGCTAGATGGAAAGAAGACCAGAAAAGTGGCATTTCGACAACTGATGAAAATTTGGTAAAACAAACCAGAGATCAAAGTCAAGCGTATATAAGAAGGATATATAATGCATTGATAGAAATAGATTCAGAAATGGAACTTGTTAAAGATTGTATGATAAAATGGGCCCAGAATTTTCAGGAGCCAATAACGATGGATTAGCATGTATGTATCCAAATTATCAGCCTAAATGTTGGAGGTGTGGTTGTGATGATGCAACGTATTATCATATATGGTGGACTTGCAAAAAGGTTAAAGCTTTTTGGATTAAAATTTGGTGGAATATGCAGAAAATATTTAAGAAAAAGATAAGGTTTTCTCCACAGTTATTCTGTTGGGTATTATTACAGATTGTACTGTTATAGAAACCAAATTGATGTTGAATTTAATAACGGCAGCAAGACTTTTGGTATCTCAATATTGGAAGAAGGAGGATCTGCCTACGATAGAAGAGTGGACTTTAAAAGTTTCAAACCTGGCAGAAATGGCAAAAATCTCAGCATATTTAAAAGAACAATCGCAACAGAGATATATTTTGGAATGGAGAAGATGGATTGATTATATTCAGAATAAATATGGGACTAAAAAGTTTCATTTAGCATATGAATAAGTATTAGTATTATAAGATGTATTATTATTTAGTTATTAGTATTTAGTTATCTAGTTATGTTTAAGGGGAGTTAAAGTGCGATAGAATTTTAAGTGTTTTTTTTAGTCAGCTTATTTTAGCTTAAGTTTGTAAAAGTTAATACCCTGTATTCAGCTCTGGGAAGGGGGGGAGGGGGAGGGAGGGTAAGTGGGGGGAGGGGGGGAGGGACTTTATGTTTTTAAAATGTACTTTAAAACTTTTCAATAAAAAAAAGCCAAACCCACCAGTGGACATTTGTCTAGTTATTAAAAAGCTTAATTATGCTAAGGGCAGGAGCCCCTGTATTATTATTATTTTTAAATGTGAAAAAAAGACAGTGTCACTAAAAACTGGCAATGAAGTATTGAGAATTAGTAGCATGGTTTCCCACTATTTTATGGTATTTTAATATTAATTTAACCTTATTAAGAAAAGCTTTTAATTTGCTTCCTGGGAACCTGGGGTGGGGTGTCTGTGTGTGAGACAGCAAAATTCAGTTGTGTCACATTTGTAGTTTGGGCTGTTTACAGGGAATACCTACATTCACTGCAGCTCTGATAAATCAGGGAAAAAAGTGGGAGAGAAAGAATTTCTTAGCCAGTGACAGCTTGCCTTCCCCTAAAATATTTTCAGTAGTTTCATATCATGAAATGAACTGTTTTTGCAAGTAATAGGTAATTCCACCATTACTTATCTATTTCTATTGACTAAGTAATGCAGCTGTGTATAGCATATTTTGAGTAAAATAATTTGATGGCACCTGGTCAGTTCTTCCTTATGCCACATTTGGTTTCATATGATAGTCAAAGACCCCTCTTCATCTTTTTCCTAGTCCTTGTTTCAGCTGCTCTATACTTTAATTTGAAAGTGGAGCTATTTCTTACTGGGAAATGAGCTTTGTGGTGAATATTCTGATACAAGGTGAATTTGGTCTTTGTTGTCACTTTGCTTGGGTATATTGCCCTTTTTCTTAAAGCCTTTTTGAAAAGCAGGACTTTTACTGTTATTGGCAAAACAAACAAGCAAAAACTTACCCTATACACTGCTTTGGCTAAACCTTATCATTTTAAGTAGAACTATTGTAGAACTGTTATATAATTAAAGCAAAATAAAATCTTTTCAAAGTATCCATTTTTTTGTCTAATTGAACATAGTTAAATGTGCATTCTCTTTCCATGGTAACAATTGGTGCATTTAATCTGATATGTTTAGCCTGCTTCTTTTTAAATCATAGGCGGCTTCTTATGTTTCAGACTGAGAAACTTTTTCGGGTCAGGCTAAAGTTTCTTACTTGGTACAGTTTAAAACTGGATCTCATGTGCCTTTGTATTAATTTCCTAAAGAGCTTCAATTCAAAGTCCTCATAGAGCAATATTCAAAAGATTATTGTATTCTGAATTCTCCTTTATGAAATATAAATACTTATTTTTGACTTGTTAGATAGCAAGCAATTGCATTCTGTCAAGGATAGATCAAAGATAGACATTGTTAATACCAAGCATTGGCATTGATTTTAAGTTCTAAAAAAAGTAAAACTTGTTGATTTTAAGATGGAATGTTAAATGGGGTAGTGGCTTATTGGCCAAGTGTGATCTTTTATATCATTCATTGAGTAAATAAGCAATTAAACTATCGAGAGTTTTAGTATACAATACTTAGGTCTCATTGAAACAAGTGAGATTTGAACACAATGATTTGCCATTGGACTTTATATATACAGCTTGGCATCAAAATAGATAGTTTAGAATTCAAAGTTTAAGTCTTCAGAGAAAAATGATAGAAATAATGAAACAATGGTGTGTATCTTTTTTCACTTTTTCAACTCATGTTTTGCACAAAATTTTGTAAGTCAAAATTTTGGAAAGACAAAAACAAAGCATGCCATTTTGTTCACTATCAGAGATTGATTAGTTTTTCCAAAGTATTGCATCCTGGGGTTCCAGCCTGTTCAGGTATTCTTTATTTAATGACCACTTGTTCAGCAACCATTCAAAGTTACAATGACACTCAATGAGTGGTACTTTTGACAGGTCCTCAAATTTCCAGTAACCATGGGGGTTGTGTTGATTTTTAAGTGGGCACTTGTCAACCAGCTTGCACTTAGGACAGTTGCAGAAGTCACAGTAATCTAATTGTCATTTGCAACCATCCCTGCTGGTTTCCCACAAGCAAAGTCAATGGGGAAGCCAACAGGGAATGTTGCAAATCACTCCCAGTAAATCACTGGCAGAATCTCTGTGTGGTTGTAGCCACCCTCAGTCCCGCTGCATTTGTGTGAAACCTTGCCAGCTACTTCCCTGGCAGATTAGGTTGATGTAAAGGTAATCTAAAAGAATAAAAATTAATAATATATTTTATATAAAATCAGATGATAGATATAGGGAGCTTGTTTGCTTTGGCAGCAATGAATAGTTTCAAGAGAAATTTCTGCTTTTTGTGTTATGTTTTAGGAATAAAAAATGTTTTAGCTAACTTACATCTGTCAGTACACATCTAAATTCAGAACACTTGAAAGTAATAAAGTAACAATAGCTTTTCATATCATAATTTTATTACATTTAAACCTTATCTTGCCTATGAGAACAAAATAATAACAATAAGAATAATAATAATGATGAAAGAATTGGAGAAGATAACAAAATACAAAGACCTACAAATAGAAAGGCAAGCAAGGGTAGTACCAATAGTAATAGGCACCTTGGGTGCATTCCCAAAAAAACTGGAGCACCACTTGAACATCATTGGCATTGACAAATTCACCATCAGTCAATTGCAAAAGGCAGCTTTACTGGGAACAGCTTCCATCCTGCAACGATATCTGTAATACCATCAAACATCCACATCTGGCTATCCCAGGTCCTTGGTAAGGACTTGATAGGTAGACAAAAATGCCAAACCCACTCTGAACATCTGGCTGACTGCATGATGAATAATAGCAGCAGCAGCAACAACAACAACAACAATGATAATAGAAAAAAGTCTGGTTAATTGATATAGAAATACCAGGTGATGCATGAATTGAAAAGAAACAGCTAGAAAAAATAACAAAATACCATGACCTGCAAATTGAAGTTGAGTGATTGTGGAGGAAGAAATCAGTGGTTGTACCAATAGTAATAAGAGCCCTTGGAGCAATACCCAAAGGACTGCCTTGATAAATGGAAATTTTAAATTTATCAGACCTGAATATCCTGACTTTGGAAAAAAACAACACCCTCCTTGGAGCTTCCTATATACTCAGATGGTACCTTAACAGCCCTTAGGTCCTTGGTTAGGACTTGAACTGTTACATTTTTAAAAGTCTCGGACTGTGAACTGAATTGAATATTAAATCTTATATAATAAACAAAAATAAGCAGCATTAAATGACCCAAAATCAGGTAAACACATACTATAATGGCAGTAATTAAAACATCTAGTCAAAAACCAGATTAAAACAGAATTGCACAGAAAAATAGTTTTATGGCTAAGTAGACTAAAATTTTATAGCAAGCAGGAGGCTATCAATAAAAGGATATATTTGCGTGGCCCAGGTGTCGTGAGGATCCCATGTAAGATTAAGGATCGTAAAATACTGAACTTAGGTATATCTATGCTGGAGATGGGATGCTTGTACTGTAATTTTTATCAAGACATACACAATGAATTACTAACACTTCTTCTCAGCCTATTTTCAGAATGGACAAAAGAATTCAACCTGCAGTTTCTTTTGGCAATTAAAGGTTCCAAGATAACTCTTGCCGTTGCAGAATTTGCCTTTGTAGCCTGTAGAATTCATATGTTGTGACACTAAAGTAAGCTATGCACAAGTACGGAGCTTTTTTAAAGTGTTTTTACCACATATGTCACAATGTATTTTGTGTTACATATTGACTTTCTATGTATCATCACATTGAGAGCCAGTTTGATGCAGTGGTTTAAGACAGGTGTCCCCAACCTGTGGGCTGTGGTCCACTACCAGGCTATGGCCTGCTGGCCACTGGGCTGTGGGACAGGCTGGCTAGTGCATGCAAGCAGGTGCGTGCATGAACTCACCCCCACTCATGGTAGCGCCGCCACTACAAAACAAAAACGGGGCTCCGTGTGGCAAAAAAGGGGCAGCGCTAGTGACTGCATGACAAAAACAGGGTGGTGCTAGCTGTCATGCGAGTGCTAGCACTGCCCCGTTTACATTACACGTGCTTGCAGCCCTGTTTGTATGTGCACATGTGCACATAAACTGTTTCCCCCTCTCTTTCCCTCCAGTCTGCCAGCCGAGAAACGTTGGAGACCTCTGGTTTAAGAGATCAGGCTAGAAACTGGGAGACCATGAGTTCTAGTCCTGACTTGGGCACTCAGCCAGCTTGGTGACCTTGGGCCAGTCACTTTCTCTGGGAGGCCCAGTGCAAGTCATGAGCTCACAGTCAGGCTATTACTTAGACCCAACTTAATATTATAGTAAAAATTAATGGGAAGTTGGATGAATCCTGGTTAGAGCTACTTAAGAATCAGAATCTGATTAGAGGTGGAAGGGACCTTGAAGGTCCTATAGTCCAGCCCCCTTCTCAAGCAGGAGATCCTATACCATTCCAGACTAGTGACTGTCCAGTCGCTTCTTAAAAACCTCCAGTGATGAAGCACCCACAACATCTGAAGGCAAGATGTTCCATTGGTTAATTGTCCTTGCTGTTAGGAAGTTTCTCCTTAATTTCAGGTTGCTCATCTCCTTGATTAGTTTCCACACCCCACTATCTACTGGCTGCAACACCCCTTGTTGCAGCAGCTTGTCCAGCTCTGCATCAATTTTGGGTTTGAGGGCGAAAGGCACTCTACGAGGCTTGATCTGTATTGGGGTTACGGTAGGATCAAGGTGGAGGGCAATTGGAGGTCCCTTGTACTTCCCTAAGCTCAGGCTGAAAACATCAGCAAACTCCTGGCAAACTGCCAACAGGTCTGCTGCTTGCGTTCTGTGAATGCCAGTCACTTGGATGCCCAAGGCATCCAACCAGTCTAAGCTGATGAGGCTTGTGCGGTGGCCCTCGACAACTACGATGTCCAATGGACCCTCAAACCCTTTGAACTACACATTGAGCGTAGCTTCCTCTTTAACTGCTACGCAGGAGTTTTGGAAGTCTGTCAGCAACAGGTTAGACGGCCTGAGTTTAACTTGTTTGCCACTGCAACTGCAGATTTGATTAAAAGTTCCTTGGGAAACTATAGATAGGGCTGACCCTGTGTCCAGTTCCATGTTTCATGAAACTCCATGAAGCTTGACCTTGAGTCTAAGCTTCTCTTTAAGGGGGCGATGGGCACCTGTTCTAAACATGCTTCTTCGTCTAGAGCAGTAGCAAACTTGGTGTTGCCCTGGAACCCCGGTACCTTTCCTGAATACTTCTTCTTGCAGTATGTCCTTCTGGTAACCTCTGCAGACGGCAGCAAAGTGGCCTTGTTTGCCACATGCCTGGCATGTTGCTGTGTGGAAACTGCACTCTGAGTGTCTATGTTGGCCTCCACAGCCCACACACTGAGTAAAGGGAACTGCCTTGTCAAATGGCTGCTGGCTCCTCTCTGGTTGGTCCTGTAGTCGATCAATCTCATGGTCCATGTCAGAGTCTTCTGCTCTTTCCACGTCCTCATGGTGGACAGTTTCTGGGCTGGGAGTGTTCTTGGAGGGCCACAAGGCTTTTACGGCTCGTCCAGCAGCTTCATTGGCCATCACCTCCTTCAGGGCATCTTGGTCTCCTTTGCAAATAACTTCTGCTGGAGCTCCCGGTTCCTCAATCCGCATACCAAACGGTCCCTCAGTCTTTCTTCAAGGTCTGCAAAGTTGCAATGCCAGGACGCCTGTCATAGGGTGGCTATGAACCTGGTGGCTCGACTCTCCTGGCTGTTGCTCCTGCTGCTCAAATGCATGCCTCCATGGAATGACGGAGAGCTTAGGCTCAAAATGGTCCTTGAGCTTCTTCTTAAAGTCTGCATAGGTGACTGACTCCAGTGTAGCAGGAGCAACTAAGTTTTCAGCTATATCAAATGTCACCTGGCCATACATGCACAGGAGCATTGCGGCCTTCAGGCCATCTTCGCTTGGATAGCTCGCAGATAGTTCTTAACGCGAGAGATGTAAGAACTCCACCTTTCGGGATGCGCCATGTCGAATTCTGCCAATTTACCGACCTTGGCCATGGTGAGTTGTTTCTGACCTCACAATGCCTTGTGCTGCTATGCTTCTGTGCTGGCCCTAGGATGGATCCTTAGGGCATGGTTGTCTCCAGCATGGTTTGCTGGCAGACAGAGGGGGGGGGAATGTAGTTCCTGCTAGGGCTCTGATGCCTGGCCTCACCCCCTAGTGACTTCTGGCTCTCTTCTTTAAGCAGCACATCCCATCCTCATTGCCACTGTTATGTTTCGGGATCGGTGAGACATTGATGAGGCAGAAGGGTGAAACAGCAACACGTAACAGCAACACGTAACAACAGAAGCAGCACTAACTGCTGCTTAACTACTATTTATACAGATCACCACTAGGTGGCGACCAATAGAATTAAAGCATTAATTCCCATGCAAAGCACAGTTAACAGTCCTGGAGACAAGCAGTCTGGAGTTCAAACAGACACAGCAGTTAGCAATCGTTCAACAGATTACAAGTAATTAAAGCCAATACATAACAATATGGTGAACAAAACTGTATGCAGTATTCTAGGTGTGGTCTTACTAAGGCTTTATAAAGTGGTAGTACTAATACTTCATGTTATTTTGATTCTATGCCTCTGTTTATACAACCAAGGATTGTATTAGCTTTTTTGGCTGCTGCTGCGCACACTGCTGGCTCATACTTAAGTGATCATCCACTAGCACTCCAAAGTTCCTCTCACAGTTACTGTTTTCTTTTTTTTTTATTTAAAAAGTTTTACAATACATTTTAACTTTAATCCCCCCCTCCCCCACCCCCATCTAACCCTCCCTATCCCTCTCCCCCATTCCCACCTCCCCCCCCCGACTTCCCAGAGCTAAATACAGGGTATAAAAACGAAAAACAAACATAAGCATCCATATGCTATCAACAATAAACTATTAATTCTATCACCCTCTGGCTCATGTAAAATGATTACAAACAGTAATAATATTACAGATAAGAAAAAAAAGGAAGAAAACAGAAAAGGAATTTTACTCAAATGCTAAATAAAATTTCTTAATCCCAATCCTTATTCATATTAATTTCAAATAAAAAACTTTCATCTACTATTTACATTCTCCCACATTTCTCTAATCTCTAGACAAATTCTCAATTACGCACCAAAAGCGCCTATCTCTATTAACCTTATTAATCTCCAACCAAACTGAACTATAATCAAAAATAGTTCTTGCATATATCACGCCAAATATCTCGCAGTTCCAGATCATCCATCTATACGTCTAGGACACCATTCCAATCTCCAATAAGAATAAAATAAAAAATTTAAAAAAATTATAATCCAATTAGGTAACCTTTGTTTATAGTAAGTTAAGAAAAATCAACTTGTTGTTGATTAGAAGCTTGCGTACAAATACTTTTAGTCCACAACCCTAATATACGTTTCTTGCAAACAGATAACATCAGTCTTAAATTATTTTAAATATTAAAAAGCTTTCTTTCTCCTCTATGATGAATTCAATCCATTGACATTCTAATTAGAAATTTAGTCGCCAATCTTGACACTCCAAAGCTTTTGGAGCATATCTGAAATGACCCCTTCAACTTCTTTAGACCGCGCCCCTCCCACAGCTTCACTGTAAGTACGCTTTGGAGGTTCCATAACTTTCTGCTGGTCTTGCTCTTGCTCTCGTCTCGCTCGTCTTAGGGCGGCACGCGTCATCCTCTGCTCTCCTGCAGCAACCGATGAGACTGTAACTTGATCCCCTCCAGCACCATTCTCCTCTGTCTGTCTATCTGCAACTTCTTGAAGCTTTCCCTCACCATATCCCTTTGCAGCTTCCAGAAGTGGTAGGGGGATTGCTTTTAACACATTGCTATAAAAATCACGTGCCTGATCCACAGTAACCAAACAATGTCTTTTACCTTCATGCATCACCACCAGTCCAACTGGAATCTCCCATCTGAACTTAATATCACATTTCTTAAGTTCCTGTACAAGAAATGCAAAATCTTTCCTTCTCTTTAAAATATTTGGAGGAATCTCTTTTAAAACCAAGACTTCTTGCTCAGCAACTACCAATTTAGTATCCTAAGCAGCTTGAATGACTTCATCTCTAATTACTCTCTTTGTAAAATAGACCACCACATCTCTGGGTAACTTCCTCTGTCTTGCAATCCATGAATTAACACGAAAAATTTTATCCATACTTCCCTCAATTTCAGATGCTGGCTGGCCCAATACCGCTTCCAAAGCTTCAGAGATCAGCTGCTTTAAATCTTCTTTAGAATTCTCCTTTAAGCCCCTAATTCTAATAGCATACTGCATCTGATGATACTGAGCGAGGCTCAATTCTCCGTCCACTTTATCCCTTATATTTTCATTCTCTAATACCTTTGCTTCTAATATAGAGTTCTTTTGACTGAGATCCTCCACTTTTGCATCCAGCTGTTGCACACATTCAGCTACACTTTCAATCATAGACAACATGTCTACCCTCATTGCTCTAAACTTCTCTTCCATCTTCTTCTCCAACTTCTCCTCCAGCTTTTTCAACTTTTCATCCATCATATGATATTAATTGTGAATGCTTTTCAAGGGCATCTTGTAAATCCTTAGGCGTCAACGCCGGAGGAGGTACAGGAGGAAGCAAAGCTTGCAACGAGGTCTGTTGCACCGGGGAAAACCCCGCATTCCGAAGAGCTTTAAAAGTTTTGGCCGCCATCTTTCGTCACTTCACTTATTGCGCACTTTCACTTTAAAGCTATAAAATCCGTTGAGCTAGAGAGTAAAAATAAAAGTCCACATCACCTTGACCTCCTGTACCGCTCTGCCTGCATCTTTATACTCAAAAGTATTCCTTCTGGCAGGGGTGGTTGCTAACGCCTGGCTCTGCTCCAAAAATCACGGAGCAGAGACACTGCGCAGCTCGGAGCAACCCAGGCTTCGGGGGGGGGCTCAATCCTTCAGCCGCCCAAACTCTCAGTTCAGGCGGCCCCGGAGAGCTCAACCCCTACCTGGGGCCTCACCCCCTCCTCTTCTCCCGAGGAGGGGGCTTCCAATCCATCTAAACAGCTGATCGGCGCTGTTTACGATGGAAAAACACAGCTGCGGAGCGGACAGCCCAGAGGCGGCTGTGTTCGGCGCCGCGTCGCCACCGGAAGTCCCACAGTTACTGTTTTCGAGCCAGGTTTCACCTAATCTGTACTTGTATCTTTGGTTTTTCCTGCCCAGGTGTAAAACCTTGCTTTTCTCCACATTAAATTTCATTTGTTGTGTAGGGCCCATTGTTCAAGTCTGTTAATATCTTTTTGGATGCTGAGCTTGTCTTCTGGGGTGTTGACTATTCCTGCCAGCTTAGTGTCATCTGCAAATTTGATGAGTTCCCCTTCTTGCTTTCAGACCTGGTATATCCTTTGTGTGGGTAGAAGCTTTCCTTCACTAAATCTTTAGTCCTTTAGTTTCGCCTTTGAGTGGGCCAGACAGTAAGAACCTCTTTGGTTATATAAAAATGTGCCTTCCATGTAAGCCAGAATCCAGTTCAAAAGGAAATTGGGACATATTTTGATGTACACTCTGTTTGTACTGATCTAGAAAATATTTTGATTTATATACTGATTCTCCAGGATTTTAAAGTGCATACATAGCACTCCTTCCTTCAGTTTTCCCCTGCCACAACCCCTATGTACGGTAGGTTGGTTTGAGACAGAATAAGTGGCCCACAGTCACAGAGTGGGCTTCCATGACTACAAACAGATGAGAATCTGGATTTCCTTAGTCCTGTGTCTTAACCTACATACTATGTAATACTACATACAGTAGTTCCATCTGCCTGCATACATCTGGCAAACTGATTTGATCATTTGAACCAGAATCATAAAGCTGGAAAGGAACCTTTAGACCACTTCCTCTATCCTTGCTTAGTATCCCCCCACCCCCCACCCCTCTCTCTCTCTCTCCACCCCCCCCTACAGTAGTAGTGATATAGTTGCTTCTTGGAATCTAGAATCATAATATGGAGGGATTGGAAGAGTTTGTGGAAATAATCTAACCCACCATCATACATGGTGTAGGACCCCACTAGTATAGCATCCCCAACAGATGGACATCTAGTCTCTGTTTCCAGCAAAGAAGCATTCATCGCCTTCCGAAGCAGTCTACTACATTCTTAAACAACTTTTACTGCTAGGAATTTTCCCCAACCAAAATCTAGACATTAAAATCTACTTCCTTGGTTTTGTTGTTGTTGTTGTTGTTGTTGTTGTTGTTGTTGTTGTTCAGTCTTCTGGAACAATTCTACCCTGTCATCTATGTGTCAGCTCTTCCGTGCATAGAAGAAGACATTGTTACTGATATGGTGGCTATTGTGGCTACTAATTTCTGGTCACATTCTTCAAAGACAACCTTTCAAACATTACAGTGTTTTGTGCCATTCATAAATTCTGTTCTGAATTGAAACCAAAGACACATGTTTTTTAAAGATTATTTAGCCTTTTGCCACTTAATTCATTTTTTAAGTTCTTAAACTTATAATTTTTCTTTTGTTGAAAATTGAAGATAAACTCACCAGATGGATTTTCAAGTTTGTCATTTTAAAGTTAAATAAGCAATTTCCAAGAATGATTAGAAGCAAGGTTAGCAAACTTAGCATTCTTTAAAATGCTCTGCCACAGTTGTAAGCTTGATGATTGATCCCTTTGTCTCCTGGCATTCAAACCAACAGGGGACTGTGGTCTTCTTGCAAGAAGCAGCCATCCAGAGGAATATGTGGCCAATCTCCTTGTTCCTGTGTACTTGCCATTTCTTCAGTCTTTGTCATGGCTTTGTCTTCACTCTCGATGGAAATGTCTTTAGCTCACCATGCTCCATCAGAAGTCTAGGACACCTTTTGGTATGCCTCCTCAACTTTTCTCTAGTTAGATCCACAAATATACTGGTCAAATATAATGGTTCAGTTGTCTGGAACCATCTAATTGAGGTATAATCCATTTTAGGACTGGATCATTTTATTCCTCTTCTCTTTCTTATCTTATGAGCTATGAGGGGCATGTTCTTTTGTAGTGGAAAGAAATGAAGAAATACATATAGGTCCAAACATAACTATTTATGAACATTTTGTTAAAACTACTGACTAAACTCCATCTAACAGCCCATATTCAGAAATATATGAGCTGCAATAGGGCAAAATATATTACTAACACAGAGATCCCAACAGAATACAGATATATTTATTATATTTTAATGCCCACTTTTTCTGATTCTCATGTGAATCCAAAGATTTTTTTAAAAAAGAAATGTAATAAAACTATTTTGGATTAGAGATTTGGTAATGAGTGTGTATATCAGGTTGGTAATCTTTTCTTATTGATAATATAATAATAATATTTTCTTATTGATAGTAATATTTTCCCTTAACTGTTATCCTTTCTAATGCACTAAGTGTGCTAACAACATATTGCCACTAATTCTGAAACACAAATTGTTGGCTGGTTGATGATATGTTAGTAATAAAATATGGAAGATGTTGTTGCACATCCTGCATGGAATGACAAAATATATGTGATTGCTTAACTTCTTGACATATGCATTTATTTCATAATTGTTGCCTGAATTCCTCTGTGAGCAAGATGAATTGATGTTGTACAAACAGAATGATAGATGCAGATTTATTTTTTTAGCAAATTGAGATCTTTTAATAACTTTTGTTTCAAGCTGCTAGAAGTGGATTCAGTTCAGCCATTTGTCTGAAATGGTATAGGGTTTCCTGCCTGAGCAGAGGGTTGACTAGATGACCTCCAAGGTCCCTTCCATTAATAATAATAATAATAATAATAATAATAATAATAATAATAATAATAATAATAATAACAACAACAACAACAACAACAACAACAATAATAATAGCACAGTCAGCCAGATGTTCAGACTGGATTTGGCATTTTTGTCTACCTATCGAGTCCTTACCAAGGACCTGGGATAGGCAGATGTGGATGTTTGATGGTATTATAGATATCGTTGCAGGATGGAAGCAGTTCCTAGTATAGCCGCCTTTTGCAATTGACTGATGGTGAATTTGTCAATGCCAATGATGTTCAAGTGGTGCTCCAGTTGTTTTGGGATTGCACCCAAGGCGCCTATTACTATTAGTACTACTCTTGTTTACCTTTGCCACAGTCTTTCTATTTCTATTTGTAGATCTTTGTATTTTGTTATCTTCTCTAGTTCTTTCTCATCTATTCTGCTGTCTCCAGGCACTGCCATGTCCACTATCCAGACTTTTTTGTCTTTCTTATTGACAATTGTTAAGTCCGAGGTGTTATGTTGCAGGTGCTTGTCTGTTTGAATTCTGAAGTTCCAGAGCAGTTTAACTGCTCATTTTCTATGACTTTCTCTATTTTATGATCCCACCAGTTCTTGCTTACATCATCATCATCATCATCATCATCAATTATTTGCAGGCAGTATGCACATGAAATACCCATGGGAGGAATTTTGGTAACTTTCTGCAAATCTGAAACAGCAATAACAGTGTAAGTTATTATAAACTAACACTGACTTTTAGGCACATGTAATAATAAAATCACCATGCTTTTTGAGACCTATAAGTTCTTACAAGGAAGCAGCCTTCTAAATAGTTGGTACATATTTATTTTAAAGTTCTCTTTAAGATGCACAATTTTGATAGAGAGATGACATTCTGTGAAGAAAGTCTCATAAACATCCCTGGCCAGGATTGATAATGCTTACTATTGGTCTTTACAAATGAACTATTTTTTCTGCTTGACCTTCCAGCTCTTTGAAGTTTTGTTGGAATGGAACCTAGCTTCAATTAAATCATCGAGGCATTTTTAAACCATTTTTCTCAACATTTTAAACTTTTTGCAGCTTATTTGCAAAACACATTCAATTTAGATTGGCTGTATTTAAAGGGGGGGGAACAGATTTGTTCATACACTCCAAAATTAAATGAACTGTGTCAGGTCCCACCCCAATCCACATCTTAGGAAAGAAGAACTCTTGGAGACAGAATTGTCCAAAAAGGAACTTTTACTAAAACATGATTGTCAGTGGAAAATCTAGACAGGATCTGAAAACTGTGTTACAGGTTGGTACTTTTAAAGTGTCCCCGAGTGAAACCCCCTCCCCTCAGTCCATTTGGTCAGTCCCAGATCAATTAAGATTCAGGTGTCAAAACCTTCCAAGGGAAAAGGGATCTTCCATGCCTTTACAACATTTCCTTCCTCCCTTTCAGATTCTAATCAGAGATACAAACCAGAATCTCCCCCCCCCTTTCTTTGTTCTTCTCAGTTCAAAGGTTCTTCCCCTGGTCTAATGACGGCCTCCAGGCAGGCAGAAATAAACACCCTTGCAACAAATGGATATGGATAGCCAATTAACCTCTTCTCCTCCTTGGGAATGGCAGAATCCAGTGAGGGATGTAAGATTTTAGAACATACAGATAGAGATTTATGAATGGGATATAAATGGATTCTGACAAACTGGTTTGTTATGTTAACTGTGCAAGTTAGCTTTAATCCCAAATAGAACTTGTCTTTCTTGGAGTTAAACTAGCTGCCCAGTTGATCAACTCCCGTCATCTTTTTCAAACTCCTAATCACAGTTATTATCCCTCATGACATCTGCAGCTGAGTATTCTTTTGTTATTAGTCAACCCTGGGGAACCCCTTTGATTATTAGGATCTCAAGAGATGAAATGATGAAGAAGAACCTGCAATGCCAGTTGCGAAGGGTAAAGAGTGAATCTGATCAAGCGTGGTATGAGCTCATATTATGTCCTACACCATGGCAATAAAAATGGCAAAACAAGTTTACTTATCTATTCTTACTGGGTCAATGTGTTGACA
The DNA here is from genome assembly GCF_964194415.1 of Vipera berus. Classification (NCBI taxonomy): domain Eukaryota; kingdom Metazoa; phylum Chordata; class Lepidosauria; order Squamata; family Viperidae; genus Vipera; species Vipera berus. The sequence continues at coordinate 182,612,766 of NC_138202.1, read as the reverse complement.
TGCCGTGCTCTTGTTCAATGCTCAACAGTCATTGCTGTGGAACATTGATACGAAGTCATCAACAGGAACTGCTATCTGGCTGTGAGGCCAATTAGTGCAACATTTTGCTGATAAACGTGCTCAGATTTGCTAGAATCTTGACTTTTCAAAGCAGAATTGGATGTGGTTCCTAGATTAGAGCAATGCTTTGTTCTCAGGTTCTTCAGGGAGCCAGGAGAATGTGATGGGTTGGATCCAGGTAACAATCAAGGAAAGGGAGTGTTCTCACCAGCCTTGGAAGAGGTGGTGGTGGTGATCTTCTCTTCAAGAAACCATTTGTGGACCTGATAGTTTTGGAAAACTAACACCCAGTCTCCAACCTTTCCCTTTCTGGCATATTAACTACTATACAGTGCCTTGTGCCAACTGTTATAAAAGGGAAATGTATGCAAAACCAAGTTTATAATATCTTATTACCATGTTGTAAACTTTCTGATAAAAGTCAGGAATTGTGTGAGCAATTAGCTAGAGAGCACTTTGATTTTGGAAAGTTCAGAGAGCCTGTAACTTTCATTGTAACTTGAACCATAGCAATCTGCTTTCAGGAGAGGGGAAAGCCACAAGAGTTCTCTGTAACAGTCCAGTATTTATGTGCCAGAGAATTTCACAACCCAATCCAAATATCAAGTTTAGGATTCAAATTCAGGGAGTTGTTTACAGCAGAGGGGAATGTGTGAAGGCTGTTTGAGTTATCCTGAAATGCTTGTACGGTTTGATTAGACATTGCTGCCTTCTCCTCTCAAGGAGACAAACTGATTGCTTTTGCTTGGCCCATGATAGTTAGCTGTTAGTATGTTTTTGGTGCTCTGCCAGAATCTGGCCTCTCATTATCTAAATTGGGTCTCACCTGCTGTGATTATCAATAGATGACAAATACACTATCTTCTACTGGTCATCTGGATTTTTGCAGTCTAGATATATTATACTAACTGCAGCTGTGATATAATACAGCAGAAAGGATTATCGACGAATCCTAAAGTGACTCTCACCTACCCACCCCAAATAAATTTCTACATATTTGTAAATGTCTCAAGAAAACCTATGGAGTTCTCCTGGGAATGGAAGTAGGAGACATCCTTAGTTATACTCAGTTTATATTCTCAAATATGTAAAGAAGGACATCCTGCCATTGTAGAAACAAGGACTGGGCAAAGTCCATAGACAACAAGGCCCAAACAGACTCCAACCTATGTATTTTGCCATTTGAAGTCTCCGGAGGAGAAACTAATCTTTAGAAAATATCAGAAAGCAAAAATTTTAGTCCCTGTTAAGAATTTCTTACAGATCATTTGCCTAGTCTTTAACAGTATTTGGGAATAACATAAAACTTAGCAATTTTTATATGGGAGCAGAGAGTACATTCCAGGTCATACAGGGCAATGGTGGGCAACATATATGCTGTCAACTTTGAAAATGAGTGCGGCTGCAGCCATTTTCCCTACTCATTTTCAGTTGACACATACCATGGAGGTGTATACCATGTATGTATACCAGGTGCTTCACTAAACTAAACAGATTTTCTCCTGTGGGAACCAAGGTCATTGGCTGCTCTCAGGTTTGCAAGCTGGGTGTTTTGTGAAAAGCCCGCCAAGAAGTTGTATTGGGGAGCATAGCAGCTTGCATAGCTTTAGGGGTGGGATTTCTTAACTTTGTATTGGGGATTGTTACATGTCTATTAAGACTTGATTTCACTTTTGACGTGCTGATACTTTGTATCAATAAACATGTTCTTTGAGGAACTTGGAAGCCTCTGAGTTCTGCTTTATTTGTCTCTGTCTGTCAGAATCATGACATTAAACCAAGTCTCCTAAAAACTTCATTTTTCGGGGTGCTGGGCCCCAGCTGCCTACCCACTCACTTTTGGGAGAATGGTAAAGACTCAGTGAAGACTCAAGATGGAGGAGAAAGTTGAAACTGTTGCTAGCGGCAACATGACTCAGTTTGTCGGAGTGTAGGCTGGCACTCCAGCCATTGAGAAGATGTCACTGGCAGGGGCTTGGCTGAAAACCAGGTTTATCCAAACTGGGAAACTGGTACCACAGGAGGAAACTACAGCCTTAGTAGATCCCTTCCAAGCTGAGGCTGCTCCTCAATGCAGAAGCACTCCTGTAACCACTGGAGAGGAGCTTTTATTGCTACCGTCCCAGAGTTCTTCATCTGAAGACGGCAAGAAAGGAAAGGGCTCGATGGGATGGGATGACTCCAGAGAGTGGAGGTTTCAGTTAGCAGTCCACAGCCCCTTGCTTGAACAGCTGAAGGAGAGGTTTGGCCAGCTGAAGGTAAAAGATACAATTCCTGTTGCCGCGGAGGTGGGTGCTGTGGGGAGAAATGCCCAAAACTACCCATCTCTCCCTCCCCCTCGCTGGAATTCCAGCCCAACTGCCGAAGCCCGTGCTGATTCACCCCCCCCCAACCAGCTGTGATACCCAGCCCTGTATCCTAGTCAAGCCTCTTGCCATGGCCTCAGGATGCCAGTCCCAGAGCCTAGCCAAGAGAAGTCTGGAGAGTCATTTGGCCACGTCCCCAAGACCAGCAAGCTACCCAAGCCCAGCAGCAGGTGCAGGTGGCCCTGCTGAGACTTGAGCCACCTCCCATCAAGCCCACCTTCGATGGGGATCCCAAGAAATTGACCTTCTTCCTAAACCAGGTGTGAGTTCATTTGGATCACTATGCTTATGCCTACCTGGATGAGGCAATGATGGTGAATGCGGTAGTAGAAACTTAGAGGAGGAAGCGGCCAACTGGGTGACCAACCTCCATGATGAGAGCGCTCCTGAATTGCACGACATTAATCTATTCATGGAGCAACTGAGAGGTCAGTTTGAAGATGAATCCCAAATCCTAATGGCCAGGAAAGAAATCCACCTCCTGAGGCAAAGAGGTCGCCTCGCAAAGGAGTATGTCCGTGAATTCAGAAGAGCTGCTAACCAGTTGGGGCAGTGGCCTGAATGGTCACTGGTCAATTACTTCAAATGGGCTAGATTGCGATTTGCTTCAAGCCTGCATTATTCAAGTTCTTCCTAACCTGCTGCATGAGTAGTACCATATAGTGGTGGTGCTAGACATCGATGGACCACCCCTGAAAGTCAAGCACCAATGAATCCAGGCTGCCATGCATCCAAGAGAAATGCCTCTATGGCCAACGTCCCCAAGCCTCTGCAGCCACCAGTGTCTCCCAAGCAACAGCCAGAGCTCCCATCAAATGTTACCGGTGTGGTCAGATGGGACATTGTGCTGTGGAGTGCCCTGCTCCTCACCCTCAACCCAGGAGCATGTCAGTAGCTGCCATGAAACCACAAAGAGCTCTCAGAGGGGGAAGAGAAAAAACCAACCGGACATGTCAAGGCCAGGGTGTCGAAGCCTCCCCTCCCACCGAGCTCGAAGCCAAGCCCCAAGCTGAGCTGCAGCAGATGCTGGCACCATACAACAGCAATGAGGAAGGCAAGGAGGACCCCATGGTGAGTCGGCCCATTGCCCCTTTTGCCATTCCCACCAGACTGATAGTGTCCAAAACAGGGGCTCACATGAATCTGAGCATCTTAATAGACTCAGGGTGCTCTCAGTGCTTAATTAATTTACCTACTGTACTGAAACTGGGCATCTGAGCCAAGCTATTGCATCATCTGATGGGGTTTGAGCAGGCCGACGGCTCCCTCATTGGAGGTGCCCCTGCCACACACCTAACCAAACCTGTACATTTAGAAATGGGTCAGCATTGGGAAATCATCTGTTTTGTGGTGGTTCTGAAGATGACTGAAGCAGTAATTTTGGGGCTAGTGTGGCTTGACAAATGCCATCATCACATGTGGTGGGAGGAGGGAATGCACAAATTAAGACTTGGGACAGGACCCTCCCCATAGTAATGATAAAACAGACACTGGCAATCTGAAAAACTCATGGGGAGTCCTGTGAAATCCTAAAAACTGTAGACGAAAAGCTGCAAGGGACTCAACATGTCTCTGCTGAGTACTGAGATTTGGCAAAAGCCTTTAGTGAGAAGGAATGTGACATCCTCCCCCCACACTGGGCTACAGACTGTGCTATTGAAATTCTGCCTGGTGCCAAGCTCCTCAAACCAAGGATGTACTCTATGACACCCAAAGAGATGAAAGAACTAAGAGAGTACATTGATAAAAACTTAGCTAGGGGTTTCATTCAGCCAGCCAAATCACCCATGGCCACTCCCATACTTTTCAAGGAAAAGAAAGATGGCTCTCTTAGATTATGCATGGATTTCAGGTCTCAACGCTGTCATTATGGAAAATACGTACCCCCTTGCCCTGATGAAGGACCTGTTGGCCTACCTGGCTAAAGGGATTTTTTTTTTACCAAGCTGGATTTAAGAGAAGCTTATTGTCGGATCTGGATTAGGGAGGGGGACGAATGGAAAACAGCCTTTAATTGCCCTGTGGGGAACTTCCAATTTAAAGTGATGCCTTTTGAATTGCAAGGGGCCCCTGCTGTATTTATGCAATTGATAAATCAAATGCTCCATAATCATTTATACAAGGGGTTTTTGGTTTATCTTGATGATATCCTTATCTACACTGAAACCATGGATGAACACATCAAATTAGTCCATGAGGTATTAAGGAAACTGTTGAAAGCCAAACTGTATGCAAAACTGTCAAAGTGTGAATTTCACCAGACACACTTTGGTTATCTGGGGTATCAGCTTTCGAATGAGGGGATAGAAATGGACCCTGCCAAATTCAAAGCAGTTCTAGAATGGCAACCCTCACACACCCACAAACAGCTTTGAAGTTTTCTGGGGTTTGCCAACTTTTATCATTAATTTATTCCCTCTTTCGCAGAGATAGACATGCCCATCACCAATTTATTCAAAATAGGCAAAGGTGTGGGGGGGAAACCCCGACCTTGTCAGCCATTGCAACGATCATTAGAATGCCAGGCAGCATTCGAAAAATTAAAAAGACTCTTTGCAGCTGAACCAGTCCTTAAACAACAAGTCATCATTCAAACTGATGTTAGCAACATGGCCGTGGGTGCCATTCTTTTACAAAAAAAAATCACAGAGGAGAGTTACAACCTTGCGCTTACACTTCCCAGAAATTAACTGAGACTGAAAGGAGGTGGACAGGGTGGTAGAACGAGGCTTTTGCAGTTTGTTGGGTTTTGCTGACATGGTGTCATTTCTTGGAGGGGGAAAAATACCTTTCAAGGTATGGACTGATCACAAGAATTTGGAGGCTCTCAAGACTTTCTGCAAATTATTTCACTTTAAAATATTTTCCTGGAGGCAAGAACTTTTTGGCTGATGCCTTGTGTAGAATGCTCCAGTTCAAGAGCAACCGAGAGGAAGTAATTAACTCCATTATTCCTCTGCTGCAATCTGCTTCCCAAATAACCAGATCGTACACACAGAGACCCCCCTGCTGGTCCTGATGATTGCTAAAGGAATTGAAGGAGAAATTAGAGACTGATGCCTGGTTTAAAGATAACAAATCTATATTGACTTTAGGGGGGGGATTAGCTTGGAAAGGTTCTAAGTTATACCTCCCAGATGGCCTCAGACTCCAGGTGTTGCAATGGAGTCATGACGCTAAGCAAGTGGGTCACTTTGGATTTTTAAAAACATTGCATCTAGTGTGCAGGTAGTTCTGGTGGCCAAGAATGAAAAAGGACATTGAGGGTTATGAAAACTGTGCCATTTGTGTTACCATGAAGAAACATCCTGGAAAACCACTAGGTTTGTTTCAGCAAGTGGCTGACCCCTCTCAGCCTTGGTAGGAGATAGCCATGGATTTTATAGTGGAGTTACCTGAGAGCAAGGGAAACACTGTAATATGGACTGTGATTGATCTATTTTCCAAACAGGCACATTTTATTGCTTGCTCAGGACTTCCCTCTGCCCAGAAGCTAACCAAACTGTTTTTGAACCACACATACCAACTTCATGGTGCCCCAAAGAGGATTATTTCTGACAGAGGGGTCCAGTTTACTGCAAAGTTCTGGAGGGAGTTGGTTAAAATGATTGGGTCCTCCCAGGGGCTTTCATCTGCTTTTCTTCTGAATACTAATGGAGCTGCTGAGAAAGCTAACACAATGGTGGGACAGTACCTCAAATGTTATGTAAATTACCAGCATACTAATTGGGCTGACCTTTTACCTTTTGCAGAGGTAGCCTACAATAATACTGTGCAAAGTAGCACTGGTCTCACCCTATTCAAAATAGTGATGGGTCAAGACTTTGTGCCCATGCCTGAGTTTTTGTTGTTGTTGTTGTTTTTAATCCCATTTATATCCCGTCCTTCTCCGAAGACTCAGGGCGGCTTACAATCTAAAGCACAATGTGCTTAGCAATAGCCTTCATTCTATGTATATACCTGCTTATTAGGGCTTTCGCCCCCCCCAGCAGCATTTTTACAAAGTCAGCTTATCGCCCCCAACAATCTGGGTCCTCACAGTTCTGAGTTCCCACAGGAGCCTCCTACTTCCCAGACTTTGGACCAATGGGTGACATCTTTCCAGGGGGTTTGGGTAAATGTGAAGAAGGCATTGACCAAAGCTACAAAGGTTTACAAGGAGCAAGTAGACAAATGATGTTCCCCTCAAAACCCTTTTTATGTTGGACTATTAGTTTATCTTTCAACTAAATATCTATGGTTAAAGTTGCCCAGCAAAAAAATGGGTCCAAAATTCCTTGGTCCTTTCCCCATTATCAGAATCATAAACCCTGTGATGGTGGAGTTAAAACTTCCATGATTGTTGGGGAAAGTTCACCCTGTGTTTCATTGCAGTCTTTTGAAACTGGTATCAGGGTGTGTCCAGGGTGGGCGCGGTCTACTGGGTGGGTGTTGGCTGGAGTGCATGTGGGCTACTGGGTGGGCATGGCCAGCTCTACATCATTCACGTCAAGGGTGCCTATGGGGGCCTGGGTAGAAGTGGGACAGATCTGAGGGTCTCTGGCAGAAGGAGATGGGACTGGGGCAAGTGCCAAGGCATGGTCCACTGGAGGAGTCTCACTGTTCCTCTCAGGCCATGCAGGAGGGGGGGAGTTGGATGGTGGTGCGGAGGTCAAATGCCCAGTCCAGCCCTCAAGCACCCGCGCCACTAAGCCCAGCCCCACTTCCCCAAGGGGGCACCCAGCTGCTGTGCTTGCTCTCCTTAGCCAGGTTGCTCATGATGGATACAAGGGCAAAGTCAAGAGGGAGGCCCACTCCCTCTCCATGTGAGGAGACCTGGCTTTGTATCCAAAGCTTCCTTAACAATAGGATGGGAGACCCCCCAGTATAGGCCAGGAGGAGAGGGCAAGGGGATGGTGAAAAGGCAACAGGACAGGACTAAGGCAGGACTTCCCTCAGACCCTCCCTCACCTTCCTTCCTTCCTTCCTTCCTTCCTTCCTTCCTTCCTTCCTTCCTTCCTTCCTTCCTTCCTTCCTTCCTTCCTTCCTTCCTTCCTTCCAACAGAGTGGTGGGAAAATATTTGAGATGAGGGAGGAAGAAAAACAGGCAAGAAACACAGCTGGGGAAGTGTCATCCTTCGTGAGGAATGAAGAAATGCACCATCGCCTGGAAGTGGCCAGCACGTGGCCCTCACCTTCTTCATATATCTGGCTTGGTGAGCTCTGGGGGAGGGGATGCCATGAGCAGTGTGAGAATTGATGTTACCTGCACAATGCTGCTCAGCCCCCATCCTGCCCAGTTTTGGCAGGCAGCAGGGTGCTCTCCTCAGAGTGCCGAGAGGCTGATCTGGGTGGCATGAATCTGAAGAGAAGCGCAATGCTGCCCAGCCCCTAGCCTGCCCAAAGTAGGCACAGCCATGTGCTGGCAAACCTCCAGGCAATGGTGCATTTCTTCATTCCTCACAAAGGGTGATACCTCCCCAGCATGTGCCCAGGGAGCAGTGCCGGCGCGGCAGGGGCCGGTCCCTTGCTGTTTCCATATGGCCTTGTGGAGCTAAGACTGAATGTATTTCAGCATAGATGACCACAACGAAATTGTACATTGGCTCCTGGCCAGCCTGGGAAAGGGCCAAGGCAGCGGGGGCCATTCCCTCACTGTTTCTTGGATGGCTTTGTGGGCCACATGAAACCACTTCACGGGCAAGGTCCAGCCCCTGGGCCTTGTGTTTTCCATGTCTGTGGTAGAGGGAAAGATGCATTATGAGATAAAATGTATTCTTGATTCTAGGCTGTACAAGGGAAAGTTACAATACCTTGTCCAGTGGAAAGATTACCCCCTTTCAGAGGCTACATGGTGAAATGTACAGATGTGAAGGCAGCTAGATTGATAAAAATGTTTTATAATAAATACCTGCACAAGCCTCAAGGGGATAACTAACCTGATTTTTGTTTCCCCTGCAGGAGACTCTTTCTTTCTGAAGAGGAGCTGACTGCAGCCATTTTCCCTACTCATTTTTGGTAGACACATAGCATGGAGGGAGGGGGAGTTACCAGGTGCTTTGCTAGACTAAACAGATTTTCTCCCATGAGAACCAAGGTCATCAGTTGCTCCCGAGACTGCAGGCTGGGCATTTTGTGAAAAGCCCGCCAAGAAGACGTATTGGGGAAGTTTCTTAACTTTGTATTGGGGATTGTTACATGTCTATTCAGACTTGGTTTCACTTTTGACATGCCGATACTTTGTATCAATAAACATGTTCTTTGAGGAACTTGCAAGCCTCTGAGTTCTGCTTTATTTGTCTCTGTTGGAACCATGACATATGCTTTAGAAGGCTTAATGTGCTAAGCCTTCTAAATCATATATGTTTCCCATATATGATCTAGAAAATACTAGTACACTAGTAATGTTTGCTAGAGCCACACATTATTTATTTGTTATATTTATATTGTGCCTTTTTCTCTGAAAGATTAAGGCATCTTATTTGGAAATCTAAAGTAGGTTTCGCTGGAAGACAGTGACTTCAGTAAACTCTGTGGTAAAATGAGATTTGACCCTGATTACAGATGCGTATGCTGTTCATCCAGACCTGTACACAAATGAACCATAAGGCTGCTGAAAGGTGGGAAATAACTGTCCCCGGTCTCTCAGCAGTTCTGCTGCTAGTGACAATAGAAAATCAGTGATCTACAGCAGGATCATGGGGTGGCTCCTGGTTCCCTGCTGCAGTTAGTAATAGGAAAACAGCCATCTGTTACCTGCTGTTCAGCTGGGTGGTGGGGGAAAGTATACACGGGCTGCAGGGTGGCAAACTGTTATTTAGAGCTTCAGAATAGGAGTCAAATGCTTTATACCTAGATATTCACTCTAGTTCATTAAATTGTTATGACCATCTATCAATCAGAGCTCTCAGGGGTAGTGTAAAAGTCAAAGTAAGCAAATCATTAAGTGAAGAACTAATCAAATATCTGAAGAAAATATTGTACTTCATGCAGTTAGTATCAGGCAGGAACCTCATGAGTTTGAAGAAACACTTCTAGTGTACTGGAATAACAACTCTTTTGGTTTAAAACTATGCCACCAACAACAAAACTTTTATTTCAGTGACAGACCAATATAAAATTACATCTTTTTCAGTAATCATACTGAAATGTATTAAAAGAATTAAAATCTAGAGTTACTAATGTAATATATAAACTTAAAATACTAAGATCTCTCTATAAAAATTCTTAGTAACAATACTGAGACTATGGACTAAATGGGGGAGGAGGACTCTTAATAAAAATAAAAAACTCCAAGGTCTCTCTCACATTTACTGTTTTTGAGCCAGGTTTCACCTAATCTGCACTTTGGTTTTTCCTGCCTAGGTGTAAAACCTTGCTTTTCTTCACCTTAAATGTCACGATGTTGGATAGGGCCCACTGTTCAAGTCTGTTAAGATCTTTTTGGATGCTGAGCTTGTCTTCTGGGGTGTTGGCTATTCCTGCCAGCTTAGTGTCATCTGCAAATTTGATGAGTTTCCCTTCAATTCCCTCATCTAAATCATTTATGAAGATATTGAAGAGTCCTGAGTCTAAGACCGAACCTTGTGGTACTCCACTGCTTCCTTCCTTCCATGTAGATGTAGTATTATTAAGGACTTCTTGTTGAGTATGGTTTGTCAGCCAGTTACAAATTCATCTGGTGGTGATGCTATCTATCCCACATTTTTCTCGTTTACCAAGGTTGTGGTCTACTTTGTAGAAAATGCCTTGCTGAAATCTAAGTATACTATGTCCACAGTATTTCGCTGGTCTACTAATTTAGTCACTTTGTTAAAGAATGAAGTAAGATTGGTTTGGCATGATATTTTTTTAACAAAACTGTGCTGGCTACTAGTTATAGCTTTATTTGTTTGTAGATGTTCACAGATCTGTTTTTTTATTATTATTTTTTCCACTATCTTCCCAGGTATTAATGTTAGGCTGATTGGTCTGTAGTTTCCTGAATCTGTTTCCCACCCCCCTTTTTGAAGATTGGAATCACATTAGCTCTTTTCCAATCCTCATGTAATTCTATGGTGTTCCAGGATTTTTTAAAGATATGGTGCAATGGTTCTGAGATAACATTTGCCATCTCCTTCAGAACTCTGGGATGTAATCCATCAGGTCCCGGTGATTTATGTTCATCAAGATCAGACAAATGTTCTCTTACCATTTTCTTACTTATTTTATTTTTTATTTCTAGTCTGTCTTTTACAGTTATGTGTTTGGACTGTAGTGCTTTTACAGTTGTGTAGTTTGGACTATAGTTTCTTTTTATGTGATGACTGATGCAAAGAATGAGTTAAGTAGCTCTCCTTTCTCTCTGCTGCCTATTACTTCCTTGCCATCTCCTCTCTTAATGGACCAAATGTTTCCTTGAATTTTTTCTTGTTATTTATATTTTGAAAGAAACTTTTTTTATTATTATCTTTGACTTTTATTGCAAGTCTTTGTTCATTCTGAGCCTTTGCTTTCCTGACTTTGTCTTTGCAGACTTTGTCTTTGTTGATATTCTGCCTTAGTTAGGTGTCCCTCTTTCCATTTTTTGTACTTGTCCATTTTGTCTTTCAGTTTATCAGAGAGATCTTTGTGCAACCATGCTGGTTTCTTCGTGGATTTCTTGATTTTTTTTCAGTGGTATTGTGTTGGTTTGGGCTTTTATTATAATATTTTTCAGAGTTTCCCATGCTTTTTGAGTTGTTTTCCCCTTTAGGATTTTTATCCATGGAATTTTTCTTAGGTTTGTTAATATCAGCTCTTTTAAAGTGTAAGATACTAATTTCATTATATTCCATTCCATTATATTCCATTGTTTGCATTATGTTTAACTCCACTATGATGTGGTCACTCTTACCCAAGGTTCCAGCAACGTCAACTCCCTCTAGCACTTCTCTATTAGTAAGAATTAGGTCCAGTATAACCTTTCCTCTAGTTCCCTCCTCTACCTTTTGGTTGACAAAGTTGTCAGCTTGGTTGGTTAGGAATCTGTTTAATCTCCCACTTGCTGCAGAATTTATCTCTCAGTTGATACACAGAGATGTGTGGTTGTGCCTATCTTTTTTGAAATTAACAATGATTTCATTTGTTTATCTTATTTAAAAAACAAGGGTGTTTTTATTACACCAGTTCACCAAACCCTCTACCTTCTTGTAGTAAGCATCCTCATTCTCATCCTGAATAAGGCCCACTACTATTGTATCATCTGCATACTTTACAATATGTACAACAGTCATGGGTCAACAGGGTGAACAACAGACTTAGGACATACCCTGAGGAGAATCCATGCTCAAGAAAATGGTGTTAGAAATAGTAGTCTCAACTTCCACATACTAGGGGCTATCAGTAAGAAAATCAAGAATGCATTTGTACAAAAAGCCCAGTTTGTCCACTAAATACTGAGGAATGATCATATTAAATGCTGAATTAAAACAGCATCAGCACATGAGTATTTCTTTCCTCTAAGTGCACCAAACTGAGATGGAGAACAGAAGAAATAGCATCCTCTGTAAAGCAATTTGGATGGGAAGCAAACTGGAGTAGGTCAAATGCTGGAGGGAGACTGGATACAATAATGTCCTTTATCAACCTTTCAAAACATTTCATAATAATGGATGTAAGTGCAACAGGACAGTAATTATTAAGGCTCATAATTGTAGACTTTTTGGCACTGGCAAAATAATGGTAGACTTAAAACACAATGGGACCACTGCCTACTGCAATGAAAGATTGAAAATATCTGTAAGAATACAAGCCAATTTGTCTGCACATTCCCTAAGAACAGGCCCAGGGATATTATCTGGGCCTGCTGCTTTCTGAATGTTAACTTTCTGCGTTATGCTCGAGACAGAGGTAACATCACAACTAAGCATCCTAAGTCAGGATGGGACACAGCTTTCCTCCCAGGGGTGATATTTGATGCTCAAATCTTCCAAAAAATGTGTTCAGCTCATTTAAAAAGTCTGTGTCACCTTTACTACATGATGGAGACACCTTATAGTCTATAATGGCTTGGATGCCTTGCCACATATGCCTGGTGTTCATAGGGTCCTGAAAAATGTTCTGAATTTTCTGACAATAGGTTTGCTTAGCTGTTGTTATGGTGCTTTTCAAATTGGTTCTGGCTGTTCTAAGTGCCAGCATATCACAGGATTTAAAAGCCTCATTCCGTGTTTTCAACATCTTGTGAATTTAAATTCCCAATCAGATATGGTGTTTTTTTTGCTGTGTTGTGCAATATTTCTCCTTGCAGCTGTAAGTTTTTATTTTAATAAATCACAATATTTTTACTGATATGACCTGGAATTATCACTTAATAAAATAGTGATTTTGTTTCAGATTTGTTCCTTAAGATTCTCTGATTAATAATATGCATTTCATTCTCATTTTTTTGCATGACCATCACATATGATAGAATGTTTCTTCTGTTTTTTGGTATTTGTAGTATTTATTACTATAAGATTTATCTATTTTGGCAATTGCTGTCAGAATTGTACATCATCTGTAAACATTCTGTACTGCTTTTCTCTCAAAGTTAACTTGAATTAAATTTTACAGACTGATTTGACAGTTATTGGGAATTGGAGGAATTGTGACACATCTGGAAGATGTCTGGTTGTAGACGCATAGAATAAAAACTATAAAATCTGTTCATTAAAATAGCAGTATTGCTCCATAATCCCATTCATACATGTGTATGACATAACAAACTTCACATTAAAGAGCAGCCCAATATATTACATTGATACAATTGCGCTTTTGTCATTTGTCCTCCTTGTTGAAATAACTGGTTGTCATTCTACCTGGAAATTCTGGGAGCTTTCTATTCTCTATTCCCACAATTACTTCATGGATTTGTACAGTCCAAGGATTTGTACAGTCCAACTGTTTATGGCTCACAGCCAGCAGGGAAACAGTCACAAGAATGTAACTGCATAGTTGTTATAGTCCTCCAGGGTCCTTTTGGGCAACATCAGAGAAACCATAATGCAAAGGTTTACTGCAAGTTAGGTAATAGAGTAGAAGCCTTGGTTGTTTCTAGCAGTCAAGAGTTATAGCCTTAAGTGCATAGACTCAGGGATCTTCTTACTTACACAGAATTCCTACATGATAGATCAGATCAGAAAGTCAATTCCAGAATTACGCTTTATCATCACAATTAACTTAAGTAATATATGACATTTTTTCAAAGAAATAATCATGTAAATATGCCCAGAGGAATCCACCAATTCAGAACTTTTGTCAAAATGATGACAGCATTGTGCCATCACAGTTCAAGATCTACCCCTTTAGTATGGGTGCCTTGAACTACCTTTAACACATAGCAATCTTACCATTTATTTGTTTCAGTCTGTTTTCATGATTTTGGTGGCTATGTTGCTGGGTTAGAAATGAAACAGAGAATACATGGATCATTCCAAATCTGAAGATAAATTCAGCCAGAATTCTAGAATATCTAGGAGGATTTGGAAGCAAAATTTAATGGGAACTATCATAATAAAATGGACATAATACATCATGTGATAATACATACAGCATTTATGATTTGTTGTTTCTATATGATACCATCTGTACGCTTGTGTTTTCCCGATATAGAGGTTTAATGTACTGCTTAATTTTATAGTTCTGAACAGAACATGACCAGGAGTACCATTTCAATGAAATGAAATAAAATGTTGTGCTCTACAGTATGTCCTCTAGTCAGACATAAGGAATTGTATTTAACCAACACGTTCCTTTTACAGTTGTCACTCTGGTTCAGACTACTCACATATAATGAGGTGGTGGGGGGAAAGCAAACTTAGAATAATCTCGACAAATCTATTTTTATGCTGCATATCTTTAAATGTAGTATATTTTCTACAGTTCTATTTTCAAACACTTTATTTACCTGCTAACCATACTATTCAGTGTGGATTATGGATTAAGAAAAAATGCAAAATCTTCTGATCTAGAGTTCAAAAATTTTAGGAAATTTTAGAACATATACTCACATTTTCACCTATCTTCGCCTCCACTATCTTTCCCAGCAGGATTAGTTCAAACTGACCTCTCTGTCCCTTAATGAAAGTGGTCTTACAGTTCATTGGAGCGCAACCATCAGATACAGTGCTGGAGCTGTGGCTGTGCAACTTCTAACATACATTTACAGACTGACTGAAGCAACAGTAGGTTTGGTAGGAGCTAGTTCTCTCCCAGGGCCACATCAAAACCATTTGGTTATAGGGGCAGAAGCATTTTGGGAGCAGGACAAAATATTGGTATCAAAAGCATCAGTGTTTTTTCTCCCCATTTCTGTAGGTAGAGGCAAACTGGCCCCCTTCCCTCCCAATTTTGTTAGATTGTAAACCTGTTATCTAAAACTGGGATACTTTTGAGCCATTTGATTCTGGCAGCTTTTAAAGAGAAAGAGGACATTTGTCAAATTACATAGACCAGTGGTGGTGAGCCTATGGCACGCGTGCCAGAGGCAGCACTCAGACAACACTCTGTTGGCACGCGTGCCGTCGCCCAGCACAGAGTTTGCCAGAGTAGCTTCCGCCTTCACTTTTCCTGCTTCTGGTCTTGCCCTTCTTCAGCAGTAGCGAGGCCTGTGGGGCGACGGCAGCTGTAAGGGGCCTCTGTATTTCGGTGAAGACGACCAAGCCGGAGCCCATGGAAGTGGAAGATGCAAGCTGTTGCTTCAGACTGGAGCCCCTGCTACTCCCTTGCCTGTGCTATGGCATCAGCAGAGGAACTAGCTGTGCCGGTGAGGTACTTGATGAGGGAGCTGCTGCTGGTAATAGAGAGAAAGAAACGGGCTGGGTGGGGGGGAGCTGCCCGTGCTGGTGCCGCCTCCTCCTGCCCAGCCTGCCACATAATAAAGCAGGCAGAATTGCAACCGTCCCTCTCTTCAACCAGCTGCTCGCTAATTCACCGAGGTCCCACGTGGCCGGATGCATCCTGGCATGGTTGGTTTCCCTCCTCCCCATCCCGTCCCTCCTGGCCTCGCATGCTCTTCTTTTCCTGGGCGTGACCCACTGCATCACCTCCTGAGCTGTTGGCCAGCCGTCCAGCTCAGCGGCGGCTTCTCTGAACTGCTGGCGGGACTACTTTTTGTCTTCTCCAGACGGCTTTGGAAGATTCCCCCCTCACCTGCCCACCCCACTCTTCCCTTTTACTCTGCAGCTCTGCCCACACAGCCACTGAAGTGGCAGGTGGAACACCTCTGCTGCCACAGAGCTGGAGAGATTGCCCCACCCACTACTGCCCAGATGCCCTCACTTCCCAAACCATTTCTTTTCTGACCTTCTTTCTGCATCACTTACTCCCCTCCCCCCTCCCCTATTCCACATGGAGGGCTGGCCCGGTATTTGCAGTGGGCTGCAGAGCCCCAGAGTGCACCGGTCAAGGGGCCGGCAGGCTGTGGATGCTAATGGACACCATTGGCCCCCATGCACTTGCTGACCTCTGTGTGCGGGGGCTGATGGTGTCAAGCAGCAACTGCCCTGGCCCCTACCTCACCTCATCCTGCAGCAATGACACCCCCGCCCTACCCCCTGCCTCGCTCTGCAGGACAAGCCTCCCTCCCACTGCCCCACCTGCCAGAGACCCCCTGGATCTCCCCCAATCCTGCCTGCCCCCCACAGGCATCCCTCCCAATGAGCAACATCGAGGTGGCCATGCCTACCCCAGCCACACCCACCCAGTCTGCCATAACCACCACAGCCACGCCCATCCAGTAGGCCATGGCCATCCAGCACCCGGCAATAAATAAGTGGCATTTGGATTGCAGTTTGGACGCTTAGTCTCTGAAAGGTTCACCATCACTGACATAAACAAAGAGAAGCCCTAGTTGAGTTTTGCCTCTCCACCCAAATAAAGTCCTACTTAGGGATAGGGAAAAGGCTAGAAACCTGGAGAGTGTGACTTTTAATTCCATCTTAGGCTGGGTGGCTTTGGGCCAGTCTCTCTCCCTCTCTCTCCCTCAGCCCAATCTACTTTACAGGGTTGTTGTAGGGAAAATAGGAGGAAGGTGTAATAGATGTGTTTGCTACTTGAGTTATTGATAAAAATAATTCAGTGGAATAAAAATAAAGTTATATTGGCTTGAATTAAGATTCTTGAATCATATGTCTTAAAATGTGCACAGTGGAATGAAGAGACACCTGTGTTTACCACACTAAGTAATTGGGATAACCTACACATAAATTATGTTTATTGGTTTAATCTCACTTTTTCAGGGAGATAAATTGGCTATGTCTTATTATTGCAACTTACTGTACCATTGTACCTTTTATAAAATTAGGTGTTTATATATTTTTAATATATTCATGGCTATATATTTTCTTCTAAGTACATTTTAAGATGAGGAAGTTTTCTGTACATTCTTCATTCAGTTCTTAGAAGCCTGTTTTGGGATTTTAGTTTACCAATAGCTATGAATATTCCAATAATAGCTTAGCATTTGCCACAGTATCCATTGGTTCACAATGAGTAAACTTTGTTATTGGTTTTGCCTGAGAAAGACTAATGCCAGCTGTCATACTGCTTTAGCATCAGGTTACATTTAAACATAGCACTTCAGTTTATTTTTAGAGGCTGGGTGTGTAGATTACTCTTGGTGTATATTTTGTCTGCTTCTACGCTCTATTTTAAAACTTAAGCATAGTTGCAGTCATGTATAAAATGTATTTTTCTATTTTGCATGAGTTCAGGGCATAAAGAGTGTATTTGAACAGTAAGCAACTTTCCATGTTGCCCAAGTTATTCTGTACATGTTTGTTTGATTCAAGTATATAGTTATATTTATAAAAGTTAAGAGAGTCAGATTAGTTTCAAGCCTGTGTAAAGTTTATCCTGAGTAATCATTATGTACAGTTTGCATCCCTTAAGATAAACTTGATAATTTTTCAGTGCCCTTTAACAGGACATTGATTAGAGTCTCAATAACAGACTGACAAGTTCTCTGGAAAATTGGTTGAATGTAAGAACTGCACAAATTTATGCACAAAACTGTTATCATTTACTGCTTTAGCTTTTCAAACAGAAATCACTCTTCCTTTTGACTAATATTGAGGAAAATTGCCTAGTTTGCATTTGAATGCAAGGAGAGAAGCAACTTAGACTAACAGTGTGAGTAATCAACCAATAGAATAGTTTGCTTTCAGAAGTTGTAGCTATTCCATACTGGAGACTTTCAAAAAGTGACTGGACAGCCACTTGTCTGAAATGGTATAGGGTCTCCTACTCGAGCAGGGGGTGGACTAAAAGACCTCCAAGGTTCCTTTCAACTCTTATTACAGGTAGTCCTCAAGTTACGAGTGTAATGGAGCCTGCCCATTCCACTCGTAACTCAAAAACTCATAGAGTGAATCTCATTCAAGGTAGAGATCATTCCCTTGCTTGATAAAATGCAGCGGCTTGTTAAGCAAACATGAGGTATCTCAGGGTGGGGAAGGCCATGGAGGGTCTAGTGCTGGAACAGGCCCCCAAGGCCTCCCCGACCCACTAAGGTACCGCATCCTTCCCCTTCCCTTCCTGCCATGCCAGACTCACCTGAAAAAGATCCTTCTCCTCTCTGCTGAGGTTCCTACTGGCGCTTGGATTTGATGCTGGGGAACACTTCCGCGACCACCCCTGTGGCCCAATCCTGGCTCCAGAGGCCTTTTCCAGCCTGCTGCAGCCCAGATTTGAGGCCGGAGAATGCTTCCATACACTCTGTGTGGTCCGATCTGGGCTCTGGAGGCCTTTTCCAGGCTGCTGCAACCTGGATTTGAGGCCGTGAAATGCTTCTGCAGCTTCCTGTGGCCCTGGAAAAGTCCTCCGGAGCCCGGATCAGGCCACACAGGGTGGGTGGAAGCTATAAAAATTTAGAAAAGCAATAGAATTGTAAACATGAGGATCTGGAATAAACAATTATTAAAATATTCAACAATACTTAATTTTGACATCAAAAATTAACACTGTTTAATTTTATATAGACAAAGTTACCATATGGATCTGAGGTAAATTATTCAAAAGACATACTGGCAAAATCATTATCCTGATCCAAGTGATATATTCTACCACTTAGACTTTTTCATGACAACCTGCTTGTGGTTCTGATAGATATGATTAGTAGATCCATCCATCCTTTCATCTTTTGCAGTACACCTCATCACACTGTCTAGGGCAGGGGTGTCAAACTCAATTTCATTGAGGGCTGCATCAGCATTATGGCTGCCCTCAAAGGGCCAGGTGGACGTGGCTGGATTAGTGTGGCCAGCTTGACATGGCTGCCTCTATGTTTCTCACATAGAGGAGTGCCTGTGGGGGGGGGCACACAAGGCTGGGAGAGGGGATCCAAAAGTCTCTGGAGGAAGGCAAGACCAGGGTGAGTGCCAAAGCATCATCCACCAGAGGAGTCTTGCCATCCCTTAAGGAGAACAAACAGCAGCAGCAGACTTGAGGAGGAGGTATGCGTGGCTGGTCAACCAATTGGAGAAGCAGGGCTGGACTGGGCTGTGGGGTCACGGTGCCCCAGGAGCTTGACTAGGCTGGGCAGCCGAGGCGACGGTCAATAGTAACTATGCTTCTGTCGCCTTGCCTTTCATCCCACAGGCCATGTCCTGTCTGCCACCTGGTGGATGTAAGGCCAAAAAGGGGGGCCCATGGCCTGCCCACCAGGTGGCAGATGGGACCTGGATGGTGGTATGAAATACAGGGAGATGGGAGCATAGGGCAGCATGGCCAAGTGTTGGTGGGAGCCAGCTTCAGGTAGCCCTCTCCACTGTGTGGCAGGCCAAGAGAGAGGAATGTGGCACACCCTGGATGCAGAGCTGGGCACCTGGTGATGCACAAGCCACCCTGTGGAGAAGAACAGCTGCACCCTGTGCCCTGAGGTGCAAGGCTGATGGAAAGTAGAGAGGAGGCTGGGGGCAGACCCACCCAGAGGAGGATCCAGATGCCTGGTTCATGCTGATTGTTCCCTAGGCTACCCAGAGCCCTGGGCAGTGAAGGGTAAGCTCATCCCTCAAGCTCCTGGAGCACCAGGACCCCACAGCCCAGCCCAGTCCTACTTCCCCAAGAGGGTCCCCGGCCATGCTTACTTCCACCTCAAGGCTGCTGCTGCTGTGCTCACTTTCCATGGCCAGGCTAGGCTACCTGGGCTGGAGGAGAGAAGAGAGGTGGCAGGGCTTCTGATGGATAAGGCCCATGCTGTGGCTGTGGGCCAAGACAAGGTGAGGCAAGGCAGGTGGCAGGGCAGGGGTGGCCTGGCTGTGGGGCCCAGAGGTGCACAAGTGCAGTGCACATGGGGCAGAGTCAAGTGCAGGGGGTGGGACGGAAAGTGGGATGGAAGGGTGAGCCTCAAATGACATCCTGACTCCTGACGAGGGCAGCTCTGGGGCTGAGGTCAGGAAGGGAAAAGAGTCCTGGCTACTTTTGTGGACAGGAACTCCCTGCACTTCCTCCTCAGGGTTCCACCAGTCAGAGAATGTTGCCTGGTGGCCCCCAGGGGGAGGTCCTTCTCTGTGGGCGCACCGGAATTGTGGAACCGTTTGCCGGTTGAGCTCCGGATGGCGCCCGACCTTCGCTCCTTCCGACGCGATCTGAAGACCTACTTGTTCGAACAAGCCGGCCTGGCCTGATGGGTGATGGGTTTAGATTTTAATATTGTTTTAATGTATTTTAATTCATTGTTCTTAGCTTCTGGGCACCTGTTTAATCTATTTTAATGTTTGTATTCTTGTATTTTCATATGTTTGCCTTGTTCACCGTCCTGAGTCCTTCGGGAGAAGGGCGGTATACAAATAAAATAATAATAATAATAATAATAATAATAATAATAATAATAATAATAATAATAATAATAATAATAATAATAATTATTATTATTATTATTATTATTATTATTATTATTATTATTATTATTATTATTATTATTATTATTATTATTATTATTATTATTATTATTATTATTTACCAGGGCCATTGGAGGTGCAGTGGTGGGCAGGAGGCTTGTCCCCCATGTGAAGCTCAAGCTGGAGGATGAGGTTGGATGCTAGAGGCTGAATGGGCAGGGGATGTGATGTGGCAGTGACAATGACCAGCTAGGCTGCCTCATTGCAGCACCACCTTCTATCTTTACTTGCCACAGCAGCTGGATCGTGTGCCTCTCCCTGCACCTCTGCCTCTGCCTTCCACTCAAAGGGCTGGCCTGATGGCTGCCACTCTCAGACCTACCTCTGTTGCGTGGGCTGCAGGGCCCCAAGGAGCATGTGGGGTGGCACTGAGTGTGGCTTTTTGAACACCCTGCCTCATGTTAGCTGAGTGTTGCTGCCAGCCAATGAGCAGACTAGGGGCTGAGCTGCAGCTGTTGCTGGGCACAATCAGCCCTTGTGCTCACCACTTCCTGTATGCCTACTCAAGGGTAGCACCCAGCTGAGCTGGGGTGGGCTGGGCCGAGGCAGTGAGGACCAGCACCTCACCAAGGTGGCACCATGGGCCAGATCTAAATCCATCGTCAGCTGGATCCAGCCTATGGGCCTTGAGTTTGACATGTCTGGTCTAGGACCTAATAAAGGTGAACCCCACGATTTTTATATGGCTGTTTTTTCATTTTGGCAAACATAAATGTTTCTTTCCTTTAGATTTCCAGCAGGTGGAGGACAAGAAGAGAAAGTATGAAGGCTATATACATGGCCCTTCCCCTACCCACTGGAGCAGCGGTCCCCAACCTTTCCACCTTGGTTGCTCTGCCTAGTGCAAGGTTGTGTCTGTATGTGGCAAGAGCATGCATGCACAGAGCTCCATTTGTGAAACTGGCTGGCACACGTGCTGCACTCACACAAATAAGCGGAGTGCATTTGCCCTCATGTGAAGCTCCACTCATGTCAGCGACAGTCACTTGTGCTCGCGTGCAAAGCTCCACTTGCGTGAGCAGAGGGTACTCATGCACAAAGTTCCTTTCACACAAGTATCACTTAGACTTATACCACTTCACAGTGCTTTATAACCCTCTCTAAGTGGTTTACAGAGTCAGCATATTGCCTGCAAGAATCTGGCTCCTCATTTTAATGACCTTGGAAGGATGGAAGGTTGAGTCAACCTTGAGCCGGTGAGACTCGAACTGCCAAACCACCGGCAGTTGGCAGTCAGCAGAATTAGCCTGCAATACTGCATTCTAACCACTGGCCACCACAGCTTAAATCATACAATCTAAATCTAAATCATACTATGAACAGCTAAGGGATCTTGGCATATTTCGCCTAACAAAAAGGAAGGCTTACGGGTGACATGATACTATCTTGAAGGGCTGTTACAGGGAAGAGGGGATCAATTTATTTCCCATAGCACTTAAGGGCAAGACGAGAAGCAGTGCGTGGAAGCTCTTCAAAGGGAGATCCAACCTGGAACTGAATTTCCTGACAATGAGTACAATTAGTCAATGGAAGTGCTTGTATCCTGGAGTTCTGGGTGCTCCATTGGTGGAGGTTTTCAATAAAATATTGAACAGTCATTCATTTGGGATGGTATAAAGACCCCTTGCTTGGCAGGAAGTAGACTAAAAGATCTCCAGCCTATAACATAGGTTCATTAAAATTTAACATAACTTAACATGCACTTTAAATCTGTCATCAGGTATATTGATTTATTTTTTGTAATTATTTAGTTCAATAGAAAAAGGTAATGCTATTCTGGGTTTTCCTTAAACTGATCAAATTACAGAAAGTGATTAAATGGTTTCTAAAGTTGTAAGTAAAGGAAGATGGAGAATCATGATTTCCAAGCAGTATTTCAACTATCTCAGCAGCAAGCCATCAAGCTTTAATCCAATATTTTGAACCTATCACAGAAATGTGTGAGTGTTGTTGGTAAAGCACAGAAAACAATTTACATTTAATATTCATGTTAAATAATATCTTTGGAGCTTTGTTTCAAGGCACCTAGATGTATCATCATATTGCTCATGGATTATTACAGGTAGTGTATCACCAACTGGATGAATATTTATTGGACTAATCATCATCATCAAATGTACAAAGCATTGCTATTGAAGCAAAAGGTGATATTAATTGATGTCATGCTCATTAAGGGCAGTTTTGTTTTCTCTATGCCCCAACTCAATGGTGTCTTCTCCAATTCATTATTAACCAATGCTCAACTAATGCTGAAGCAGGATACTCAGTGGAAAGATTTATGAAAGTACATGAAACCAGTTATAACTGAAGCCATTGTGAGGAATACCAAACAAATTTAGAACAATGTGACACAGTCAAAATATTGCCTGAGTCATTATCCATTATAAACTCACTTTTCAATATATTTAAAACTGTATGCTGTTTAACACCTAAAATGGATTTTATCCTCAAGTGTATATTTTTCTTACAATGACAATTCTACATGTGAATACAGCTTAATTGCCTGTCTCTTTCACAGTACAGTAATGAAATGTACAAGTAAGAAGCAGTTGTGTAGCTGATGTAAATGGTTTATAATCGAATGCTGTAATTATAGGTAGTCTTATAAAAGTGTCAAGTGATTAATAAATGAGTTCTGAATACAGTATCTGTGATATGACAAGGTAACAAAGGAAGGGCAAATTAATGAAAATATTCTTGTCTCAAAGTATTTTTAATTGGAAGTTCAAACAATCTGTTGTGGCAAAAAGATGTAATCCAAAGCAACAGTTGTAGTCATTATTAGTTATTTTAGGGGTGATATTTTGGGTACAGTTGACTTTAAAGGATTTAGTCCTATGAACAATTTTTCATACCCAGATAGTGCTAAGATGGGTAACTGCTACTTAATGAATTAGTAGAATTTTTAATATAGATTCAAGGTTTTATATCAGTAGAATAACTTCCATTATACTCTGCCACCAGAATGGGTAGTCTAAAGCACCAGAATTTCATATGTATCTTTTTTACATTTTCCAGAACTACTTCTGATCCCACGTGATGATGATTGGTACTATAATTTTTTTTAAAAAAATTCTGAAGTGGAATATATATGAAAGCCATAGTGTGAACCCTAAAATACATGGAATATAGTTAAAAGTATTTTTTGAGGCAAAATAGCTGAACCCTATGCAATATCTTCTATGGAGATTATATCTAGTCATGTGAACTCTATCTGCAATCTAAAATGATAGAACTCAGAAACAGAGTTTGAGTACCTGAGTAAGAATACAGGTCCTTTGTAAGCTGAATGAAATCGGTGAAGAACCAGCCTTTTCTGATTGCCAGTAAATTATTCTTGATTGTCACAAGCAGCTGGCCAACTGTTATACAAGCTTAATCTGAATGCAAGTCTGTATAGTTTGCGGTGACTTAGACTAAATGCTGTGAATGCATTATTGAGATATCATTCATTTCAGATGTATATACATAGAGTTCAATGAATTTCATTATTTTAGATATAATTTTCAGTAAGATAAAAGAAATATGAAAATATATAAAGAACAAAAAGAAAGAAAAAAAGAATGAAGAAAAAATAAAGAAAAAGACATATAGAAAAAAGAAAAAAAGGATAATTAAAGAAACAGCGAGAAAAAAGAAGTGACTTCCAAACTTGCTTTTAGCTATTCTAAATAAATTCATTATTACCCCTCCTCCTTTGATATTACAAAAATCTCTTCAGCTCCTTATTCAATCTTTCACAATTATTTAATCTAGAAATCATTATTTCACTTATTCCCATTTTGTCTGACACAAACATGAAGAGTTTGTTTAGCTGTTTTATTGATACAGCTATATACAGGAATCTTCTCAGACTGAAGGTTTGCACCTGGGTTTGACTATATAAAGTCCAGGGGCATTCAGGAAGTTTGGATTTTACCCTCTTGTGCTCACATCAGGATTCCAGACTAATTTTCCATTTGACTCCTCTCCCTACCTCAATAAGTCTCTCTTGTACAATTTTCAGCAAATAGTCCATAAAAGGTTTCCAGACTTTTATAAAAGTTCTCATTTATTCTTTTGTTCCTGACCAAATAGGTCAGTTTTGCTATTTCTGCAATATTTGTCATCTTCATAACCCATTCTTCAATTGTGAGTGTTTCAGTATTTTGCCATCATTCTGACTATAATACACATACACATTACATTTATATGTATACCTCAGGAGCTGATGTTGGGAAAGGAGAGTGGGTCCCTCCATCCCAGCTTCCCTGCAGGCCATGTGACTCTGTCCTGGGTGTCATTTTGGAGTGATCACAACTTATCATGGGACCTCCAAAAATGGTGCTTGCTTTTGAGATGGACCTACACAGCCTCGACTTTGTAGGAAGCCACATTGTGCAGCAGCTGCTTCCCAAAGGATACGTCCAGCACAGAACAAAAGGGCTCTTTGATGTACTGCGGCTCTAGCCTGTGGCATGCCAAGAAGACTTGGTGCTTGGCAGGGGTCGAGGAATGCAAAGGGCCAAAAGGAAATAGATGGGAGGAGATAGGAGGTTGGATGGAGTTGAAGAACTCAGTGGTCAAAAGTGTGGGAAAACTGTCAAAAAACTGTCAATTTTGATTATGGGACTGTGGGAGCATTGCAATGGCTGTAACTTGAAGTACCATTTTGATCATTGAACAAATGGTGGTAATTCAAGGGCTATCTGTGTAGTGGATTTTTTTTGTTTATAACTGTAATTATAATTCCATTAGTCAAATGAAATGGCTTGCTCATCCTTCAGCCTAACTTTAATTTACTGCTATGTATTCTTAAAACACAGGGATGCGGTGGCTCAGTGGGTTAGGACGCTGAGCTTGTCGATCAGAAGGTCGGCAGTTTGACGGGTCGAATCCCGAGTGCCGCATAACAGAGGGAGTTCCTGTTACTCGTCCCAGCTTCTGCCAACCTAGCAGTTCGAAAGCACGTAAAAATGCAAGTAGAAAAATAGGGACCACTACGGTGGGAAGGTAACAGCATTCCGTGCGACTTTAGCGTCTAGTCATGCCGGCCACATGACCACGGAGACGTCCTCGGACAAGCGCTGGCTCTTCGGCTTTGAAACGGAGATGAGCTGGAGTTGGAAACGACTAGCACGCATGTGCGGGGGAACCTTTACCTTTACCTTTATTCTTAAAACTAGAATTAAGGCTTCAGAATTAATATAGCACTTTATTGCAACTGAAAATGTGAAGGGATTCTATATGACAAGAAATAGTCAAACTTTGTTTTTAGATGTGAACATGTTCTTCAATTTGGGGTGGTGGTGGTACAAAACTCCCTCATGGACTGTAAGCAATTACCCATAGACGTTTTCTTCAATACTTTAAAATTTAGAAAAACTTTTTAAAATTATTTATTTTTGTATTTGTATTGTGTTATTACTGTTTTCATACTGTGAGCTGCTGAGAATCTATAATTGTGCCAGAATATAAACATGATATGTAACATAAATAAACTGACTATACCTAAGATAAAAAGAAAAGAGAGATGTACCTGGCTAAGCTGGAAAGCCACAACAACAACAACAAAATGTTAGAAGAGGGCAATGACAAGACAATTCCTTATTTGTTCCTAAGAAAACTGCATAGGTGTTGAGCTTCTCAAATGAGATTTAACTATTTTTATAAACTGTGAGTTGCAGTTGATTCTTATGCCTATAGGAGATTTCAGTAGAAAGGTGCCCATAGTTTGTGCAAGTTCTGCAACTCCAAGGCAAAACAGAACCTGGCTGCTTAGCTATAAGAGTAGTGACTATAATCAAGAAAGTTAATAGCATGATTTCCTGTAATTTTACTTTACCTAATTATTGCATACAGTCTCTTAAGTTGGGCTGGAATTGAATGCCCTTAATACCACTAAATGGCGCCTGCTGATCTCCATGATTTTAATTAATTCAAAAATATTAAAAGTACTCAACATTGGTGAGATAGTGTGATGGTACAGTCTCCTGAAAGATTGGCAGTTCTGTCCTCTAGCAAAGCTTAGCATTTCCTTGTATTCATCATGAAAACATTCTAGTACTTATAAACCCTGCAGTAAAATATCTAATATACTTGTTATTTTTCACTCCATAAAGCAAAAGCATATTGCTCAATTTTAACCTCTCCCTGAACAGATAGATCACCACTCCTCCATCACCAAGTTTTACTTGTGCTTTGGGTGGGGGCAAGTAACTTTTTTGAGCAAAGAGGCTAACATTTTAAATCATTTTTTTAGTGGCTAAAGGTCACAGGATTGTGTGTCAGTGATATAGTATCATTGAAAATGAGGATGGAGATAGAACATTTTGGCCATTTTAATCATTTATTGAGGCTTGGCTTCAATAATGTTAAAAATTATTTAGTAAAAAATTACTTCTTTTGCATCTCCCTAACAAAAAGCAACAACAACAAAAAAAAAACAACCCCAGTAACATTATTGGATACAATTTTGAGTAGTTCTTACAACCACAAAAAAGAGGCCACATGCAGCCTTTTCCCTTGTCTGGCCTAGAATTCTGTAATATCCAGCCTTTTACTTAAGATTGGCGGTTTGGAAATGCAAAAATCCAGAGAATCATTAAAATTTTGGGCCAGTTACTCTCTTTCAACCCCTTATTTGGCTGTTGTGGGGAAAATAGGAGGAGGAAAGAGTATTATGTATGCTTCCTATCTTGAATTATTTATAACATTAATAAAGACAGAATAAAATAAAAAATAAAAAAGTGGTAGCATAGATATGATCTACTAGACCTACTACTATAGTTAATTTAGTGAGAATGACCAGAAAGGTGCCGAACACTTCCAAACAGCCATTTTCATTAAAATAAAAATTGTTGTGATGCATTTGTGGCAGTGAAGATGATGCTTTGCCACATACTGACTTGAGGGTTAACTAAAAATAAAAGCAAAAAAGCAAACAATAAGAAAAGGCATTAAGGAACTCCCATTCAAGGTGTAAATTTTATCACATTAGGTCTAAAAGCAATCCAATAAAATGCAACCAAATTCTAAAGAAAGACAAAGGGGGTGGATCTTTCAAACTGACTCCCCCCATATAATTTAGTTTAATACTCTTTCACTGTGAATGATTAATTATAACTTTATTCTACTGTTGTTTGATTGCAGAAGTGATATCAGATCAATCAATCAATCAATCAATCAGTCAAGCCAAAATGGCATTGCACCAATTTCAATAACATTTGGGAGAAAGAGAATAAGAAATAGTAAACCAAAGAAATTAAAAACATGAGACAGGAAGAGGAATAAAGATACAGAGCTACAGCTAGATTGTAAGAATACTATTCATTTACTTTTTGATACCTTCATACACTTGCATACTATGTTGGATTTAACTTCTCTAGTTATTTTTTTATTTATTTCCTTTACTTCCACATGTAGTTTTTCCCAAGATCAACCATTAGCAAACAATAATCTCTTCCACATTCTTATCACCTTCACAAATTTTCTGTCTTTCATCATAAACTATTTTTTTTATTTTATTTGCTGCCCATCTCGCCACAAGGCAACTCAATCATGCATTTAGATTTATATTTAGTTTTCAATGTGGTGATCTCAAACCACATATCTGAAAAAAAATTTTTTTACCTAAGCAGATATTCTCAAAAGAATTACCATTGTTATTAATATTGTTCAATCATGTTTACATCACAGAATGGCATAATCACAGTGTTCTGTCCTCATTACATGTTACTTTGTGTGCAGCTTGACATGCAGCTAAACCCACCTATCCTCCGATAAAACAGACTGTGTGCTTAGATCTGGATACTTTATTAAAGGAACAGGATGGTGAAACTGGGAAAAATAGAAACATAGAATAAGAACCCAAATACAAAATAAGCAGTGTTGAGTTGCTGGTGAGCATAGCAGTTAACAAATACATAAATTTAAATCTCACCAGCGATGCTCTGTAGATAGGATGCGGATTTTTGTCCTCAGATGAACATGTGCCACCTGGCTTCCCAGGATGCACTTGTTTTTTGGAATGAGGGATGCTGGGAAGATGACCCTTAAAGAGCTGGATCTCAATAAAGATTCATGTTGAGCCACTAGATTGAACTCAAGATACATTAAAGAACAACAATAGCAATAAAATACATAATTACATACATAAACTTTATGCTGGAGGCATGACACACATTTTCTACACTCATAAGTCATCATGCAATTATCAACCTATGAATTCCAAAATGTATCCATAATAACAGTTGCTCAGAGTCACTTCAAATTGCAAGATGGACAACATAAATTTAATACATAATAAAAAAACCTAAGATGACACAATTATGTACTTTTGACTAGATGACATAATTACATATTTGGTCAAAGCTTTACCAGTTCTGAGTAATATAGAAGACTACATGTAGTTCTACACACAGTGGTGTAAACTACATTACCAGCCTTATCTATATCTAGGGCTAGGCCACATGCAGCATTCTCTGCTAATCACAAAGACCACTTTTACTCCAAGTTTGCTGAGTTTCTATTCTATGCAAGCTAGGCATTCTGATGTAGAAACTGTCATGATACTTGATCTTTTCATGAAGTATATTTGTGCATTCCATTCTATTAATCTGAAAATAAAAATGGTATATTTATTTTGTTCCCATGAATGATGAAGAGAGTTTTGTTTAAGCAACTCTTATTTGGATGATTTAGTTCAGAGCAAACTGGGTATTTCCAGAAAGAGTTTTATAGACTCTTGACAATATCCCAAAAGTTCCTCTAACCTGATGAGTGTTCAGTTTTCTTACAGTACAGGTAAGCATTCAAGTTACAAATGCAATAAATCCTGCCAATTACATCTGTAACCTGAGGATTCATTTGATTGAATCATGTTAAATGAACGTGATCACTCCCTGCTTTCCCCAATGAATTCACTAATCAAATATACCGGTTGTTAAATGCATATGAGGTATCTTAGGGTGGGGAAGATCATGCAGGGCCTGGTGCTGGAGCAGGCCACCCAAAACCTCCCAGGTCCACTAAGATACATCATGATCCCCTGGGGTCCTCACAATTGCTCCCCCCCATCCCTCCCTGCTAGGTCTCCGCAGACTGGGCCTGCTAGCCAGTCAGCAGCACACAGGAGACTGCTCAGAACCACCCAGACTGGACTCAAACTAAGCCTGCAGGCCCTCATGGCAGAGAAGCCAGTCTTTTATTCAGATGGGGTGAAACTGTTTTCCTTACACCTCATGTTCTTACAGCTTTGCCATCATCTGAATAAATGACTACATCTTCTCTGCCAGTGGGTCAGCCTCTGCTGGAGCTCTGGAGATCTTCAAAAAGCAAGTAATCCATGGGAAATGGAGTGGGAAGGAGTAATTGGAACTCAGGACACTAGCAAAGAAGGCCAGTTTATGGAGACCTGGCAGGGCAGGATGGAGGGGTGGGGGGGTGGGGTGGGCAAATAGGCATGAGGCAAATGTAGCATCTCTGTGGTCAGTTGTAAGGGCAAATGACTACTGTGTTGCATCAACTTCAGGACCAGGCCATAAATACTTTTTTTGTTTGGGGGTGCCATAAGTTTGAACAGTCACTAATTGAACTGTTGTAACTTGAGGAATACCTGTAATATTTGCCTCTGCAAATATTGGTGGCATTTTTTCTATACAGCAACATTATTACATTCTTATTCATTTATATTTTAACAAATATATGATAATGTTTCATTAGTAAATTACCCTATCTCTGAAAGAAGGTTTTTTATATAATTAGAAGTCAGTGTTTGTCATTAATTAAATTTTAATGTAAAAAGTGAGCTTTTGTGGAATCTCATTTAATTTAATTATTCACTGTGGGGTAATATCTTGTGAAAGAAATGGAAATGTCACAAAATCAAGAAATAAAGCAAAAATCACCTGAGTCAGTAAAAAAAAAGCTTAAATATGCAAATAAACATATTACACATTTACCTTTTGATAGTAAGAATATTTGCCAGCAAAGGACATCATAGAGTTAGAACTCAGTTCACAACAGTCTCTGCCATAATAGCTTTCTTGGCCTTTAAACTATATCTGATGGATTATTAAATAATAAGATGTCTCTGGATGGATTTATGCAAATATATTTTCATTCAGAACTTAGATTTTAGAACAATGATCATACTAAAAATCTACAATGTTTAATTACTGGCAAAGAGAATACTTTTCAATATAGGAAACTATTTGATCAAGTGTATTTGATATCCTCTGATATTCTCAAATTATTTGGTTCAGCCTACCACTGCCTTCTTGGATTATAGTGTCATTAAACATTTTTTTCAATAATCTCAACCTTTAATTTTTCAAAATTTAAAAATCTAAGTACTCAATATTCTGTTTTCTCTGTGATAAACCTTGAAAGACTCATAATGTAGTCTAAAATATAGCTATTACATTGAATTAATATAGATCTATAAATAATCAAAGGGACGCGGTGGCTCAGTGGGTTAGGACGCTGAGCTTGTCGATCAGAAGGTCGGCAGTTTGGCAGGTCGAATCCCGAGTGCCGCGTAACAGAGTGAGCGCCTGTTACTCGTCCCAGCTTCTGCCAACCTAGCAGTTCGAAAGCACGTAAAAATGCAAGTAGAAAAATAGGGACCGCTCCGGTGGGAAGGTAACAGCGTTCCGTGCGCCTTTGGTGTCTAGTCATGCCGGCCACATGACCACGGAGATGTCCTCGGACAAGCGCTGGCTCTTTGGCTTTGAAACGGAGATGAGCACCGGCCCCTAGAGTCAGAAACGACTAGCACGCATGTGCGGGGGAACCTTTACCTTTACCTTACTATAAATAATCAATAATAGAACATAGTATCATAGGGCTGGAAGGGAGCTTGGAGGTTTTCCAGTCCAACCCCCTGCTCAAGGCAGGAGACCTTATACCAGGGGTAGGCAACCTCGGCTCTTTTGTGACTCATGGACTTCAACTCCCAGAATTCCTGAGCCAGCATAGCTGATTCAGGAATTCTGGGAGTTGAAGTCCATGAATCATAAAAGAGCTGAGGTTGCCTACCCCTGCCTTATACCATCCTGATCAAATGGTTGTCCAGTCTGTTCTTGAAAATCTCCAATGATGTCAAACCCACAACTCCAAGAGATAATGATGACCATGCATTGTAATGTTGATTTAAAGCTTATTCTATAGTTACCCCCCTTTTTAGCAAACATGACGTAACTTTATGAGAGCATATGAAAATGTTCGCAAACGGATGAATTTTCAGTACTTAGAAAAGAAGGCAAACTCTCCATTTTATTAGAATATACTTCCACATTCCATCCCATAAGACAATGCAAAGGCACAAAATCAAACTTTAGATATGAAATCAAATGTGGTCCTTTTCCTTCTTCATTGCAACAGCTATTTTATTGCAAAGGAGTGTGAGCCTGGAGGCCTCAGCAGGGTCTTACAAGAGAGCAAGACAGTGAAGATTGGAGCTGTTCTATGAAGATTTCCATACCTATCCCCACTCCCCTATCAGAATGTTTATAGGAACAATTATTTTTTAATGAAGCTTATCTATATGTTGGTCAAATCAAACATAATTCTATAGGGCTAGTTAAGGATCCTGAATGCTGACTGGAGTGAAATATCAATCAATAATGATGCTATAATGGCATTTTACAAAAATGGATTAGAAGTAATATGAATAGTACTATTCATCACTACCTATAAATATTTGTGTGAAAGTTTCAAGAGATAAAGATCTTCTATCTGGGGCCGAAATAAAAATGTTCTGGATATATTCAGAGTTGATTAAATAGATACCTGACAGATGACTTGAATGGTCTCCCACCTTTTGCCCAGCTGCAATATTGTAGGACATTTTAATGACTTTATATCTTCTTGTAAGCTCTCTAAATGACAGTTAATGCAGTTATTCATGCTGTAGTGTGGAAGATCTAGTAAGGCATGATGGGGAGGAGGAGGAAGAGGGTGTGGACCTAGCAGGACATGAAGCTGTGCAAGGGTGGTAAAGGCCCGAAAGGCTGGTGGGGGGGAGGCCACGTGAGAGCTAGGGAGGTGATGCAGTGTGGCTCTGTGCCAGGCCTCCCAGGGCCTCCCAGAGGTACCAGTACACTGCGGAAAGCTGCAGTATTGTTTCTTTGGCAGGGATGTATAAAGGATAAATGTATCCCTGTATCCATGTCTACATAGACACACATGTAATTTCAAATTACTTTAAACATATCCTTAAAAGACCTATTTTACAGGAAGATTTATTTAATAACCAATAAGTTTACATATAATTTAATTTAATTTAATAATTTAATTTGTATACCGCCCTTCTCCCGAAGGACTCAGGGCGGTGAACAGGGCAATACATAATAAAAAACCGGGTACAAAAATTAAAAAGTGATTAAACAACTATGCCCGTAGTAATTAATACATATTAAAAATTTAAACTAATTATAAAAAACCCAACCCCATCCCATCAGACCAGGCCAGCTTGTTCAAAAAAGAAGGTTTTGAGATCGCGCCGGAAGGAGCGAAGGCCATCCGGAGCTCGACCGGTAAGCGGTTCCATAGGTCTGGCGCGCCCACAGAGAACGCTCTCCCCCTGGGGGCCACCAATTGGCATTCTTTGATCGGAGGCACCCTGAGGAGGCCCTCTCTGTGGAAGCGCACTGGACGGAGGGAAGTTGACGCTGGCCGCAGGTGTTGCCGTAGGTAATCCGGACACATGCCATGAAGGGCTTTGTAAGTCATCACTAACACCTTGAACCTCACCCGGAGAACAACCAGTAGCTAATGCAGCTCGTGGAGCAAAGGTGTAACATGGGAGTATCGGGAAACCCCCAAGACAACTCGCGCGGCTGCATTCTGCACCAGTTGAAGTCTCCGGGTGGACCTCAAGGGCAGCCCCATGTAGAGAGCATTACAGTAGTCTAGACGAGCGCATGAGTGACTGTACGCAAGGCATCCCGGTCTAGATAGGGCCGCAACTGGCGCACCAGGCAAACCTGGGCAAAGGCCCCCCTAGTCACAGCTCCAATATGCTCTTCCAAAGAGAGCTGTGAATCTAGAAGGACCCCCAAGTTGCGAGCCCTATCTATGGGGGGTAATAGCTCACCCCCCATGGCCAGAGATGGAATAATTGGAATTTCCCGGGATGCCGGCACGAACAGCCACTCAGTCTTGTCAGGGTTGAGTCGAAGCCTGTTCCTCCCCATCCAGACCCGGACCGCCTCCAGGCAGTGGGACATCACGTCGAGGGCATCACTGAGGTGGTTTGGGGTCGAAATAAAAAGTTGGGTATCATCAGCATATTGATGATACCCAACTCCAAAACCACGAATAATCTCACCCAGCGGCTTCATGTAGATGTTGAACAGGAGAGGCGAGAGAACCGATCCCTGAGGAACTCCACAAATGAGAAGTCTCAAGGTCGATCTCTGCCCTCCTGCCAACACCGACTGCGAACATCCCAGAAGGTAGGAGGAGAACCACTGGAGAACTGTGCCTCCCACTCCTAACCCCCTGAGACGTCGCAGCAGGATACCATGGTCGATGGTATCAAAAGCCGCTGAGAGGTCTAAAAGGACTAGGACAGAGGAGCAACCCCTGTCCCGAGCCCGCCAGAGATCATTCACCAGCGCGACCAATGCCGTCTCCGTGCTGTACCCGGGCCTGAAACCCGATTGGTACGGGTCTAGATAATCAGCTTCATCCAAGAACAAAGGGAGCTGTTGCGCCACCACGCTCTCAACAACCTTCGCCAGAAAGCGTATAGGGTTTTAAGAATTTCTAGATCCCCCCCATTTTCTTTATAGTTTATTACAGGTGGTCTTCAACTTATAACCACAATTTGGGACGGAAAATTCCGTAGTAAGGCATTGTAGTTGTATATCAAGTCAGACCAGATTTTACTACCTTATTTATGATGGTTGTTAAATGAATCACTTAAGGAAATGTTCTGGTTGTAAGTGCAAACCTGTTTTTCCAAATGGGTGTTTTTTGCCAGAAACCAGTCAAATAGGTTGCAAATCATAATCACAATCACGAAACTACAAGACAGAGAAACTCGTCATAAATGCAAACTGGTTGCCAAGCATTCAAATTGTGATCACATGGCCATGAGAGTAGTGTGACAGTCATAAGTTTGAGGACTGGTCATAAGAGCAAAGACCAGATTTTTTTTCAGCACTGCCATAACTTCAAACAATTGCTAAATAAATGGTCATAAATTGAGGATTACCTGTACATTTGAGTACTTTATTTCTATAGAATAATCTGTCCACATATTGTGTTTATTTACATACGGCTTTTGGAAGATAAAATAAATCACCTAAAAATCCACTATTCATTCATTTGTCAAAGAATGACATAAGATTGGTTTGGCATGATCTGTTTTTAACAAATCCATGCTGGCTTTCAGTTATATCTTTATTTGTTTCTAGTTGTTCGCAGATCTGTTTTTTGATTATCTTTTCCAGTATCTTCCCAGGTATTGATTGGCCTGTAGTTTCCTGGATCTGTTTCTCCCCCGCCACTTTTCTGAAGATGGGAATCACATCAGCTCTTTTCCAGTCCTCTGGTAGTTCCCTAGTGCTCCAGGATTTTTGAAAGATATGTGCAATGGTTCTGAGATGACATCTGCCAGTTTGTTCAGAACTCTGAAATGTAATCAGTTAGGTCCAGAAGATTTAAACTCATCAAGATCAGACAGGTGTTGTCTTATCATTTCCTTGCTTACTTCAGTTTTTATTTCTAGTTTATGTTTTATGTTTATGTTTTTGGTAGGTTGGGCTATAATTTCTTTTTGTGTGAAGACTGATGAAAACAATGAGTTAAGCAGCTCTGCTTTCTGTCTACTGCCTGTTACTAGCCATCTTTTTTCTTTAGTGGACCAGTTGTTTCCTTGACTTTTTTCTTGTTCTTGAAACTTTTTTTTATTACCTTTGACATATATTGCAAAACTTAGTTTGTTCTGAACCTTAGTTTTCCTGACGTCACCTTTGCAGATTTGGGCTATCTGCTGGTATTTTGCCTTAGTGATGTGTCCCTCTTTCCCATTTTTATAGTTATCCTTATGCAATCTTTGTGCAATCATGCTGGTTTCTTCTTGGATTTCTTATTTTTCTCTTTCAGTGGTCTTGTGCTGGGCTGGGCTTTTATTATATTTTTTAGATTTCCCCAAACTTCCTGAGCTGTCTTCCCCTTTTGGATTTTCATCCATGGAATCTTTTCTATAGTCTCTCTGAGTTTATTAAAATCAGATATTTTGAAATACTGGTTGGATTATATTCTATTGCTTGTGTTTCACTATACTGAATTCTAATACTATGTGGTCACTCTTGCCCCAAATTCTGGCAACTTCAACCACCTCTTCTTTTTAGTAAGAAGTAGGTCCAGTATAGTTTTTCCTCTAGTTCTCTCCTCTACCTTTTAGATGACAAAGTTGTCAGCTAGGTTGGTTAGGAATCTGTTCAATCTCCCACTTGCTGCAGAGTTTGTCTCCCAATTGATATCAGGGTAATTAAAATCTCCCATTACTACTGTGGTGTATACATTTGTTAATTTGTTTAGCAAAAAGTTTATTTCTTCTGCTTGGTTATTGGGGTAGGCTCACTGGAAGCATACCATAAATTTACCCATATTTTATTGAACTGCTGGCATCCTTATTCTAATAGAAACCTACATCAATTTAATGTTTAATTGACTTAAGGCTCATAGCTATATTTGGGATTAAGTGATCCCACACTAATATAGGATCTGAGCTCCAAATATAATAATTTCTGTTTTAACAAAGCTCATTCCACATATGTTTAAATGCAGATATTTTCATAGTAAATCCAATAAATTTTTTGATACTGGATGATGAATGATTTAATTCTATAAATTTACTCAAAAATAATTTATATAATATTCACTTGAATTTTCCTCCACATGTATATATAGTATTGTTTTCTTTAAAAATTGCTTCACATTTAAAAGCTTATAAACTTTTAAAACTTGGTACCATTTTATCAGGCTCATAACTGAGTGAATTGGATCTTGCAATCATTTAAGCCACACTCTATATCAGGTGTGTTCAACCCATGGGCGCATAAGCCACATGTGACCCTTGGACAGCTAGTAATATGACACCATAAGATCGTAAACTTTTAACATTATTATGTGATTTACATACATTAACTATATTACATATTTTATATGCTGCCCAAGACAATTCCTCTTGGGGATCCCTGCTCTATTTAATGAGGAAGATTGAAGAAGAGTATGTTTCACTTTTACCCACCCACCTCCATTGCTATTCCCATTGATTTCTACTCATGGAAGATGTTGTTAATAGGTACCTTGAGGAGGAAGGTGTAATGTAGTGGGTCCGACGCAAGGAAGAGACGCCAGCCGGAGTACGTGTTCAGCTCTTTATTGGGGGGGGAGCGTACTGTGGAACAAGGGCTACCTGGCCTCCTTAAATACCCAGCCAGGTAGGCGACCAGCCAATGTGTTTGGCCCTAGGTTTCCTGCCGAAACTGTCCAGGCCAACGCCCCCTGGTGGCTGTTGCTATGCAGATGACTTGGATACATAACAGAAGGAAAATCTAGCACAATCATATCCTTTATGCATATATTCTATGAGAAAATAAATATAGGCATTGCAATAATGACAGCAGTGCTAAGAGGAGTGGAAAAAGACAGCATTGGGAGGAAAGGTAGGTGGGCTGGCACACAGGGCAGGCAGAGAAGGAGAGTAAAAGGCAAGATGCATCAGAACAGCAAAAAATATTCAGGGTTCTAGTCAGTGGTGGGATTCAAATATGTGAACAACCGGTTCTCCATGTGGAAGCATCATCATCATCATCATCATTATAATAATAATAATAATAATAATAATAATAATAATAATAATAATAATAATAATAATAATAATAATAATAATAATAATAATACCTGGTTGATACCTAGGATGCTGGAAGCAACCCATGTCAACCATTACTGCCAGTCAATTTGAGTGTTCAGTTGACTAAGTTTCAAGTTTTATGAATAAAAGTTTTATATAATAATAATAATAATAAAAACTTGGAAAGGACCTTGGAGGTCATCTAGTCAAACCCACCCGCTCAGGCGGGAAACCATATACCATTTCAGACAAATGGCTGTCCAATCTCTTCTTAAACTTCCTGTGTTGGAGCATTCACAGCTTCTGGAGGCAGGTTGTTCCACTGATTAATTGTTCTAACTGTCAGGAAGTTTCTCATTCTCTAGGTTGCTTCTCTCTTTGGTTAGCTTCCATCCATTGCTTCTGGAAGTCCATTTTGGGCCTGGGCAACAAAAAATTAGCTACCAGTTCTGCTGAAGTGGTGCAAACCAGCTGAATCCCACCACTGGTTCTAGTTTAGATGAACTGTGCTCTTCCTGGAAAGCTGCACCAAATGTGTGGGCCTCAAAGTTTTGTTTCATCACTGGAGGTTTTTCAGAAAAGACTGGACAACCACCTATCTGAAATTTTTATTTTATTTTTATTTTAATTCCATTTATATCCCGCCCTTCTCCGAAGACTCAGGGCGGCTTACAAGCTTAGCAGTAGCCTTCATTCTATGTATATGCCTGCTTATTAGGGCTTTCACACACACCCCAAGCGGCATTATTACAAAGTCAGCTTAATTGCCCCCAACAATCTGGTATAGAGTCTCCTGCTTGAGCAGAGGGTTGGAATAGAAGACCTCCAAGGTCCCTTCCAGCTCTATTCTGATTGATTGATTGATTGTTTCAGACTTGAAACAAAACATTTTCCATATTGTGTACTTCTACAGGAACTGGACTGTGAAAGATCTATGGAGGACTTATTTGCAAGTTTCTAGAGGAAGGTGGACAGGTTGGCCATTTGTGTATAGCTGGAGCAGTGATATTTATCTTGATGGTTTCCTGATCACTACATTTGTTGAGAAAAACCCTAGCACTTCAAAACTGATCACAACTTTTCCTCAGAGTCCAACTTATCCAGTATTTCTGCCTAATTTAGTCACCAATTCAAAGGCTACAATTGCAGGAATCACAAGGATCACTCAGTGTGAAAAATAGACCTGTTGATCAATGAATCTGCTACTCCCCTTCTTTTGTGGCGTCTTATAGCTTCCCTATGGAGAGATTCAACAAAGGAAGTAGCAGTATTTTAAAAAATCCTGCTGCTTGATACTTTTTATGTGTGGATGAGCAAAGCTCTGAAAAGAATAACCAGATTCAAAATTTCACCTGTATTTTTAAAAAAAGACTCACAACATATTGAGCTGTCTTCCTCAGCTTGGATAATAACTGCCCAGTTTATTTCAGATTCATTCCAAATCACTGCATAACCCTAAACCTTAACATTGGCCATGTGCTGAGTTAATGGAAACACACACGATCTACTTTGGCAACAAGCTGCTTGAATGCTAATGTCAGATTATTACAGTAATGCTGTCAAGCAGTAAAACATGAATGCTAATGATATATGCATATATCACTGCTTTGTATAAGAAGTGCATTTAAAAATGAAGGGGACACTTACATACTTTCCTCGTGGTCTGCATCACATATAAATGAGGCTCTGACATTGCTTCTTGTGCCCAAGGAAAGTGTGCCCAAGCATTCTTTCAGCAGTGTTTCTGGAACCATTCATTAGAAAATCACTTGTGAAAAGCAAGGGTTTTATGTGAAACTTAAAGAATTGTAACAATTATAACAAGACATTTTTTTCTTGGAAATAAAATATAATTATCAGTTTGTTAGTGCTTCAAGTAGTAAAACTACAACTGTTACAATATATTTCAAGACGTTTGTTTAGGCACTTAGTTAAAAAGGTGGTCTTTATACTGATGATGGAAAATGCCCATCTCAGTTGCATTTGCAGCCAGCTGGGTATAAAGAGCATAAAATAGATAACCAAAAAGATCTGTTTTCTACCATTTGTATAATCTCTGGCTTTACAGCTGCTAATATTTTATAATCATCAATCCCTTTTTAAAGTAAATTCCACCTCCGTGCTAATAAAAACAAATCTTTTCTTTTCTATGGTGTCATTTTATTTGGAAGTCAGAAATAAAACTGAGCTGCAATAAACACTAGGCTGCAGCATCTTTATTCACAGGTCAGGGAGTCAGTGTTCTTCTTTGCCCATTCTGTCTCCTCTTAAATGACATAAAGTACAGTATACCATGCAGTATTGATCATGATAACAAGTCTTCTTTTATCTAGACTTTTTCTTTGCTGTGCAGTTTTTAGAGCAAACTTCACTAAATAGTTTCTGTTTTCCAAATAACATACATTTCAAAGAGTTGTTGTTAGATATCCTCTAGGGAGTATTGTATTCATTCTAAAATTCTATAACCTCCAGATGTAAAAGTAGCAGCCAATTTGAATTCCCTACGATGGAAGAGAAAGTGGTAAGGTATCTTCCTGTCTTATTGTGGACTTCAAACCAGCATTTTTTTTAAGTTGTCCACTTATTCAGTTGCCTTTTTAGTCTGTAAATATGAGGTTGAATAGTGGTAGTCCTCACTTACTAATTGTTCAGTGACCATTCAAAGTTATAATGGTGCAGAAAAAACTAGATTTACAAGTGGTCCTCAAATTTGCTGCCATTGCAGCATCTCTGCAATCATGGGATTTTGATTTGAGGGCTTGGCAATCAATGTGCTTTTATGACAGTTGCAGCATCTATATAGATATAGATAGATAGATAGATAGATAGATAGATAGATAGATAGATAGATAGATAGATAGATAGATAGATAGATAGATAGATAGATAGACAGGCAGACCATCATAGGGCAACAAGGTACCTCAAATTGACTTATTAAAATAAATAAACCTTTATTGTCAAAGTACAACATGTGTACATTGAGATTAACTGAGCCTCCCCCCGTGCTATATAAAAAATCCAGGACCCATTACTGAAGGCAGGACAAGAAGCAATGGATGGAAAATAATCAAGGAGAGAATCAGCCTAGAATTGAGAAGAAATTTCCTGACGGAACAATTAATTAGTGGAACGACTTGCCTCCAGAAGTTGTGGGTGCTCCATCACTGGAGGTTTTTAAGAATATATTGGACTGCCATTTGGCTGAAATGCTATAGGGCAGGCATGTCAAACTCGTGACATCATGTGACATCGTGCAACGACTTTTTCCCCATTGCCGGCAATGGGGTGGGCGCAGTTTCAGTATGATGCATCTGGCCCACGGGCCGTGAGTTTGACATGCCTGCTATAGGTTTTTGTGTTTCAGCAGAGGATTGGACTAGAAGACCTCCAAGGGCCTTTCCAACTCTGTTATTCAATTATTCTGTTATTCTCCAGTGAAATTGAAATTTCAAGGATATTCAGATTTTTGTATTTGCTGGCCACTGCAACACCACAGTGGTGTTGCAAAGTCAGTGGAGAAGCCAACAGGAAGTCAGAAGTCGCTTCTGTTCCCACTGTTGTTTTGCCCTCCCATGGTTGTTCTTTTCATCTCTTTAGGTAGATAGCCATTGACAAGGAAGGCCCAACGGGTCATAGGTTGTGCAGTTACTTCCAATATTTCTGATCAATAGAGGCAAAAAGACACATCTCATTAAAGAATTTTTATAAGAATAAATAGGTTTTTACCACACATTATTTCTTTATCATACAGGAATAAAATGCTGTTATAAGATGTTGTAAGACTATTTGAATATTATCACTATTATTTTTTACTGTTTAAATTTTAACTATCTATTAGGAGATCTCTCGTATCAGTATGAAAATATTCTGTCCTTAAACTAGCATGCGTGTGTTCTGTTAACATGGTTGAAGGTTTGAGACTTTAATAGTTAAATAAATTTGGGAAATACAGTTGACTTTGTAATAATGCCGCTTGGGGGGGGGGCGAAAGCCCTAATAAGCAGGCATATACATAGAATGAAGGCTATTGCTAAGCACATTGATTTGTGCTTTAGATTGTAAGCCGCCCTGAGTGTTCGGAGAAGGGCGGGATATAAATGGGATTAAAAAAAAAGCAGGACAAGAAGCAATGGATGGAAACTAGTCAAGGAGAAAAGCAACCTAGAATTAAGGAGAAACTTCCAGACAGTTAGAACAATTAACCAGTGGAACAACCTGCCTCCAGGAGTGGTGAATGCTCCAACACTGGAAGTTTTTAAGAAGAGACTGGACGGCCATTTGTCTGAAATGGTATAGGGTTTCCTGCCTGAGCAGGGGGTTGGACTAGATGACCTCCAAGTTCCCTTCCACATTATCATCATCATCGTCATCGTCATTATTATTATTATTATTATTATTATTATTATTATTATTATTATTATTATTATTATTATTATTATTATGTTTGAAGTTCTCCATCCCCAGTAAATGAAAAGGAAAGGAGACTTGGAATCCTCATTCTCCTGTTCTCAAATCAGAATAGCTGAGTGACAAGCAATCTGGCCTATCTATATGAGCATATTGTTTTCCTACAATAATTAGCCTTGTCCTTACTGTGCTGATGAGGAAACAGATGCACTGAGCTGCAAATTACCTTCATTTCTCCCCTGAACAAAAAAGACACAGCTTTTAATTGACTCATTTGATCTCAGGCAATTCAAAGCAAGTAAAGTGGAAATATTTAAAAGTGGCACTTCACTTCGGAAAACAGGAGGGGAGAAGCCTAATTTTATTTACATATAGTAGAAGTGTGTATGTATAATAGCAAAATTTGAAGCCTAGGTTTGAAATCAACTTCTAGTTACCTTCCACCCAATTTAATAGAGCAAAGTTATGTCTCCTTGGTGTGCTTTTGAGAAGTATTTGGAATCATTATTATTACTAAATGGATCTCTGTGAGCCCTGCAGCATTAACAAGGTTTTTGTCATTAAGCAGAGGCTGACAGTGTATTGTTCAGGTACAGAAGTAACTCTGATTTTTTTCTACCTTTTTCAACATCTTCTTAAACTGTTTAGTTTCACCAGTGGCGTAGCGTGGGTTGTCAGCACCCGGGGCAAGGCAAGTAATTTGCGCCCCCTAACCTGTGGATTTTAGCACTCGAGTCTCTTCCACTAGCTCAGGAATTCTGGGAGTTGAAGTCCATGAGTCATAAAAGAGCCAAGGTTGCCTACCCCTGAGTTAGGTTCAAGGCAAAAAAGGGTCTCTGGAGAAGAGGGAAAATGCTAGTTTAACACTGAAACAAGGCAACTTTAAGGTGCTTCAGCTGTGATTTAGGATGAGACAAAGAGAGGACATGGCGTTGAAAATGGTTAATGGGGCATGTTTGTTCCAC
Source organism: Vipera berus (assembly GCF_964194415.1). Classification (NCBI taxonomy): domain Eukaryota; kingdom Metazoa; phylum Chordata; class Lepidosauria; order Squamata; family Viperidae; genus Vipera; species Vipera berus. The sequence continues at coordinate 182,570,237 of NC_138202.1, read as the reverse complement.
TCTTAGTGGACGTCAGGATAAACCCCATGAGAGAATGACCTTACAACAGATGTGAATAGGCTTGGACTACGTTTGTAGATTGAGTGCATACATCACATGGAGCGATGATGCGCTTCATCAAGATTTATGATCCCACAATTGGCTAGTTTTCTCCATCTTGTCCTAAACCCTGGATACCAACCACGGTTTATGGCTTAGCATGTGGCGTGGGGTTGACCCAACATGTTAGGCGACAAACAATGACTTCCAACTTACAATGCCTCAGCTTCCCAAGGTTATTCCAAAGCCGGAAAAGCCAACCAACCCACCCTGCAGCTTTGCCTGCTTAGGCTGAACCCCAGGAATTCATACTTGCTGCGGCGCCCGACCTATTTTCTGCCCAGACGCTGCTTATCCAAGCCAAGCCGCCTCCTTCTCTTTGGCACCTCACCCCAAAGATTCGCCGGCCTGGCTGGAAACTCTCGCTGCTGGCGACGTGTGTCGGGGGGGGCGGTCCCGATCGCCGATGCACGGTTGGATCGGCAACCTGCCGACGCAGCTTTCGTTTCAGAGCAGGGACCCCCGGAGAGACGCTGCAGCGATCCTCCCCCCCGTGGGAAATCCACCCTCTTTCAAGCCCCGCCGCGCCCCCCCTGCCTTTGGCAACCCCGGGAGCGCCTTGGGAGAGCCTCCGCAGCGGAGCCCCGGGCTTGCAGGAGGGCCGCGCTCTGTGCACGGCAGGAGCCGCCTTCTCCTTTGCGGGAGGGGAGGAGGGAGAGAAGGCTTCTGTCCAGCGCCGGAGCGAAGGCGGAGCGGCCCGAAGGAGGAGTCACGCTGTGTGGTTGTCTGTTTGTGTGTGTGTGTGTGTGTGGCGCGCCGTGGGGCATCAGGCCCTTCCCGGCTGGGGCTCCGGTGCCTCCGCCCTGCCGGATCCCGGCACCGTTGAGCGCGCCCCCCCCAGATGTTGCGCCCGGTGCGGCCGGCCCCCCTGCACCCCCCCATGCTACGCCACTGAGTTTCACTTGTTTCTATTTGAAATCTATATTTGTAACTTTATTTTTGATCTTTCAAAGCCAACATTTGTTCACTGATCACTTCAGAATTAAGGCAGGTGAGGCACAGATTGAAATGTACTCGCTTGGTTTGCATTTCCATAGAACTTACAAAAAGGAAGTTGCAGGGATAAAACAATGTCTCAACGGTGGTAATTATACTTTGCAATTTTGCACATTGCTATTTTGTGTGTAGGGTTTTGCTTTAGTGTACAGAGAAATCATAATTTTACTTGCACCTAATTATATTTCATGAAACTGTCCATAGCTTTAAGGCCATTTCAGGCAATATAGCTTTGTCAAAACTAATAAATATAGTTTTGAGGAAGCAATGAGGACTTGGGTCCTCTTTTAAGTTCACTCACCCCCATTGCTGATCTTCC